>NC_137543.1:84379555-85579555 GCF_963082525.1 Nesoenas mayeri
CCCCGTCTTTCCTTATATCCTGCTACCAACAATAAGAGGCTAAAGGCTCTCTGTGATGTTGACCTGGCAGCTCTGCTCTTCAGACACACAAGATGGTCACATGATTGGGACACACTTCTAGGAGCAGGGTCGTAGTTACAGCTGTTTCAGTTTTAAAAATCATGCACACACTTCAAACTTTGCATTTTACTTCCATCAGGTGGTTAGAAATGTAGATCACATACACTGGACTGTAACTTAAAATATTTTAAAAATCTATAGTGGTTTTGGGTATTAGTTATTTTTAATCTGGTTAGTCTTATAATATGAGTAAAGGATCAAGGCCCTACTGCACTAAGCACTATGAAGAAGCAAAAAATTATTTCCTTTATTTCTTTATTTCCTTATTTTTTTGTTAATGATGATACTATGTGCTCAAAACCTGTGCAACAGCACCCTGAGAGAAAAAGGGTTTAAAATATTTAGAATACTTCAACTCATTCAGAAAGTAAAAACAGAAAATCAGAGCTATCTTGATGAATGACAAAGAAAATGCATCTGCCTGTGTATAACGGACAAACTCTGACTACAAATGCTCCTGAATTACATCACCAATGAAAATAATTACAGAAGCATAGACAGATTTGTGCTGTCTCATGCTGGCATTACTGCCATCCCTTTTGTGGCAATTTTCCTCCTTCAATCACAGGAGCCACTAGTAACTAATGTATATGGACCTGTGCTACCTCTAACACTACATTACTCTTTATTGTCATCTGCAACATTGGTCTGTGCTAGTCCAAGAATAAAAATCTTCCTTTTAACCCAGAAATTTGCAATACTTGCTCCTTTTCAGGCATTGCCATGCTGCGTACATTATTGCTTCTTGTTCTAGTATAAGGAACACTAAATTTCATTCATTTTTTCCAGATTTTAAAGAACCGAACTAAACAATGCTATAAGAATCAAGAAGATACATGCCATTTTTGTATATATTTGTATTATGATCATGCATGTTTCATGATCTCAGCCAGGTGGCTGTTTTCTACCATACCTGAATTTATGCAAGACAAAGGATGGTGGTTTGAAGGGGCAAGGCACTATTGTTAGTTTGCTCTTCTGTGGGGGCAAGAAAGAGTAGCTCTTCTACCAGCCGACTTGGCTTCCAAGTAAAATCCCTCTGGGAAAGAGGTCAGAAGGAGACATCTCCTATTGTCACAGGAGACATATGCTTAGTTCAGTGGCAGTGTTCATCCACTGAGAATAGGTGCAAGGGGGTAGGGAAAAAAGCAAAATCTAGTAAACTTGCAAATCCCTTGGGCAAGCAAGTCAGAGAGCTTTTCAACTCCCTTTAATCCTTTTCATATAGAATACCCCATGTTTGTATTTGAGTTCATTTCCTAGAATCTAAATCAAGTAGTTACTTTTCTATATTCCTACCTTGTAAAGTTTACTGCCGTTAGAGTTATAGTATCATATGTTGCAATTCGCATTACTAACAAGTGTGTAAACTACCTGAAAACTTGAAAAAATGAATGAGGTGCTACAGTAAAAGAAGCACTTTTCCAAAGATAGAAAATAATGGCAAGAGTTCTCCCACTTCTAGTTACTCACTAAAGGGTCCAAATGTTATTAAAGTTACTTGCATATATCAAGGCTTCTGTAGCATTATTTCAACCAACTTAAACATCCTGAAATTTCTGAAATAAGCTTTCTATCTTTTAGTAGTTTTAGCGTTTTAATATAATTTTCTTCTCAGAATAAAGAAAATATTATGGACAACATTATGACAGTAGTTATGTACAAAAGCATCTAGGTCCTTGAGCAGTGTAAATTTTCATCAACTTTAGGAACACAATGTAGACACTTTTGAAAATATCGACCAAAATTATTTTTCCAAAGCTAGGCAGGATGTCAGTTGCAGAACCAGAGTCTCTGGAGTGTCGGCACAGTCTCTCAACAACAGGACCATCACTACTGGAACAATCATAATTGCAAATAGATTACATTCCAATTAATTGTAAAAAAAAAATCAACCTAAATCAAAACAGCAAAACCAAACCAAATCAACCAACCAAAAGAAAAAAAAAAAAAACAAACAAACACAATAAAACCAAAATCAAAACATTTTGCAAAGAAGCTGAAATGTGTAGAAGTCTATACCAGTTTTCTCCTACTAACAGTCAGTCAAGGAAAATGTCACATGTTTGAATGGAATTAGAAGGAGAATCTTCCCTTTGAACAGAACACACTATCATTACCAGCTATATACTTTGACCAAAACTGTTGAAGGCTTTACATAAAGCAAATAAATAGATAGATAGATAGATAGATAGATAGATAGATAGATAGATAATATTTGCTACCTTAACAGAATACTAGTTGGGTTTTTTTCAGGTTTATTAAAGCCTTGAAACACTCATGCCAAAGGAAGCATTCTACCTTTTTATAACATTTTTCACTGTTCTTATTTCCTCACATGAGTTTCTAAACAGCAATCCAGACTATGGATGCAGAGAAAACATTGAGTTAAGCAAGTGTGGTGCAACATTTGGAAGGATCAACAGAAAAACAAAAAACATAATGTTTCCTTGTAAATTAACTTACACTGTAGAATAGAAAGATAGTAATAATTACAAGTTATCCACATATATATATTTTTCTGTAGGTTTAGGAGAAAACATATTGAAGCATAAGAAGATTTGCACAAATAGATGTAGTTTATCTGTTATTAAGATATCAAGTAAAAGCTTTTAAATTATGTCTAGTTTTCCCTTCAATGCCATTAAAAGATACCTGCCAGCCTGGGCGTTTATGAATTTATTTTGAATCCTTGTCTCTAAAGGTATGCAGAGAAAGCAATTCCTCTGTTTTCTGAAGTGTGACTCATGTAAAGAAAAAAAATCCTAAAACACTGATGTGTTCAAATCAGGCTTTTTTCTGCAGGCTTGAGTACTTCCACAGTTGCAATGAAAGGAGTGATGGCTTCTACCCTTGACCTTCTGCCTTTTAAAAATTATCCTCTCTGCTTTTGATGAAATGCCATTCTCAATTTGTCAACAGATTCCACACAACTATTTCCCAGCTAAATGAAATTGTAATTGCTCTGGGAAGATTTTTGCTCAAGAACTGCCAACACATTTCATACTGATTCCATCCAACTTAACCTTAGAGAAAGTTTCATTTACTCTTTCTCTTTTTCCATATAGCCCACTTTCCAAAGACCTCGGATTTTCCGGTAAACATATCTCCTTTTTCATACAAACTTGCCTTTTAATTCCATAGAGAGACAGTACTGACATTATCATAAGCCACCCAGCACGATTAAAGCACAACTGCTCAGATTGGGCCTTCACTATTTATTGCTTGGCATAATTAGTAACATTGTAAAATATCTAGCTACCTCTAGATACTAGTGTAGTAAGAGATCTGTGTGGCCTCTATTGTCCAAATTCATCAGTTTCTTCATCTGCCTTGAGCTCAGTAAGTAGATCAAAATCCTTCTTTCCTTTTGTTCAGACTTTTGTTGTTTCATACCAAAAATGTGAATGTGGTTATTAACAACAATAAAATGTTTCCATGTGTGTCCTGCCTACTTCCCCAAGGAAGAATTTTAAAAGCCTCTTCGAATTAAGTGAACCTTGCCTGTAAAGTATGGCTCAGATAGTTTTTTGTTTGTTTCTTTAAAAGTTCAAAAATGATATTTTTCCATTAGCATCTTTAATGATAAAAACCTAATTGCATCCTAATTAAATGCATCTACTTTGTGGCTTATGACATACTCTTTATTATCGTAGCAAATTAAAATTAACTTTGCTTGAAAATTTACTTTCTATTAAGAAAATTATTATTAACTATAATAATTAACTATAGCTGCAGGCACCACTACAGGTTAGTAGTTGCCCTGCTGGAAAACAGTGCTGCAGAGAGGGACCTGGGATTTCTGGTTGACAACAGGTTGACCATGAGTCAGCAATGTGCCCTTGTCACCAAGAAGGCCAAGGGTATCCTGGGGTGCATTAAGAAACATTATCCTCCCCATCTACTCTACCCTGGTGAGGCCTCATCTGGAGTACTGCATCCAGTTCTGGACTCCCCAGTTTAAGAAGGACAAGGAATTACTGAAGAGTCCAGCGGCAAAGAAGATTAGGGATATGGAGAATCTTTCTTATGAGGAAAGACTGAGAGAGATGGGTCTGTTCAGCCTGAAGAGAAGGCTGATTGGGGATCTTACCAATGCTTTAAATATCTCAAGGGTGGGTGTCAGGAGGATGAGACCAGACTCTTTTCAGTGGTGCCCAACAATAGGATGAGGGGCACTGGGCACAGACTGAAGCATAGGAGGTTCCATCTAAACATGAGGAGAAACTTCTTTACTTTGAGGGTGCCAGAGCACTGAAACAGGCTGCCCAGAGAGGTCGTGGAGTCTCCTCTAGAGACATTCAAAACCCTCATGGACACATTCCTGTGCGATCTGCTCTACGTGAACCTGCTTTAGCAGGTGGGTTGGACTAGATGGTGTCCAGAGGTCCCTTCCAACCCCAACCATTCTGTGATTCTATGATTCTATCTTTAGTCTCCAGAGTGTTGTCTCCATGCCAGTGTCACGTCATGAATCACTAAGTGTAAAGTGTATCAACCAAATAAATCTGTTAAATATATACTCAGCAATGAAAAAAGCAGCGAGAAACAATGAGTAGTGGAAAGTACAGCCATGGATTCTGTCCTTAATAATTTCCTGGAGACATCCAACATGCACTGGAACATTGTTTTTCAAGCAGTCCTCTATACTCCATCTCCTGAAAAAAAAGAAAATATTTCCCAACTCTCCATAAATAAAAGCTGTAGTAATAAAATGACTCTACATGCCATGTTCTACCACCTTAAATACCACAGAAGTAACCACTATAATTTTCCAGGGCAAAACTGACAACTTCATAGCTACAGTAAAATATTGTCAACAAATACTTTTTGTTGACAAGCATGATTCAAAACACAAGAAACAGGTTTATAAGCAGAACTTTTGCACTAGACAAACATTTGTGGTAATGTGGATCAAACACAATGTTGTTTACTTTTGAAAGTCTTTTTTTTCTTTTTTCTTTTTTTTTTTTTTTTTTTTTAAATACACATGTACACATACAGAGTTACTTGTCTGGCTCAGAGAGCCTTTCAAAGTAATAATGTTTTGGCAAGTTTCTTGACTGATGTGTCTTCAAAATTCTCCAACACAGAAAGCAATGTTGTCTTAAAGATAAAATATGCTTCAGTGGGATTTCACCTGCCCAGAGAAATGAGCGTGTTATTCTTTTTTTCTTCTGGACACACAGTAAAGTTTAGTAATATAGATGTTCAGCTGGAGGCTCACTGCGTAAATGTTAAAGTGTGGAACTGTAAAATGCCCTTAGACCTAACAACAAATATCAGTGCTGTTTGATAGCAAAATTCAGTCATGGCCCTCATGAACTTTACTGGTGATATATTTTAGAGCCTAGACAAGTGTCTCAAACTTTTGAAGGCTTAGCCCAACCACCGGAGGGGAATTACATCTATCATACCGTCATTCTATCTCTGTAAAGACCTATCCTACTGCATTTATGCCTCATGCATTCATGCTTTTACATTCATCCTCCCTCAACACCACCGTTGTTCCTGCCAATGCCTGTATAGGATACTACCTTCTTTCATACTTCAATGAACAGGTGAATATTAACAGTGTCATGTTAAGTATTAATATTACCCATCACATGCAAATTTGTGCCTGTTAACTAGGCTGGTGGGCTCATACTGCAGCCTCTTATACAATGAAATTAGTTAAGATGGTGCTTTCTGGCCTCAAAAAAATCAGTATTGTCATACATGTTAGTTTAGTTATTTATATCATATTCACATTCCAGCAGCTTTTTTTGTTGAGGGAAACAGGAGACTAATTAAGAGCTGAGAAAAAAAAAAAATTGTTGAATTCATAATTTTAATATAAATATTTTTAGAGGATTTGAGCTAAATTGAAAAGCCAAACTATGTCAGAGAGCAAGACAAATCAGCAGTTTTGAATTGTAGTGCTTTGCAAAACTACCAGGGATGACTTGTAGGGGCAACTGAATTAAAAACTCCTGTGATGGAACACCAGGTCCACCCAACTGGCATAGATGTATGACCTTCACTGAATGCCTCTGGCCTTGGAAATTTAAGACCTCCTCACTACTGTGGATTTTTTATGTTTATTCCTAATAGATTTTTGTGATATTTATATTAAACAAATATTTTTTTTTCCCAATCTGCTTTCAGTCTGTTAAAAATGGAAAAAAGAATGTTCTTTTTTTTTATTTATTTTATTTTTTTTTTTTTTACAACGGAACAAACACCAAAAGCATTTATTAAGTTTTTGCCCAACCTGCATTCTTGCTCAACTCACGTAAACTGTAATAAACAAGCTCTGAAAAAGTATAAATGCATATTTCAGAATTTGGTTTCCAGTGTAAGATTATTTTGCTGAAGTTACTTCAAACTGATGTAGGTAAACAATTTTACTAAATGTGAAAAAATCCATATCCTTTTAAGAAAGTCACCTTTAAAGTGGTAAAATACTAAGTCCAAACATTGTTATGAAACAGCCATGCTTACATCATTGTACAAAAATTTTGTCTTGCTAGCTCTGAAAAAAATAGTTATAGTTGAGTTCCTCAGTGATACTTTGCCTTGGAATTTTACTATTTGTAGAATATTGCTTTATATAATCACCTACAATTATTTATTAACTTGTACAGGATAAGTTTTCTGTGGAAAACTACTTCTTGCTCATAACAAATTTATTTCTTCTGTGCATGTGGAGTTATGTGCATTTTTTTTCAAGTAAATGTATTTTATTTCTGATCACTACACACTGAAAACAATTCACTTTCAACCTGGGGTTATGTTTTATTCAGTAGATGATATAAATTGTTGCTGGATTCACCAGTCCTATCAGATTGTTTCAGAAACAGTACAGTAGAAGATGACATTTTTAAACACATGGTTGTCAAGGTTTTGATTGCGGTGTGACAATAAAAACACGGCAGATGTATTGTTAATCCCCTTTCCCCCCCGCTTCTCCTGCTTCAGCCTCTCCCTCTCCCCCTTCCCGTTGAGGACAGGCGATCAGGAGGGAAAGAAGGACAGAGAGAAGAGAGTTGGAAAAATTAAAAATGTTTTACTAATGCTACTAATAAGAATAGAGAAAATAATACAAAATATACAAAACCAATCTTGAAAGTCCCGGCAACTGCTCTGGCAGATGTAGGGCCAGCACCTGAAGTCTTTGATTGGACTCTGCAGCTAACTGGAACTGGATTCAGTCTGTCACGAGGCATCAGTTCACAGGGACAACTCGCAAGGTCCTCTCCTAATGTCAGCCATAAGGAAAAGGGAAGAGATCCTTGTGATCTCCCACTTTTATATGAAGTATCACGTGAATGGGATGTAACAATTGGTCAATTTTTGGTCACCTGTTTCTCGTTGCCCCTCTCGTGAGATGTACATCCATCCTTACCTGTGACGTCACATTCCATTGCTATGTTTACCAAAACATGTATCTGGTTTTCAAGGAAAATGCAGCTAATGTGAAAGCTTTAGCTGACAGGCAAATTCACTAAAAGAGAAACTTGTTTTTAACAAGACCAGGACAATGGTTAAGAACAAAGTTGGATTCACAACTAACACTGTAATGTGGTGGCATATAAAATGAAAAAAGCTATAGTCAGTTGAAAAATAATTTAACATTTTAAAACAATATTAGCTTCCAAGATCATTCTAAACTAGGTCCATCAAAACTTTGCAGTATTGGGCTGTAACAACAATTTATTTTTTTAAAATTCTTTTATATTTCCCCTTCAAACTAAAAAACAAACAAATAAACAAACAAACAAACAAAAAACCCACCAAAAAAACCCCACCCAAACTGAAACAAACCCCTTTAAAATATCCTAAACACCTAAACAATTTTTTCCTCACTTTGTGAAAAAGAAGTTTTCTCTGAACTGATCCATTCCTAGAAATATTTTCAGTGACCTGATACCTCCTTCTGACATTCTTAGATTGTAAATGCAGGGCTACAGATATTTAAAGTAACATCTTCTGAATGGAAAGCTGTATACATGGACAAAATAAACAGAGAAACTGAAAAACATGACACACTTCCTGCTCAGAGCAAATTTTACTTTATCATCTCACATTGAAATATGCGTAAAGAATACAGAATTGGAATGGAGGGAGAGTTTCAGTCAAATTAAGATACAATAAAAAAACATATATGCTCATTAATTCTAGATTATACACAGATCAAAAATAATATCTGTATCTGTGAGTTCATGAAAACTTTTCAGTCTCCATCAAAGACAGGAGTAAAATCCCTTTCTTGCTTTCAAGGTAACCAACCAAGATATGGTATCAAACAACATGTAGTTTGGATTAAATACTTACTCAAGCACACAGGTACAAGTTTTAGGTGGATTATTGCCTGGAGCAGGGTTTACAACCATAAGTAAAACTTATTGAACCAAGCAACAAGACAGATATGGTCCTGCTGTGTGGTTTGTATATATTGGAGGTCTATAGGCCCAGGCTTACCTTTACTGCACAGACAGAAACCAGGAAGCATGGAGAAAAAATATAGAAAAAACTTTTTGTTAGAGGAAGGAGGATAATTTGGGATTGGCCAGAAGAAGCAGATGGGTTAAGACAAAACTGTTTCTTCAAAATTCTCCATGGTGAGCTTTACCCACTTTTCTTTCTCCATCTTTCTGGTATGAGGACAAATCAGTCTGCATCCTTCACATTAGTGATAGTGACAATTCAATTTTGCTTTTAGTACAGAGATAGCTTGAGACAGATCTGGCTACATACTGGCTTAACCCACTCTTTGGAACAGGTGATCAGCAAAAGGTGAGACTGAAGTTGGCTCTTTGTGTCCAGAATAATTGATTCAGCTGGGAGAAAAAACTAGATCATATGCACTTCACTATGGAACTTAGTAATAATCTCACTCCTATTCACTGAAATTATGAAAGTTTTCATTTATTTCAGTGGGCACTGGATTAACCCCTAACTGTACTTATCTAAAAAGTTTATTTGTCTCTAAGTTGCATGCCTTGCCTTGGCTTGTGTATAATATTAAACAGCTTGTGCACCATCTGCTTTTGAAGACTCCAGGTAGAGATTCAATGTAGTTTTATGGGTTTATGTTTGTGAGATCTTTTTTTTTTTTTTAATGAGGACACTTCCCTCCACATAGAGAATGAAAAAGAGTCTAATTTTAAAAAGAGGAAGGCAGAAAGTGACAGAAACACTTCCTTATTGAAAACAATGAATTTATCAGTGACCCAAATCTACTTCCAATGATCTTTTTATTTTTGTTATTTTTCCTCAGTCACCAGGAGTCTCACATCCTTTTCCACATACAAAATGTCAAGGTCTGTTTCTTTGACTGTCCATTGAGTATTTGAATGATAGCGATTCATTTATCTCTCTGCATGCATTCACAGCTAGGATTGTAATGCAGCAATCATCTGAGTGGAGCCAATTACTTTAATATGGTACTCAAGAAAGCTCATAATGGGATCTTATTTATTTATTTATTTTGAGCAGGACATTTTAGTTAAAGTATCAAAAGAAAGATGCCATCATTAATATTAACCAAGGGCATTTTTAGTTTATTAAATTTTTTGAATGATAATTGCTAGTTCTAATTAACCAACTGTTTTTATCATTATAATTTTTAAGGATTTCTATTAGTTCAGGGGAGGAATTTAATTACAATCTGACATTATTTGATACTGCAGGGAGAATTTGATTTGGTAGATAAAATTAAATAATGCAGCCTTAGTCTTTGAAATGTTTTTCAAATTATTTAATTAGCCAATTATAGCTTATTTAAGCTGTACATGTTATTTACCTTGAGATACAATTCCCAGTATGGATTGATTCAGCTGATGGGTTTCAGATTCACTCAGGTGATTTTTGGACTTGGTGACTTGGGCAATCTTTATTGTTAAAAAGGCTTGCTTGAATAACAGATTCTACAATGCCATCAGTTTTGTATGTAGTCCTGTACTCAAGCTTAAATCCAAAGTTTCACATGGTTCTCATGAGTATTTTTACTACACTGCAGTAAAACATATCTGTTGTCTACCTAACCTTTGTCTTTCAGTTTAACTATTCTTAAGATAAATTTACAAGATGCCATATATGCTATCACAGAGAAAATAAATAAAAATAAGATTTGAGATATACAGTTCTACTTCAGTGAGCAATTTAGTACACCATAAAGAAATTTCATTAACTCTCTCTCATTTCTAAAAAAACCCATAAACACAAAACCACATCTATATATTTCCAAAAGCATTCAAATACAGCTTGCCTTAAGTATCCAAAGCCAGGTGGAGAGTTAGGATCATACAGAGAGGCAAAAGCCTTTCCTTGCATTATAGACATAAGAAGAGGTCACGATCTTTTACCCTTTGAATGCTCTAGGGAATGCACAGAAGAGCAAGAGTCCTTATTATGATATCCTGTCCTTTAAGGTGTACAAATGTGCTGCACTCTCGTATAGGGAGGGAATGCTGTGTTGCTTTCCACTTTCCTTAGGAGTCACACTTAATTCAAGCTGCATTATAATATTTCTGCAATTCAAAATATGATGTTTGTTGAGTAATGAAAACAATACCACACCCTTCCATAATAGGCCAAGACCTTATTCCATGGTTAAATGAGCAACAAAACAGGGCACAGCTAGAGAAAGCAAGTAGTTTACTCCCTGCTCAGAAAGCTGCAGTTCATCAAGGCTGCTACTGAGGCTGACCGGTGGGAGAACACAGTTCTAATTCCCCTCAACCCATAGCAAGGAACTGCATCCCAAGTGTGCTATTTCATGTTCTTTATAGCTTAGCCTAACTCGCAGTTTGGTGAAAACCAAAAAGAGTGATCCAACAGCCACCTCTGGCATAAATTGACAAAGCTAATTGTTCTTTTCTATACTTAACTGCTCCTCATCCCAATGAAGGGTGAAGCTTTTCTTCCCCTTTCAGGGAGCCATTGGGTTGTCTCTGTGTGACATGCCCTGAACCCTAGACAATGTCTGACACTCACCCACAGACCAGTGTCCCAGCCTGGCCTTGGCCCGTCCCAGGGAAGTGCTTGATGCCCATGACTGGGGCTGCCTTGGTGCCCCTGGCTGTCCTGCTGCTGGCTGTTGTAGCAGGATGCGCCCTGGCTAGTGAGACCTGTTATGTACTTAGAAAAGTCTATTTACTAAGAAGAGATTTCAAGAGGCTATAAGCCTTCATTCTGAAGTTTCAACCAGTGAAGATAAAAGAGAGGCAGAGGGGAATAATGAAAATAGGAACTAGCTTCAGCAGATCTGGAAAGAGCATATGAGAACTTACAGAATGAGATAAAATACTAGGTGTTGTTTATCAGTAGTGTAACTGAGAAAGAAAATAAGGAATTCCTAAGATTTGTGTTTCAGCTAGTGCCCTAAAGAACTTGAAATCCAAATTCATTAAAAAGTAGACTATAACTATAATTTGTTTTTCATTGAAGGAAAAAAAAAAAGGGGGGGGGGAGAAGGGTAGGATACAGATCCAAGATGTTTGAAGTTGTAAAGAAAACTCCAGGTCAGAGCTCATACCAAGCCAAGGTTTCTCATTGTTTAGAGGTATGATGTAATAATTAGATCATTTTCATTTTTTTGTCCTTTGAACAAAATGAGTCTTTTTTGGTTTACTTTCTTAAGTGTCTCCATTTCAGTGAAAGAGATGAATTATTAAAACCTTGCTGCATGCAGCACACAACACAACAGCTTCTCATCCTCCTCCTTTAGAGAAACATGCTATAAAAATTATAGGGTGCAAAATATTGAAAATAAGAACGTAAATTCTAGAGTTTCACTAGCCAGTTTCTTAAAGCACTCCAGTTCTGTGAACATTTGATATTGTTAATTAGCTAGGTAAAAGAGAAAAAAAAATGTCTTGCCTACATTACAGTCATGATATGCTATTCTATTAACCTGTAGTGATATTTGCATTGACTTTTAATGGCATCCTGTATACAATGCAGCCATCTCAGTCTCCCTGTACATCTCAGTCTCCCTGTACATGCTAAAAGCTTGGAAAAGTCATGACATACAGCTGGAGCTGTACTTCTGGTATTTCGTTGATGTGAATGGCAGGACTTATGGGTATAATGTTCCCCAGGATCACTGCAGGATTCCTAAATAAGTGTTGGATTTTTTTTGTTTGTTTGTTTTTCTTGTTGTTGTTTTTAACTTCATACAGAAATAAACAAGAAAAACAGTGAGGATTTGAGCTTGAGGATCATTTCTAATGATCTTTATCACAAAGATCTGAAGCAAATCAGTAGCAGACTTTTCCTGGTTCGAGTATTATAATGTTCTTTATCCTTATCATTGTGCTTCAGGCTGCAATCATGCTAACTACAAAGCCTTTGTCCTTATGACTTCCTCAAAATTAGGCATGCCTCTCTCAACAGGGGAGGTGCAGGAGATGTTTATTGAAGGGTTGTGGAATCAATAAATTGGTTTGCAACAGCAGAGCATATTAGCTACTTTTCTGTGAGGAGAGAGGATATAAGACTGAATTAGGTGATCACTTTTCTTAAGAAAAAAAGGCTAAGATTCTTCTATAATTAAAAAAAAAAAAAAGTTAGATTAACATGGCTTGTCATATGACAAATACCAAATACATGTAAACACATTCACAAAATATGCAGTATGTCATCTCCCATTTCAACCCTGTACTGATAATGCTTCACAGCTGGTGGGAATAACACAAAGTAAAGCAGCCTTTCAGGTAAAATCTAAGTTTGAGTCTCTCTCTAATAAAGTAACTTGTGTACATAGCTTCCTGCAGGTTAGCTTATGCTCTGCAAAAGGGCATTGACTGATCTACAGATGGCAATTGAGAATTTCCTTATTTTGTTCAGTTTACATTCAAAGAACTCTGAAAAACACCACTATAAGAGGTAGTAACACTAAGACACAAGTTTCCCTACATATGTATATGCATGAGCTGAGGTTTTGTGTGTACTAATGACTTCTGTTTTATTTTACTGGATTTTTTAAAAGTGAAATGAACATTTATAAACCCACTATGAAAGGGAAATGTAGAGGAAGCTGTATTATACATTATGAATAATTGCAACTTGGGAGGGTTAATGGTTTAGAACTAGCTCTAATAGTCTGTATAAATGTCTAGATAGAGAAGGAATTTTTCATTATTTGCAAGAAATTAGATATGTGGTAAAATGAATTGTACATTAATTTAAACATCTGCCTTTGACATACTTCTGAGATCAATGTTCTGCCTATTGGCCTTTGCATACAATAGTCTTTGCCAAGCAAGAACTCAGGTAAAATCTTATCAAGCAGAAATAATTTGTCACTGGGGCTCAGTAAAACATCTTAACAACATAACTTGTTTTATGAATATTCTGCATTAAAAATATACAACATTTTGAGATAGTAGGATTATGCAGGAAATAACTTCATGAACTTGTCTCTTATTAATGGCTACATGGACTTTGCTTCTTATTTGCAACTCTGTAGCATCATTATGGCAATGACATCAGTCGCAAATGTGGAACAGTAATTTGAGGATAGTGGTGCTGCAGAATGTCAGGTTAGTTCATTTTTCTCATATGGGTTGTTCAATGATCTTCTCTCCAGAGGTCAAAGACATTCACATCTCAAATTTTGATGCAAGAACTTTGGTACAGGGGGGAAAGAGTAGAATCCTCCCATCTACAGGACAGGTAGCATCCGGAAGCACAGGCCCTGTGAAGTAGGTCACTCTTTTCTCCATGCTTGCCATGAGAAAACTAACTTCTTCTCAACCTTCCTCCTATCTCTTGAAAGAAGAGTTTTGCGTTCACTTTATGCAAGCCTTAGTAGGCTATTTTACCTAGAATCCAGGAAGGCAAAGCAGACAGCTTTCAGAGCAAGACTGGATTTTGTGTTACAATTGTAACCACAGGAATTATCATTTTCTCTAGCTTTGATGATTACTGATATAAACCTATTACAACATTAAGGACTCAAAGAAATATTCATATTATTAAAATGCTAGGAAATCCTTAATGACTTCATTTTCCTCGAGATTTCAAGCATATTTAAACTATGCTAGGCCAAATCCTGTCCTGTAGTATATTGTGAAAAAAAAAAAAACTATGAAATCTTTGAGTTATTTCAGGAGATTTTTATGGGATACAAGTAAAGAGAGAATTTATAATATTTATAGTCACCCCCAAAGTCACACTCTTATCTCAAAGTTTAACTTCAGTTGCTGCATTTAGCAGAAATTAATTATCTGCAAGTGTGAGACTATGTGTATGTTTGCTGAGACACCGGAGAGACCAGAAACTAAGAAGAAAGGAATACATTATATGAAAGAGTTATTTTTCTGAATTTTCCACTTTGTGAGAATGAATGCATTCTGTGGGGTCACATATTTCTTATAAGCCCTCTACTGGAAAACAAACCCTGATAGAAAGGGTTGCACGGGACATCAGTGCGTGTCTGTCAATGTGCCTGTGGCAGGTCCTGTGCTGCTGGTTCTGCTGTGAGCTACTCAAGAGGCCAAATGTCCTGAAAGCCTGAAGCCTCAGTTGTGTCCTTCCCTTCCTTGCCTTGCAGTTTTTCAGCTGTCTGACTTTCCAGAGATTACGAGAAACCCTGGCTCTTAGGAGAAAAAGCGATATAGCGTGATTAATTGTCCCTCACAAAGAATTACAGCATTTGAAAGTTCTGTTGCAAAGTGGAGTAGAATCAATTTGTTATAATCTTGTACACTCTAATAAATATTTCACCTTTTTAATCTGGAACAGAAACACATGCTGTAAAAATACACAGCCACAAATGAAATATGTTTTGATGTGAATGTATACAAGTCCTTAAGACCGAATTTTTTCTGTTACTCACTATGCACAAAAACCCTGCTAAAGTTAATCAGTACAAATGTATCTTATTATACCCACAGTTTTGATTTTGTTATGGAACAAGTCAAGGCAAAGATTGGTGTTGGACTCCATCTTCTGATTTGGAGTTGGAGATACCTGAACAATTTCTAATTTATTATCTACAATTTTCTTTATTCTCAAACACCAGGCATGTATGCTTGATACACAAATGGCAAAAAAGATTTACATTTGTCACTTTACAATGTGTGTATATATGACACACACCCACACACACACTGGATTTGTATTCTAATTATTTCCTTTTATGACAATTTTAATAACTTCAATTTTGAAAGGAAAAATAAAACAAATTTAGTTTTGGGTAGAACATATATCTGTCTTACTCCAGTCCAGTCAAGAAGCCCCAACAGCCTAACGTGCCATCAAGTTCTTAACTGAATTTGAAGTTAGAGCTATTTTCAGAATGAGAAGACAGGAAAAAAACCTTGCTCATACAACAGCCATATAATGGTTGTTTGCTATTTTTGTTCTGGTTCAGCTACTGTTACAGCACAAATACACTGGTTCCGCTTCTGGAAGGAGCTGAACTTCACATTAAGAATTTTATTATTTTACACAAAATTTCAATAGCACCATGATAAGTAATGTCAGAGAAGTGCACCCTCTTACGGGATTTCAATATTTTGACCCTAAAAAAAAGAATGATTCTAACATCAGATTTCAATTTATGTCCTATTTTTCTACCAACAGTAAAATGGACACCAAACTCACTTCAGTCTGAGAATAAGCTCTCTATTTAGGAAGAAGAACTTGTTTCACCACAATGTTAGCTTTCCACATTAATTTATTTAATTATGATGATTTATAGTTGATATTGCTTTTGTCTCACCTTGACAGCCACGAAGACATTATTCACTATCAGACACTGTGCCTTTTGTCCAATTTTCTAAGTGTCGCTACTAAGAAAAACTATGCAAAACATTTTAATTAACACTGAACACAATCAAAGTGAAGAGAAAAATGTTCGTTATGCTGCTTCAGAAAAAAAAAAAAAAAAGAGTTATATGAAGCCCTTCATGTTCCCATTTGTAGTCTAACAGTGAACTGTAGAGGTCATTCAGAAAGTGTGATTTCAATTTTTATCATTTGAAAATATCTGATTTTATAACATTTTACAATTTTTTTGTTGTTTTTATGATCTAAATGTATAACTTATGCTTATTTAGTTCTGTAAATTCCGTACTTTCAAAAAAAAAAAGGTGAACGGAAACTAGAGAGGAGCATGAGATAAAATATTGAAAGCTAGTCATGCTATGAATTTTCTAATTATGGTACTAATAAAGGATTATCCAAATGCTGACATTCTGACAGAGAGATCTTCTGACCTTCCTTATCAGAATTTTCAGTTCACCTACCATAACTTTCACATAAAGTTTCTGCCAGCACTCTTTTGGTCAGATTATTTTATCTAAGCATTTGTTTGCTGGATTTTGCTAGTAATTTATCTGACAGATCTGGCATTTATGACTCTACACCTGGGGAAGAACTTCAACAAATGTTTCCCTCTATACCAGTGCCACATTACCTTTGTGATATGACTTTTTATGTTAGTTCTTTTATCCAAATCTGTGCTTCTTACTAGAAGTTTGTCAGAGAAGCAACATGAAATGACCCAAACTTATTAGATAAATACCTTGAAAGGAAAAAGCTTGAACTCAAAGTGCTGCAGCCAGCAATTAGATTTTTCGTCAGAGTGTCAAGAGTTCTCATCTTTATTATCTTTCTGTTCTTTGAGTGGAATTGTAAAGAATATTGCTACCTTGGAGGTTTCTCAAAAACCTTTACGTGGAATTTCAAAATCTGCAGAAGTAATCATGTTTGTTATTGTTTGTTACACCCGTGAGAAGAAGCATCTAAATCTAGTGTATCAACCCTGCAAATTAATGCACAAGCTAAAGGTATGTTTTCTTCCTCTCTCTCTGTTTTGGTCTTTTCCCAACTCTATCTTAGCAACAAAGCTCAATGAAGGGAATATTTTGAAAGGATATTTGTAATTCAAGTTGTATTTCTTAAAATAACATTTAAAATTTTCAGAGAAATTTTAAACTATTTTAGAGGAGGGTAGAGGGGCAAGACCAAGTGAAGATTCATGCTGGATGAACTTGTGAACATCGTGCCTTCACAGTTTTTCACTGAATGCTGGAACAGAGAAACTGTCCTGGTTTTGTTAAAAACAAGACCAGTTCTCTTTAAGTTTTCCCATGTTCCACTGTGAGAGGGGTGTGTTCAAGGAGCGGTGGATGGAACAGGTGACTTAAATTGACCAATTGAGTATTCCAACCCATAATCATCATACTGCCTATGTAAGAGGGTGATCACAAGGGTCTGTCTGCTTTTTGATTATGACTGGCATCTAGAGAGGACTCTGCCTGGCTGCCTGAGATTCTACAGGCCTCAAGCCCTGCATCCCTGCAACTAGTTTCCAGTTTGCTGTGAAATTCCACCCATGACTTCCGGGTGCCTGCCTTACAGCTGCTGGAACCATGCCACCTCTGCACACCCAGCTCTGCTGCTGCTGGAATGACGCCACCACCACATCAAGCACTCAAGATTGGTTTTTGTATATTTTTTATGTGTTTTCTATTTACTAGTAGCATTAGTAAAACCCTATAAAACCTTCCAACTTGAAGTCTAAGTCTCTCTTCCTTCCTTCTTATCTCCCCTATCATCTTTCTGATCTAGAGGAAAGGGGTGGCAGGAGGTAGGGGAGTAACAGGGAGCATCTGCCATGGTTTATTTCTGCCTTGCCTTAAACCTTGACAGAAACTGAACAAATTTTACCCTTTTCTATACCTTCTGCAATTCACAGAAATAGATATTTTAGAGATACGAAACTGATCAATTTAAGCAAAACCAAAAAAATGCCCTGAGGCTAAATTTAAAGGTTAAATACTCTTTCCTCCTTCTTCTTTGGTTTTTCCTTCAATATCGCCATCTTTTTAATTTATTCATTTCAAGTTCTAAGGTTTTCAGCTGATGGATGGAGCCTCTTAGTGGAGTAATGACATGTCTCCATACCTTCTTGTAAATGTAATAGATTATCCCTGCATAACTGAAAAAAAAATATCTCTCTGCTGCCATGTCAGTCTTCTAATACTTCTCTTCTGGACCTCTTTGACAGTACTGTCAAAGTGATATTCCTGAAAAAGCTTCATAATTTCTGCTTGGAAATTACACAGTTTCTCTACAATGCAGGTCAGTCCTTCTCTGCCCCAGAGTAAATTACCTCTGTATACAGGGGAAATCTGCATATCCACTAACTTCTTACTCATGATAAGTTTTCCCTGTGGAGGAAGATCAAGTCTCCAGCACAATCTCCATTCTAATATCTGTTTCTATATGTTTAAGTACTACAGGTATATAAAGCTACTTGGAGAAAAAAAAAATATCCTCTTGCCACTAAGATACTGTAAACTCCCTTAAATTTAAATTTAATACAGAAAAAACGGTTAAGATAGTAAGGGTGAACTGAATCAGGGAAGATAATGGGACTTAAACAGAGAAATGGAACTTGGAGTTGTTAATTGAGGAGGATGTGGTATCTCACCACACAGAAAGAAGACTATTTCCTATCTAACTGAAGGGACAAAGGAAAGATACTGGTAAAAGAGCATCCCTCAGCACAGGGTTTTCCTTGTTACCAAAGATGAGCTGTATGTGTGAGTTGTACAACAAGCCATAAAGAAGTAAAGCTGTGATCATGAAACTATTTTCCTCATGTTGACCTCAATAAACAACTGATGCTCATAGGAGGATGGGTTTGTACCTGCAGAACAGCAGCTGCAACGTAAAAGGGAAAATATTGTCGAGCTGTAAACGCAGGACAGCTTAATGAAAAGTCTGAGTTTACCTGGTGCAGAGATAGCAGTGGCCACCCTTCATTTCCATTGCCTAAGTTTTTTACAAGAATCCTACTGAATTGCTGACAATTTTATTTTGTTGAGAATGAACTTAGCAAGGCTAACTCAGGGCTGTTGGTAGGTCATATAATGTTTCACTTGCACAGTTTTAGATGCTTTAGTCCATGTACTCTGAAATATATTCTAGTCCTCATATTAAAGCACATAGTAAACAGAAAAAGAGTTTGTTTATTTTAAATATTTTAAAACATCAGTAAAGGAAGATTTTTATTAAATATATGTTACAGCACTGTTTCATCAAAAATTACACCTTTTCTCCTTTTGAGTTAAAATACAGTCAGTGGTGTACATTATTTATATTTCAGGCAATAAGTGAAATATCTGCATATTATTTGGGGCTACAAAGTAGGATTAAGTAATGCAAAAATGAATAAAAGTTCAATATATTATATAGTTTCACAGATATAGGATTTTGCATGCATAAATAAAACATTCACTTGGTGAGAAAACGAAGTACATTTTAATATATTTTGGAAAAAAAATATTCTAACTTCTCAGTGCAATAATTCATGCCACAAAAAGCCTTTATATCATATTGTTGTAGGCTTTTTCAGAGAGTACGGGAGAACTGACAAGGCAAGGCACAAATAGTTGAAAACAGCAACATCACAATCACATTTGGGAGGGTTTTATGGTGGTGTCTGGCTTTAGGCATTTATTGCAGTAGAGATAAACACAACTTATGCCTTTAGGGTGTCAATTGCAATACAGTTGGCCAATATGTTCCCAGATACCTGATTTAATAAGAACCAGGTAAAGATGAAAACAAAGTGGGGAATGAGGATGACATTCAAGGACTAGAGGCATAGGACATACCTGAAACACCACTCAATATTTGCTCAATATTTGTTCAATTGCTATGACAAAGTGATTAAACTGATGCTTTGCTGTCTATTGACTGGTTATTCTAGTAGTTTCCCACAGAAGCCACCCCTGCAATCCCCCTGCTACCAAAACCTTGCCATGGAAACCAAATACAACCTCTAATATTTTCATAAGCAAAATCTCCAGAATGATAAGAAGATATTTAAAGATGGCTATAGGCAAAGTAGAGAATACACTAAAATTAGGATGTTTTGGTGATGCTATCTCCTCACAAATTAATTATAAGGTGATGTTCTTGAAATGAAATAAATCACAACTTCAAAATCTAGAATCTGTTATTATTCTACTCACTAATTAAACAAATGATTTCTGGATAAGTATTTTAAGTAAGTTTTCAGGCAAATATATGTTTCTAGATAACCTGACTGAACACAATGACCTATTGGAGACTATAGGTCTTCCTTTGGTGAAAACTTTAACTTGCCAAAAGACACAGCAAATGGCCACTAAATTCCTTGCTGGAAAACTGCATCTCAGATTGTCTTAATGGCAGGGAGAGGAAAGATGCTATACTGCTGGTTTCAGATCTAGCATTATAATGTACGTGCAAGGAAATCCGAAGGTGCACTAACCAGAAATCAAATTACATCCCAGACACGAAGAATTTATATGGCTCCATTCACTACCTGAGTTTGAAGCCTTGCTAAATTAAATGATCAAATCATATACCATTCTTCTTGTATGCACATCTCTATGACTTGTTTTTAAAATTATAATCTGTATGGTAATACTAATGTCTTTTTCCAGTTTGGGAGTTCATACTAAGCAATATTTTGCACTATGGGCAGTTTCAACAACTTCACTGCAGAGTAATGTTCTTTCCAAGATGAAAGTCACAAAATCTGTTCCTTGTTGAGTCAAAATGAGAACTGGAACCATACTGTGGTAATATTTTCATACTCTGCAGAAAACTTCATTATATTGTCTTGGCTCTGCCCTACAGGACCTGGAGTACTTGCAATAATAAGTGTCCGTGTTAGCCTATTTATTCTGCAAATTACATAAAATCAATTTTAAAGGATTCATTTCTACATTTCTATATAATGTTTATAAACACAGAAATTATATGAAAATTAATGTAAATCACTTGTTTATATGCACAGTAGAAACTACCTAAATTTCATTTTTCAGGCAGCAGGAGGAGAGAAAGTCACAAAATGGTGGAGTGGTAGAAAGGTGACCTAGAGGCTCATCACTGTAAAACAAGCTTTTGATAACTGAAAAAAAAACAAAAAAAAAAAAGAAAAGGAAAAAATAAATCTATAATCTTGTATTTTACCCAGAATAACAGCAAAAAACAATGAAAAAGGAACTGTCCTAATCCAAAGAAAAAGATTTGCTATGGAAGGTGTTAGATACTTCCTAAATTAATCTTGTTGATACTAGGTTCTGAGTATACTGTGTCTAAAATCCTTTACTTCTCTACTTAGTTGATTGAATTAATTATACTGGGGGGGAAAAAAAAAAAGGAAAACGATGATTTTTTTTTCTTTCATATGAAATTTAATTTACTTTCCTGCATTAAAAAAAAAAAAAAAAAAAATCCAAAGTATGATTCCAGAAAAAGTTTGCGAATACAAAAAAATCTATTAATAGGACAGAACTATAGGGCCTATAAATTTGTGCAGGAACATACTGCTTACTTGTAGGTGTGAAAGAAACCTTCTCTTACCATGAAATACTAAAATATGTATGAAACTATGTTTTCATTGTTTTCTCTATTGAAAAAAAAGTATTGTAATGTACTTCCTACATTATTATTTAATTGGATTGCTCCTGAAGTTTCAAAAATTGGGTTTCTTTGAAGGTTTCTTCTTTCTTTAATAAGCTCTTACTTTGGACATGGAAGCAGTTAATAAATAGCCGTTCATTGCTCAAGCACACATAAAGAGTAACATATTGGCAAAACAAAACATCATAGTTTAAATCACAAAACCATTAATGTTAAATAGGAGTTGACACTATTTTAATGATGAGAGTTATTTGTCAGCCACATTTTTGAAGAGGGAGGAAAATAGAAAAGTTGTTGAACTGTTGAATTAAGTTAGATCAGTTCATAAAATCAGCCAGCATTCCAGTATGGGATCAGCAGCTTGCAAGGAGTTAACATGTTCTTAGTGCTTGGTAGTCTAAATTACTTTTAGAAATTAATATCCATATTGTACCTTGAAGGAAGGCCTAAGCAGTAAACTTTAATGGCTGCCTGAGTTGACAATCATTTCATAGAGACAAGACACTGCACAAGAAATTGCTCTATAAATAAGATCCCTTACAGAAGAATTAAAATGAAATTCATATTATTGATGTTCACTGGGAGCCATAAAAACACAAGATGACCAGGAAATGGCAGTTGTTTCAAATCACTGTCAGAAGCACTCGAAGGACATTCTCAAAGTCAGTGTGATCAATGATAATGAATATGTTGGTCAAGCTTTCTGTGCAACTGTAACACACTTGGAAACCTTGAGGAAATACATCTGGCAAAGGGAAATACGACAGATATGAGATATCCCTTCTGCAGAGCCTTTCCTATGACCATTAATATAGAAATGTGCCCTGCTTTACTGAGCAAAGTCTCTCTAAATTCTTCCCTGTCTCCCCCACAACTCTGTTTATGAGGCTTGGGACCTCTCCTGCCCTCATCTGCTTGATATAAGCTCTCTGAAAAGTGACCATCTTCCTGTGGTTTGAAGGGACATCAGCAATCGTGTTGGCCGAATGGGACTTATGATCCCCACCAACAAAGCATACATGTTGCTAGCAGTGTCAAGAAAGAAACTGTTGTGGAACAGTTTCGTTGGAACTCTGACTGCTATGACTGGACACTAATATTCTGTCAGAATCTACACAAAGCTGTCACTACTGGAAAAACATCACATGAAAGTTTAAAGGTTTAATCTGTAAATCTGATGGGGATGATGGCTGCAGCTATGTAGAGGTGGGAGGGAAAGAGATTGAAAATGTATACTACCCATTTGAAAAAAGGCTTCTAGAGATCATAGAAGAGACAGAGAGAAATAGAAATCAAATTTTGGAACCAGTGTCAGAAACTTAAAGAATCCAAACCAGTAAGCAAGAAATGATACACCACTACCTAAGCTGAACTGGATTACTGGAACCCTTCCATAAAAGTAATGATTTGTTCTCTTTCAGAATTTAGTCTTTTCTTCAGACACCACAAAGTATGAGTAAATATTCTGAACTAATACAGCATATGGCACTTTGTGAGGGTGGTTGATTAATATTCTGCAGCTAACAGTGACATTGATGGCACTGCATAGCAACAGGAACCTTCAAATATTTTAATTTTCTTTCAAACAAAACTTATTTTTATTTGTTGTTTTTTGAAAAGATTTTTAGACAGCTTCACATCTATGAAAAGTGACAGGTTAATGTCAACAGGGCTATCAATCTGCTATTATTGCACACAACAGATATGGTCCTGTCAGTTCCCATAGCTGTGAACTTTAACCACATTCCTTAGGGGTGATAGGATATCATCCAAATTGCTTAAGTATTTTGATACCTGGAGAGTGTGTTGGCAAGTGTTTCAGAGTCTCATATCTGATAAAAGAGACTACAACAATTTGATTAGAAGGAATTTCTATATTTTCTTCTATTTGCTGATTATTAGAGAAAATAACAGCTAGTCACAATAGCTCAAAAATTTAAGTATGTGTACAAAAAATGGCTCACTAAAATGCTTAATTAAAAATTATGTTTTTACTTGATGTTTTCCAATAGCTAAAAACGTTCCTTAAGCATAAGCATATTTATTTATTATTTATATATGAGATATATATATATATATTTATAAGAACTGTGTACAATTCTGGGAAATGAAGAGGGTTTTTTGTAGAAGACGTATGTTTTTGAACATTCTAATAACTTAGGATTACTGAGCACATTTCTGGATACTGGATTCTTTTGGTTCTTTCCCTTTCCAGTGTTTCATTTGAATTCAGGCTCCCTGTCATGGTTTAACTCAAACCAGCAATTAAGCACCACACAGCTAGTCACTCAACTGCCCCCCCAGTGGGATTGGGAGGAAAATGGGGGAAAAAAAGTAAAACTCACGGGCTGAGATAAAACACTTTAATAGGACAATAAAGGAAAGTAACAATAATAATGATAAAAGAATATACAAAATAAGTGATGTACAATGCAATTGCTTACCACCCGCTACTGATGCCCATCCTGTCCCCAAACAGCAATCACAGCCCCGCCAGTCAGCTCCCCCCAGAGTATATACTGAGCATGTCATATCCTATGGAATATCCTTTGGCCAGTTTGGATCAACTGTCCTGGCTGTGCTCCCTCCCAGCTTCTTGTGCACTAGCAGAGCACAGGAAGCTGAAAAGTCCTTGAAGTACTATCAGCACTTCTTAACAGTAACTAAAACATCAGTGTGTTATCGACATTATTTCCATACTAAATCCAAAACACAGCACTACACCAGCTACTAGGAAGAAAAATAACTAGAAAAAAACCAGAAGATTATTCACTCCTCATTCTATACCATCTATATCATGTCCAGAACCTATGATTTCCAATACATTCCAATTTATTGACAATACTTTTCCTATCTTTCGATATATACACACAGATATCATTCTTTTAGACTATGGGCCATTCCTCTAAAATGTCCGTTGACTTCACTTAGTCCATGACTTTGGGCTCCATCTGTCATAACAGTCCTTCGGGGCACTAGAGATGGTATGTAACACTGGACTCTTGCATGCTGATGCCAGCTCTGGTTCCATCACCACTGCCCTTTGTTCAGTTTCATCAAAGTCAATTCTTCATAAATCTCAGTGATTCTTCCATGATACCAATGATAGGGCATATAGCAATTATAGTAGTGATGACATACAGTGGCAAGGTTATGTAGTAATTAACGTCATACAATTTATTTCATTGATTATTGTCCTGGTTTTGTTAAAAACAAGTTTCTCTTTTAGTGAATTTGCCTGTCAGCTAAAGCCTTCATATTAGCTGCATTTTCCTGGAGAACCAGACACATGTTTTGGTAAACCTAGCAATGGAATGCAAACTTATTGATAAGCATGGATGGATATCTCACGAGAGGGGCAACGAGAAACCGGTGACCAAGAAACTGACCAACTGTGTATAACATTCCATTCACGTGAATACTTCATATAAAAGTGGGAGATCACGAGGATCTCATCTCTTTGCCTTTCCCTTTTCCCTTCTGCTTATGGCCAACATTAGGAGAGGACCTTGCTAGTCGTCCCTGTGAACTGAGGCCTAGTGAGAGACTGAATCCAGCTCCGGTTGGCTGCAGAGTCTAATCCAGGACTTTGGTTGCTGGCTCTGCAGTTGCTGAGACTTTCAAGATTGGTTTTGTATATTTTGTATTATTTTCTCTATTCTTATTAGTAGCATTAGTAAAACATTGTTAACTTTTCCAACTCTCTTCTCTCTGTCCTTCTTTCCCTCCCGATTGCCTGTTCTTAGTGGGAAAAGGGGAGAGGGAGGGGCAAAAGGGGGGAGTGGGGTGGGAGAGGAGGTTAACAATACATCTGCCAGGGTTTTTGTTGTCACCCCACAATCTAAACCCTCGACAGATAATTGGCGCCCAACATGGGGCAAGAGAAAGGGGTAAATTTGGAGATTTTTGACTTTTCTACTGCTCTGACGTACCTTTCAATTTTCTTGGCAGGGTGCCAACTCATAGAGTTGTGATACTCGCGCATCTATTTGCTTCGGATATTATTTAGTGGTATTAAGGCAAAGTGAATTACATTGATTTAAAGATGTTATGGCATAAGCTGTATCAGTTATTTTCTACATTGTGCTCCCTGATTCCATATCTGTGTTGGGGTTTCTTTTTAAATCGAAGTATTCATTATATAACAACAAGAAACTGAACAATGATCATGATGATATTGTGTGGTTTGTCACTGGTCTATTTCATTATACTGCAGCCGCTAATGAATTTCTACTCGTTTTTGCTTTACCTTGAAAAGCTTCCAGGAGAGATTAAAGAGAAGTATGGCTCTGTGTTTGCTAATTGGTCGACTGAATCTTTAGAAAGGCTGACTAACAATACTTTTGTTTTTTCACTAGGACAGTTCACAAATGTTTTAGAGAACTTTGAATATCCTTGGAGATCCTTGAATATCCTTGATAGAACTGTGATGGTGTTATCTGGTTTGCTGAATGTGTGTCAGTTTGTGTTACTCTTAAGAGAAATGAGGTTCAACAGAAAGTTTGCGTCTCTTTTTAGTCCTGAGATTTGCGGTGCCTCTTCAGAATCTTTAGCAAAAAGCACTTCTGGCCACTCGAGAAAGAGCAAAACAGCGAAAGCTGCTGCTGCAGCCACTGCGCCCCCAACGGTAGCTTCACAGGCTGAAGCTACAGCTCCTCCGCAGAGTTCCTCTGCCAAGGTCGCTGCAAATAACATTACTTCTCCAGCCTCAAATGCTAACAAGGCAGCCTCCGCTTCTTCACACACTGGGCACTGTTGCTGCTGTAACCACAGCAATCACTGACAGTCATTCAGACTCTGGAAATGAATTAAATGATGGTGAACTCATATCAGCATCAGTTGCCGGTTGTAAGAAAGTCACTAGAAAGACTACCCGTGCAGCAGATGATGGCACAGGGCCAACATCAACCCAAGGGACATCATCAGGACAGGGAGGAGATGAAGTGACCCCCACTCGGTCCTTTTCTCCAGGTGAACTGAGAGATCTGAGAAAAGACTTTAGTTGTCGTGAAGGCGAGAATATTTTAACCTGGCTGCTCCGATGCTGGGACAATGGGGCAGAAACAATTGAATTGGAAGGTGGTGAAGCCAGGCAGCTGGAATCTCTGTCAAAAGATTCCACCATTGATCGGGCAATTTCAAGAGAGTCTAATGCCACTACTCTCTGGACCTGACTCCTGGCAGCTATGAAAGTAAGATTTCCCTACAAGGAAGATTGTATATCCAAGTTAGGGAAATGGAATGCTATGGAGAGAGGTATTCAGTTCCTGAGAGAATTAGCTGTGTGAGAGGTCATCTATTTTGGACCAAACAGCCAAGAGGGGACAGAATCAGATAGAATCAATTGTACACGACCTCTGTGGCATAGATTTGTACAAAGTGCATCACCTGCATATGCTAAGCCATTGGCAGGAATGGTCTGTCTGGTCAGCTAGAGGTGTACAAGATATTACTGAAGTGATTGAGCAGCTCCGGAACTTTGAGGACAGCCTTGCTGGTTCTCTACGGGCTTGTGTCTCTGCTGTGGAGAAACTGTGTGAAAAATCTGATAACCGGTTTGAAAAGCTATTGCAAGAAATCAAAGAACTCAGAGAAGACACATACCATTCACAACCTGCACGAACCTATATTTCAGCTATTAGGAAAAGGCGTTTCCAGTCTCGAGAGAGAGGACAGAGGCAGCCCACAAAAAGAAGTTCACTGTGGTTCTTCCCACACGAGCAGGGAGAAAACATGAAGAAGTGGCATGGAAGACCTACCTCAGAACTTCAGGAATGAGTACGTGAGATAAAAGGAAAAACTCCTAGGAAGGTGGCTGCTCCAGTTTACAAAAGGGGCAGAAGAGATTCTGATGCTCTTGAAGGAACCTCTAATTCACACCCAGAGACTGTGCAAAACAGAAATTAGAGGTGCCCTGCCTCCAACCAGGTGGAGGAAAGGGATAACAGAGTTTATTGGACTGTATAAATACGATGACCTGGTACAACACACCGCCGAGAGTACAAAGCTTTAGTGGACACTGGTGCTCAGTGCACAATAATTCCTTCTAATTATAAAGGAACGCAATCCATCAATATTGTTGGAGTGACTGGGGGATCCCAGGAACTGACTGTTGTAGAGGCTGAAATAAGCCTAACTGGAAAAAACTGGCAAAAGCATCCCATTGTGACTGGTCCAGATGCTCCATGCATCCTTGGCATAGACTACCTCAGGAGAGGGTATTTTAAGGATCCAAAAGGGTATAGGTGGGCATTTGGTATAGCAGCTGTGGACACTGAGAAAATTGAACAGCTGTCTGATTTGCCTGGTCTTTCAGATGACCCTTCTGTTGTAGGACTGCTGATGACTGACGATCAGCAGGTGCCAATTGCTATCACAACAGTGCATCGCCGGCAATATTGCACCAACCGAGACTCTTTGATTCCTATCCAGAAGTTGATCCATCAACTGGAAAGCTAGGGTGTGATCAGTAAGACTCGCTCACCTTTTAACAGCCCAATCTGGCCAGTGCGTAAGTCTAGTGATGAGTGGAGATTAACTGTAGACTATCGCGGCCTGAATGAAGTTACGCCACCACTAAGTGCTGCTGTGCCTGACATGCTAGAACTGCAATTTGAACTGGAGTCAAAGGCAGCTCAGTGGTATGCTACAATTGACATTGCTAATGCATTTTTCTCTATTCCTGTAGCAGCAGAGTGCAGGCCGCAGTTTGCTTTCACCTGGCGAGGCATCCAGTACACGAGTAATTGTTTGCCCCAGGGGTGGAAACATAGTCCTACCATCTGCCATGGACTGATCCAGACCACCCTGGAGCAAGGTAAAGCTCCAGAACACTTGCAATATATTGATGACATCATCGTATGGGGCGACACAGCGAAAAAAGTCTTTGAGAAAGGTGAGAGAATAATTCAAATTCTTTTGGATGCTGGTTTTGCCATAAAATGAAGCAAGGTCAAGGGACCTGCACGAGAGATCCAGTTTTTAGGAATAAAATGGCAAGATGGCCATCGACAGATCCCAATGGATGTGATCAACAAAATTGTAGCAATGTCTCCACCTACTAATAAAAAGGAGACACAGACTTTCTTGGGCGTTGTAGGTTTTTGGAGAATGCATATTCCTGACTACAGCCAGATTGTGAGCCCTCTCTATTGAGTGACTCGAAAAAAGAACCAATTTGAGTGGGGCCCTGAACAACGACAAGCCTTTGAACAAATTAAGCGTGAGATAACTCATGCGCTGGCCCTTGGACCAGTTCGGACTGGACTAGATGTTAAAAATGTGCTCTACACTGCAGCTGGAGATAATGGACTTACCTGGAGCCTCTGGCACAAAGCACCAGGAGAAACCCGAGGTCGACCCTTAGGTTTTTGGAGTCAAGGATACAAAGGATCTGAGGCCAACTATACTCCAACTGAAAAAGAGATACTAGCAGCATATGAAGGAGTTCGATCTGCTTCAGAAGTGATCAGTACTGAAGCACAGCTCCTCCTAGCACCTCGACTGTCGGTGTTGAGCTGGATGTTCAAAGGGACAGTTCCCTTTCCACATCACGCAACCGAAGTTACGTGGAGTAAATGGATTGCATTGATCACGCAACGAGCTCGAATTGGAAATCCCAATCGCTCAGGGATCTTAGAAGTGATTACTGACTGGCCAGAAAGTAAAGACTTTGGGATGCCTCCAGATTAGGAGGAAGTAAAATGTGCTGAAGAAGCACCACCGTATAATACTCTTTCAGAGACTGATAAGCAGTATGCACTGTTCACAGATGGATCCTGTTGTCTTGCAGGAAAACGTCGAAGGTGGAAAGCTGCTGTGTGGAGTCCCACATGACAAGTTACAGAAGCCACTGAAGGACGAGGTGAATCTAGTCAATTTGCAGAAGTGAAAGCCATCCAGCTGGCTTTGGACATTGCTGAACGAGAGAAGTGGCCAATACTTTATCTCTATACTGACTCATGGATGGTAGCAAATGCCTTGTGGAGGTGGCTACAGTAATGGAAGAAAAGCAACTGGCAGCGCAGAGGTAAACCCATTTGGGCTGCCACACTATGGCAAGACATTGCTGCTCGGCTAGAGAGCCTGCCTGTGAAAGTTCATCATGTAGATGCTCATGTGCCTAAAAGTCGAGCCACCGAGGAACATCTAAACAACCAACAAGCGGATCAAGCTGCTAAGATTAAAGTAGCTGAGGTGGACTTGGACTGGCAACATAAAGGTGAACTTTTCCTAGCCCGGTGGGCCCATGATGCTTCAGGGCATCAAGGTAGAGATGCAACATATAAATGGGCTCGTGATCGAGGGGTGGATTTAACTATGGACACTATTTCACAGGTTATTCATGAATGTGAAACTTGCACGGAAATCAAACAAGCAAAACGGTTAAAGCCTGTATGGTATGGGGGGCGATGGTTAAAGTATAAGTATGGAGAAGCTTGGCAGATTGATTATATTACACTTCCACAAACATGTCAAGGTAAGCGTTATGTACTTACAATGGTGGAAGGAACCACTGGATGGTTGGAAACATATGCTGTACCTCATGCTACAGCCCGAAATACTATCTTGGGCCTTGAAAAGCAAGTCCTTTGGCGACACGGTACGCCAGAAAGAATTGAATCAGACAATGGTACTCATTTCAAAAACAGTCTTATAGACAATTGGGCCAAAGAACATGGTATTGAGTGGGTATATCATATTCCATATCATGCAGCAGCCTCTGGGAAAATTGAAAGATACAATGGTTTGTTAAAAACTACACTAAAGGCACTTGGTGGTGGAACCTTTAAAAACTGGGATTCACATTTAGCAAAAGCCACTTGGTTGGTCAACACCAGGGGATCAACCAATCGAGCCGGGCCTGCCCAATCAGAAATTCTACGGACTGTAGAAGGAGATAAAGTCCCTGTAGTACACATGAAAAACATGTTAGGAAAGGCAGTCTGGGTTACTCCTGCCTCAGGCAAAGGCAAGCCCATTCGTGGGATTGTTTTTGTCCAGGCACCTGGCAGCACCTGGTGGGTGATGCTTAAGGATGGAGAAGTTCAGTGTGTACCTCAAGGGGATTTGATTTTAGGTGAAAATATTCAATACTGAACTGCAGGATGTGAATTGCCATACTAACAGTGTTTAATAAGTGTCTTTCAGATCAAGACAGTGATGATGAATCCAGAGCTAGCTTCTTCGAGTGGTGCCTGACAACTTCTTCAAAGTTAATGTCTTTAACCCACAAACAGTGGTCATGAGATGCACTTGTACCATTTTTCCTGCCCTGGGAGACTGTTGTGACAAAATGAACTTAATGAACTTTTCAAAGGACGGTCCGCTGATTAAGATTAATTACTCCTGTGTATATATGTACATATGTATATATATATATATATATAGTAGTAGTGATTAATTAGATTGTGTTGATAGATTATATTGATAAGGTTTAAGTATTCAGTGAATGGCATATTATAAGAGGTAGAATGTCCTGATTTTGTTAAAAACAAATTTCTCTTTTAGTGAATTTGCCTGTCAGCTAAAGCCTTCATATTAGCTGCATTTTCCTGGAGAACCAGACACATGTTTTGGTAAACCTAGCAATGGAATGCAAACTTATTGATAAGCATGGATGGACATCTCGCGAGAGGGGCAACAAGAAACTGGTGACCAAGAAACTGACCAACTGTGTATAACATTCCATTCACGTGAATACTTCATATAAAAATGGGAGATCACGAGGATCTCGTCCCTTTGCCTTTCCCTTTTCCCTTCTGCTTATGGCCAACATTAGGAGAGGACCTTGCTAGTCGTCCCTGTGAACTGAGGCCTAATGAGAGATTGAATCCAGCTCTGGTTGGCTGCAGAGTCTAATCCAGGACTTTGGTTGCTGGCTCTGCAGTTGCTGAGACTTTCAAGATTAGTTTTGTATATTTTGTATTATTTTCTCTATTCTTATTAGTAGCATTAGTAAAACATTGTTAACTTTTCCAACTCTCTTCTCTCTGTCCTTCTTTCCCTCCCAATTGCCTGTTCTTAGTGGGAAAAGGGGAGAGGGAGGGGCAAAAGGGGGGAGTGGGGTGGGAGAGGAGGTTAACAATACATCTGCCAGGGTTTTTGTTGTCACCCCGCAATCTAAACCCTCGACAGTTATTTTCACACAAAATCAAATCCCCCTGAGGTATACACGGGATTTCCCATCCTGCTGTATCACTCACCAAGTACACCCAGGTCCTTGAGCAAAAGCAACCCAACAGATGGGTTTGCCCCAGCCTGAGGCAGGAAAAACCCAGATTGTCTTCCCTAGTATGTTTTTTATGTGCATTACAGGGACTTTATCCCCTTCTACAGTACATAAAAGTTTTGATTGGGTAAGACCAGCTCAATTAACAGATCCCCTGGTGTTGATTAACCAGATGGCTTTTCCTAAATGTGTATCCCAATGATTGAATGTTGCACCATACATTGCTCTCAACGTAGTCTTTAACAGTCCATTGTATCATTTGATTTCCCTGGAACCTGGTACACGACCAGGGATGTGATATACCCACTCAATGCAATGCTCTTTGGCTCAGGTGTTTACGAACTTGTTTCAGAAATGAGTCCTGTGGTCTGATTTAATTCTTTCTGTGGTGCTATGCCAACAAAAGACTTGGTTTTCAAGGCCTAGGATGGTGTTTCAGGTGGTGGCATGGGGCATGGGATACATTTCCAGCCATCTGGTTGTTGCTTCCACTATTGTAAGCACATGGCATTTGCCTTGGTGGGATTGTGGGAGTGTGATATAATCAGTCTGCAAGGCCACCCCATACTTACATTTCAGTCATCACCTTCCATACCAGAGAGGATTTAGCCACTTGGCTTGTTTGATCACAGTGCATGTTTTGTATCCATAGATAACCTGTGCAATAGTGTCCATGGTCAAGTTCAATCCTTGATCATGAGCCCATCTCTGTGTTGCATCCCTTCTTGATGGTCTGAGGTCAGATCTCCTGTACAGGTCCCTTAACCTTGCTTCATTTTATGGCTAAACTGACTTTCAGAAGGATTTGGATTATTTTCTTCCCTTTCTCAAAAACTTCTGCTGTGTTGCCCCATTCAATGACATCATCAATATTGCAGGTGTTCCAGAGTCCCTATTCCGATGTAATCTGGATCAGTCCATGGCAAATGGCAGGGTTGTATTTCTACCTTTGGGGCAGTTGATTACAATTGTAACAGACACGCCTCCAAGTGGAAACAAACTGTGGCTTGTACTCTGCTGCCAAAGAGATTTGAGAAAAATCCATTAGCAATATCAGTTGTGGCATACAGCTTGGCTGCCTTTAACACAAGTTTGCAAAAACCTGCACAGGAACTTCTGCTCACAGAGCACAAAGAGTGTGGATTTCAGTATCATATGTTTTCCCTTTACTGCAAGCACTGTTCATGAATTTAACAGGTATAAAGACAAGCAGTGGGTAGCCAATTAAATGATAATATCTTACTAAATTACAAATTATCTTAGATCGAACTTAAGCATATCTTCTAAAGTTTTGCTAAATTAAGAACTAAAAGAACTTAGTCTTACTAATAAGGCTGCTAGTAAAAGCATCAATTAGTGTTAATTTCAGCAATGTAGTCCCTGAAAACTGCTTCTTAATTCACACACTTGTAACTTGCCAGACAGAAAGCAGGAAGCAATAACTTTCCATTTCTTTTGCCCTGTAGCCTGATTCTGCACTCTCATATATACTACCAGCCATGTGCTTACTGTTGTCATTAAACAGTCTCAAATCGACAGGTTGGATTTGAACTAACAGCTATGCTATATATTTCTCCATTAACTGAGGCTGATTTTAACAGATAGGTTTACAAGCAAAGGAAACTAAATTATTTGAACCCTGTGATTTTATGCACCATCGAAACACAAAGAATTATTATTTACCTTAGGCTTTCAAATGTTGGAATTAAATGTCACTCTGCAACGACATTTCCCTCACTGCTGACACATTTGGAAATGATAGTATTTAAGACTTGAACAGATAACTTAATGATTTAGGGCAAAACTAGTGGTCTGTATTGAAGGAGTAAAGCTCATTCATGTTCTGAACATTATTCCAAAAGCATTTGATTTCTTGAAAATAAAACTTTGATATGAATGACAGAGAGTAGTTAAAATCAAGTATAGATATCATCATCACACTTCATTACATTAAGGATAGCAAGTACTGTATCAGGTTTCCAAAATTAGTTTACTTTGCACATTAGTCACAACCATGCTGTTTTTGATGGGACAATTAAATAGACCATTAGTCATTTTAGCCAGGAAGAAATTGTTGTTTTGCTCTGAGATGAGCTGGGTAATTCCTGACAGATAAAATCAGAAACCTTCTTTGGAGTTATGTACATATCCAGAAGCCCACCTTCAATTAATTCCAGAAGCAAGGTTTATTACCCCGTACTTACAGAGTGCTTAAGTACCTACACAATAAAGCTCCTTTGAGCTCTGTAGAGAATTAGTTGCTGGATTGCAAAGCTGACCTCTCAAGAAAGATAGTACAAAATTTAAGGTCAGTTAAGTTTGATTTGTCTTAGATTACTAATTCACTTTTAGATCGGCTAAGATGACACCAGTTCACAAACTCAATTCTGATTTCTTTAAAGTAAGATTTGAAAAATGCCTGGCATCCTTGTAGAGAGGTAAAATATTCAGGGCCCTTGAATTCACGTCTTTTTGTCTAAGGCAAGCCCAGTTGTCTCTCAGCAAGGTCACAGCTAGCAGATCACAACCGTTTTAAGCAACAGACTCTATACGAATTATGCATTCATACAGGCTCTACATCTAATTGAAGAAGACCATGTTCCAGCCTGACACTCAGTACGCAAAACCAAGTGCAGTACCTCCTATAGCTACCTCTTTTTCATGGAGAAACTGTACCTTACTGCATGATATAACATCAAACACACATTTAGAAGCTTTCAATTGTGTCTGTTATACCTCAGATTAGATGGTGCTAATCTGAGAAAAGGGAAAGAGGGAGAAGGACTGCTGTAGAAAAACGTACCAACAAATGTATCTAGTTTATGAATACAGATAAAAAGTTTTCCATCAACCTGTACCTTTCATAATGCAACAAGACCTGATAAAATAACTCCCAGATGCCCACTGAGCCTCTCTCACTCCCCCTCCTCAAGAAGACAAGGGGACAAAATAAGATGGAAAAAGATCATGGCTTATGATAATGACAAGGATGCTTGCTGTTTACTGTCAGAGGTATAACAGAGTCAATGTGGGAAAAAATATTTTGCTCTATTAATCTATTGCCAAGTAAAATAGACTCGGATGGTGAGAGAAAAAAAAAAGGGCAAAAACTAAAATACCTTCCTCTCCATGCCCCCTTGTTTTTTTCTGGTTCAACTTCAATCCTCCATCTCTGATTCATGTACCTCTTCCCGTTTTATGAGTGAGTGCAGGGGAACAGGGAATGGGGGCTGCAGTCAGCCAACACTAGCTCCTCTCTTCCCCTCCTTCCACCTCACACTTTTCCGTGCTCCAGCCCAGGCCCTTCCCAGGGGCTGCAGGGAAACACCTGCCCCCTCGGGGTCTCTCCCGGGGCCGCAGGGGAATCTCTGCAGGGGCGCCGGGAGCAGCTCCGCCCCTCCTCCTGCTCTCCCCTCGGGGCTGGCAGGGCTGCTCCTCACACGATTTCCCTCAGCCCTGGCTGCCGGGCAGCGTTTTGCCCTTTCTTCCCCAGGCTTTCCCCGAGGCGCCCACCCATGGCTGAGGGGCTCAGCTGTGCCCTGCGCTGGGGCCGCTGGAGCCGCTGGAACCGCCTGTGTGCGGCACGGGGCAGAACTGGTCGCTCCTCACAGGGGCCATCCCGGCAGCCTCGGGGCTGTTGCTGCTGCCGGGACCTGGGCGCCTGGACTCACTACGTCCTACTCTTTCTAAACGAGACAGGAGGCCTGATTTTTCAGTACTGGTAAAATGAAAACAGGCATTACTTTAGAAAAATCGAAGGAAGTATGTTGCAATGGAGCCTGTTAAAAAGCAGTGGAAGGCTATTTTACTCAGAGATGAGTTGTTTGTACTTTCTTGACCTAGGAAAATTGTTTATGTAAAATTCAGAGAAACACTGAAATAATTCTCCACACTGGAAATGCTTTCGTTCAGTTCTAAAAGCAGAAAAATATATCTCAGGCAAGATTCATAGACATTTCTGGGTATTTCAAACAGGTGATGTCCTTGACAGTCTTTAATTGGCAGAGCTTCTGACAAATGAACATCAGGATGTGTTTGATAACAGGAACCATGATCTGCTTGTCTCAGCCCAGAATACAGGTATCATACATTCGCACCTGTGATGGCCGTACATCCTCATTAAGACCCTTCTGACTTTCAGGACTGAACCAGACACAGAAACCTTGTCACATTAACTCTTTCTTTCCCTACTTAGCTATAGACAAAGACACACCACCACTACCTATGACAGAAGTTACTTTAATCTGATTTAGACATGCTGGCTGGCTATATTTCTACTGAGTCACTAATCAGTTCAACAAGTAATCAAGTCAGATACCACTCCTGGGACTGGTTCCTTTACCTGAAATGTGTGAAAAATGCTGTGCTACAGAGGAAATTCAAAAAGACCTGGTCACCCCTTTCCCTTGAAGTGTGCTGAAAATGGGAGAAACAACACTTGCAGCAAGAACTATGGTAAAAAAAGCAGCCTGACAGCCTCTTCTGATAACTTGAGATGCTGGCTTCAGCACTCAGTCAAAGCGAAGATTGCAGGTGGTTTGAAACAGCACACTATGCCAGACAGATGCACTAGTTCTGAGGACCTACATACAATCTATGCCCAAGTCTACTAGTACACTTATATCAGTGAAACTCAGAAGAATAAATCAGACCATTAAAACAAATTTACAAATACATTATTTGTACTTAATTTAGTAAATTAAGTCATGTTAAACATGCATATTTCCTTTGTCTGAGTCATTAACTCTAAATTAATATTTCAAAATATAATGTTTAAATAAGTTTGATTATCAGGCATGCCTTATTAGAAGGATGCTCAGTTTCTGAACTAACAACCATCTCTTCTTCAAAGTACTAGCAACATTTAGCTGAACTTGTGCTTTGAAATGATCAACAGTAGCTCATATGCATGTTGTGAGAAAATTGGCACATGCTTCCACTAACAGTCACATTAATCCTCGAAATTTAATCTCACTGACATGAAATTCTACCCTTATGAGTCCACTATATTCTTTGCAGCATTTCTTAGAGCATTATTCTTAATCTACTTTTCTACTTTCATAACCTACTGAGTTCCTTTCCATTAACTTTTTTTTTTTTTTTTTCCTTGGACTATATGAGCCTCTCCCTATATTTGCTGCTCCTTGTGTCCTTTTGTCAATCTACATTTCATATTTCGTATGAGCTGTATCTGAGGGAACTGGGGCTATTCAGCCTGGAGAAAAGGAGGCTGAGGGGAGACCTTCTCACTTTTTACAACTACCTGAAAGGAGATTGCAGCATGGCAGCTATTGATCTCTTCTCCCAAGTAGCAAGTGATAGAACGAGAGGAAATGGCCTCAAGTCGTACCAGGGGAAGTTTAAATTGGATATTAGGAAAAATTTCTGAATGGAAAGGGTTGTAAAGCACTGAAACAGGCTGCCCAGTGAAGTGGTAGAGTTACCATTCCTGGAGGTGTTTAAAAGATGTATAGCTGAGACTCTTACAGACATGGTTTAGTGCCAGACTTAGGTTATGGTTGGACTCAATGATGTTGAGGGTCTTTTCCAACCGAAACGGTTCTGCGATTCTATAATAGAGTTTAGAGAACCTTAAAAATACATTTGGGGCACTGAACATGGATGCTTTATTCTTGTGGATTAAAGAAAACAGGAGCTGTGAGGGTGGTGTACCAAATTGATTGTGATGTTTTAATAGTGATGCCTTTGTCAAAATCCTTTAACAAACAATCAACAGTAAACTTTTTATTTTCGTCAGTGCACTGATGAAACCGTTAAGGAATCCACCAATTTCAGCTTGTCCTACAGCCAAGTCTATTTCTTTGAATAAGATGGAGAGGCAAGGTTCCCTGAATGCTAGTGATGGCCGTGTTGTGGAACCACCATGTTAGTTTCAGCTTGATCCCTTAGAGACCATCAGAGTAACCATTACATTAAACAGCACTTCATTCTTCAGGTAGTGTTTCTAATTATGTTAACTGATTATAATGTGAGCAAAAATGGCAGAACTGATGGCAAATGGATTTTTCAGCGTGGTTCATTAAAATGCAGTTCATACAAATATCTTGCTAAGGATGTGAGGTAAGTGAAAATATGTGAGATAGGCAAGTCAAGACTGATTATAAAAGCTGCCAAAGAAATAAGAGTAAGATGAAAGTTGACATGAAAGGTTAATTTGAGCAGTGAGAATGTTTTAAGACCACTGGTCTTAAATGGTCATGTAAAACTACTGTGCTGAGATTATCTGATAATTTTTAATTTTTTTTTTTTTTTAACTTGCTTCACTCTGACATCTAGTTCATGCAGATATTGTGAAAACTGCCTTTAGATAGCTTGGATACCAATGAAAATATGTCTGTATCTCAGCTCAGGATGGACCACAAAGTCTTTGAAGCAACTGACTAAAAACTGTGTAGCTAAGCTACAATGATATCAAGTGCATGCAGCCATGCTGCACAGGGCCAGAGAGACTGGAGTTTGGGGCAGGAGGATGAATTCATTAAGCAATGTTTCCCTCTTTCCAGGTACCTGAGCCTTCATGAGGTAAGCATAGAGGGCATAGCTCCTGAAACCAATACAACACTATTTGGAAGCACATCTTACACGAGATGCTGCTTGATGAACTAGATCTACCAAACCTGACCAAAACGCTTCCACTGCTATCAGGGTACTGACCTGGGCAAACTAATCAATATATAATCTAGCTAGCATAAATGTTGTTTAGATATTTCCATATAGATTAAACTTTTGACTGTACTGTGGACATATCCTAATTTATTTTTTTCGTGACTCATTCCTACTTTAAAGACAAAGGCTGCAGGAAAATTCATATTCCTGAAGTACATACACCAGAACAAGTACTTTCTTAACTATAAACGCTATAAACGTTAATTACAACACCTTTATCCCTTTGAATTATGTAGCAAAGCTCCTCTAGATTTCAGTGGGTCCAGAACAGAGACTATTTTTCCATTAGTTTTGGAAACTATCAATTCCAGAAGTCCTTCTGCACTTTCTAAAATTCAAAGTTTATATTCATTCTCTCTTTACTCTCTTCTATAGTATCACCATCTAAGTATCACTATGTGGTACAGAATGAATGTCAAGTGCTCCCCATTTATACGGGATATAGATTTGAAGTGCTAATATGCCAGCTATTGACATTTCTAAAGAATACCACTGATTGATATTGCAGCCCAGAAGCGTCTTTTAAACACTAGAGCAAAGGGAATACATCAACAGTAGCAGTACTCAAACATAAAATTTTGACAGTATGAGACGACAGAGATTTTTCCTCCTTCAAGTCACAGAAAATCCAGTTTGGAACCTAAGGGTAAATGAGACCTCTGAAGAGTTACTGTTTTAATTTTAATGTCTCTCAGACTTTATCCTTTTTTTCAACCTGTGGGCAAACATCATCACCACCTTACTGTTTCTGCTTCAGTTATATTGACCCCTAATTTCTCTGTATTTACTTATCTATTGATATTTTTAAAATACTCTCCAAATAACCGCTTTGTCAACTTTGTCCTTAAAGGCAGACAAAAATCCAAACAAATCATCAAACCAAATCAGCAGAGCTATGGATATTAACAAAGGGAATGAAACTGACTAGAGCTGATTTCTTCTTGCTGCTAGACTGATCAGACTGTTTAATTGTTCCACACCTCCTAACCATAGGACACATATCTGAGAAGTGCAGATAAGATTATTGCAATAATTTCTTCCTAATCCTGTTTCCTTTCTTCCTGTGATAAACTGCCTGGATACAGCACCTGTCATCACAGACAACCATGTCATATAATCCCTTTCGTAAATTTATCAAGCACCATTTTTTAAGTATTTAGACCTCTTGATCCTGCTATTGCTATTTTGCTCAAAACTATCACAGCTCTTTTTGTCAGAAATTGTCTTTAATTTCTCATCCTTATTTAATTCACAGCTGATTTTTACTTGTTTGATCTCTTGCCCAACCTTGTATGCTGATAAATAAGGTGAAATGATAAGCATGAATTAAGAAAATGAACTATTTTAATTAAGAACGGTCAGAACCATTCTTTTCAGATTGTGTTAGAGTAAAGCCTACTTGAAAGCCTGTAGGGTGTCGTGTCTATTCTGTTTGGGGCATACTAGGAAAAGCATTTGCAGATCAGTGTGTCCCACACTGACTTTTCAAGTGTAACCTGTATAAACATGCACATGACAAACATCACACACATTACAGAATAAATCAGCTTAGCAACTTCTAAAGTAGAACTATTTCTTCTTGTTCTAAAGGAACAACTAGATGTAGATTTTCTTGAATCATGTCTTTTTCATGGCATTTTCATATAACCATCCTATGGTCAATTAATATATCCAGTTCCTGCTCTTTACATTAACTGAGAATAGCTATCTTTTAATAGAAATATTTTTCCTTAGTTGTTAAGTACATGACGTTGTGTTTCTACAGTTGAATTTCATCTCTTTTCTATTACTTACCTCTTCAAGATTGCTCCATTAAAAATTTCACTGTGAGTTGATACCTGTATTCAGTAAAACTTGTTGCAATCTTCGTTTTTTCTCCATCTACTTAACAAAAAAAATTATCCTGCCCTCTTCTTGTTTAAATTTTCATGTTGAATACTTTATGGAAGTTCCAACAGATGACTGAAAGAGTCAGTTTTCTCTAAGAAAGCTGTAAGGTCAATCTAATACTATTCTGTAAAAGCGTATCTCACACACATGTCAAGGCTTTTTCATTTGATTCAATTCCTATAATAATTATTTCCTTTAAGATTTATTCTAATTGCATAGCCAAGGTCATTCTGGAAGTCCAGTAGCTGCCTCAGTCATTTTCTTTCCTTTTAACCACTACAACTACTGAATATTTGTTCCATAATGATGTAAGTCATAATAATATAAAAATTCTCACTATTCCCCAAAAGATAGATTAGAATAGAATAAAATGGAATAGAATAGAATCATTTAGATCGGAAAAGACTTTTAAGATCATCGAGTTCAACTGTTAACCTAATGTTGCTAAGGCCACCACTAAATCATGTCACATCTACACTTTTTAAACAACCTCCAGGGATGGTGACTCAGCTGCTTCCCTGGGCAGCCTGTTCCAATGCTTGACAACCCTTTCCATGAATAAATTTTTCCTATTATCCAATCTAAACTTCCCCTCACACAACCTGAGGCCATTTCCTATCATCCTGTCACTTGCTACTTGTGAGAAGAGACTGACACCTTCCATGCTACAACCTCCTTTCAGGAGCGATAAAGTCTACCCTTAGCCTCCTTTTCTCCAAAATAAACCACCCCAGTTCCCTCAGGTGCTTCTGATAAGACTTGTTCTCCAGATCCCTCACCAGCTTCACTGCCATTCTCTGAACTCTCTCCAAGACCTCAATGTTTTTCTTGTAGTCAAGCACCCAAAACTGAACTCAGTATTTGCAGTGCAGTCTCACCAGTGCCAAATACAGGGGGACGATTACTTCCCTAGTCCTCCTGGCCACACTATTGCTGATACAAGCCAGGATGCTGTTGGTCTTTTTGGCCACCTGGGCATACTGCTGACTCATGTTCATATGGCTATCAATCCACACGCCCAGGTCCTTTTCTGCCAGGCAGCTTTCCAGCCACTCTTCCCTAAGCCTGTAGCGTTGCATGGGGTTGTTGTGACCCAAGTCCAGGTCCCAGCACTTGGTCTTCTTGAACCTCATAAGAATGACCTCAACCCATTGATCCAGTGTGTCCATCTTCAGAGCCTTTCTACACTCATGTGTATCAACACTCCCACCCAACTTGGTATCCTCTGCACACCTACTGAGAGTGCATTTGATCCCCTCATCTAGGTTGTTGATCACAGAGTTGAAGAATCACAGAATGGCTGGGGTTGGAAGAGACCTCTGGAGACCATCTAATCCAACCCACCTGCTAAAGCAGGTTCATGTAGAGCAGATTACACAGGAATGCATCCATGAGGGTTTTGAATGTCTCTAGAGAAGGGGACTCCACAACATCTCTGGGCAGCCCATTCCAGTGCTCTTTTATATTCAAAGTAAAGAAGTTTCTCCTTGTATTCTGGTGGAACCTTCTATGCTTTGGTCTGTGCCTGTTGCCCCTCATCCTCTTGTTGGGCACCACTGAAAAGAGTCTGGTCCCATCCTCTTGACATCCACCTTTGAGATATTTATAATCATAAATAAAATCCCCTCTCAGCCTTCTCTTCTTCAGGCTGAACAGACCCAGCTGTCTCAGCCTTCTTCATAAGAAAGACTCCAGACCTGTAACTATCTTTGTAGCTCTCTGCTGGACTCTCTCCAGTAATTTCTTGTCTTTGTTAAACTGGGGAGCCCACAACTGGACACAGTATTCCAGATGAGGCCTCATCAGGGCAGAGCAGAGGGAAGGATAAACTCCCTCAACCTGCTAATGACACTCTTCCTAGCAGGAAGATAAAGATATTAAATATCTTGACAAAGATATGAAAGAGAACTGCTCCCAGTACTAAGCCCTGAGGAACACAACTTGTAACCAGGCACCAACTGGATTTCACTCAATTCACTGCAACTCTTTGGACCCAGCCATCCAAACAGTTTTTAACCCAGTGAAGAGTATGACAAGCTATGAGCAGCCAGTATCTCCAGGAGAATGCTGTGGGAAACAGTGTCAAAGGTTTTATTAAAGTCCAGGTAACCAATATCCACAGCCTTTTTCTCATCCACTGTGTGCCCACTGTGTGTGTCACCTTTTTGTAGAAGGAGGTCAGGTTAGTCAGGCAGGACCTGCCTTTTATAAACCCATTCTGACTTGGACTGATCACCTTGTTACCCTGTACACATCATCTGATGGCATTTCCCACTGTCCGCAATTTGACTGTGAGGCAACCACTTTATTCCATAAATAAAACAGCCTGAGTGAGCCAACTGTGAGCTTTCTCTGCTAAACAAGCTGGATGTAAGGCAGTGACCTTTTACTAATCACAGATCACTGGATGAGCCCAATTTAAGTTTCACATCAATCATTTAGCTTAAGTAAATGTGTATTAAATAGAATGATTCACTTAGTATTATAAGGTTGCATGATTTTTAATATATTATCTGCTTCATGTTACTTAGTAATTGGAATTTGCTGAAATCTTAAGCTGTATGTTGTAAAATTCTGCTCATATTTACCAAACTATGATCTACTTAGTGGAAACAAAAGTGTCTACAGACTGCTATGGACATCTGCAAGATAAGACCTGTTTTAAACTTCGCTGGGAAAAACAGAACTGACTGGGGAAAAATAACATCTTCAAGGCCAGCACGAAGCAACTGTGGACGCCTGTGAGCAAAGGCCTGTTTTGAAATTCACTGAGAAGAAATAAGATTCATTCATGCAAAACAACACCTTTAAGGCTGGCACAAAGCAGGTATGGACTGTAAACAGTATCTGCAGGTAAACAAAGGCCCATGTGAGGTCAGTGAAGAGGATCCAATGAGAAGCTAGAAGACTCAGGTATTTCTATTGGACTGAATCATGGTATAAGGGGCAGGTAAATAGTCTAAGGGTATAAAAACCCAAGGACTTCTATGCTTGGCTAGCACCTCTGCATAGGCACCTAGCTTGAGCCAACCCTGCTGTTGTACCGCTCCATTAAATTATTTTTTTCTATGAACTTTGATGCCTAAGAGTTTGCTTTGAGAGACCTAGGATCCAGACTCATTGCCAATGAACTTTGATGTCTGAGAGCTTGCTTCAAGAGACGTAGCATCCAGACTTGGAAGTGATCTGACACCAGGCTCCTAGAAGGGAGATAAGCAGGTGGAGATATAGAATGATGAAACTTTGAAATCTAAGCCAAGCAATATAAAGAATCAGGTGTGCATATATAATCCTTTGGCCATAAATTCATATTAAAAATTGGGCTATAAATACATATTAATAATTGGACTTGGACCCATACAATTTTCTCCCCACATGACCTCACAACATCCTTGTAGTCCTCCTGAGTTGTCTGCCCCTTCTTACAGAGATCATAAACTCTTTTTTTATTCCTGAGCTTCAGTCAAATCTCCTCTGTTTAGCCAGGATGATCTTCTTGCCCACCACCTCATCTTTCGGCACATGGCAACAGCCTGCTTCTGTGTCTTTAAGATTTCCTTCTTGAAGAATGTCCAGCCTTCCTGTACTCCTTTGCCCTTCAGGACTGCCTCCCAAGGGACTCTGTTAACCAGGCTCCTAAACAGGCCAAAGTTTGCCCTCTGGAAGTCCAAGGTGGCAGTTCTGCTAACCCTGCTCCTGACTTCTCAGAGAATTGAAAACTCTATCATTTCATTTTGCTATGTCCAAGATGGCCTTCAGCCATCACCTCACCCACAAGTCCTTCTCTATTTGCAAACAATAGGTCCAGTGGGGCGTCTTCCCTAGCTGACTCATTCACCAACTGAGTCATATGTTTCCTTCCCTTCCTTAAAATACAAATTCCTCCAAGTTTTAGCAGTTCTGATTGTTTTGATTTGGAGAATTCAGCCATCTTTTACAGATAATTTAGTATCCCAGTCAAGCTGATTTCACAATAGCTATATGCGCATGATGTTATCAGGATAAGCTTTAATCTGTAGAATAGGGTATTTATAGGCATATCATAAAGTGTTATCTTACTGTATGAAAATATAGCTTTTTAAAATCAAGAATTTGAGTTAAAACCCACTTTTTTTTTTAAACTCTTCTATGTGATTTGCTTGTAAAGCTGTTTTATAAGTTTCCATGTCTGATACATTGCCACTACTCATTTTTATTGAAGTTATCACAAATAACTTTATTAGTTATGGCAACTAAGCATATCCAGACACCATTATTTCTTGTACTTTTTTTGTCATCAATATATAGTGGGGAAATAATTACCAGTAATGTTGCAATTTCTAGTAGCATTAATGTCTCTAGTCTTACATTTGAGGAATGAAGGATTGCAAGAAATAATTCAGGAAATACAAGATAACTTAGTCTTATGATATAGTTTTTTCATTTGCTGTTTAGCTTAGAGAACAGACTTGCGCTTTAGTCAAAACATATTTGTCTTTGGGTTAAATTGGAAGGTATGTATTTATCTAGCTGGCTTGAGGGTTCAGTGCTAGAATGGGAGATGAAAGTGCTTTTCTTTCATTTTGCATTTTGCAACAAACTATATACATTTGTTATTATTCACATTAATTTATATGTTATTTTTACAGAGAACTTCAAGATGTTGGTAGATTATTTTTGTTTCAGTTGTTAACACTGATCATTTAAGTAGATGGTATTATCTAAATTACAGTAATCTTAAGTGTGTCTTGTGACACTTCTCTCACATATGGAAAAAAAATATATAGCTGAACATTTCTATTAGCATGGGAAAGACACTTCAAGAAAGAGTATACAATGAGTCTTCAAATACTTATGATTGACACCATTTAGTAGACACTTAGAGCCATGTATTCTTTTAGGGCTTCATCATTCTGCAGAGTTAATGATATTTTCAAAGACAATTGCAGACTCTTTTTATTGTTTAAATGTTAAATGGTGACAAAAGTACCTTTGACTTGTTCATGCCATACACTTACGAGTATGACACTTGGGTCATGCTTAAATCCACACTATAACTCTAAAAGATAAAGAAAAGTGTGTTAGTTTTGTCAAGACTGTCACTCCTTCAACTGCTTCTGATTCTGCTCTTGTCAGTCTTTCTTTCTCTCTCTCATACTTGTTCTTTGTCACAAGATAAATTGATATTTATGATGTTTAGTCAGTAAACTGAGAGCCCACATGACAAACATGTTTACATCAAGAAAACAGCCAACAATCATGAGTCAGTGCTTGTTCAGTAAAAACGTAACAAAACAAACCCTTATTTTATTTATATTATTTTATTTTTTATTTTGTTTTATTTGTAATTTTTACTTTATTTTATTTTATTTTTTCCCTGCATCATAATCAAACCATAACCTTCTGCTTTGAGCCCCACATAATGTAGGCTGAATACTGTGAAGTTCCTAAATAAGGCATTTATGTATCACATGAGCTTTGGTGTCCTCATAGATTATCATCTTTCCATCCTTCCTTTCAAAGGATAGTTCTACAAATACCACTACAGCTTCCCTCCCCTCCCCTGTCTTCTCCTCTTGAAACTGAAACTATATGTCTCCTTGTTTCATTTATCCAACTTCCAGTTATTCAGTAGTGCTGAAGTTTTAATTTCTGGTTTTTAGCATAGCATGCTTATTTTACTTCACTGCTCATCTCCGTGGTCTTACTAACACTAGAAGTCCAACCTGCTCAAGTTGCCACTGTCACAGATGGCTTGAGGAATAACTATTTTGTGCAGATAATGGAGTAACAAGAGAACACAATATTTCAAGGTGTTTTCTTTCATCTATTCTCATTTACCACAAAGGCAACAGTTGCATAATCCAGGAGTGCAGCACAGGATGGGATATATCCATCTGGGGAGCAGCTCTGTGAAAAGGGACCTGGAGATCCTGATGGAAAACAAGCTCAATATGGGTGAACAGTGTGCTGCTGTGGCAAAGAAAGCCAACAAGATGCTGGGCTGCATTAGCAAGGGCAACACCAGCAGAGTCATTATCCCGCTCTACTAAACACTTGTCAGGCCACATCTGGAATAGTGCATTCAGGTTTGGTCCCTGCTATACACATCTAAAAAAGATGTGGACAGGCTGGAGAGGGTCCAGAGAAGAGCCATAAAGCTGATCAAAGGGCTGGAAACCTGACATGTGAGGAAAGGCTGAGAGATCTCGGCTTGTTCAGCCTTGAGAAAAGAAGGCTTAGATCTCATCACCATACTCCAGTATTTAAAGGGTAGTTTCAAAGGTGGTGGAGTTTCCCTTTTTACCAGGAGTCACATGGAAAAGGTCAGAGGTAATGGATACAAGTTACTTCTGGGGAGATTCTGCTTGCACACAAGATGGAAGTTTTTCATTATAAAATCAATCAGCTATTGGAATAATCTCCCTAGGTAAGTGGTGGATTCCTCAACACCGAACAATTTTAAGGTTCAGATGGACAGGGTGCTGGGCTACCTTGTCTAGACTGTGTTTTTGACAGGAAAGGTTGGAACAGATGATCTTTAAGGTCCCTTCCTATGTGGTATTCTGTGATTCTATGAAATATAAATGGACTCTAGGCTCATTCCAGATGCATTTAAATATTTGTCATGAATTTGCTATAGCAGACTAATTTATTTTTAACATTATATTAAGTTTTCATTCACATTCTACAAGAAGCTGAGATAGTTTCAGTCTACAATAACAATAATTTTAGTATTTCCTTTATATTTAAAATAAGAACAATAAAAATTTTATGCTCATCTTCTAATATTTGACCAAGGAGTAGAAGGGCAGAAGCAAAAAAGACTTGTGGGTTGAGATAAAAGCAGATTAACAAGTGAGGCAAAGCTGCAGATGCATGCAAAGCAAAACAAGGAATTGATTCACTATGTCCTGTTGGCAGGCAGATGTCCAGTTACTTCCTAGCTGGGATGACCAACATCATAACCATCAATGACCCACCTTCCTTTTCTGTTCCCTGAGCATGATATCATATGGTATGGAATTTTCTCTTTGGTCAGTTCAGGTCACTTGCCCTGACTGTATCCCCTCCCAAATTGTTGTGCATCCCCAACCTACTCACTGGTTGGCAGTGTGGGAAAAAGAAAACCTCTTAGTACTGTACAAACGCTGTTCAGCAGCAGCTGAAATGTTAGCATGTTATTAACACTGCTTTAGTCACAAATCCAAAGCACAGCCTGTAATACCAAACAGATTTTGATGTGCAGGATGCATCCCTTCCTATTTGAGACTTTCCCTCCAGGATGAAGGAGAACAAAGCCTGAAGCTCAATGTCTTTCATTGTGGCACATGCCTCCCTAGGCCTTTGATCCAGTCACGGTCTTCTTTGACATTGGTGCCCATATGAATGAGCAACAAATCATTATTTATCATTATTACATCATATTGATATAATGTCTACGAAATCCAGTTGTGTATATTGTGCTAGTCGGTGCATATAAAAATTCAAAGCTGAAAGACTAATCTAAGAGAAGACAATGTGAATATAGATAAATGGGAAAATATAAAGATACAACAGAGAATAATTGTTCACTATAAGACATGGATTGCAGCACACAGAGCAGCCTGAAACATTACACATTTTGTTTGTTTTTATGATGATAAAAGAGTTTTGGGAAAGAATTCGATGGAGAATAATTGAAAAAATATATGGATAGGGAGTCCTATTCAAAAGTGGAGGGTGGCATGCATGGTAAAAGGCAGGAATTTGCTTGGTTGAAAAGGTAGAAATACTGGAAAAAAGATCCTCCTCTATGAATAAAAGGAGGCTGAGAGACAGGCAGAAAGATGATGCTAAGCTAGGAAAAATAAAGCTGAAGTTTTATTGTTTCTGGAAGAGAAATCAGTGGATGGTTCCAGGGGAAGTTTTAGCATGCCCAAAGTAACAGCTCAAGAAAAAAATCTTTGTAGCAGCATTCTGAGTGAATGTGCATAGATAAAGTTTTATTTGCTAGGACTGTAGAAAGTATTTTGTAAAAAAGCTAGATACAATCAGAAGAAGAAGGAGGAACAATAAGTTTAGTTATATGAGTGAAGACAAAAGGCTTCAGTGAAGTAATATAACCTTTCTTATCCTTATCCAACTCACTAAAACTGCAAATCAATGTCCAAGGTGGAACAACTGCAGGCTGGAGTGACATAGCAATTTTTTCTGAGGCGTTGTTTATGTGCAGGTATTATGATATAACTAGGTAAATCGTTGGTTGTAGGATGGAGAGGTAATAACTGATGCAAACAGGCAAAGTTATTTTAATCATTGTGTCAACTATATAATATTTTATTGATGTCTGACAATCATCTAATTTGTAGGATTTTAAGTATATAGAAAGACATAAAAGAACCCATGGACTAATAACATAAAATAGCTTTTTTATTGTGTAATTAATACCTTTCCACAATTTTCTGGTTTAGTCACTTGCAATAAATATTTCATCAAAACAACTATAATCAAGTATATTATAAGTATTTTAAGGTATTTTTAAGTTTTAACATCAAAGATGTATTTTTAGACAAAACATTCTATAGCGGCCTGCAAACTAGCACATTTTTACTGCTTTATTGAAAATCAGCCCAACTGCCTTTCAGATGAAGGAGATACACAGCCCCATGTTCTTTTCAGAAAAGCAGAGTTTTACTGGTATAATTCAAGAATAGTCAATATCATTTTCATTATAATGAAACCTCAGATATGCTAATTTCTTAAAAGCTTTGGAACAAAGACAACTAACTACTTGTCAGAGGTAGTTGCAAGGGATTACTCCTTTCTGTACATTATGATCAAGTTTGGGTGGTATGCACAATAGAGATTTTATTCTTGTGGCAATGATCACTGCTGTAACAGGGACAGCAGAAGTACCAGTGTAATTTCTACCTATTGCATATATATGCTGCTGGGGAAGCCTATTCATCAGTTGTCAGGACTTTTGACTTTTCCACCCCATCAATCAGGAAACTCTGAATAAGAGATAACAAAACCTCACAGACTAGTATACAGAATAGAAAGACTTAATAACATCTCTGTAGACTCCTAAAACCATGGATGTGTGAGGTGTGATTTAGAATCAACCTATCTAAAGAAAACAGAAAATATCTGAGGGAACTCCAAACTATCATCTTCCCACAAGTCAGTGAGCCAGTAAGTATTAGACCTTTGTGGGAAGTGACCTACACTCATCTGCAAATATGTAATTTGAAATACTTGTTTTGGTGTACTTTATCACATTGATGGTATTTTCAGTAACATTACCTTGTTTATGATCCATCATGTGACAAGGCACAGCATAGCAGATGAGGTCTCAGCAACCTGATTCAGCATATTTGGAGAGCAGGAAAAGAACATAAAACCTCTATTCTAAAGATGACAATTATTTCTTTATTCACAGATGTGATATTGAATGTAGCTAGCTGGGTAAGTTCTGTGCAGATTTTGTATTTTGTGTTTGTACTTCAATTTGGGCAGCATTTAAGGGTTGTTACATGTAAAAGAAACTTATGTTTATGAAGGTAGACCTGGCCTCAGCTACCAGCAAAGCATCCCTGCTTGGAGACCAAGGGCCATGGGCTCCTGGGGAAATCCACCTGAGCCAAGAGAACTCTGCTGAGCAGGAACAACAGTGAAGCAAGAAAACATACATTACATTTACTACTATATCTGAGCTATACCAAACGTGACACTTTGGGTGTACATGGACTTCAAGAGAGCATGGCTATTTGCTTTCTTTGTTGCGTTTCCAGAGTGATCAGCTTCCTAGTGTAAGAGAAGCAAGGCAGGGATAAAACTGAAGCAAGGAGGGGATAAAACTAAGGCAAGGTCACTAGACTCCTTGGGTCACAAAGTCTGTTTTTTCTCGACAGGCTAACAAAGATATGTTCTCTTTGTGGGATATATCTTTGACCACACAGGCCAAAAACAGTCTTCTCACATGAGAATCAAACTAATGGACATCCACAGTGGGAGCTTTGCTATAACAAATGGGTCACTAAGGATGCTATCATGGATATCCATGCTGACATAAATATTTGAAGACATGTGATGGCAGTGAACTAGAAGCAACATATTATCATTACATCTGTATTCAGTGGAAGACAAGTCCAGATGAATTTCATATTCAGAATTAAAAAAAATCTTAAAAATGTAAATGTTCAAAGAGGAGCCAAAATGGATTCAGAGAGGTAAAAGAATGTACTACCATAAGAAGTTGGAGAATTTAAGTTTACACCGTTCTTCAAGCAGAAAGTTAAGAAATATTAGATTGCACCCTGTAGGTACCTGGTTTATGAGGAAAATTGTCTGCTTTCCATAGCCTCACTTTAATTGAGCCAGGAAGTAGGCTACCAAGCAAAGAGTGTGAACATCATATATAAACAAAAATATTCACAATATTATTATTGCTAGTCTGTTCAAATGTTTCTGGTTTTTCTAGATAAGGAATTTGGGTTCTGCTAATACCAGGAGAAATCACATTCAAAGGTTACATTGTAGTTTTACTTTCTGGTAGAACAAAGTTTTCAACATCTGAGAGATCAAGCCAGTGAAATGACAAAATGTTATCATGGGTTCAGAAAATGTTTGTACCTTTTATATTTGAGGACGGTGCAGAAAATTGAATTTAAAATAAATTGAAGAAAACTGTATAATGAGTCAGTCAGTTGGTTTACATTCTGATTAAGTGCAAGAAATGCTACACATTGGATCATGTGAGAAGAGGGATTCACAGGTCAGACTGCATGATATGGAGGTTTCCACCAGTCACTGCACATGGTAAGAAACACGAATCATGACACAGTATGAGTACGGGTTCTCTCTGGAGATTATATTCTCTACTAGACGCTACACACTGCTCCTCCTCCATGCACTAGATTAAATTTCTCACTAGGTCAATCTACTATGTCTGGAATGGGAGAGAAATTGTAACTGAACTAGAAAAGCATTACCTGCCAACCCTGAAGTTAAGCGGTATGAGAGAAGCACAGATATGTAAATTGTGCATAATGCTGAAATTTGACAGAACTAAAAATAGGTTTCTGTATGCATAGGTAAAAAAAATAGGATTTTTGTTGTATCCTCTGTTTTCCAAGCACATAGTACCAATACGTGGTGTTCATCAGGGCTCAATATTGAGGCCAGTTCTTGTCAATATCTTTATCAGTGATCTGGACAAGTAGATCAAGTGTACCCTCAGTAAGTTTACGGATGATACCAAGTTGGGTGGGAGTGTTGATCTGCTCAGAAGTAGAGAGACTCTACAGAAGGACCTGGGCAGGCTGGATCAATGATCTGAAGCCAATTGTATGAGGTTTAAGAAGGCCAAGTTCTGGGACCTGCACTTGGGTCACAACCCCAGGCAACGCTACAGGCTCGGGCAAGACTGACTGGAAAGCTGCTGGGTGGAAAAGAATCTGGGGGTGTTCATCAGGAGTCAGCAAAATATGAGCCAGCAGTGTGCCCAGGTGGCCAAGAAGGCCAACAAGATCCTGGCTTGTATCAGAAATAATGTGGCCAGCAGGATTAGAGAACTGATTGTCCCCCTGTACTTGGCACTGGTGAGACTGTGCTGCAAATGCTGAGTTCAGTTTTGGGCACCTCACTACAAGAAAGATATTGAGGTCCTGAAGAGAGAATGGCAGTGAAGCTGGTGAGGAGTCTGGGGAACAATTCTTATCAGGGGCATCTGAGGAAACTGAGGTGGTTTAATCTGGAGAAGAGGAGGCTGAGAGGAGACCTTGTAGCTCTCTAGAGGTACCTGAAAGGAGGTTGTAGCATGGAGGCTTTTGGTCTTTTCTTCCAAGTAGCAAGTGATAGGATGACAGGAAATAGCCTCACGTTGTGGAAGGGGAGATTTTTATCTGATAGCAGAAAAAATTTCTTCACAAAAAGGGTGGTTAGGCATTGGAACAGGCTGCCCAGGGAACTGTTTGAGTCACCATCGGTGGTGTTTAAAAGACACATGTCCCTTCCCACTCAGTGGAGTGAAGCCCAAGTTAACTTTTGAATACTCTGTGTGGTAACCAGGAATAACAATTACTTTAGGGATTCAATCAAATCATGAATTTACTTAAAACTCAGTGGAATTACAGCAAATAGTGGCTTGACAAAAGTTCATAACTATATAATAAAACTTAACAAGACTTCAACAACAAAACTCAAAATTATATCACCCTTATGTGCTCAGAATAAAGTTAGAAGGAGGAAAAGAGAGGAAAGAGAGATAGATTAAAGTAGGTAAGATTTCACCACTCTGTTGATCCAGCGACGATATCGGTAGCAGTCTTGGTGGTGGGTGCGATGAAACTTCACTAATGCCACACACACACCTGGTGTCCTGAGTGAGGAATTTCTATAATTTGCTCCATTTGCATGCAACATAGGATAAGGTGGCTCATCTCCTTCCTCTGCTCATTCTTCATGCTGATTAAGGAGATTGTTTCAGAAATAGATCGGTGGTCTAGGAAAATATGTCTGTGGTCTCAAAAGTGCCTAGATGTAAGTCGTTTTGTCATCCAGGGATGGCTGGTGATTTATTATTTCTCAGTGATTGCTGAATGACCCTGACTTGGTTCCAGCCTAATTAATCAGGCATGAGGACTGAGGCCTTGGTAGGCTTCAAGGAAAAAACACTGTTAATGCTTTTATCTCAAAAATATATGCCTTTATCTTGCAAAAACCTTGAGAAACAGACAGAAGTCCTGTTTCCACAGCACTTATCTGGTCCTGTGAGAAGCTGCAAAAAACTACCTGTTTAAGGCATAACATACACCATTAATGAGGCCTTTGTTTTGCAAAGAATACAGAGGCTTCAAGGTCATCACAACATGTAGATGAGAATCTTAGGGACATGGTTTAGTGGCTGACTTTGCAGTGCTAGGTTAACAGCTGGACTTGATGATCCTAAAGGTCTTTTCCAATCTAAATGATTCTGTGATTCTAAATAGATTTGGAAATACATGCTACATCAGCCACCTTTCATGCAGGAAACTGCCCCTTTGTTGCTTATTAACAATATTACAGGTCATAGAAAATCTACCAAAAAATGTAAAAGTGTACATTACAGAGGTAAGTAGAGACTTAGACTGGTTTAACTTAAATTATCTTAAATCTTTCTCCAACCAGAGTTTTTATTCTGAGAAAGTTTTCACACACTGAGACTCGAGGTTCTGTTTGGAGCGTTACTTCCAAGAAACCATGGCCAGCCTGCTGGATTTCATGTTTCTATGGATGTGACCAAACCCCTCTGCTATTTTGCAGAATGTTGGATCATTAAGTATTTCTAACAGACACTCAGTATCAGACCTGTGCAGCAGTAATTCAAGCTCTGAAGAATAATTATCACCAGTTCAAGTAAAGCTTAAAATATATTTTTAGCCTTTACATACCCCTGAAACTTTATAGCTCATAGCTCCTGGATTGTGGCGACCTTTCTGTACAGAAAAAGATTTTTCTTTAATGGAAAGCTTGTAGCTTAAATGAAAAATTACCATGAGGAATTCTTAACATTTTCTTTTCCCAGCCTCTGCTGGGAGAAAGAAAAGTCACTATCTTGCAGTAGCAATTGAAATAGAAGGTAAAATATTTTTATAAGAGAGTTTTTCTGTACTTGAAACAAAAACTACTTGTAAGGCAAGTGATACAGAACTGTCCTCTTCCGTATTTAGTCAAATATCCAAATTTCTTCTAGGGAATTTTGAGAAAAAAAAAAACAAACATCTAAGTCAATTGAGAATGTTTTTGTAGATGTAGCTTGAAAAACTCTCTATTATGGTTAGGGATTGTAAGAGATGACTAATGATTGTTGAATACTGAAACTGATGATTTTATCTTCAAAAATGTCCAAGAAAATTGTTAGAAAATGAAGGAACAGTTCCAGTTCTATCTACCTGAAAGTAGGTGTCTGTTTTGAGATGGATGTTTAAGTCAATGGAGATAAAACCAATGTAGTTGATGGAGTCAAGAAAACAAGGCAGCTAGCCAAATGTAGATGACTATTTTGCGATGAGGTGAATATCTCCTTTAATTCCTCTGTTGTTATTGACTAGATCTCCAATGACCATCATAGGTGCTTAGTTTCCTACTCCTAAGTGTGTTGTTGAGGAACTAAATACCACCTGATAAGTGTACTCAATGTTTGTGTACAGGGTTAAGTGCAGATTGACACAATGTCCTCCAGGTTCCTGCCTCTATCAGTCAAGCTCCAGTGTAGAAACATAGTTGTGTTTGCAGGCACAGCACCCAGATAAGGAGCAGGAAATGTTAGCTCATACACAGTGGCACTGACTTGTGTCAATCTGCCTTTGAATGTAGATAGAAAAGCAGGCATCTGCATCCACCCCATTGAAACGTACTCATAATGCGGTACTCTAGTTTTGCTATTCAGCATGCAGACAAGTTTTTATTGCCAGAGGCTACATTACAGGTTCAGTGTGCTTACCTCACTGCTTCTCCTGAAGATATAATCTTGTAGTGTGGGTCACAGTGAATTAGGATTTTCAGCTGCTTATTGAATCTTCTGGTTTATAAGAAAGTTCATTTTCTCCCTGCTGTTCCTCTTTTTCTGGTTTAAGCCTGCTGCTCAGCTGATGCTGAAGCAAAGATATCTGTTATCTAACTACAGGTCTTGTTATTTGTGCCACTATCAGACAACAGGATCTCTGATGTGGTGGCTAGATATGGAAGAGTTCATCAGCTCAAGATCATCAGCTCAAGATCAAAGTTCAAGAAGGGAGAATTCAAGGAAAAGCAGTATTGTCACTTCACCTCTCTTCCTGTATTTGATAAGGTCTGTATAAGCTGAGCAGAAATTGCAAATGTCTGGAAGGTGTTTATAAAATACTCTCGGTTACTCATCTCTCATTTAAATTGCACAGTAGACGTACACATAGACACTCATACCCCTACAGTCTTTAGACCTGTCCTGGACTTCTGGGTACCCTTTGGTAATATGATTGGTCATCATATGGGACAACGTATGTTGTGCCTTTGTACATGTGCAACATACTTAGTCATTAATACCATGGGTGACTGACTGAACTTCCAGCAGCCATCACCCTGAATGCTGTAGAAAGGCATTTGAGAAAACTTTTAGAGGAACTCTAGAGGTGGAAATTTCACACAGTCCCAGAGATTCCTCCAGGCAGCTCATGCTCTGTCTAAACAAACTGTTAGGCATAAACTGTGTGTTTCAACGTATGCTTCAGCTACCAGCCTGAGTAGGAAATCTGCCCGCCCCAGAGATCCTCCTAGGCACCTCTACGTGCAGAGTTTAACTAACTGCATATAGGTAAAGTACTTGTAAGGATTCCAAAGAAACTGTACCTACAGGTGCAGAAAGACTCAGATGGTAGCAAGTCTTTTGTGTATAGATAATAGCAAACAAATCATATACATTCTGAAGTGGCCATGCAAGAACATGGGTCATCTGAATTATGAAAAAATATTAGAAAGGCAGTTCAGGGTACCTCAACAGATCCAGCTGAAGATATTTTTCCGAGGACTCTTGCAAAGGAGACTCCCAGCATCATCTGGACAGTGACAGAGCTTCATGTTCAGGAGATCTGATCTCTCATGTAAATGACAAAGTTCCCAATAAATTAATCTTCTGTAGTGACAGCAACAACAACAAAAGACAGTGGGTATCCACACAAAGAAAACACCCAAAAAATAGAAACAAAACAACAATAACACCACCATCACAAACAGAAAAAACCCACTAACTTTTGCCAACACCAAGAAGAAAAAAAAAAAAAGCTTTTTATATTACAAAAATAATATGTAAGACATATATAACCAAAACTAGAGATTCACCTGTGTACACAAGGCTTTGCTGAAGGCTGACTACTACTGCCTTATCTTCTGAAGGATTTAAATTATTCAGCTGCCTTGTATTGGCTTACTGTGGAAACCTTAATTTACTCCTGAAATAAGTGTTTGCTTTAGAATTATTTTGTTTTGACTGAAGTAAACAAAGGCCATTTGTAAATGTATGCATCTTGAAGTGTTTAATTTTTGTTATGGCTTCTCAAGAACCTTCTGCTATGAAATAATTAGGAAGAACAGAGGAAAAAATGTGACATAACTAGTTGTATTTCTAGTTAAAACATACCGTTTCTCATTCTGAGATTTGTTATTTATACATTTTAAGAGTCAACAGTTATGTGGAAAAACAGTAGCTTCTGTATCAATTTTTACTTGAATGAATTGAGATATGTGCCAGAAGATAGGACACTTATGAATGTGTCTTTTTATATGCTACAGTACGTGTCTTGGAAATTTTAGAAAAATTATGCCATCTGGTTATCTATTTGCTTATTATCAGCCATACAGTGATAGAAAAATATGTAGTTTGTTCAGCCTCATTAGAGTAAAACTACATCGAAAGTACAATTTTTTTGATCTAGTATAACAAGGTATGTCTGCCAGGATTGATTGAAATAAAAATACCAAGTGCCACAATCCTAGAGTATATTTTACCATCAAAGATGTTCCATTTAGTTCTTTGAAAATAAGATTAAGATAACAGATAAAGCCATTGTGTCATGCTAAATCCTTCAGAACAACATTTGTAAAAACTGATATCAGTGAAACAAATTAAACACACATAATAAATGCAGTACACTAGAGTGTCTAGCATGGTCTGATAGATTTCAAAATTTTTATTTTAAGTCATTACTAAAAGACTGTTCATGATGTCAAAGTTACAGAAAGTTTTCAGCATGTTTTATATTAATAACATAGAGCAATTATACTACCTATTATCCATAACTGAGAGTATTTGTTGGAAAAATGTTAGATTAATTACCCAGCAGTTATAGATATCTATTATGCCACTGAAAATGAAGTAGCTACACTATAACTACTGAATATCTGAATCATGTGTATCTTTTACATATCATGTTGTTTTGTTTTGTGTCAAATGTCAAAATCTTAAAATTGAAATCCTTTCTTCATATGAGCAGCTTTTCAGAACTGGGAGTTTCTGAAGTAGACTTTTAAAAACTTGAAGGGGAAGGGCATAGAGTTTCAAATTATTTCAAACCTGATAACTCATTAAGCCATTTGTAAATTTTTGTGTAATTGTAACTTATTACCATTGTGAAATATACTGCTTTGAAATTGGGTTCATCTTTTTGAAACACCCTGTATATGTTAGTTAGGATGGTATTTGCCTCACAAACATTTAGTCACCTGAAGGCCAGTGTTGCAACTCAGATATAGTTAGATTTATAAAACAAACAAGCAAGCAAACAAAACCCCCACAGAATAAAGATGAGAATGATTGTTTGATTCACTTGAAAAACTTGACTTACAAATAATATTTTGGTGTCTCTTAATTAGAATCAAATGCATAAACCATGGTTGTGTTAACGTTATTTCCTCCTTCTACTTTTAACATTGCAGGGATTGCAGGGAATATATCCATCTGGAATACTGAAGGCTAAGTGTCATATTTCTCTACTGTTTAATTTAGAGGGCAGATAATAAATTCCTGGTAGAGCTTCTTTTATCCAGCAACAAAATTGGTTTCTACAGGTTGTAGGTTATAATTCAGAAGTACTTTCGCATGTTTTATTCTCATTTGGCTAATTTTCTTAGTTATCAGTCAACAATTGTGAAGTCTGTTGAAACACATTTTTTACAGGAAATGTGAAAAAAGAGAGTGTGGATCAGTCCCTAAAAAGTAGAATTGCATCACAAACTCTATGGCAAACTGTCAAGTGTGTGAGGCTAAACATCTGGTTAACATCTAGTGTCTATTTCTTGCATTTATTTTAGTCTAGGCTTTACCATGTGACCATCACCACGTTGTCTGTACAACAAATAAAATGATGACTAATTATTTTGCACTCAACAAATCTAATAATTTTCAGGATTTCACGAGTCACTATGTATGGATATTGCTGTATGCCACTGCTTACAAAACTGCATTGGAAGAAAAAAAATTGAAAAGAAATGTTGCAATTTTTGGACCAGAAGTACTTACTGCTTTTGTCAGTGATCTAGTACAGGGAAGTTCAGAAACAGATGCTCTTTGATTATATTAATTTCCCATTTTTTATGGAAAAGCATAAGATTTTATTTTCATATCACGCCATGAATGTTAGTCATTAGCCATATTCACCATTATTTTAAAATATGAAAACACTGAAAATTAATTTTAGACATGTGACCTTAAAAGAATATGAGAAATATATTAACTATGCCTGGCATTGATTACATTTGAAATTAGTGAAACTCTGACCTACTACAAATATCTTCTCTCATGGTTTATAAAGTTTCCAGTTTGTTTCCTGCCAACATCTGCTTGATAGTGAGCTAACAGATGACATGTTTTTACCAACCACACTTATAATTTGATTTACATTAAGTTTTTGTTTAATCCTATTCTCAGATTAGTCGTTGCTCTTCATGGTATTCTGCCACTTCAGTAAGACAATATTATCTTTGAATTCATTGGTCTTCAGAGATCAAACCTTTCTCTCCACACCCCTTCTCTAAATGAAAATAAATTCAAGAGACAGTGCTTGTGCTTTGTCTTCCTGTTAGTGGATAAGGAGAGGAATGAAAAATCAACTTGCTGCCACTTTATTTTATTTAATACACAGAATAAATATCCTTACATACTATTAGCAACATATCTCCATAAGAATAATTCAGCTAAACAGTTTCTCATGTACAAGTATGTTGCTACATTTTGCAGAGGACATAATAAAATGTTTTGTTTTTCACAGTGTCTCCCAAAACCTGTAAAAATAATTTAATCTAAAATGAACTAACCAACTTAAAAAAAAAAAAAACAAGTAAAGAAAATTGTCCACAAGAGAATAAACTCTTCAAACTTATTGTAAAATATGTAATTCTTTATTTAACTTGCCATTCATACATGCAGAGCATTGATCTTGTTTTTATAAGGCTGACTTGCCATAATATCTGTCAGATACTGTTTTACATTTGCTATTTAATACTACCTGTTGAATGGTAGGCTAGTTAGTTCTGTTGTCTGACATGAAATGTTTTGTATTTTGGTTTTCATTATGTAGCTTGGATGTCTTGTGAGAAACAGCCTAGAAAGGGATAAACCAAACACTGCTGCTTTATAGATCAGCATATTGTGTTGTAACTACTTGCTAATGCTGTACAAGGGTAGGTATATCATGTTCCAAAGGGAAACAGAGCTGAAAGCTATCATTTGAAAGACAAAGCAATGCCAGATGTTGAAGAGAGATGATAAGGGCATCCTGGTGAATGCAGAACTGACCTTGAAAACTGTTCAGTTACCTGTATTATTGTATGTTGGTGTTAAATAACCTGAAGATGTCATCCAGGAGCCAAATCCCTCCATAAACTGGACAGCAGCAGTCCTACACATATAGAAGCTGGCAGTGCTGTTAGAGGCCCTACTTTCTTCTGGCACCTGGTACTTCTTAGCCAACAGCAACAACTACTATGATACTTGCTCCCATACACTGTGCTGAACTACCCTTTTAAAGGGACTCTCTCCCTTTCTCCTAACTTCACATGGCTGTACAGCTTCCACTGAATGATCATCCCTAACATATTGCAGAAAAATCATGTGTGAGTGAGCCTAATGTTATTTCCACTTCCTTCTGGCAGCTCAACAGTGAGGCTTTTCTGGGCTCTTCTTGTGCCAGAGGGGTCTCACTGACATTAGTATCAATACAGAGGTTCTCCTTTGCCTCTGATTCATGTAAGAGAAGGAAAAGATTTAGCCCACTGAGAAAAGCCATGAGTAAGTTAACCCACCATGTCTTCACAATTTCCTATGACTGTAGAAAAAAGTTTAACAGAATTATCTGCAGCCTGAATTACAAAGTTTTCCTTCCCACCAAAGGATATTCACTGAAAAAAAGTCACTAAGTTTATTTAAAATTTATCTTAAAATAATTTACATAACTTTTTAGCAAGAGAAAATCTATACATGTGATAAACAACTAAAATGTTACATATTTGAATGCTGTTTCTGTTTTGCTACATATGTGTCAACTCCCTTCAACCAAATGGTTTTCTGCCAGCACCATGACAATTAGGATCTGAGGATGTGGTGGTAAAGCACAAATACGTAAATAACAGAGGCTAAACTATTTTGTTTTAAACTCTGAGATATTTTAAAATTGCAATTGGAAAAATTAGGGTCCATATCTGGCTAGGCAATTCCTCTTCTCGATTCTCAAATGGAATCATATTAGGTACCCTGTATAACATGGCAGGTATCTCATCATCCCTTAATGATAGAAACTGCCTACCATTTCCCTAGGCAGATTTTCAGGATGAAGATTTTTACATCACTCACTGTAATGCACTTGATGTCAAGTAAAAAACAATCAGATATGAAAAGAAACTATTAATTTTACAAGTAGCTCTTCAAGAAAAAAATCCCCCCCTCTTCTTTCAGCACTCAGTTCCAAATATTGCTCTCTATTGCATTGTTCTCTCTGTAGCAAAATAATATAAACTGCATTGGATTATTTTTAAAATCCACATTTTAAATTTCATTTGCATGCTTCTGTTTTTGCTCTTCACTCACGTATATTATCAAGAAATTAGTCTGTACAAAATTGAATCCTGAAATCATAAGAGATAGAATCATAGAACCTGACTTCTGTGGGATCGTAATCTTAATAGAACAAAGCCTCACTGGAACTCCATTGACTAAACTAACATCCATATCTAAGTTGGAATGGGAAGAAAGCTGGCTGCTAATGGATGAAAAAAATGTGGGGAAACCAACCAAGTGGATCTTTCTCTCCGTTTCTGTCCAGTATTCTCAGGACTACCATATGCTCAGATCTTAATGGCACACTTCCTTGTTCTGAGTACAATAAAAAACTCATTTTATATAGCAGAGGATGAACCAGGTGCAAATGTTCCATTAATATAACTAGTAACAGAACTTCAGGCTGTGTCATACTTGAGTCAGAATTGCCAGTAAGATCTATTGCTAAATAGCTATATAATAGCTAAATGGCTTCCTTATACATACTATGTGAGTTTCCTGAAGATCCATGTCCCAGGAAGATGACAGCTTGTCCAAAGGTTAAAAAAAAACCAAGAAAAAAAACTATACAAAAGTAAGATTTTTTAAATTAAGAAGTGAACAAAAAGACTGGGACTGCTAAAATGTGGACATTAAGTTGGTGTAACAGCATACATTCTAAGCAGATATTACGCAGCATAAAGTAAGAAAATTGTCAATGACAGTTAAAAAGCAGACTTTCATGCATATGTAATAGAAAGCTGCCTTTCACTAACATTTATAATAAACAGGCACGACAATGATCCACATCTCAGTCATAGATGTGTCTCATAATGCTCCTCATTAACAAAGCCTCTTCATCCACAATTAAAGAGTAAGAAAAATTAGTATACTCCTATTCTGCTATTCCAACAGCACAACTGATAAAGCAGCCTAATACAGAAAAAAAAAAGAAAAAAAAAAAGAAAAGAAAAGAAAAGAAAAGAAAAGAAAAAACAAAAAACCCCCCACAAACAAACAAACAAAAACAAACAAAAACCAACCAAACAAAAAACAACAAGCAAATAAAGCTGTCAAAGTACTATTTTTGCCTTTTACCAGATGGCGCACACCTTGCATGTTTAGTGAATTGAATTTAAATAAAGACTTAGGGAAGAATATCTTTCTAACTACCTGTAGGCTGAAGAATTCTTAAACACATTTGATTCAATATTAATATAGTCTGTTTTACCAGATGATGTATTTGATGTAGGAAGTAATTTATTTGATCCAGTATCTCCCACGTAACACATTACATACTTACTGTGACAGACAATATATCTCCTGATTCTCTTGAATAAAGTTCTATTTTGTTAGAATACAGTGTATTAATTTCAACTGAAAGTATCTCAAGTCCAGTATTATGCACATTAAGAAAAAGTAAACCTAGCTCAAGAGTCCAAAGAAAAAAGTAGAGCATTACAACTTTGCAAATATGCTTGCATACAAACCACTTGACTTCAATATGCTACTCTTGATAAGTGATATTTGTAATTAGGAATATTTCATCAGCTGCTAGTATTCATAAAAATATCAGTAATTTTTAAAGTGTCATGAATTCATATTAACATTCTAATATTACTCATTAGTTAAAAATAATGTCATGTAGCTGAGGAACAGAAACATTATCATGTATTCATTCACATGCACTAAATTGTCAAAGATATTTGCAATTCACCTATAATATGAAAATTGACATCCAGACTGTCTGATACATAATTAAGACAAAAGTGATACATTTGTAGACACCAGGAATGATGTCAAAAGACAGACATAAAATGTTATGGCTGATAATGCTGTCCAATGAGATTTCGTCAATATATACTAGTTCTTTGGTGCATTACTTTAAGTGATATAACACATTGAAAGCTAGGTTGAATGGAATGGCAAATTTTGAATGATTTCCTAATTTTTCAATTGTATTTCCTTCTGAATCACAAAGAAAATGAAAAGGTCTGCTGAACAGAATTTTTGAAAAAATTGAGATAGAAAAGTCCATGTCAAACAACATTAATTTAGAGCATCAAAAGAATGAAGAAACTCTAAGTGGAATTCGAAAGTTCAGCTTTGATAAATCAAATTTTTCATTAATGGGGTAGCAAAATAACTTTTTAATGATCTCTTACTTCAGACTTCGTGATTTGGTCTGTAATATCCTGATAACTCCTGCATGTGTAATTAAGAAAATTGCAGCTCAGATTTTTCCCAATTGCAATTTCTTCATCAGTAACAACAGTACAGTAGTTCAAACGTGTAGCATCAAATCCTCCCTGTGCATAACTCTAAAAAGCATTGCCTTATAAATTTGGAATTAAGTGGAATGCAGGCCTTCATTCTGCAATTACAATTGGGTAGATGGTATTTACTGTATTTTATTTGAGGAACCAGCACATTCTAACTCTCCAGTGTCTCTGAGTTTATTCCTTCAACTTGATCCCATTAAAAGAGAGGTACATGGGAGGCCTAAGCTTCAGTCTTCATTGATCGGGGCTTACAGCTGAACCACACTAAGAAGAGAGGTCTATTGAAAAGGAGTTGTTATGCTGTCATAGCTATATTAATACGTACAGCTGCTTCACCTAGTTATGACACCTAGAGTCAGCTCTGAATGATATACATGCAAAAGCAAAAGACTCAAATCCCCCAGATACATTCTCTCAGATGAAAACAGAATGAGATTTTATTCACAATAAAGCAGGTGTAACTTATAAGTTAGAGAAACTTTATTAATTTTATAAGTAAAAAAATGATAGTGATCTACTCAGAAGTTAGGATCTCTCCTGCTGAAGTTGTGCCAAATTAAAAATAGCAAATGGACAAAAAGATAAATAAATAAATAAAATATAGTGCCCAAAGGTGCTCTGAATCTCTGTCATGCTGGTTAGGAAACTTTCCTTAAAATTGTGAGCCTTCAGTGTCAGTCATACTCCTCATTCCAGTTCACATATTGTACATATTCTACAACTACTAGACCAAATCTTCTCAGGGGAGAAAAGAAACTGTGTCAGATTTTCCTAATAGCTGAGTGAATTGTTAAACCACTAAATAGAAAAGGGCAGGGGAAATCACAAACGTATCATTGCCATCTTTCTGTATGTGTTTGTAGGAACAGTGACATTCTTTAGGCATGAGGTGATACTTGGGCTACTCAGTACAAGAATAATTCTGGAAGTTAACAGGAATCTAAAAGATTGTAGAAGCCTGGGAATCTTTGATGATAAAAAGGAAATAAAATGTAGATCTTTCTCAATGGTTGTTGGGCAAGGTCTTTAACTTCTCATTTTGGACACATGCAACTGAATTTTAAAAATCCTCTTTAGGCTTCTCTATTCTTCTCTATTCTTTTTGGGGGTGCCTTCTCTATTCTTTTTTTTTTTTTGGGGGGGGCCACACCATTAGATCTTGTAAAAGAAAGTGATGCAATCAAGTAACAGCATCTTCTGGTTCATTTAACTATAACTGTAGGAGTGAGTCTTTAAAACCACTTACAGGCTAGAAAGCCTCACTTATAAAGTCTTTTGGAAAATGGTTCTTTCTACAGGTCAGTGGGTTAGCCTGTCAGCTTGCAGTTTCCATCTCATTTAGTAATACATATACTTCATGCAACCCCTAAGCACAGTCAGATCTACCCAGGCACAGAATCCAGCTAGTACTTGAAAAGCACACCAGTAGCTCTATCACATCCTACTACATAGGCGTATGAATACTTGCCTTCTTTGTCATGATTATTTCTTCATTAAAAATCACAAAAAATGCCCCCAAACATACTTTTCATTAAACTGTAGGAATTGTGTAGAAGAGTCTGCATTTATTGTGAAAAGTAACTTCAATATTCTCTTATGATTCCTGTTGTCAAAAGGTCTGTTGTAAAAAAGCTACCTTTCCTTTACTAGGGAGACTGATCAGCTATTAATGGTTTTTGGATTTAGTAAATCTTTTTATAAGATTTATGGGAGTTCAAGAGAAATTGACATATTTACTATGCCTGCTTGATGCAGACTGATGATGAAACTAGGTATGCGAGGAACCTAGAGAGAGTGAGCAACAACTTTATACTACTTTAGAAAAAGTTAATTTTTTGATTCCTAGGCCACATATTTTTTTTTCTTAACTTCAAGAAAACAAACAAACAAACAAAAAAATTAAAAATATCCTCCTATTGTGCTGACAGTATTAACCTCACTCACAAGTATACAAATGCACATGGCATATTCTTCGAGTACTAAAACTTGACAAATTAATAGCTAATAATCTGAGATTGTATTCGAGGTTAAGCTGCTAGCATTCCTCATTAAGGCAAGAGGAAAGCTGAAATGCTTCAGATCTCATACAAGATCTCCAGATATTCTTTAAACATCAGACTTTTTAATAGTACTTTTCAAGATTTGAAGATACTAATGAATGCTTTAAATGCTTGAGCAATGCCTGGCTAAGAATTTACGTTACTGAACTTTCCATTGAAAAAGTGAATGATATTTATATTTGCTTATATTACTTACAATAAAATAATTAAAATCCCTTAATTATTTGGGACATGAAGAAAACAAATACACACATCTCCTGTGCTTTGTTCCAAAAAAAACGACATTCGATTTTTCCTCCTTTCAACTAAAAAGGTCTTTCTGCATTCAAGAATCTCTTCACTAACTATTTACAAATTGGATATTCCTATGGTTTAGTGTCAATGAAATAATCCATTTTACTGTGTAATTGTATTTGATAAATTATACTTCACACAGATTTTTCTGTCCCTCAAGCAGCAACTTACACAGTAGAGTTGTTTTGCTCAAGTCAATGACTGTATTTCTAGCACAAAATAATACTTAGCACTAGGAAAGCTTGCAAAAGCTAGTGCATAATGACTAATATATTTATTTCTATGTCAATGTCTGTCTGGAATTCATACATTAAAAATTAACCTTTTTAAAAATAGGTATTCCAATTTGAAAATGAGTGTGCTCATGCTTACTGCTCTTGAAAAAAAGGTACTTCTCATTTCTTTGTATTTTAAGTGCTGCAGTCTTCTGATGTGGTCTAGGAATTACTTTTTCTCTACTGAGAGGCAGAGACTCCAGCCTCTAGCTATATAAACTTTCACATTAGTGATGTTAATATCCTGCTACCAATGCAACTAAGAAAGGATATGCTTTCATTGGCATTTCCCTTTGAAGTGAAATCCTAAAGATTTAATTTATATTAATGCAAATCCCTGCTAAAAAATATCTTATCCTTGGTCACATATGTGGCAATATAAGATCTAAAGGAATCTTTGCTTTCAGATTTCAGTATAAAAGAGCTACTGCCTGAAATCATGCAACCTTAGGCTCTGATAATGTCAGCTTTTACAATGCAGAGTAGGCAGGGACAAATTACAACTTGAAAAGGAGACTTACAAATAAAATCCTAAACCGTCCTGCTGTATGACATGCATGAGGCTCTGGACATGGAATGCCAGTCAATGGATGAGGAAAATTAAGGTTCATCTACACCAGACATGTTGACAGGATCAGAAAGGCCTATCCCGCTGCCCCCATACTATGACCTCCTCCACAGGGAAGAAAAAACACATTATAGTTCTAGATCAATCCCTTCTGAGGGGAACAGAGGGTCCAATATGCCAGACAGGCCCTCCTCTTAGGGAAGTCTGCTGCCTTCCTGAGGTCCAGGTTAAGGAAATCACCAGGACACCTCCTAATCTGGTATGGCCATTGGGCTACTATCCATTACAGATCTTCCATGTGGGTGGTGATGAAGCTGTGACTCGTAGTCCAACGGCGAACTAATGAGACTTCTGGGCCTTGGGACACTTGGTAAGGGAATCAGGAGCACAGGTGATTTTCTCCTAACTCCTTCCAGTTGCAGACAGTGACATTAGAAGAAACAGACAGGCACAGTCTATTAACACATGGCTCCATGGTTAGTGTCACCACCACAATTTCGGGTTTTTTGATAATGGGATGGCCTGCTGGCAGCCTGTTTGCTGGCATCGGATAGAGTTCACCTTTCTCAAAGCGGGGGAAGAGGGTCTTTGCACATCAGCTAGGGGGGCTCATCAACAGAGCTTTAAACTAGACACGATGCGGGAGGGAGATAATATCAGGCTTGACCATGACAAGTTGTAGGATAAGATACCAAGGATAGAAGGATGAGGGGCTAATGAGGACCCTCAGCTGGTGACTCTGTGATGTGTTGACCTCACTGAGGCACAACTAAAGTCTGATGGAGATGAGCCAGGGACTCCTGAGGTAATAGAGGCCAACAGGAAAACATCAGTGAAATATTTCAAAGGAATTCAAGGGTGTTCCTCTAAGAAGGTGGCACAGCCAACAGCCCACATGAAGAGCCTCTACACCAATGTGCACAGCATGGACAACAAACAGGAAGAGTTGGAAGCTATGGTGCTGTTAGGCTACGATCTAGTGGCCATTAATGAAACTTGGTGGGATGGATCCCATGACTGGAGCACGATGATCAATGACTACAGGCTGTTCAGAAGGGATAGGCAAGGAAGGAAGGGTGGAGGTTTCGCCCTCTACAACAAGAGATAGAATCATAGAATCTTAGAATCATTTCAGTTGGAAGAGACCCTCAGGATCACTGAATGCAACCATAACCTAACTCTAGCACTAAACCATGTCCCTAAGAATCTTGTCTAAATACGTTTTAAACACCTCCAGGGATAGTGACTTCACCACTTCCCTGGGCAGCCTTTTCTAATGCCTGACAACCCTTTCCGTGAAGAATTATATTCCTAATATCCATCTAAACTTTCCCTGGTGCAACTTGAGGCCATTTCCTCTTGTCCTATCACTTGTTACTTGGGAGAAGAGATCAACACCCTCCATACTACAACCTCCTTTCAGGTAATTGTAGACAGCAATAAGGTCTCCCCTCAGCCTCCTTTTCTCAAAGCTAAACAGTCTCAGTTCCCTCAACCACTCCTCGTAAGACTGGTGCTCCAGGCCCCTCACCAGCTTCATCATCCTCCTCTGCACTCCCTCTAATACTTCAATATCCTTCTTATGATGTAGGGCCCAGAACCAAATGCAGTATTCAAGGTGGAGCCTCACCAGTGCCACGTACAGTGGCACAATTGCTTCCCTAGTCCTGCTGGCCACACTATTGCTGATACAAGCCAGGATGCTGTTGGCATTCTTGGCCACCTGGGCACACTGATGGCTCATATTCAGCCAGCTATCAATCAACACCCCCAGATCCTTTTCTGCCAGGCAGCTTTCCAGCCACTCTTCCCTGAGCCTGTAGCACTACCTGGGGTTGTTGTGACCCAAGTGCAGGACCTGGCACTTGGCCTTGTTGAACCTCATATAATTGGCCTCAGCCCAACAATCCAGTCTGGATCCCTCTTTATGGCCTTTCTGTCCTCCAGCAGATCAACACTCCCATCTGACTTGGTGTCATCTGTAAATTTAGTAAGGGTGCACTCAGTCCCCTCATCCAGCTCATTGAAAAAGAGATTAATTAGAACTGGCCCCAGTACTGAGCTTCAGGGAACACCACTCGTGACCTACTGCCAACTGGATTTGGCTCCATTCACCACAACTCTTTGGGCCCGGCCATCCAGCCAGTTCATTATCCATAGAAGAATACACCCATCCAGGCCATGAGCTGCCAGCTTCTCCAGAAAAATGCTGTGGGATATGGTGTGAAAGGCTTTACTGAAGTCCACAGCCTTTCTGTCTTTTACTAGTTGAATCACCTTATCAGAGAAGGATATCAGGTTGGTCAAACAGGACATGCCTTTCATAAACCCTTGTTGACTGGGCCTGATCACATGGTTTTCTTGTATGTGCCATGTGATGTCACTCAGGATGATCTGCTCCATGACCTTCCCCAGCACCGAGGTCAGACTGACAAGTCTGTAGTTCCACAGATCCTCCTTCTGGCCCTTCTTGTAGATGGGCTTCACATTAGCCAACTTCCAGATGGATAGTGTGAAGAGCTGTCTCTGAAGAATAACCACAAGCAGGTTGAAAGCTTGTGGGTAAGAATCAGAGATGGAGGCAACAAAGGAAACCCTGTGGTTAGTGTCTACTACAGGCTACGTGATCAGTGGGAGACTATTGATGAAGCCTTCTTACTCCAGCTACAGAAGGCAGTGCTTGAAGGCTCTTGTCTGGCTAGGGGACTTCAACCGCCCTGACATCTACTGGAAAAGTAGCAAGGCAAGCCATAGGCAATCCAGGAGACTCCTGGAGTGATGTGAGAATAACTTCTTAACCCAGGTAACAGACATCCCTGCCAGAGGGGATGCAATACTAGACCTGATGGTCACCAATGCAAGGGAGCTTATTGGTGACATCAAGATTGGAGGCAGCCTGGGCTGCAGTCATCACAAGCTCATGAAGTCAGCAGTCCTGAGGGATGTTGGACAGGTAAAGTCAGGATGCTGAATTTTAGGAAAACAAATTGAAGCTCCTCAAAGAGTTAATCAACAGGACCTCCTAGGAAACTCCTCTCAGGGACACAGGAGCAGGACAGAGCTGGCAGATCTTTAAGGATGCTTTCCATAGAGCACAAAAGCTCTCTATCCCCAGGTGTAAGATATCAGGTAAGGAAGGCATGTCTGAGTTGAAACCTGCTGGTCAGACTAAAGGGCAAGAAGGAAATGTACAGGCAGTGGAAGCAGGGACAAGTATCTTGGGAAGAGTATAGAGACACTGCCTGATTGTGCAGACATGGGGTCAGGAAGGCCAAGCCAAAGCTGGAGCTGAACTTGACAAGGGATGCAAAGAATAACAAGAAGGGCTTCTACCTGAAGGGAAGTTATAGCCAGGTGGGGATTGGTCTCTTCTTCCAGGCAGTTAGCAATAGGACAAGGGGGCATGGGCTTAAACTCTGCCAGGGAAAATTTAGGCTGGATATTAGGAAGAAATTCTTTACAGAGAGAGTGGTCAGGCATTGGAATGGCCTGCCCAGGGAGGTGGTGGACTCGTCGTCCCTGGAGGTTTTTAAAGTGAGGTTGGACATGGCACTTAGTGCCATGATCTAGTAAACAGACTAGATTTGGACCAAGGGTTGGACTGGATGATCTCTCAGGTCTTTTCCAACCCAGTCGATTCTGTGATTCTGTGATTCTGTGATATAGGTACGTCAAACAGAAAAGGGAGGTCAAAGAAAGCCCCTGATGAGCAAGACTGGCAAACTGGTAACAAGGGATGAGGAGAAGGCTGAGGTACTGAACAACTTCTTTGCCTCAGTCTTCACTGGCAAGCTCTCTTCCCACACATGTTGAGTGGATGAGCTACCAGACAGGAACTGGGGAAGCAAAGTCCCCCCACTGCAAGTGAAGACCAGGTTCATGACCACTTGAGGAACCTGAACATAGGTAAATCCATAGGGCCTGACGAGTTGCATCCCAAAGTCCTGAAGGAGTTGGCCAGTGTAGTTGCCAAGCCACTCTCCATGATATTTGAGAAGTCATATCAGTTAGGGGAAGTCCCTGGTGACTGCCAAAAGAGAAACATTGCACTTATTTTTAAAAAGGGTAGAAAGGAGGACCCCAGGAACTACTGACCTGTCAGCCTCATCTCTGTGCCTGGGAAGATCATGGAAGAGATCCTCCTAGAAGCTATGCTAAAGCACATGGAGGACAGGAAGGTGCTTCAGGACAGCCAGCATGCCAACAGCAAGGGCAAGTCCTGCCTGACCAGACTAGTGGCCTTCTGTGATGGAGTAACTACAGCAGTGGACAAAAGGCCTACAAATGTCATCTATCTGGACTTCTGAAAGCCTTTGACATGAGCAGACGAAACTCTTTCCTAATAATAAAGAACAAAACAGATACACCAGCATTTATCCTTCCAAATGATGAGTTTTTCCTCTAGGATCACTGGTATCAACAGTGTATTGGAAGCAGCAAATACTGGTTTGTGCACATTTTGCCTATAAACCACTAAAAGTTCATACAAAGAGTCAGCTGACTTCAGGCACCCTGAGAAGGCTGAATTTGTCTCTAACGGAATAACTGCATTGTATTGTCAACCATTGCACACATATGCATGTTAATTGTTCAGTTGAGCTACACAGTTATTCCACATGAAGAAGAGGGCAACGTGGTTTTTATTCTCTCACTTGTGCTTAGAAGGACACTTTCTGGTAACTTATAGCTTTCCCACTGATGTTATGGCATTTAAGTCCTTTGTGGTATACTTGTATACAATACTTCACAAATGAGAACCTGCCTGTTACAGTTTCTGACAGAAGCAAGCTGTTCTGGGGTACTTGTTAATGATCTAGTGGCTTGAAACACACAGTTCTTTTTTTTTTTTCTTTTTTCTTTTTTTTTTCTTTTTTTTTTTTTTTCTTTTTTTTGTAGGACATACAACACACGCTAAAATTACCATTGAAGGAATTGTAATAAATTAAGAATTTTCACAGTAACAAAAAATCTTAAGTGATAGTACATACTATTTTGTATGTTACTGTTATATTTTCCTTTTTTTTACATATGAATGAAACATGACTTTTAAATAGTATGGGCTTGATTTGTTTCTTCTTAAAATATGAGGAGCTTTTACTTTGATTTTAGTTAATGTTGGATCAGGAAGGATGGATAAAATCCTAAAGTTTTCTTCAAGAAAAAAAAAATCAAAACAACTTAATTTACCTTCTTGACAGACATGGACATGAAATTTAACAAAAGAAAACAGAGGTGTAGCAGAGGGTGGTCAGTAAGTATTTCCTGGATAAGAGAGACATTATATGTAACAAAAAGATACCATCACCAACCATGAGTGCCCAACCATTTCTATAAGTGAAGAGATTCAGACATTGGTGATGACCACTGCCTTGGATACTTCTGCCTTTGCATATTGTCCCAGACATTCATAAGACTAGCTTTTTGCACTGCCAGCTACAGTAATATGCCATAGTGGTCCTATTTGCAAATTAATCTGCTTCCAGTAAAACCAGAAAGAATGAATAACAATAGTAACCCCCATCTCTTCAGAAATTTAAAAAAAAAAAAAAAAAAAAGTCACACACTTAAATGCTAAGAGATTTAGTAAAACTCATTCAAAGCACAAATATGAATGTCACACCTGATTTATACTACACACAGTGAAAAGACTTTCTGTTCTTAACAGCTATTTTATGCTGTAGCGCTTATCTTGCCATTTCAGTTCCTGCCTTGCTGACACGTTACCTAGCTGTAAGTGCACATATGTATAGTTATGCCTGGAAGACCTGTATCATCACAAACATTTTCAAATATAGTTTTAAGAAAGGCATTTGACCTTAACACACTTTGCTGATATCATCCATAGTGCAGAGGCTGAAGTTGAAGAGCAGCTAACCTTCTAGTAACACATGCTGTTCTCACTGCTGGCAATGTGTTACAGCACTGGCTGGATGAAGAATAAATTTCAGAAGAATGTCCTATTGAAGAGTTGGGTATATTTAGCATGCTACTGGGAGCTCTGCCCAAATTATACATTGAGTCATTCGAACAAGCATTGCAGAAGCTGATTTAGTGGTAAATACAACTCAAAGGCACAAATATTCCCTAGAAAGATAGGTAATTAATTTCTACTTTTTTTTTTTTTTTTTTTTTTTTAAGATTATATTGCAATCCCTGTTGGTCACCCAGAGCCCTAATCATCTTTCCATGACATTTGTGTTTCATATGTCAAAAACTTTAGCCAGGAAAATACTTGTTGAAGTAGCTGCAGGATGTGCAGTGGAGAGCAATCTATTCCCTGATAAAATAAGTGTCCCTCACATATATGCAGAAAAGCTTTAAGAGAGCAGGAGCTTCATTAAAGTCAACTCAATTTAAACATAGACTGTGCTGATGTCTGAAGTTTGAAATTCAGAAAGATGCTAACTGTTTTGTTACCAATTAATATGAAATGAAAATAACTGTGGTGGGAACAGCCAACATCACCAGAGAAATGTATGAGCTTTAATTTAAATTCCAGGCTGAGAATACAGGTCTGTAAAGGAATTGGGACAGACTTCCAAAAGTATTTAGGTAACTACTGATGCAAGTTAGATATCAAGTAAGATATTAAATGTACCTAACCAATACAGAAACTTTCAGAAATCCCTTTGCATGCCAGTCTGCTTCATTTGGCAATATAAATATCTTTGAAAATATTACTGATGGTGTTGTAAGTGTTGAGAAAACGGTGTATTTTCTATGCAAAAGGGAAATTCACCATTCACAGTTTATATTATTATTATTAGTAGTAGTATTATTATTAAACTTCTGTAATCCTAGAAATGTGGAAATGGGACAGGGAATGGCAGGTGCAATATGTCTTTACACATGAGGAAGACAATATTGACTATCCATTCCCAAGACCCAGTTAAAAAAAAAGGTAATATTATACCTTTAACAAGTTGATGTTATTGAATAGAAAAATAATTTAAATATTCTTTTCAGCTCTAGGATTATAATACATATATTAAAAACAAACAAAACCTCAAATGAATACAGACATAAATTATCTATCAAATTTATATTAATTGATCTCAGTAAAGATAATTTTGATCACACCTCTGCCTTCCTGAATGCTTGTGGAGAAACCTATTCAAGAAAAACAAAAGAACAGAATGCTAATAAACCTTTTTGTAACCTGAGTTGATTTGCTGACACAAAGAAGAACAAACGTATGTTTTCACTTGTGTTTGGGTATGCAAAAAGTTGTCTGCATATTTCAGGAAAACAAGGTTACAGAATTCAAAATTTTTACACCTTTATGAATCAGTGCTTGGTAGTATTGTGGAACTGTAAGCAGAAATCTAATAAAATGATAGTGAATTGATAAGTCTACATTACTTCTGTGATATATATTAGGTTAACCAAAATTATTATGTCTGTTCTTTAAGAATAAGAAAATGTTTGGGAAGTTGTATTTAATTTTGAAAGAATTAGTTTATTTTCATTTTCAAAATATTATCTCATTATTACATATCAGACATTATTTGTGAAGAGAAAATCAGTTCAAATTATGTATTTTACCTTCCCTCTATATTAAAATTCTTGCTAAATATTTTGACTGTTCAAATTCTGCTTCCTGAAAAACTTTTGTGATTTACATTGTACTTAAACTCTCTGCTCAGCATTAAATGCAAATACACTTTATAACTGTGGCAGTACACTTTCCCGCCACCCCTACCTGAACTCCGCTGAGAACTGATGTGGCAGCTGCATGTGTGCACACCCCTACTTCTTCCCAAACACCTCCCCCCTCTCCTGCAATGGGGCAGCTAATGGCTCTTATTGTGAGACCCAGGACAGAGGCGTTAGGAGAGAGGAGGGGTCACACCAGCCACAGTAGGGGGGTGCAGAGGTGCACATAGCCACAGTAGGGGGGTGCAGAGAAGCCGCGAAGCTTCTAGACTGCCCACAGACAGATCTGACAAAACTATAAACAGGACTTCCCACCAAGGCTATTCTTTGTGTGGTCCTTTCGGAGAATGGGCCAAATGCTGCCACCAAGAGTCCTCCCAGGGCTGGTATGCCGTCTAAGGTAACCTCCCAAAAGAAAAATGGGACTACCTCATCTCTGTGTGTGGGTGAGTGATAACTTAGATATTTCCTCACTAGATAAGTGAGTGTATTAAATAATTCCTCACTGCTTGGGCAGGTGTTTTCCTCACTAGACCAGTGAGTGTATTCTGTGCTTAAATATAAGCCCGTGTATTTTCCTGGAGTCAGGGATGGCTCTGGCATTGTTTATGGTGAGCCACGTGTATGCACGCTGTGGATCTCCATTATTATTTTTTGCTTTACCCAATAATTTCCTCAAGTTGATATCTGAAACTGTATTTTATGTTACCAGAATATTAACTGATTTTATAAACCCCGTTTCTAATTGGTTGTTTTCCCAGAATTTCCCAGACTTTCCTGGATGGAATAAAAGCCTGTTTTGGACCTTGTTGTCCTCCTAAAACTAACTTTGGGGTCCCTCTGTGACCGTAACAGATATTCCATTTGGATATTTAAGGGATTTTAAAAGTTCAGTCCCTTGGAGATCAAAGTTACAGCCAGAACTAGACTTACGTTAAAATATTTAATAAATGCAGGCAAACACACCATGTATAATGTTTTCAAAGCATTACAGATTGTATAAATTTCTTTACATCCCATGATTTGTTGATTTTGATATCTCAGTCAGATAAAAATTATCCTCAAAACCAAAATGGCTCAATTCTATATACTAGGATTAATCTTTCATTTGTTTAGTCAGTGGGTCACTGTAGTGATACTTCTTCTAATTAAAATGCAGCAACCAAACCATTTCATGTTAAATCAAACTATTTCAACTTTAAAAGACAAACAATGTAAATGTTTGATGCATTTTGTTTGCCTACAACCTGAAACAGTGTTTAAATAATCACTTCTGTATCTTAAATGCTAGCAAAACAGAAAGTCAATTTCTTGCCCATTTTTCAGTTTGTAGTCCCTAACCTGACTGAAAGCAGTAGAACATGCAATGTCTTCAGGCAGTCAGCAGTTAGCATCTATAATATAATTTTAATATTAATTAAAACAAAAGAAAATGCATTTGGAAATTCCTGATGGTTTTTTGGTTGGTTGGTTGTTTTTTGGGTTTTTTTGTGTTTTTTTTTTTTGTTGTTGTTGTTGTTTTGTTTAGTTTGGTTTTGTTTTTTACTCATGGGGCATATGATTGGTTATACTCCCTTCCAGAAAGTAAGGAGATCAGCTGATCGGAGGCAGCTCAGCGGGTCCCAACTAAGCAAAATCTTCGAGGTACAGAGAAGCCTTTCTTTGGGTTGTTTTTTCTCTCAATCAGGCACTTTCTTTCTTGAGAGACCCAGCAGCTCCTGGCAGCCCTTGCGAGAGCAGCTGACATGGAGTGGGCATAACTGTGGCGAGAGCGATCACTCCCCCACCCCTCGTCTTGAAAAAGCCTGCGGGAGGGCAGCGACACGTCACTGCCTACCAGGTGCTGGAAGGGTCAATTGGCTTGTGACACGGGTGAGTAGCACCCACACTGTGCTGCAGCAGCAGGTGTTGTAACTCATACACTAGGTTGTAGAGGTTGGCACCTTTTACTAGTTAGACTCTCACCTACTGCCAGTGTTTCATACTGTTGCTGACCATGGCCTCGACCAGGAAGAGAGCTTGTCTCAAGAAGACTGTAGCAACTCAGACAGATTGTCTGCCCCAAATCATGGTTATTCAACTTTCTGGCTGCAGGGAGTGCCAGAGCCTGCTTCTGCCGGATGACGATGGCCAGCATCCCACCTGTGTGAGGTGTGAGCAGGTGCAAGATCTGCTCTATATGGTTGTGAAGCTTAAGGAGGAGATTGAGATGCTAAGGACCATCAGGGAGTATGAAAAGGAAATTGACTGGTGGAGTAACTCCCTGGCGTGCCACTCAGAGAGGCTTCAGGAGGATACTCCCCAAAAGGTGATGAACCCCTTGCCCTGTTGGGCAGAGGGACAAGACCTGAGACAGCCCCTGCCCTGTCGCTGTCGGGCAGAGGCAGGGGACAGAAAAGATGACAAGGGTTGGAAGCCAGTTCCAGTTCAGGACTGTGGGCAAACCCCCTCCCTACCTGCTTTGCTTCCCCAGGTGCCCCTCCGTAATAGGTTTGAGGCCCTGGAACTTGAAGAGGAGGTAGGTGAGGATGTGGTGCAAGGCCCACCTACGAGGTCACATAGAAAGAGGCAGTTGACCCCATGCCTCAAGTCCACCTCAGATAAGAAAGAAAGAAGGGTAATTGTAGTAGGCAATTCCCTTCTGAGAGGGACAGAGGACCCAATCTGCAGAGTTGACCCTCATCATAGGGAAGTGTGTAGTCTACCTGGAGCCCGGATCAGGGTCATCGCCAGGATGCTCCCCATTCTGGTGCACCCGACGGACTACTACCCACTGCTGATCTTCCAGACAGATGGGGAAGAAGATGCATCCCGCAGTCTGAAGGGAACGAAAAAAGTCTTCAAGGCCATGGGACAGATGATACAAGAGTCTGGGGCTCAAGTGATTTTCTCTTCCTCCTTTCCAGTTTTGGGTGATGATGTGGGAGGGAATAGAAAAATCCAGTCCCTAAACAATTAGCTACAGGACTAGTGATATAGGCAGGGCTTTGGGTACTTTGATAATAGCTGGTTTTACACGACACCAATCCAAACAGTGATACGTGGGAAAGGTTTATCTCGCAGGGGCAAAAGGATGCTGGGACAGGAATTAGCAGGGCTCATTTGGAGAGCTTTAAACTAGACTTGAAGGGGGATGGGGTGGTACCTGGGCTTGCATCAGTAGGGCATCACTCTAGAGTTCATGGGAGGCCCACCATATCCCTGAGGTGAAATCGGAGTGCTCAGCTTGCTCTCTGAAATGCCTGTACACCAATGCGTGCAGCATGGGGAATAAGCAAAAGGAGTTAGAAACCTGTGTTAGGGCAGGAGATTATGATCTGGTGGGAGGAGTGGCTGATATGCCAGAAGGCTGTGCCACCATTCAACGAGACCTGGACAGGCTGGAGACTTGGGCAGGGAAAAATTTAATGAAGTGTAACAAGAGAAAGTGTAGAGTCTTACATCTGGGTAGGAACAAGCCCAGGTTCCAGTATAAGTTGGGGAATGACTTATTAGAGAGCAGTGTAGGGGAAAGGGACCTGGGGATCCTGGTGGACAGCAGGATGACCATGAGCCAGCACTGTGCCCTTGTGGCCAGGAAGGCCAATGGCATCCTGGAGTGTATTACAAAGGCGGTGGTTAGTAGGTCAAAAGAGGTTCTCCTTCCCCTCTACTCTGCCCTGGTGAGACTGCACCTGGAATATTGTGTCCAGTTCTGGGCCCCTCAGTTCAAGAAGGGCAGGGAACTGCTGGAGAGAGTCCAGCGTAGGGCAACAAAGATAATTAAGGGAGTGTAGCATCTCCCTTATGAGGAAAGGCTGAGGGAGCTGGGTCTCTAGCTTGGAGGAGACTGAGGGGTGACCTCATTAATGTTTATAAATATGTAAAGGGTGAGTGTCATGAGGATGGAGCCAGGCTCTTCTTGGTGACAACCAATGATAGGACAAGGGGTAATGGGTACAAACTGGAACACAAAAGTTTCCACTTAAATTTGAGAAGAAACTTCTCAGTGAGGGTGACAGAACATTGGAACGGGCTGCCCAGAGAGGTTGTGGAGTCTCCTACTCTGGAGGCATTCAAGACCTACCTGGACACCTTCCTGTGTAACCTCATCTAGGTGTTCCTGCTCCAGCAGGGGGATTGGACTAGATGATCTTTCAAGGTCCCTTCCAATCCCTAACATTCTGTGATTCTGTGATTCTGTGAATGCTACAGATTTTTTTTTTTTTCCCAAATATCGGTTTCATATTTTTTAGTCTAGCTACTGTAGACCACTTACATGTTCATTTTCATGTTGTGATTTCTGACAAAACCTAAAGAAGCATTCTAAAAGTTTTTCACATTGGAACCAGATGCTGTAAAGCAAAAGAGTTGCATAGAGGTAAAAATGAGTAAAACCAATACCAGCAAATGAAGAGCTGTTTCCTGAAATCTAGTGAAAATAATAATACTGAAATATAAGGAGAAGATAATTTTAAACTATTGTGCAAATATTTGAAATAAAAATAACCAGGCAATCCTGTCCATGGTTTCATAGCTGGTGCCTTATTTTCATATGTTAATTTCTCATTTTATGATACCCACTTAATAGTGTCTGACTTGGCTACCACAGCCCAGATTATACACAGCAATGCTTATTGGCAGAGTATCATCCATTAGACCCAAAGAAAAATATCTTGATCAAAAACACTTTCATGGGACAATATGAGAATTCTTCACTGACTGATTCTACGTGATAGTAATTTCCATGTAAAAGAAAGGAGATTGCTATTATCTAAATTACCACTTTGTGTATATTCAATTGCTTCTACAGCCTTGGAAAGGAGGACAATGTACTCAGTTTTAACACTTTTAAAAAATTAAATTCATCAGCTGTGATAAGAGCATGACTGGACATCTGTCACAGACCACTGAAGCATTTAACTGATATTCCACTGACCTTTCTGCTCCATCTGAACCTGAACAGCCTTCTCTCAGTGCAATCAATGAAATGAGCCTTCCCATTCATAATGACTGCTGCAGGGATACAAAGTTCTGAGTCCTGGAAAATTACAAACAGTAAAATGTGCCAAGTTTGACCATATACATTTGAAGACACTTGTAGTACGCCATCATCTAAGATTTCACATTTCTAACTGGAAAATTGTCTGCTGCAAAGAAATATGAAAGAATAAGTGCTAAGTATTTTGATGGTAATTAGAATTATGCACCAAATAGATGGATGATAAACTTTTTTACTTTTTTGTTGTTGTTGTTGTTTGTTTGTTTGTTTGTTTAAAATAAAACAAACTAGGAGGACTGTAGAACAAGCGTTGATATTTTTTGGGTAGGAACTAATTAGAACATTCTATTGACAGCATGCTTAAACATTTATAACAAAGATCTCATTAACTTTTTTATTTTATACATTTAAAAAGTATTTTTTATGACTTCAGTTGCGTTTACTTCTCTTCAATTATGTAAGATTTTTCAATGCAAACGGTTAGTCAGGCTTCCTTGAGCTCAATGACAAAATTGTGCACAGTTCAAAGGGAAAATAACTTGAACCTGCTATGAAGCACAACATGAATAAAACAGAAAAATGGAAAATATGTTTTTATATGATTTAATAAAGTGATAGATGTGAAATTCTCAATACCACAGGATGAGGAAAATCTTTACATACTCCACGAACAACATGTTTCACAATCAATAGGATCATCTAACACTGAGACTGATATTTTGTACTGACTCTTCCATACCAGCCTGGGTGGTAGGTATAATGTTACAGTAAGATACGTAGTAACAAAAGTAGAAAAGGGTTTACATAAATTTTATTTCTTGGAGAGCAAAGTGGAAAATTTAGTACAGAAAAACTGAGTTACTGAGTTACATCTTTCTTTTTTTTTTTTTTTTTTTTTTTTACATATTTCATCAAAAGCCCGACCTCGGAAAACTTGGCACATCTAGGTTTACATCTTCAACAAATATGATATTGAAATTTTACAGCAAGAACAAAATTACAAGGTATGCTAAACCACACAAACATTAAAACATTAATAAAAGTAAGAAAGCATAAATAAAAACAGTACTGAATATCAGACATCATATCATTAAATAACTTCTGTAAATTTTTCAAGAATACCTAAATTATTTTCTAAGTTTAATTCAAAGTCAGTATGACTTTGTTTCTCAGTGATTAATCACTTTTAAAATTGGAGTTCCCATTAGTGAAGAATAATTAAATACATTGTAGAAATGAATCACAAGATCTTAACATTCAAGAGAATCAGCAAATCCCTTAGCCCAGTTGTTTCCACACAGCTTGATATCTGACTTACTGCATTAAACTCTTTGTGCATCTGTATTTTAGGTTATTAAATGGTTAGCTCATTTTCCACTGTTTCCTTTTCATTCTTTTTACCACTCCTCTTTTATTCTTGGTTTTCATTTTGCTCTACATTTTCCAAAAGATATCTCAGTTCAAAAACTATAGAACAGTAATCTCAGTCTAGCCCAGCCCCCTACAATTTAACTTTCAATGTTTCCTCTAATTTCAAACTTAAGGAACAAGTTTCAGTACTTCTTTTGAGCAGTATTCTTTCTTTATAGATTTTCTTTGAACATTTAGCCTAATTTTACTTCCATCACTTAGATCTTCACTTAGAGTACTTCCGTTCTAGCACTTAGTTATGCTCTTTTTTGTGATTCTTAAAACAAATTCATGCTTTGCCATTTACAGCCTCTTAATACATAAACAGTTATATTTTAGTCTATTATAAGGGCATATACGCACATGAACACACACACATCTACTGCCAGAATTTCTGTCAAGATATGCACCAGCTAACATGCATTAAAATTACAACTGCCTGGTAGTTATTTAATTTTTTCCATACTTAAGACCAGATGCTTTCATTGATCTGCAAGTAAGAAGTACTTTTTTCTTTTGATGGTGTTAAATACAGTGGGAATTTTAAGAGAATTAAGGCATGCTCTGTAGTACTACCAGAATAGGGTGAAACTTCAGAAATAACACTCATAGAATTACAATATGAGTTTGGTAAATTAATTCTCTGTGTAACATAACTGGAACTGTAACAGGCCTCAAAACACTTAACTTTTGCACTGACTGGAACTTTACCATTGTGCTGCTGTAAAGAAATGCTACATAGTACTGCTTTTTTTTTTTTTTTTTTTTTTTTAAAATTTGAACAAGCTTACATATGCTGCACTAAAACTGTCAAAATGAAGATTTTACCTCTAAAGCAAGAATTTCTGCACTTTTTACTCCTAATCAATACTCAAAGGTTAAAGGGCTTTTTAACATAATAGAAGAAAATTAAAAGCAAACATAAATCTATCATTACTGCTAAATGTTGCAATTTATAGGGGTTAATGGAGTTATTGTTTTTCAGATCATAGTTACCATTCCTTAATTAAGAATTCACATAAGTGCCATGTAAATGTACATGATTTATTCACACCATATTGAAGGTCTTGGAATTTTGCCAGTGAATGAAATGTTGTATTCCATAGGAAAAATGAAACAACTACTTCTGTGTCTGATATGAGAGATTCATTCCTTAAACTGACATAGTCATAAATCTAAATTAGAGCAAATAGCACAGTCAGGGTAATACCTAATCAGTCTTTCAGATCAGGATTTCAGAGCCTTGAAATGGTGATTACTTAATAAGGCAAAGAATATCCAAACCTTTAAAAGTAGACAAGAATGATCTTTCTTGTCAACCTACTTTCCTCTTTAGAAAACAGAAGCTGCTGCTGCCACTAATCTCTGCTTTTCTATGTGTATCAGAATGCAAGTTTAGGGCTTTGATGACTTAAGAATGTTTTTGTCATGTTAGAATTGCCAAGAGCAGAGCAAGGAATGAGGCAGACATACGACCAGATGGAAGAGTAATCTCAGGAGGACTGACCTTATAGGAAAAAGTTAAAAAAAAAAAAAAAAAAAAAAAAAAAGGAAAAAGAAGGGAAAAAAAAAAATATACCTCAATATCTCTGGCTTCTGGCAGTATGACCAGGGCATCATGAGCCTGTGCCCTTCCAAATAATCTCGTCAGGTTTTCACATAAACTTCAATACCGATAAGTCCATGTCACAGGCTGTATTCATTTTTCAATACCGATAAGTCCATGTCACAGGCTGTATTCATTTCTGCCTGGAGAATGAGAGCATGTCCCTCTTCTTTCTTTAATGGTGACAGGAAAAGCAGTCAGAGCATAACCTGGACTGTTGTGTTCTGATACTTATCCCTTCTCCTGTTTCATACACACTGTAACAAATTGGCTTTCTGTGATAATGGCTCAAGTGCCTAAGATAAAGTAGAATAAAACTGAAGAAACTGCATAGGAGACACTGATACCACAGTCAGAAGCTTATATTTTACAATAATCTTAGTATCTGTAGCCTCCCTAATGCTAAAGAAAATCTTGTAGGGACTCTAGAACCCAAGTAGGTAACAGTCAGTATGGAAGTCTGGCTTAAATTTGGTGAAGAAAGAATACACATCAGAGATCTATTTAAATTCTTCCTGCCCTCTCTAGTCTTAACCAAATACTCCCTCCTCTTGCTGATATTCCCAGTTTGTGAGAATTTGCTTCTCAACCTTTCACTATCATCCCTCTACACTGTATTCATGAGTGTATACTAATAACGTGGTTGGTTTTGTAGGATAAATTAAGGCATATATTAAGTCATTGAAACTTTTAATGAACTCCCCAAAGATGCATTCTTATTTATGCCTTCTGAGGTTAAAACCATTTTTTTTTTTTTAGAGAATAGACATAGTATTCCCAAGATCTGTAAAATACATCTTGAAGATATAAAAAATGTAGATAAAGAAAGGCATTTTTCTCCTTCAGACTTTAGAAGTTCAAGGTAGATCTTTCAACATTTTCTCTCTAATCAACATATTCTAATTTAAAGTTAATTCGAAAAAATAGTCTTTAAAACTATTTAGGAGTTTTGAATTTCATTAAAAAAAATCCAGGAAAATGCACTTATCCTTGAGATAAAATTGTAAGAATCAGTCATGACAGAGTAAATCATATATGTCCCCTCTGAAAATGTGAAGCATAGGTTAATGCATGCAGGGTTCATGTGTTTCTTGTGTCATGAAATGTACTTATAAGAAGCTGACCTTCTTTGCGAAGTCTGAGCAGAGCAGTGCAGCAAGGCCTCTAAGTTATATACAGTCAGTGCAAAATTAACACCAAATAAAGCAAAGTTTTCCCAAGAACCTCAGGTACTCTGTGATAACTTGGCATCATACAGCTGGAACCAGCTGGGATCCTACAAGGAAGTTAATCACCTTGAACTTCTTTTAGTTTTACAATAGTTTTTGTTGTGCTGTGGAGTCTGTTCTCCTTAAAAGCGAATGGCCAGTCAGGTAATTCCTATCAACAGAGTGGTAATTGCAGCAGGGTCTGCACAGAGAGTGCTGTGAATCAATGAAAATGTGCAGAACTGCTCAATTCCTGCTGTACAGCTGTTTGGCAAGGCTGCCAGCATGGGCTGATAAAGACAGAGAGATCTTCTCATTTTAGATTTCAAGGGCATGTTTCTGTACCCTGGTGTAGATCATCAGTCTGCCAAGAGAAGACAGTGGGCTAGGAACAGTCTTCCTTTCTGTAACTAGAAGAAAGAGGAAAAATGTATCCCAGCAGCCCTCCTGTGTAAAGGTCAGGAAATTAAGCAGGAGAGGGACAGCTGACAGGATGTTTAACAAACATGAGAGGGATAAATTTTCATAGTTAGGTCTTCCAATTGAACTTAAGAAATGTAGCTCATTATTATCTTGGCACATAGTACAGTCATTCATTTCAAAATCTCTGGTTCACACCTGATCCTTTTCAAGGTAAAGCAAAATTTATCATGTCCCACATTTTACTAGATTACCTTTTGTTCTTTTGTTTCTGGGGTTGATTAAACTCTATGCATTTTTCATGATAAAATATAATAATGCCAACATCTAGTCATCAGTTGAAAATTTCAGTTCAAACCCCAGTGGATAAGACACCAGGATCTCCTCTATCAAGCCTGGTGATATTTAAAATTTATTTTGACAGTTACAAAATACTCCAACGAATTGCAGTGTCACCCTCTGTTAAGATATTGCACAGCATTTAAAAACAGTCATTTTCCAATGAACTTAAATCTGAAGAGAATGATAGAAGAAATAGAAATAAAAGAAACAGAAAGAAATAGAAAGTAGAATGGATGAGAGAAAGAAGTAAAAACAAAACAAAACAAAAAACAAACAAACAAACAAAAAAACCCCAAACAAAACCAAAAAAACCCACAACCAGTTAACCAAACATACATGCCTACTTGGTATTTTTTTGTATTTCTTCTTTCTTCATATGTTTCAAACCACTGATCAAACCCACTTCCTTACTACTAAACTGGAGGAGGAATTTAGTTCTTGCACTATATCCTGAATGTCTGCTGATGGCTAGTGCATGAGAACTCAATATGAAATACATTCAGTTACAGTCTGCCTTGCATAACACAAAGGAGTGGCTAACAGCTACAACGCAACCTGACCTGAAGCCTGAGGTTGCTGCTGAAGGAGTCAAAATCCTGCACGAGGTTGGTGTTGAAATGTCACCCACAAACAGGCACATAACCAATGCAGATCCGATGTAGAAGACACTCCCTATAAGGAATTGTGCTTTTAACAAGCCACTAGATGCAATTTACTAGTGTTTAAAAACCTAGTTCAGCGTAGTGGAACAACACAACCTTGATTCAACAAAGTCAGGGATTTAGGAAACTTTTAATAATATGATAAACTTCCTGCTAACTGAAAATTAATAAAAGCACAACATTGGCAATGGCTGTCACCAAAACAGCAGCAACTTGATGAGGATCTAGTCAAACACGCAAATCTAGTAATCTAACAATTCAGAAGAATGATTTTGTACTCTGTGCTCACTGGACCTGGTACAAACTTTCTTTTTGCTGTGAAAGAGAGAAGACAAGGCTGTGAGAGTACTCAAATGGTACTCCCTACATGAGCACAAATTTTTTTTATATCCAGCTTTTCCTCAATGGCTCATAATTTTGGTTTCACTTGCACATATTTTTAAATCACTTGATTTTTTGAATAACCTGAACTTCTACCATTTAAAAATACATTATGAAATGGACTGTTCAATCACCTAACTACAAACCACAGAGGCTTCTGAAAGTTTACAATTAAAAAAAATTACTAAAGATTGAAAGTAAAAATTACATTACATATGATGACTTGATACAAAGAAAAAAATATTTATGGAACAAAAAAGTAAGGAATTACTTAAACTTAATTCATTTCAATAGGAGTAAGCCACACATTCAAATTCCTTTTGTTTCTAGTTCAGGTTCATTTCAGATTTTATTTCTAATTCAACAAATAAAACATTTAGAAAGTTAAAATAATAAGTTACAGCTATTAGCAAGCAGCTATAACTGTTTATATATGCTCTTCTGACTCCAGCAGATGAACTGAAATCAGTACAACAGAATAGATGTAAATTATTGTAATCTGAGAACATTTAAAAATGAGAAATCCTTGAGCTGTAAAGATGCCATGATATCTGTGTAATTTCTTTGTGCACAAATATTCTGGATGCTGGAATATTAATATGTTTCAGAGACCCCCTTGTAAAAAATTCAGATATGTGGTACTGTGAGGTGAAAAGCCAGTAGAAAGATTGTTTCTGCTTTCCAATTTAATTGCTTATAAAACTGAATCAATATTAATCATACTAGCTGGCAAATAGGTAAGTGAAATCAAGAAAGTTTACTGTAAAAACAGCAATATAGCATTAAATTCATACTGCTGCAAGCCTGGCAGTAGTCACTGCATATCCAAAAATCCATTTTACTTCCTCTCATATGCATATGGTTATAGCTTGCTTTTCAAATAAATCTGATCAACATTTCATGTTATTTGAACATTTTCCCATCTGGTGGATTGTTCATAAAACTCATTTTCCCTGATTTAGTGAAGCTAGGAACACACCAGTCTGAATGGTTTTAGATTTGTATTAGGAACTTCTGGGGTTTTACAATCCCTCGTACATCCCCTAATATCTTCAAAATTTTACAACACATTAATTTATGTTTTAAAGCTAATAAGCCAGGTGTCACAGTGCTTGGTTATTATTTGCTGCATTACAGGTCATGCTCACTGAGTCTTTGTGCGTTTTATACCAAAAGATGAAATGGTTTTAATTTTTAGAGGCATTTTACTTCTTTACTGTAATACTCGACCCTCTAAAATGAGTCTGACTGTCCCAAAATGTATTTAGTCCACATGCAGCTCTTACTTGAATTGAACAAAATACTACTTGCAACCAATTACTCTAATGGTTCAAACTAAGTAATATTTTTTGAATTAAATTAAGGTATTAGCATTTCCTGTATTGATTTTTTTCTTCAGCAGTCTTATTGTTTAATGACCTCCAAATGCTGGTGCAGTGGAGCAATTAAGGCAACATGGGAATATCTTAGTAAATATCTTACCACTACAGCAGTGATAAGTTATGGACATCACTCTTTCTGATCACTGGAAAGGACGGTAATAAAAAGTGTAGAAACCACATATATTCATTATTTGGTTGAAACCTTAAACCGTCTACTAGTTTATAGGAAATAGAGAAAAAAAGATAAACTTATCATCATCTTGTAATAGACATATTTACATGTTACATGTTTCTGCTTCTGATACTTGAATACAAACCATTTTGCTTAACATGAGAATGGTCAGCCCAAGCCACAAGAATGTATCCCATAATTGCTTTTGTCCTCAATCACTTTCTTCCAGGAATATGGTATATTTCTGTATTTCTTCTTGTCTTGACATCGCACAAGGCTGACAATACTGCACATGTTGCCATCCTCCCATGTAGCAGCCAGTGATCAGAGCAGATTCAAACAGATATTGAAGTCCCTCATTGGATGGCATACACAAGGTGCCACCTTCACTTTATTAAAACATTAGTCATGATAGAGCCCTTGGGTGCACAGAGACCTGCTGAACTAAACAGAGTAAAATGAACCTCTCTATCAAACCAGTAGATAACATGCTAAGCTTATTTCAAGAGTTTCCCTTTGCTTCTTAGATGTTACTCAGTTCTTCAATACAATTTCAAATGTTTTCCTTATTACACTATATGGAATTTAAAACCATCCTCCCATAATAATGTTGGTAATATTTGCTTTAAATAACCACCACCATCAGACATTTTCAGCTACTATACATCAGTTCTGTTTCAAAAACATTAACATTTTAATAGGAAGCATGTCCCTTAATTTTTTGGCAAATGTTCTCTTACTTACTGCCTTGTATCTCTTCAGATGTATGAATTTTGCTGGTTATCCATATTTTCGTCCAATATGCATTCTAGTTTGCTCGTGCAACAGGCTCCAACAGGTTGGATGTAGAGAGCAGAAGCTTCATAAGATAGTAAAGGTTTTAGAATGCAAGTTTCTTGCTCGATGGAAAACTGCTGTTATTGTTTAGCCGCTGCTGATAGAAAGCACTCCGTATTTTTAAATTAAAACAATAATGGCAACCACATCCTCTGTGAATCTGGATGTTGCTAGGTTGTATAAAATGTTGTGTGAACATACAACAGATTGAGCTTCACAGGAAATGCAGCTGGGAGAGAGGCATAACAAGTAGATCACATACAAGCTGCTGTGTCAGACATTCTGCTTCTCAGATCAGGCAACATGGACAGGTACTCCTTAAGAAATATAAACATCTAGAGAATTAAAAAGATTAAAGTATTGATGTATATGGATGTTTTGAAGACTAAGCTGCAGGGCAGATTTTGAGCTACCCTTTTGTGTCACTTGGACATTTAGGTAACACTTTAGAAAGCAATAGCAATTGTATCTGTCCTGAAATCTGATTTTTGAGGGAATTTGAGCTTTTAGGCACTGCTATTTTGAAAATCCTGCTCTATGGTGTAATTCATCTTATTTCATGGCAACTCTGTATTCTATTTAAGCACCATTTTATTTTTCCAAACTTTAAAAGTGTGGTGATTTTAGGGAGTGTTTAGCTGGAGAACAGTTGAAGGACAGCTACATTTAGATCTTAAATCATGCTTATGAGCCAAGACAAAGCTTTAAATAAGAGGAATAAATAAAAAAAAAAACCCAATAAAGGGTAATTTAATTAGAGACCTGGCAACAAAGGTATGGTTTTTATAGCATCATCTATTGATAAGTACTGTTTCACCTTTCTCTGCATGGGAAGTTGCCAGTTTTACATCCAAGAATATTTTGGCATCACTGAGCAAAAAATTCACACATTTAATATAGACCAAGGCTGAAGACAGTTTGGCAAGATTAAGTACTAGCACATCAAAACCACTTGGAGCATATTTCTTCCTTTCATAAAGCAAATTAATGCAGGCAGTCATTAAAGAAACTGGTATATTAAAATAGAATCAAAGCTATACATCAAACCTCACTGCAAATCTTGGGCAACATGCCTTTACAATAATATATGAGTTGACCTTCAGCTTCAAATATCCATCAGACATTTCTACCTGCCATTCATTCCAAATTAGTAAAGTATACAAAGTGGCTTACTCCTGTGAATTGATATGGTCTGGATCATCACCAAAAACTTATGCCTATCTTATTAAGTACCTAATCCACTTTCCCTTGATAATGATTCTTTGCACTTACATTACACTTCATCTTTTCAAAGAGATCCACACAGTAGTATACAGTGCTTCCTCTCCAAATAAAGGAAAAAAAGTTAATTTTCATGTGGGAGATACTGTACATACAAATTGGACAGGACAGGCATCTAGGTTCTAGTACTGGAAGTTAGTTGTTTCTTAAGATATTTTTTAGAAGTTCTTATAGTACTTGACCTAGGTAGTTTGTGTGGGTATTAAAAACTATGAAAATCATTCAAAGCAATTGGTGGTAGGTAGATGGCTCATGGGGAATTAATGCATCCCTTTCACCACTCTTTGTCTCACTATATTTGTTTAGAAGGAAACAAATATTCATCTCTCACCTCCCTAGTTGCGGGAGGGACAGCCTCAAATTCCCAAGTAAATGGCAATATCCAATTTAATTTCTAAGACTGTATCGAGACAACCGCTATTTGATTTGTTTAATGTACAGTCTCCTGGAGAGATGAGCAGAGCAGATAAATAATATTAACAATTTATTATCATTAGTTGTGATTTCAGAGTCTTAACTACAACTTCATTGAAAATGTTGAAAAACTGAAACATTGAAAAAATGTTACCTACCTCCCATTTTCCCATTTTGTTATGGAAAAAAATGTTACCTACATCCCATTTTCCTGAAAATAGCTAAAGAAAAAGATGATATCAAGTAAGGTGATATAATTGATTAATCCACCCCTAGCTGAGATTCCTTTTCTGAAGATGTACTACAAATCTCTCCCTGGCTCCAAACCTTAGATTCCTATGGATTTTTATGATTAAAGCTTGTATTTTTCTGCTATCTCAGCCTCTTGGCTTCTAGGCCCAAATATGAGGTAGGACAACCTGTCAAGTATTATGCTTTGATATTTGGTTTTCTGCTTTGCGTCTCAAATTAGCTATTTATTGCCCCCTATCTTTCACAAGCCCTTTGGGAACTTATCTGAATTTGTGGATACAATTAATTTGTTTGGCACACAGGAGATTTTTGACAGCTAAAAAAGTAATATCCAATTCTTCTAAATGAATGTTGGTTTCACACATGTTACTTAGAGATACAGCATACATTGTGTGTAATAGCTCTGCAGGATAAAAGCAAATACTTAGAGCACACAGCCATGTCTCTGCTTTTCCTCATGATCCAGAAACCCTTTTGCTTTAATCAGCACTGCTAGTGATCCTAGACTCTTCCCCTTTCCAGCCTTCCTTGTGACCACACACCCTAACATCTTTATTATGAACTTTCGTTTGGCATTTTTCCACTTTTCTATCATCTGAAAAATGTTATTAGCAAATTAATGGTGTTTAGCATGGTCTTACTCTCTTTGGACTTGGTCAACAGCTGAGTATGCCAATTATTTCACCCAACATAATTAATTACATCATCAATATTTATTTCAACATCAATTATTTCATCATCAATATCCAATAAATAGGAAAAACCTCCTCAAAACTCATGTGCACAAATCCTTTGAAAAGAAAATGTAACATTTTATCAGATCCATATTACATGCCACTCCTATTTTTCAATTTAATGACTCTTCAAGGCTTCAAAGTTCTGGAAAAACTCCAGTTATCACAAACTCCACTATTTTAATACAACACAAGAGATACCTCTGTGGGTTAGGACTTAAACCATGGGAATATAAATCTCAGTTATAATAAGGAAGTAACAATAAAATGTTCATAACTGTGGATTTTTAAGAAGTAGAGTCAAACTGACATTCTTATCTGCACCCCCACCCACACACACACACACAAAAGATGCATGAATGCAGATTTCATCATTAACTTCTTGTGTATGTTATTGAGGAAATGTCAGTTCTTGGTATAAGAATACAGAAACAATGGAACAGTTGTATTGGATGAGACCAGGCCACTGTCACTCAATATTTTCTTTCCCAAAGCACCTGTGAAGGGGTGCCTAGACAAGAAGAACATGATGACCTTATGTGATACTTCCTCCTTGCATGCTCCTATGCTCCAATCTTGTCTCAGGGACTTCCTAAGCCATCTTTGTTATTCTGCAGCTCTTACTGCATTTATTTTCTGTCAGGTCTTCTGGTCTCCCTTTGGATCAACAAAAAATTGTAACCTCTACAGTACTTTTTGTCTAGGAGCTTTCCTGCATTACCAGTGAAAGTCATCAGCATGGAATGAGATGAGGTATCTTGTAACTTTATGAGTAATGCCACCACCATGCAGAATAAGTCTGCAGCATAGTTGGATTTTTCTAGGTATTTCTTAAGCTTGCTTTATCTAGCTACTTGGTCTACCAAGAGGTGAAACAATCCTGTTAAGGAATTTATCCCTTACATTCTGAGTATTCCAAATGGGTGTGTACAGGCAGTACTGGATTTGAGACTGTTGTGACTTCACCATTGTTAATATACAGACTAACTGGATTGAATTCAGTCATGCCTCCTGAATGCTTGCACAATAACAAAATTCTGAAAAAGAAAACACTGGATGAGAATGGGATCTGAGAAACAATACAGGGTAGCAGCTGTCCAGAATTATGCAAAGCACTAACTGTCATTTGTCCATTCTAGCTTTAGAGATTATCAAAATATTATTCAAAATGCAGCTTTTATGGCACATGAGTAAACAACCAGTTTTCTTACAAAATCAAACAGTAAATAAGCAAAACTAATTGTGCTGGGAGAGTAGCAAAATCCTGAACCAGCCAAAAAAAAATTATCTCACAGCAATGTGAAGGTAACTTTTTCTCCTTTTTTAATGTCCAAGTCATATGTAGACACTACTGTGACTTAACTACAAATGTTGGAATTCAGCCTTAGGACTCTTTTGTTTAGGATAGTCATCGTTTAATTGTATCTTTCTTAAAGGATACACAAACTTTGTCTATACTTTGTATCATTGCTAGCTTTGGCTCATATCCTGTATGACTGACTGATTAAATCTTTTTCAAATGATTTATGTACAGTCTGGTTTTGTACCAGCTTTCTGAAATTACACCTACAAATTTTTGCATCTACATATTAAATTCTCACTGTAAATAGTTGTTGTTATCACAAATTTAGCATAGCATAAAAAAGAATATATTTTACTAAACCATAAACTCTTGCTGTGTAACCTTTAATTATGCAGAAAAAGTATAAAGCACTAATAAAAGACAGACATCTCAGTTTCAATGAATCAAATAAGTTCTAATGTTCAGTAAAAACAATTATCTTCAGATAAATATCAGTATATTATGTTGGTAAAATATTTAGAATATAAGAAGCAAAACAATTCCCAATGTTTAGAATAAGAAAGAAGCAGATCAAGGTAAATTCCAGTTCTAGATAATCACTACAAAATAGATTTGATCAAGATGATTCAGAATACATGAGCATTTCTATGACTTTAGCAAAAGTGTTATTGTTCTGTTTATGTGATGAAGGGGTCAGTCTTGATCAACAGGGGTAGTAACACTTTGGTAAATACTTGTCAATGAAACATCCTTCTGGATTATTATCTCTGAAGAACAAGTCTACATAGCGCTAGAGCAAAAATGTGTATCTGTGGGAAGGGTAGAGTGAGAGCAGAAGAAATTACTTCTGAACAGCAGTGCAAGTGTTTCAAGGTTGTTTGGTGCCTGCAGACTTGTCAATTTCTTCATGCAGTGTGGTGCAATGGAGGGATTTTTGAAGTAACACTAGCATTAAAAAAAAAAAAAAAATCAATATGATGTATGATTCTAATCTCTGTTTTGCAGATGTTAATGCCCTGTTTTCAACATCAAGGAAGAAAAAAATAGATCAAAACAGCTAAAGAAGGCAAAGCTGCTCAGTTCATAGTGCAAAAGCAATAATATTGGTGTTAAAGCAAAACTATTATATGACTTGGGCAGATGGAGTGCTTTGCCCTCCCCACCCCTCAAGAAAAAAAAAAAAAACAAAGTTGCAAATCTGAATATTCCCATAAAAAGTCAAATCTTTTGAGGCTTCTGCACACAGTCCAAGGATTGTGTCATATGTGATACTTGCAAAAGGCTGAATACAATAAAAGTGCCTTGCATAAACTGCTAGATGCAATGCAATGTTCTGAGGTTAAAATCTCAGGTTATGTTCATCAGAAGGAAGCTTTCATTAACCATGTCATGCTCCTGAACTCTGCTTTCATTCTACAGTATGTTTCTACATGATGAAGAAGTCTTCAATTTCAGCTTGGAACAAGCTGTACATTGCTACCTTTTGACACCTGTTTTGCCCAGAAACCTCATTTCTAAGGAACCTTTGCTTTAATAAAAAGTAAAGCAGTGGTGTTTCAGGAAACAAGGCATGGACTCCAAGACCTGAACTCTTGAACTCTGGCCAAACAGCCTTGGGCATATCATTTTGCAACTCTCTCTGCCTGTATGAAGTGAGAATGCCTGTGCTCTTAAGTAGTTTCACTGTGTTTTCCCTACAATATCCTCTGTGTAAAAATTATATTTTACTTAATAGATGAATAAATAAATACTTGTTCGACAATGAAAATCATGTGGGCTTTTTAACAATAAAAATATCTATCCCCTCTACTTTTGTTAGCCATTTTAAACAAATCATGAAAATGGGTATATGTCAACAAAGGCATATGCCACATTGAGGAGAAACCATTAATGTTTTTAAACATGTTATGAAATGGCAGAACAAAGTTTGTTCTTCTGTGTTTAATTGGGTCAAGGACTTTTCAAAATATAATAAAATGCAAAGGGTATGATAAACACATAAAAATGACAAATTACTATGATACTAACTTGAAAAGGAAAATGACAGAATACTAATATTCTTACTAAAGGAAAAGGTTAAAGGGACAGTATAACACATTCATTGTGTAAGCAGGCAGAATGACAGAAAGCCCCTGTCCCTTCATGAGATGACTATTAAATTAGAGGTATTTTGAAGTAAGAAGAAACACATAAAATGTTGTCTTCACTCACTACCTCAGACTTTTTTTTTTCTTATACTGCCAGAGATTCAGCTTTTATAGAGTCTGAAATATTTTTGTAGAAATATCAAGTGTAGGCAGTTGCCTGACTTGTTTTTTCACACTGAATGAATCTTCACCATGCAACAACCTTTCCTGCTACTCAGTACAAAGTTAAAAGTGTTATGCCATTGAAATAAACATTCACTTTATGATCACATCCCCAAACATGTAAAATGCTGGAACCTGAGTCACTTTTCTTTGCTTTGTACATTTTGGAAGTATTGCACACACCTTAGACCACCAGCCGAGTGTCATCCTAGAGATGATATATAAAACAAACCACTTGAATGATGAGACTGTGATTAAAAGATAAAACTGCAAGTTAATGCCTGTAGAAACTGGACGTTGATAATTGTGTATTGATAATGAATCATTGCTCAACAATTGATATTTTGAATTGTGTAGCTCTTCTGTAAATTTATACTTTCATGTTCTTTAAAATACTGGAGTACACTCCACCCATGTGACAGATATGTAAGCCTTCCTCTGTCAGGGTGCATACTTATTAGAGTTGGTTTTAATCTTTGACTTGACAAAGGGTATATAATTCTTGGTAATGTGATATGGCCCACCTTATGTGACCAGAACTTAGAGAATTACTAGAGACGGTATTTAGCGTGGCCCTTTTTTTATGCTAACTCCTTATCTTCGTCTAGCTGATTTTCTTTATTTCTGCATTTCGCAACATCAAATACAGGGGAAAATAGGACTTTGACATATTGAATAATATTGTAAGAGTCCAGTGTGTTATCAGCAGAGCCTGAACAAGGTGGAGAGGGAAGATGGGAAGACATCTACAAGGTATTTACATATTAAATAAACCTTGCTATAACATCATGTGCCTCCCACAATGAAACACATTATACAGTGCCAAAAGATCACAGATGTACACTGCAGATACAGGTAAAGCCTGACACTCGAAAGCATGAGGGCATTTCTGAATCCTTGACTGCAATAATGTTACTCTCTAATATATTTCCACATTTTGATGTGCAATCCTACTCCTCTTCAAGAGCTGGGAAAAGTTTGTACCTGGAATCAGTTGGCAGCAAACTCTTGGGACACAAAAGACTGCATCCCACTTCAGCTACAAACTTCCTAAGAGAACTTGTGTAGTAGCGAAGGCCACATTCAACCGCACTGAATTTTGGCTTGCTAATTGAGGGTTTCTGTAGCCGAGGGCTGCCGTTACTGTCAGCAAAGAGAAACAGGAACTCCCAGAACACAGCTCAAAGCAATGGCTAATGACAGAGATTACAGCAGTTGTGCTGTTAATGTAGCTGCCCTATCGAAGATGTATCTATGCCTAAAACCTCAGGCACCCACTGGCTTGTGGACATCAGGGCACCACATTTTGCTCAAAAGTTTTCAGCAAAATGCAGTGGTTCTGTCAGAGTGTCACATAGGAATTAGTGACTTCAGAGTGGGGATTCACAGAATCTCAAATGCTGAAAAAAGAGGTGGATGAAGCAGGGGACAGGAAACAGTTCAGACAGGATTGTGATTGGAAAGAAACTAATCCTACCCTTTCTTTAATTCAAGGACAGTGACCAGAGCTGCCCTCCTGTATTTAACAGTTCTGTGATTACAATACTCCATAAAGACATGAGGTGCTAGAAGTCACAGTTTCAGTTTCCTGGAATGGGGATTTAAATCCTCATTTCCTGTTTTTCAAGGAAGCTCCTGAATCAACAGTATAAACTGTGCTGTTTGGGAAAAATGATGGCAAGATGTAATTTGAAACTTTTAATTGAAGTTGTCCCACATTTTGTGGAAAAATTAGATATTTGGAAGGGAAGACAAAGCTAGAATGATAAATAATATGACTACTTAGCTTAATGTACATACAACTCTCTTGGGACAGTAGAACTGTAGATCATAGTCTCTGCCCTTACTTAAACAGTTATTGGAGCATGTCACATTTCAGCCAGCAAAATCACCAAGACAGCAGGTCATTTTATTAGAGAGGAAAAAAAAAAAAAAAAAAAAAAAGGTGGAACATCTGGTCACTTTTGCTTACATTTTCTGATGCTGGACTAATAACATCATACATTTAATGTGGGTACATTTAAACTGTAATCTAATTAAATGAAAGCATTCTGGTGCCACTTAGCCAAGATGCCAAAATACTGGTTTTGTTTGCAGTTAGAAGCTGCTGCATTTACTGTTGCTGTGCTGCTGTACCAAGCTTTGCTTCACCAAGGTCCCATCATCCAACAGTAAGCAGCAGGGGCGTACTAATCTTTTGCGCTAACACTTCAATTTTCTCATTACAAAAATTTGATTCATCTTTCTGGCTTAGGTAAACCCTGATCAGTGTCATTTGACCTTGGAGGCCACAGATGGGGAGCAGCAACCACAGAAGTGTCAACTGTAACAGCAGATATTTTAGCAACAGCTGTCAGGTTTTGTATGCTCTTTCTGGATATCAGTTTGAATGCTCCAGCTTTGCCAGTTTGAGATGTCTGTCCCCACTATGTGGTACAGAGCCAAGCAAAGGTAGGATGCTCTTTAGAATGAAGCAATAAACACTGTCGTAACAGGTCAGTAGACTGTTAGCATCTTCATATCTTCTCAAAATAACTGAAAATGTAATCAGAGTAATGATAAAAGAGTAACGATACAGGTACAGAGTTATAAACACAAATCACCTTAATGATTTGCATTTGCACTAAGGCTTGCACACAATGCATTTAATTGTTTTTAAGTTTCATGGCATATCTGAGAGAACAATAAGTTTAATTAGCATCATTGTGACAATGAGAAAACTGAAACAGGGAAGTCCATCTTTCATGCGGCACCAATGAGTAAGTAAATGGCACAACGGGGAACAGCAGCTTTAACTCTCAGCTTCATGCTTTAACCACTGGTCTATTCAAGGGAGTGAATGGGTCATTTATTCCTGCAGTACAGTTTCCACTTCAGTGTTCACATGCACCTGCTGTGTACAGAAGGAAATTAAAAACATAGGAATTCCTATTATATTCTTCCATTTGTATATGTCTAAGAAGGTTAGGGATCCCTCCATTCTGAACCATGAGTACTTCTGCGTAATAGTGACACTCCAAGTAATCATTCAATAAGTTAGATAATTATTTGATTTCCCTTAGCATCTCCTAGATCTGCAAAGTAGGATTGTAATAACAATGAGTAAATAGTATTTCTGCTTTGGAATAAAAATTAAAAAATAGAAGATATATAAAACTATCAATATATATATTGCTTATGAATAAAGGAAAGCATCACAATAACAGTAATAGTTCTACTGTAATGGCTGTTCATTTTACCTGTGCTTTGCTATTCTTAAGGCTGTGGTCTTGTCCAGTAAGAGCAGTGGGAATTCTCACAGGTTTCATGTGGCATCAACCCAAAATCTATTAATTTTGGCAGGGCTTAATCTTGAAGTTTCAACTTTGTTCACTGACTTTTTTCAAGTGAAACATTGGTATTCATAATAAGAAATTTCACCTCTTCAGAAATATGTCTCTTCTTTCCAACTTTTTTTTTTTTTCTTCAGAGCTCTAGAAATAACTGCCTTTATGTTCTCCAGGAACACAACATAACAACTAAGTTCTAAAAACTGGAATAATTTATCTAATAAAATTTTCCACAGTTTCTAGAGAGGTAAAAATGTAATTACCTGACTTGGATTTTGCCCAAGGTCCAATCTTAACACTCTCCTTTCACGAAGGCACAAAGAGTAGTGTTTCAGAATTTCAGTTTTATGTCCTCTTTCAAGCATGTGATCCCAGTAAATTGTAATAATGAACTTAATGTCACTGATTCTTGAAGTTCATCTGTGCAATAGTTCCTCTCAAATGGTCACCTGAAGACCGCTTCATCCCTTTCCTGGGTTCATTTTCCTGGGAATATACTCTTGAGATAATGTCTTAAAGACAAGCAGTCACATGTAGGATTCAATACTGAATGTGCTAAATTATATTCCTTTATGCTACTAGTAAAGTACTTGTCATAATGTCATTACTTTCATCACGAACTTAGAAGTGTTCTAGCCAGAGATCTTGCCCGGAATTGCTCTTGACACTTTAAAAAAATAGTTACAAATAAAAATGTTGAAGCTACAAGTAGCCATGACAAAAAATGTCTAGCATTATGAAAATAGGGAACAGAGGTACTTGTAGGACCACCCTCTTTTACATTCTTGCAGGCAAGTAATGCTTAATATGACTGTCATACAATGCCTGCAGACATTTTTGGGTATTTTAATAAAAATGTGCAAGGTTGTTTTTTTCTTTTACTTTTTTCCCCATAACCACTAATTACACACACATAGAAAAGAAGAACAATCCTTTGAAGACAGCAACAGACTTTCTTCCCCCCTTTTCCATGTTATTTCAACTGTGAAACAAAAAACCAAAAGATGCATCTCAATCAACTTTTGATCTCCTGAAAGAGTGTCTACTGACACTCCCCTGACCAAAATAGATAGTGATAAAGACATAGCCTCTGAAAAAAGCAAAGGGAGAAAGTTATTATTTCCTGCCTTCTCATTTTGGTTATTGTTAATTGTAAATTTACAGAAATGCTGTGGATCTAGAGGCCACTAGAAAATATCATGAATATTTAAACACTTATTTATATTTGTATATTATATATTTAAACACTCATTCAGATAAAATAATTTAAATAATAAAATGAAAAATAATAATAAATGACCACCTTGAAATACATTTTATTTTCGAAAGTATCTTCAAACTCTGTTTCTATTAACAAACAAAAAAAAAAAAAAAAAAAAAAGGAATTCCACTGTCTTGATAGCATTTTCAGAACACATAACAAGGCCCTGTTGGATAATAACTACAGATCTACACAAAGACACACAGCACACTTTCTTATTGACTGTCTTGAATTTTTAATTTTACTCTTTCCTGTTTAAGAGATATAGTAAAGGAAAGACACAGTACTATATTGTCTTATTGATGAATCCCAGGTGATTAATTAGTACTTTGAAATCATTCCAAAATCATAATATTAGAAAACAGTTTACAGGCAACACTTTTGTTGAACTAGTCATATTAAAAGCTTCTCAAAGTACACTGAGTAACAATTATGGTCTTTTAGAAAGTCTGTCTGATGATAATTCCTTAACTAAAAACATGGCTCAGTGCTGCTTTTGAATAGTTTTTAATTATAGGATTTTTTTGCAAACCAAATCTAACATACAGCTCTTTGGATTCACTCAGGAGCACTGACATCAAATTATTTTATCTCCTATATCACTAATGAGATTTTCTTATGCTACCTCAAGTTCAGCTGAGGGGCTCTTCAAATTCTAAACCAGCCCCATCTTATTAACATGTGTGAAGTCATACCACTGCAGAGATGTTGAGTGGAAACAGAAAATCTTTCTAAATAAAACTCTAAGAGATATGATCTCTCTCTATTGCCTGTCTACCATGGTGGAGTTCTGCACAGGTCATGGTGGTAACATGACCCAGTTAAGGTATTGTCCTTTTCTGGAGTTTTGACAAATAAAATTAATCCTGTATATACATATCCAGAACCATAAACCTGTGTGTTTTCACGACAATATTATCACCCATTTTGTATCCAAACTACAGCTACTAAGTGGTCATATTCTAAGCAGATCTTTTCAAAACCCAACCATATTTTTCTTATGCTGCACCAGAAAGACTTTCCTGTACACAGTGGTAAAACCCCACCTTTGCCATGGTGTCCAAGAAAAACAATGACAGCATACAGAACTACTGATATGGGAAAAAAAGTCCTTTCCCCTATCCCATCTTTTACTGTTTTCTACCTGCATTAAAAGCTACCTGAGGTAATAGGCCTCAGAAAACTTTTAGAAGGAAGAAGGCAAAAGTATTCAAATATGCAAATGACATATGACATGGCATCAAACCTATAAGATCAGGAGTCACAGGTACTGTTCCTGTACAACTGATCAATTGCAGTGCCTGGGACATCCTTGTTCTTCTCAGTATACTTATAGCCACAATCCTAGAAAACATTATGTCTCATACACTCACTGGATCGATAACCTTGTATCTCCTTCCTGAAATGAAAATATTAATGGCAGAAATATTAAAAAATTATTGGCTACTTTTGTGGAATTAGAAAACTTGCTCTTTTGTGTGCCAGGAATGTTTACAGTTATTTCTTACCTGCTCTCTGTGTTTGGTGTGAGGCTGCTGTCCAGCGGCTGTTGGGATGCAGCCTATCATCAGGATCAGCTCAGCCAGGGGCACTCGTCCTCTGCTGTGCATCTGACATCTTGTCACAGAAAAGGCAATGCACCCTGCAGGCAGCCTAAAAGAGCAACACAAGGCTGGCTGGCAAAGGAACCTTGCTCAGGAAAGGGAAAGCATTTGGAAATCATGATACAGCTGTCAAGATGGGAGGCAGGGGTTTAGGCAGGATGTTTCTTATGGGTCCACAGCTGAATACATGTCACTTTAACCTGTATGCACTTAAAGACAAGCAAAACTCAAACAGATTATAGCCAAACTCAGAAGAGTGGGTTAGGATTAGAATATAGGCTGCTAGTAGGAACTGACATGGTTTTCAACTCTGACCAATGATAATAATGTGTTTCAGAAGTTAATACTATCCCAGGATTACCGATGTAATGTAGATCAACTGAGTTTAGAAATGAGAACAGGCAGGGAAAGAAAATTTTACTGGAAAACTTTTCTTCTTTTTCTTTAGTCCAAATATGAATAAGGAAAGAATTTGACTCTTTTGGTTTCTGTGTGATTATGTTTATTTAAAGCAACAGAACACTATTTAATTATGTATGTGAATACTTGAAACTTACAATTACTACCCAACAGGCAAACTCTGTTTGGGTTTGTTGGAATGCCAATGGGCTTTTATTAGTTAAGCCCATCATTCTGTTGTGAAATGGAAATGAAAAGTGGAAAATATGTTTTCCTTCTCTAGGGATCACTTCAGTTTCTTTTTCTCTTTATTTTATCAGACTTCTTGTTGCTATGGGGGTCTTGAAGGCCTATTATTAAAACACCCTGCAGTCCTAAGGGAAGAAAAGCAAGCTGGTGCTGCAGATGGGAACAGTGTGAATGGAATAAACATAAGAACCAAAGAACTCCAATCAGTTCCATAAATTCTATGTGTTATTCTCTTTCCAAAGTTCACTTGGAGTTTCTAACTTTTACCTTTCATTTTTTGTGAATATGAGGTAACTCATTGCACAGAGGCACCCCAAAAGTCAACTCAAGTAGGCAACAAGCTCCATACAGACTTTATTCTACCCGGAACTGTTTAGGAGAAAAGCAGCTACAAATGGGGTTTATCCAACATGATTCAGCACTCCAACAACATTATACAACACAGGTTCGGATAACCAGTTAAGGGTTCAGTTACTATATAACCAACTCAAACTCAACGTGATCAGATTCCAAAATTCTAGAGTGATAATTCAAAATGTGCATCTTCCCACTCTGTGTCAAAGTGAAGACTCTCAAAGGTACCCACAAGATTTCTCACCAAGTTGGTGTCTCCGTCCCCAGAGAATGTTCCTTAGATGGCTAGTCTTCAACTGCACACCCACTGCTCCAAGGAAAACCAACTCAAAGGAAGCCTCCAGCAGGCTCCATTTATACCCTAGTTGAAGCTGAGCTGTGGTCCAGAAACTTGCCTCAACCAAAGCATTCACTGGTTAAGGGCCCTGTCTGTCAATCAAGGGATGTGTGCATGACCACAGTGGTCTATGAACCTAGAAGCTTCTGGTTTTTTAGGGGGCAGGGAGAGTGCATCTGCCACACTCATACTACCATCCAAATATAAAAACACAAAAGTAAAAAATAAGTTAGTTATGCTGGCTTTTCTTGAGTTTTCTTTCACAAAAAACAAGTTAAATCTAAGTCACTCTATTCTGTACAGACATCCAAACTGAAGGAAAACTAGAATTAATACAAAATACTAATCATAGAAATGACATCTTCATAGCTCTTTCAGAAAAATAAAGTAAAATATACAAGAAACACTTACTTGTCAGTTAAGCAAGTAGTTTGTTTCTGTCCAGAATGAATGGCCTGTCAGGACTTCTTTGTGATTTCTTTTTTTTTTTTTTTTTTTTTTTTTTTTTTTTTTTTTTTTTTGGAGGGAAACATAGGCACTGGTAAAGTGATACCATAGTGACTACACAACTACTAGCTCCCAGGTCCATTCAAAGTAAGGCTAGATCTACAGCTACAGCATTAGGTACAATAATTCCCATCCCACCCACCACATGTCCATCCATACTTCATTCATCATCTTCTGATATGGAAATATATAACACATTTTATTACAGAGTACCTTATGCATATTTATAAGTGAGTTTGTTTACTTCTTCCTTGACCCATATAGGTCTAAATATTTACAAAATATTTTTTGGGTTTTGATTTAGTTGAGTACATCAGTAGCTGCAAAATGTTGTAATCAACATATAGCTCAGCTGCTTCCCACAGGCAGTGTCCAGCTCTAAGGCCTTCCGTGAAGGAAATCCCTTTCCTGGCTGACTGACATGCGCTCAACACGAAATTGGTTTGTCAAAGTCATAAATACAGTAATCTTGTCCCAGAGTAACATCCGTTATGTTCCTAGTATATATCTGTCATTTTATGGCACTAAATGTATCGTAATGAACTGATTTCATTAACTTTCCTGAATCTAGATTATAAAGCATACTCTGAAGCCTTTATCATCAAAGAAATGTTCTTAAAAGCTAATATTTGCATTATACCTTCACAGAACCAATGTTTAGTGCAAGACTTAGGAGGTCCTTAACTTTATCTTTAGTTTGCATCACAACTAGATGAACACTTGTTAAGGGAAAACCTGAATGTGAAGCTGACATTTTGTGGTTTAAAAAAATTTTCTTTAATAAAGCAAGGGAGAGGGGCAGGTGATGATAAGGGTGTTAAAGTGTTTTTAGCAATAAAATTTTTACATAACTCTATCCTAAGCCTGAAGGAATTCCAACAACTTCTACACGTATGCTGAAAGGAAAGTATTCCAAATATCATTGTAGAACAGTAGGAATTCTGGACAAGATGACACCCTTTATTATCTCATGATTGTAGATACTTAGACAGTAAGAGAAAACTAAGAAGGTCAATAGAAATACAAGTATAGAATGTTTTATTCAAATCTGAATTGATAATAAAGGTAAACTCTCCCTGGGTAACATGAATCAGTGATTCCACTAAAGTTGTTTCAACTCCTGTCGTAAAATATCCCCTTTTTCAAAATGTGTGTGGATATTGGGCTGAGTACGGATTGCAAGTTGTGCTGAGTCTTTCAGGTCTGTGGCTACCAATATAAACACAAGAATAATAACACTTTTTGATAATGCTTCAGGACCTCTTCTATTGCAGGGATATTGTAGCTGGCAAGCCTATCAGGGGAATTCTCCAACATCGCTACACTTATGGGGTAAAACATACAATATTCAGATAAATTAAGTACTATTTTATGTCTATATGCTAAGCCATTGCTACTTTTTCTTAGCATTAATGAATTAAAATAACAATTTAAAAGTTGAATAATAAGCCTTATGATATCTCAAAATTCAAAACTAACACAAAAATAATGATACAAGTTTAAATAACAATTTATAATAGTAATAACAGATCACAGGTACTTACTTTAGAACTTGAGCTGGGCAAAAAGTCTTTTAATATCCATTTGAAAGAAGTGTGTGTGATTTAAAAAGCTACCCTGCTTGTCTTTTTGTGATGTAACTAACATCTTACAAAGCTTTTTCAGCAGAAAAGAGAAATATATATCAACACCTTCCACATTGGTGTTTACAGCCCATCTTTGAAGTGACAGATGGCTGAGTTCAAGTTTCTAGAAACTGAACCTACATTTCAAATTAATACACTGTCCAGTATACTAGTGATAATACTGATATGATGATTCTTATCTAAGAAACTATCCTGAAGATGGTTTTATCAGAATCAAGTTTATCTGCCATCACATAACACATTTTACCGAAAATTCCACACGTATACTTCTCAAATAATGTTAAACTTTCCTTGAACGGTCTAATAGAGGTTAACATATTAACAAAAGATACCAGAAATCAGAATTTGTCAAGGAAATTCCACTATTTCAAAAGCTTCCTCCATCATGATTTCAAATATAAATCTCAAAATTTAAATATTTGCAGTAGCATTATATTACTATGTATAAGCCAACAAATTAGAGACTGTAGTTGAATTTTATTTATGCTACAAGATTGTAGAATTGAGAAAAAATTAAATCAATAAAGTAAAACTAAAATGTTTTTCATTTAAATGTAAAGTTTCAGCAATATTGAAACAAGTCAATGCATTTTGAAGATTGATATTATAATTTTAGTTATAATTAATACTTTTCTGTGACATATTTTTACACAGTAAAAGTAGAAAAGTAGAAAGGAATGTTAAATAATGTTATATTAAAAAAAAAAAAAAGAAAAAACAAAGAAAAAAAAAAAGAAGAAAGATTTGCCAGCTGATTTTGTGCAATTACCAAATTTTTTTTGTGGTTCAAAAACATCTAAGGTACCTTACAAATTTTACGGTAGCAATATCCCAACTCAGAGAATTTACAGTCTAGTATTTAAGATGAGATGTAATGACAGCAAAGTGCAGAGGAGACTTGCTAGATGACTGTGTATTGTAATTAGAGACCTACAATTTTTTAATTTTTCATCAATGCTTTAAAACACTCTTTTCATGTCTGTCTATATTTCACCCTTTCACTTTTTCTTAGAAATACAAATAAGATAGTGATGAGTTTTCTTGGGAGACAGTAATTGCTCTTTGCTGGGTAGATTGGGTGACATCACAAGGAATATGTGTATAAGAAGTCAAAAGGACCAGCATAATCTGAAGCTCAGATGTTTTAAAGTAGAAAGTCAGAAAGGAAGGCAGAGGACCTATAAAGCAAAGGATCGGAAAACAGAGGCAAGAAATTTGTTGTCATGCATTGCACCATTTGTGATCAAACAAAGTGAACAAGCTGAAATGATAAAATAATCAAAGGTGTCTACTTTTTGTTTATTAAAACTACTTAAATAAAACCATTTTAAATAGCTGTTATTATCTTGTAGCATGAATGAGCTTCATTTCATTTGAATTTAATGCTACAGCTGTTTTTTTTTTAACAGGTAACACAAAGTAGAGACTATTTAGTGTGCCCTCATGTCTATGCAGAAGGGTTTTTATTCTGCTTTTCTCCTGCCTACAACACGAAAACAATTTTATATTTAGGATAATTATTTAGGCGGATAATAAGGGGAATCAAATATTAATCCCCTTTATAAGCAACTCAACTACTACTGAAGTTCTGCTACTATGCTTTGGAAGTGGTGTTGTCTCTTTGCCTCATTGTCTGAATCCTACAGGTAAGCACATATAACTTCTAAGAACTGCATGAAGGCCTCTGTAGGGAAATAAAGCTCTTTGTGCTAAAACTTTTGAAATGAACACTGAAAACGTTTCAAGCTGTTGACCTTCTTTATCAATGCCCTAACTATCAATTTGAATGGATTTATGTCTATAATTTGAATCATTACCAGTCTCAAGAGTACTGTATTTATGAGTTAGTTGCACTGCATTATAACCATTGCCTAATAAAAAATAGCACTCGTTAACACAGATCTGAAAAAAAATCAACATTGTTCACATTTTTCATTTTTTCTTTTGCCACTTTTTTATTAAAGAAAAAAGGAGAGATAACTTGCTTTCTCTCTCTTTTTTTTTTTTTTTAAATTTATTTTTTACATTTCAGTACCTTACAGTGACAGCTGTTGGTTTCACATAACCATTAAAATCTGTGTATTTATTTTTTGCTTCTTCCAATTTTGCTAGAACTAAATTTCATTAACACTTTAGGAAATGTGAACATTTTCCTTCCATCTGCTAGATGGCTTTAAAAAACCTTTTACTTTGATTTAGCAAATCTGGAAACAGCTGGCAAAAAATGTATTTTATTAAGTTACTTAGATTCATATTTACAAGATATGTGACTTTCATAGTCTTTCTTAAGGTCTGTAATTGGTTTTTATTTCTCAACTGTACAATTTCTTTCTAAATGCTAATCAACCAGGTGGTCAGATGTTTGGTTATCATTCCGCACATTAAAAAATTTAATGCATCTCAATTTAAATGTCTAGAGCTGATGATTCAAATGATGTACTTAAAAATTACAGGAATAGTTATTCAGTTTTCAGCCATTAGCTTATTTTTCTTTTTAATTCTGAAGTTGTGATGATTAAGTAACCTAAAAAAGAATGTGAAAAATTAGTTCGTTGTACTGGGTGCCTGTATGCAAAAATGTTGACATTTTGCAGACTCTTATCTACTATTAGAGTAAAAGCCTGGGGGATAGAAACTGGTTTATGCCCTTCTCATTGGCTCTTTCTGCTTGGTTTTATATGTGAGAGCCTATATATGCTACTCTTATTCACCCGTAACTTGCTCCAGTTCTACAAAAGAAGGCATTCTGAAGCCAGCAAAAACCAACAATTCATTTCTACAGTGACAAGTCTGGGATTTTGACCTTTCAGAGATACACAAGATATGTTCATGCTTTTGAGACATATTTTTTGATTTGCTACGTCTACTTGGTGCTATACTCCACCAGCAGACTTTAACTATTAAAGAGAGGCTAATCTAGCTATGGCATAATGGGATGGCATGAAAGCAGATCCCTGACAGAAAAATGCTTTTTTTTTTAAAAAAAAAAAAGTTTCCATGTCACTTGCCCACATCCATTCACATCCATCTTACCATTTTATTCCTAAAAACTGGATCTCTCATGCAGGTCCCTTGACCTTGCTTCGTTTTATGGCAAAATCAACATCCAAAAGAATCTGAATTATTCTCTCACCTTTCTCAAAGACTTCTTTTGCTGTGTCGCCCCATACGATGATGTCATCAATATATTGCAAGTGTTCTGGAGCTTTACCTTGCTCCAGGGTGGTCTGGATCAGTCCATGGCAGATGGTAGGACTGTGCTTCCACCCCCGGGGCAAGTGATTCCATGTGTACTGGATGCCCCTCCAGGTGAAAGCAAACTGCGGCCTGCACTCTGCTGCTGCAGGAATAGAGAAAAATGCATTAGTAATGTCAATTGTAGCATATCACTTAGCTGCCTTTGACTCCAGTTCAAATTGCAGTTCTAGCATGTCAGGCACAGCAGCACTTAGTGGTGGTGTAACGTCATTCAGGCCGCGATAGTCTACAGTTAGTCTCCACTCGTCACTAGACTTACGCACTGGCCAGATTGGGCTGTTAAAAGGTGAGCGAGTCTTACTGATCACACCCTGGCTTTCCAATTGACGGATCAGCTTCTGGATAGCAATCAAAGAATCTCAACTGGTGTGATATTGCTGGTAATGCACCATTGTGGTAGCAATTGGCACCTGCTGATCGTCAGTCATCAGCAGTCCTACAACAGAACGGACATCTGAAAGACCAGGCAAATCAGACAGCTGTTCAATTTTTCTCAGTGTCCATAGCTGCTATACCAAATGCCCACTTATACCCTTTTGGGTCCTTAAAATACCCTCTCCTGAGGTAGTCTATGCCAAGGATGCATGGAGCACCTGGACTAGTCACAATGGGATGCTTTTGCCAGTTTTTTACAGTTAGGCTCATTTCAGCCTCCACAACAGCCAGTTAGTTCCTGGGATCCCCCAGTCACTCCAACATTGCGTTCCTTTATAATTAGAAGGAATTATTGTGCACTGAGCACCAGTGTCCACTAAAGCTTTGTACTCCTGGGGGTGTGTTGTGCCAGGCCATTGTATTTGTACAGTCCAATAAACTCTGTTATCCTTTTCCTCTGCCCGGCAGGGCACCTCTAATTTCTGTTTTGCACAGTCTCTGGGTGTGAATTAGAGGTTCCTTCAAGAGCATCGGAATCTCTTCTGCCCCTTTTGTAAACTGGAGTAGGCATTTTCCTAGGAGTTTTTCCTTTTATCTCATGTACTCATTCTTGAAGTTCTGAGGTAGGTCTTCCACGCCATCTATTCATGTTTTCTCCTTGCTCATGTAGGAAGAACCACAATGAACCTCTTTTTGTGGACTGCCTCTGTCCTCTCTCTTGAGACTGGAAACACCTTCTCCTAATAGCTGAAACATAGGTTCGCACAGGTCATGAATGGTACGTGTCTTCTCTGAGTTCTTTGATTTCTTGCAACAGCTTTTCAAATCGGTTATCAGATTTTTCACACAGTTTCTCCACAGCAGAGACACAAGCCTGTAGAGAACCAGCAAGGCTGTCCTCAAAGTCCCGGAGCTGCTCAATCACTTCAGTACTATTTTGTACACCTCCAGCTGACTAGACAGACCATTCCTGCCAATGACTTAGCATATGCAAATGGTGCACTTTGTACAAATCGGCACCACTGAAGTTGTGTACAATTGATTCCATCTGGGTCCGTCACTTCTGGGCTGTTTGGTCCAAAATAGATGACCTCTCGCACAGCTAATTCTCTCAGGAACTGGATACTTCTCTCCATAGTATTCCATTTCCATAGTGTGCATATACAATCTTCCTTGTAGGGAAATCTTACTTTCATAGCTGCCAAGAGTCGGGTCCAGAGGGTAGTGGCGTTAGGGTCTCTTGAAATTGCCCTATCAATGGTGGAATCTTTTGACAGAGATCCCAGCTGCCTAGCTTCACCACCTTCCAATTCAATTGTTTCTGCTCCATTGTCCCAGCAACGGAGCAGCCAGGTTACAATAGTCTCACCTTCATGACGACTGAAGTATTTTCTCAGATCTCTCAGCTCACCTGGAGAAAAGGACTGAGTGGTGGTCACTTCATCTCCTCCCTGCGCTGATGATGCTCCTTGGGTAGATGTTGCCCCTGTGGCCCCTGTGCCATCACCTGCTGCATGAATAGTCTTTCTAGTGACTTTCTTACAACTGGCAACTGATGCTGATATGGGCTCACCATCATTTGATTCATTTCCAGAATCTAAATGACTGTTACTGTCACTGGCATACTCACAGTGGTTGTTATGGTTACAACAGCAACAGTGCCCAGTGTGTGAAGAAGGAGGGGCTGCCTTGTTAGCCTTTGAGGCTGGAGAAGTAACATTATCTGCAGCGACCTTGGCAGAGGAGCTCTGCATAGGAGCTGTAGCTTCAGCCTGTGAAGACACAACTTGGGGGGCAGTGGCAGCACCGACAGCTTTCGCTGTTTTGCTTTTTCTTGGGCAGCTAGGAGTGCTTTTTGCTAAACCTTCCAAACATGCACTGCAAATCTCAGGACTAAAAAGACACACAAACCTCCTATTGAACCTCATTTCTCTTAACAGTAACACAAACTGACACACATTCAGCAAAACAAATAGCACCATCATAGTTCTATCAAAGCTCCAAGGATATTCAAAGCTCTCAAAAACATTTGCAAACTGTCCTAGCGAAAAAACAAAAGTATTGTTAGCCAGCCATTCTAAAGATTCACTCAACCAATCAGCAAACACATAGCTGTATTGGTCTTTTATCTCTCCCGGAGGTTTTTAAAGGTAAAGCAGAAATGAGTAGAAATTCATTAGCGGCTGCAGCATAATGAAGTAAGCCAGTGCCAAACCACACAGTATCATCATAACCATCGTCCAGTTTCTTGTTGTTATATAATGAATAGTTCTATTCAGAAAGAATGCCCAGCACAGGTATGGGATCACTGAACACAATGTAGAAAATAACTGATACAACTTACGCCACAACATCTTTAAATTAATGTAATTCACTTTACCTTAATACCACTAAATAACATCCGAAGCAAACAGACCCACAAGTATCACAACTCTATGAGTTGGCACCCTGTCAAGAAAATTGAACGATACGTCAGAGCAGTAGAAAAGCCAAAAAATCTCAAAATTTACCCCTTTTTAGTGCCAAATTTTAACCCTTTCTCTGCCCCACGTTGGGTGCCAATTATCTGTTGAGGATTTTGATTGTAGGGTGACAATAAAACCGTGGCAGATGTATTGTTAACCTCCTCTTCCCGCCCTTCCCCCTTCAGTGCCTCCCTCTCCCCCCTTCCCACTAAGGACAGGTGATCAGAAGGGAAAGAAGGACAGAGAGAAGAGAGTTGGAAAAAATAAAAATGTTTTATTAATGCGACTGATAAGAATAGAGAAAATAATACAAAATATACAAAACCAATCTTGTCCAGCAACTGCAGAGCCAGCACCCGAAGTCTTGGGTTGGACTCTGCAGCCAACTGGAGCTGGCTTCAGTCTCTCTCTAGGCCTCAGTTCACAGGGACGACTAGCAACGTCCTCTCCTAATGTCGTCCTCGTGATCTCCCACTTTTATATGAAATATTCACGTGAATGGAATGTTATACAGAGTTGGTCAGTTTCTTGGTCACCAGTTTCTTGTTGCCCCTCTCGCGAGATGTCCATCCATGCTTATCAATAAGTTTGCATTCCATTGCTAGGTTTACCAAAACATGTGTCTGGTTCTCCAGGAAAATGCAGCTTATATGAAGGCTTTAGCTGACAGGCAAATTCACTAAAAGAGAAACCTGTTTTTAACAAAACCAGGACACCCACCAAGCTGCATAACAGCTGTAGTAAAACAGCATCACTGAGATGGTTTGTATCAAGACAAGCTTTCTATATGCTCCAAGAAGATATTTCAAGTTGTTGTTTTGAGAACATGTAATGAGTTCACAGAGCAGTGCCAGTATCTGATATACCAAAGATAAGGCTTGAGTAAGCATTATTAAACAAATTTCATCTGTGCTTATTTTAGATCACTGGTATTTGTAAATAAGGGCTCTGTGTTTTATTTATATTTTTTCATGACCTGACTTATAAAATACATTTCTGCCACCTTCTTAACAACTACAATGTGTGATCAGAGTTTCAAGAGATAATTGAATTTCAGGAAAAAAATAATACTATAAGTATTACCATTTGAACAGGTGTACATAAATCAACAATTTGGCATAATATTGGGGCAGTCGTGGTGTATGCATTATCTTCATTATTTATCTATTCCCATAGATTGTCTCATTATCTCTGGTAGATACTATTGGCATGAGCAGAGTCAAAGATGTCCAACACATTTGGGAATCCAAACAGTACAGATAAATCTTCATTGACTTTCTGCTGATGAGGTTAGCTTCTCTTAAATGAGGGAAATACCTGTCTTTTAAAATAGCTTCTGAAAAATGTCACCAAATACTTTGGCACAGAAGGCTGACTAATTTGAGTGATGTTTCCAAACAGAAGATCGAAAGGCTGAGTAATACCAGGTTCGTATGACACTTCGGGATAGTTTTAAATAGCAAACTGATAAACAAGTACAACTTCAACCACTGGAAAAGTTCCACATAGACACTAAAAGCTCTCTTTACTCTGCTGAACTTGCACGTTCATATTCTAATAGAGTTTTCAGATAATAAGAATAAATTCTGTTGAGACAGTATTTGGGGTTTATGTAACCTATACAGTGGTGTTCTACCATATATGTGTTCAAATTATACACACATAATGTGCATATCCCAGCAGAATAAGGCCTTAAGTCATTAAGCAATAAGATTTAGACCATCTGTCAACTCATATCCTTATCTTTTTGTGTAAGTCGTTCTGATGTTGTTAACTGTAGAAATTAAACTTTCATTCATGCAAAGCTGCATGGTGTCAATTTTTAATACTACAGTTTTTATTAATATGACCAACTAGAGTTACATTTATCATTATAAGCTTCCTGTAACAGCTTCAGTATATTTAACTATATCGGTTAATTGTTGACTAAATGTTGCCAATGTTTGATAAAAGGTGGTATGCATTTCATTGTTCTAATGTCAGTAAGGCATATAGTTTAACCCTGTGGGGTATAAAAAAGCCACAGTGAGATTGAATGTGAAACTACCTTGGCCAGTAGCAGTTGAAAGCCTAGTTTTAACTCTGTGTGTTTTGGTACATGAAATCTAAATAACATGGGATATCTCTGTTAATAACAAAGAAGCATAGAAGAGAGATGACTACATGTTGGGATATATTTGGAATACTTTAGAAGTTGTACTTAATTACACTAATTACGCTTAATTAACTACACTAGTTGTACTTAATTCTACTATCACAGAATCACAGGATCACAGAACGTTAGGGATTGGAAGGGACCTCAAAACATCATCTAGTCCAATCCCCCGCCGGAGCAGGAACACCTAGATGATATTACACAGGAAGGCATCCAGGCGAGTTTTGAATGTCTCCAGAGAAGGAGACTCCACAACCTCCCTGGGCAGCCCATTCCAGTGTTCTGTCACCCTTACTGAGAAGAAGCAATACTAAATGTACCATTCAGATTTAAGCCTACTGCTCAGAAACTGAGTGCACATCAACTTTCATCACTCTTGTGTAAGAGGTGGGATTCAAGAAATATGATAATTTGAGGTCAGAAACCTAAGTTTATCTTGCTGCTACAAATCGTAGCCAAAATCCTTTGCTATTTCCCTTTGAACGCAACTCTTCTCTTTTCCTGCATGCTTTTATTAAGCTCCCTAATTTGTTACAAGTTCTTCTCCTTGGCTACCCTTCTGCACCATTTAGTTGAAAGCTGGACCCAAGGATGGAACAGGATGACTAAGCAAGGCAGAAGCAAAGAAAACAATGTTAATCTTGTGATTGTTCTGATATAACTGGTATCTCATACTAGATAGTCAAGTGTCTTACTTTTTGACAAGCCCCTCTGAGACACAAATACAAAGCAGCAGAAGACATCAGAAAGTAAATTACATGGCACCACGGCAACATCTAGGACACAGAGATCCTAAACCTCAGGACTGAGAAGGATGATGCTTCTTGACAAAATATTTATGAAAATGTGCCATTTCAAATGTAGATATTTTATGAATGCCCTCTGTTTTTAGTCCTTTACTTCCAATGAAGGGATTTCTACCTTTTATGTTGTATTCTGTTATGTTTTATCTCCCAACTAGGCACTCATAACTCTCTTGTATATTACAATAACATCATTTGCCAAGAAGTGGATATAAACTTCTTAACTTAATATTCTTAAGACAGCACTCAGTATGAAAACTTTCCAAGTCACAATTTCAAATGTACCTGACTGACGTATCTGTTTAAAAATGTCCATTTCATTTAAAATACAGAAGAACTAATTTATACGTTAGTTAGTGCAGAAATCTGGAAGACTTGGGGGTGAAAGAAAGAGTGAACCCTGAGAAACACATTTATTGTGAGTTGCTAGGTAAAAGCTAAAACAAAATCTCTTAATACTGAGATTATACAGTTCCATAGACATAACAGATGTGTTCAGTGAAAGAAGAGAGTTATATCCATACCGTGCATTATTGAAGCAAGTTTGTAAATGTCAATTGGAGTTTAAGAACAGAAAAGGCAGTTTTTGTAGGTTCAAATTGAAGGGACAACATTCTGGTGACTAAAATAACTATGTCATTTTTTCTTTGCTCCTTTCTCCCTGGGTACATAAAAACAGGCAATATTTTAGACAGGACTGCATAAACTTAGCTTATTTCCTGAACTAGCAAATACATGTGTTAGCAGTGGATGTAAATGAAAGCACTGACTATTTCATTTCCATAAATTTTTTTTATTTCCTCAAGCATTTTGTGAGAAAGGACATGTTTTCCATATGCAGTTGTTAATAAACAACTTACAATTCTGTCATTTTATTTTTGCTTTTCCTCCTCTCCTCAGTGACATAAAATACCACTGGAAATCTAGAGCCTGAGTGTCTTCTTAAAATTAAGTACAGTATTCAATTCCTGTGAATGCTACAAGACAAAAGTTGTTTAACTTACCAAATAATGTGTAATGTTGATTACCGTGATCAAATAGAGAAATTTTATGCTAGCCTTAAAAAATTATACTCAGTCATTAAAATTATACTCCAGGTAACATATGCTTTTTTCCCTCACTTCAGTGTCAGGCAGATAAATGTATGCTTGGTCAGTGAATTCTTAGGACATATTTGCAAGGTAGATCAATATTTTAATGTGCTGTCAGTCACTAAAAGCTCTTTACAATACTGTATAAGAAGCCCTATAAAGATCAAGATCCTAGTATCTTAGGAACTATACAAACAAGCATTAAGATAAAAGTCTATAGTATAAAAAGGTAAACAAAGAGGAGGGACTCATCTGGAATAAGTGATCTCTAGCAGATCAGCAGAGTAGGTTGTTGTCAGAGACGTGGATGAACTCAGTGAATTCCAGTTTATGACGAGACTCGCTGGTGTCACGTTAGCTAAAATTCTTACATAACAAAAACACTGCAACTGCACAGCATCTCACTGAAAAGTCTTAACTAAGCATCAATATCGCTGTCCTTTTGTACAGCTTCCAAAGGCACTGCACCTCTTTACTTAACAGCTGATGGCAGTGTATCAAACAGTTTTCTACATTTGGGACATTATTGTGGGCAGCTTCTGCATACAATCCAAAATATAAAGTGTGTGATACTTCAGTGCAATTGGTTTATTGGACTTTCCATAGGCCATTGAAAGTTTGAGCAATCTTCTTCTGTGAAATGATATCATTTCTTGAGAGAATTGAGATAAAATGGATTGAATTTCCAAACTAGTATTTCTTCTTTCTGACAGGAGGCAAAATCTGAATTTTCTAATATAACGGATAAGCATACCAATGAATCTTTCTTATCAAGAGAAGACAGGAAAGATTATATTAAATACACTCCTATGGCAAATTATTGACCTAAGCCTACATACACTAGATTTGCAATAATCAATGCTGTTGCATCTAAAAAACACTCCCACTGTGGGAGTGGCATATGAGTCCCAACATATGGCATGAGAGATGAGTTAACTCTAGACGTGACACGCGCCCTGACTCAACAGATGAGACCAGGTGTGAGTTAACTCTGGGTTAATTCTGTGCAGTTATGTGAAGTAAATGACAGACAATCACCTCCGAGGTCAATTTCAATTGTGAGTTTTACTAAAAGTACTTGTTAGAATATTGGTTACAGCAAATAGTGAGTTGGCAAAAGTATAACAGAACCTATCAACACATTAACAGTGAAAGTCCTACTATGAGTGATATATTGGCAACCAACAGTACCTATAATACGAAATTTAACCAGAAATAAACAGCAGAGCTTAAAGATGGTGTTATCCTTATATGTTCAAAAGGGAAAGGGAGAAAGAGAGTGGTAGAGAGGGAAGGAAAACTAAGGTATAAGAGAGAGAGAAAGAGAGTAATATATATACAGAAGGAGAGACAAAATAAATGGGAGTATAGAAAAAAGGAGAGAAGGAAAGAGCAGAGAGAAAGGAAGAAAGAAAAGAGTGAGGAATCCAGTCTCTTACAGCCCCACAGTGTGGATGACAGGACTTGTATGATGATGTGTGGCCTTAGTGTTCCACGGCGAGGATGCTGGGGTCAGGAGCACAGCGTCCTCTGATGTCTGGTTCAGAGCGAGGGTCCTCAGGGTGCTGGATTCCCTTGGTGAGGCTGGTAGGCTGATATACCCTTGGTGAGGCCGACCTGGTATTCCCTTGGATGAGACTGGTAGGCCCCCCTGGTGAGACTGGTAGGCTGGTATTCCCTTGGTGAGGCCGAGCTGGTATTCCCTCCCTGTGCTGCTTTAGGTGAGGTTTTTATAGCTCCCAGAGTAGAGGAAAGTCTGCGGGGGAAAGTAGTGATTGTGAAAGAAGAACAAGTCTGGACAAGTCCTGAGCCACGTTGAGGGGTCTCCGCTTTGCCTTTTTGTGTCATGCAGAAAATCCAGGGGGAAGGGATGATTGCAAAAGATCAACAAGTCTCGACAAGTCCTGGGCCGTGTCAAAGGGTCTCATCTTTCCTCCTTGGTTTGCCAAGCTGGACATATCAGGAGATGGGGCTATGTGCCCTCCAGCACATCCTCTATCTCTGGTCGGTCAGCTGGCCTGATCTGTGGCTCCTTAGCTCGTCGTTGATGTGTAGATCGCAGTTCCCCCTGCTCTGAATGTGTCATCTCCTGGCTGAACTAGTTTCACCACAATGCTTTCAGCCATGATCCCTGTCAATACCCAACACACTGAAACACAGAAAGTGATCACACACAGCTTTTTTTGACCTTCTGCAGTTCAAAGTCAAATGGATTTGCTTCTATTTTCTGTTTTTGATGTCATTATGTCATTTGCAATATAACCTTGTTGGTTATCACATCTTGCTTGAGATTAATCCCCAAAAGTAGAAAGGTTGACATAAGTTAAATGTTTCTCACAACATAATGTATTTCACATTATCCATGACTAAACCAAAATAATGTATTGAGACCTCCTCATCAGTCGTTATTGCATCATATAATGAAAAAGAAAAAAAGAAAAAGATACTTCATATTTAGTAAGCCAGGTAGCATACAATACTTTTCAAATAAAAAAACCAAGTAATGCAGACACTAAAAATAAAACATCTCTAATAAACTACTCAGGACATGGTATTTGTTCACCATATTCTTGCTACTTCATTTGATAGAGAATTTAATTAAAATATATATACTCCTTATAGAAAAGTAAAGGGAATGAAAGTGTCATTTAAGTTGTTTCGGTGAATAGTTTGGCCATATCCACTTCAGTATAATGAGCAATAAAACAAAATCTTTGTCTATATTTGAAATCCTTATTCAATTACTTATCCAAATACAATCCAAATGTATCTGCACAATATTTTATGCATATGCTGAATAGCTTGTTTGTTCCTTTTGTTTGCACACTAAATAGTGAGAAATGCTTCTGTCCTTTGCTTAAGTTTTTCTTTTGGCAATGAGCACTGAATATGCAACCAACATTTGACAGACAGCTTGCTAACTTCTGCAGTATTTCTCGGAGAGGATCCATTCTTCCTGTCTGGTATTATTGTCAGGAAGTTTACCTCACACTTTCTATTTTTGTAGTTTTATCTACAGCAGATAATGCATTGTGTTTTCCTTCTATTCTCCTGAAAAATACAGTGTTGACACAGTCAGTAAAATGAGTGAAATTTAATGGATTGTTCTATGATTGCATTATTTTTCTATAGTGTAACGTTCAATGGCTGGCTTTAATCAAATATCCAAGGCAATTATGATATCCGTTTGAAATTACACCGAAAACAAAGATTAGCCTTTACATGAATAATTTAGATCAAACATTACACATACACACAAATGTGCTTAGCCAATAGCTCTGTTGCTTTGCCTCTTTCTAAGTTTCTTCTGGCTCTATAGAGCCAGTGTAAATCATTACTACATGCACACAGCTTCTGTTGCTTTGAAATGATTTTTAGTATTATTGAAAAATGCAGTAAAAATTAACTTCTTTAATTAATGTGAATGGTTGTGTAATTTTGTGTTCACATTAAATTTTTCTTAAAGTGTTAGGTGCATCAATTTGGCTAATCTAAGAATTCAGAAATATAAAAAAATCTTATACATATATATATATATATATATATGTGCTGCCTTACCAGAAAATATGTTAACTTTTTCTTTACTTAAGTATCCAGAAAACACAGCACAGTAAGACCACAACTTAATGTAATTTCTCAGCAAACAAGATTGGTGCAAAACATACACATTTTTGTTCATGTTAAGAAACTCAAACACACTATTGAAAAGTTGCCGCTTTTAACGAAGAGAACCTTACATTTCAGAACTTTAAACATGGAACAGAAAATTAACATTCAGATTCCCATGAAAATTTGTCTAAAGTGTTGAAAATAAAAGGTTATGAAAAATAATTTTAAAACATATAGCTGCACACATGATATGCAGTCTTGCTCTTGGTCTTGTCTCCAAGGTTTCCATCTGGACTGAGCCAGCTTTGTATCAGGGCTCATACTACAGTTTATGCCAGTTGATGCTGGTGGTAGAGCAATACTGATACAGCACTGGGGGGAAACAGGACATGGGTTACACAACAGAATAAACTCAGTGTAGAAGGGGATGTGGGTATTGGAGTCTAAGTCTGGTAAGCACAGAGTAAAGAAGCAGTTTAAACAGTTCCCCAACTCCAAAACATGTCTTAAACTATCTTAAAAACTAAACAAGTGGAAGGAGTTAGTTCTTTGTCCGCTTGAATCTAATTTCCAGCCTTTGATTTTTAAAAGTCTTAGTAGTCCATATAATGGTGCTGGGATACAAAGTAGCTCTGACCTGCTTACCAAGCATGAATATTTCTTTACTATCTTCGAGTAAAACAGATGTTGCTTAGCCAAAGAATTATTGCCATTCTATTTCTTACTTAAATTCTCTTTTTAACTATAAAATACTCTCACCTTTTCCCTAGTATTTTTTAAAACTGATTTTACCTCTAAATATTCTGGTATTTTACATTTCTGTGTATTTTTTCTTTTTCTTACCATTACTGCTGCAAAACTGAATTTTCAAGGTTATCCTATTAATCATCACAAATATATTTTTGGCAATTGCACTGACAGCTGAAGAAAAACAAATCTCTCTATCTCTGCAGGGTGCTGAATGTACAAACTGTCACATTTTTGTGTGGATGTTTCTGCTCTTCTTTTTCTTTCACAAAAGTTTCTGTTTGAACTTAGCAGAGACATGAAGCTGTACTTCTGAAGCTGCCATTGGGGATCTGTTTTCTCCTTGATGCACTTCTCCCTCACTGCCTTATGACTACTCCTATTATCCATTCCCCTTATCATGGAATGTATGATGCAGGGCTATAGTCCATTTAAATGGAAATAGATATCCTGACAGACAACTACTGAAAGAGTCATACTGTAACTTCAGGACCTACAGTTTAGAACAAACTAGAAACATTTAGCTTGGTGATGGCAGCCTCAAGCTCTCACAAACTCAAGCCTAAGAATAATGAAAACAACTTCAAGAAAAAAGTCCACGTACTTTTTGCTGCTCTTTTGTGATAAACTGTTTCAATAATATTGTACACCAAGATATCACAAGCTTTTCCATTCCGTTTCAAAATGTAACAGAGTCTCAAACTTCCAAACTCACCTTCTCTACCTTAACAGCAACACTAACAATGTCAAAGTAGAATAAATTCCCAGCTGTCCGGAATGTGTGACACTCAGAGGTGTTGATCTGTTGATGTAAGCATACGAAGTCGGCATTAATACTTTGCATTAGTGTTGAATCTCTACTTGAAAAAAAAATCTGTCAAAAAGAGGCCAAAAAGAGATTTTCAACTCAATCTCTTACATGAAGATAAATTTTAAAACTCTCATTTGACAGGGTTAAAGAAAAAAAGCCTTAAGCTGAAACTGTGTTTATTGTATTACTAGTAGTTTTACATTTAAAAATAAAGCAGGATTTTCCTAAAAGACTTCTAAAAAAGAAACAGTAAAACAGATTAATCTGGAGTCAAGGGTGACAAATTTAATTCCTAGATAAATATGGTGAAACAGACGTGAAATTCTAGGTTAAGTTTCTGGTATAAAAAGGTACAAATAACTTCATACTTTTCAGACATTGTTTCATTCTTCATGACTATGTATGAGTAAATGATTACTTGCTAATATTATCTCTGACTATTCTTTACATGATTTAGTCATACATTACTGGTATGTCAGAAGTCTACACAGTATTTTCCTTTTCAGAATTTCTATAAAACCCTGTAACCACAAAAAAAAAAAAAAAAAAGAAAAAAAAAAAGAAAGAAAAAAAAAGAAAAGAGAAAAAAGAAAAAAAGAAAAAGGATAAAAGAAAAAAAGGAGAAAGAGAGAAAGAAAAAGGAAAAAAGAAAAAAAGGAGAAAGAAAAAGGAAAAAAGAAAACAGGAAAAAGAAAACAGAAAAAAAAAAGAAAAAAGGAAAAAAAAATAAAAAAGAAAAAAAGAAAAAAATTAAAAGCCCAAATCTGCTTATCTTTATTTACTGCTATATAATCAGGTCATGGTGCCGTGATTACTGCTGCTAGATCTTCAGTACAAAATTGATACTGATGGTTTTCCAGCATTTGTGCCACTTGTGCTGGAAGAACCTGAAGACTAAATAAAGAGCTTATATGATGCTGCCCTGGTGCTGCAAGAAGACTGACACTACCAGAAAAAGCCTGTCAGTGAAAAAATAACCCATTAATATTTCTGAACGTACTTAAATCAGATAGATCATTTCATATTCAATCAGCATTCAGAGCATGTGGCCTCAGATTTTTTTAACTTAGAACTCTAAGGCTTAGAGATAGATTTAATGTAGTGTTGAATAATAGTTTCAGATACCTGACCTCTGCAGATAGCATCTGAGGAGTTGTGGCTTTTTTCTTATAAATGTTATCTGTTCTCAAATCCTGTACTGTTTCAATGGACAACAGAATTAGTAGCATAAAACAAGGAAATAAGCACTAAAATATCCTAATTTCACAGATAGCTAAACTAAAGGCATAGAAGTAAAGAGAGCCAGATCAGGAATCAATATCACAATTTAAGAAAAGGAAATAGCATTGATGCAGAAACTGCATAAAACTTCGTTCATATGCAGCCACCAACTAATATCTCTCCTTTTTTAATATGCCATTCAGTTGATGATTAGTAACTACAAAGTTCACAGGATAATTCAGATTGAAAGAGACCTCAGGAGGCCTCTAGACAAAACTCCTACTCAAAGTACTTAATCTGAGTGATCAGATCAGACTGACTTCTCAGGGCTTTAACAAGGCTGGTTTTGAGCATGTTAAGGAATAGAGATTGAGCAACTTTTCCATGTGGCCTTCTTCCTTGCTGATTGTCCTCAGGGATAAAAAGCTTTTCCTTATATCCAGCTGAAACATCCTTTTTCACGTCACAGAATCACTGCCAGTTCTTCTTCCCCTTCCCCTTCCCTCCCCTCCCTTCCCCTCCCTTCCCCTCTCCTCCACATACCAACAAGATACATTTCCATTACTGCTAGCAAGTTGCAGTCACAGACCCTTTTGTATCATACCTTTCTGTACCAAGACAAAAGGGAAGGTCCATGTCTCAGACAGTTTGCCCTTTAAACATAAGGCAAGAGATAATGTGAGTTTATGAAATGACAGCAACATATACAGAAACAGTAGAATAACAATTACTAGCAAGACAGGCTTGGGTCACTTTTCCTAGCAGTGTAAGTCATTTCACAGTTCTTTTGTAGACGTCAGAGAAACTTTTTATTAGATGGGCTAGGCTGCTATAATAGACTAGGAATAAGGGACATTTATAAGAGCAATAAGAAGGGTCTTATAGTAATATTCTACCTAGCTGAGATCTAATCTTCTTCCATAATTTTGGCAGCCTAGTCAGGTATGTCAAAAACTTTACTGTTTGTAGTTTGCACACCGAAGCTTAGGGTAGCAGATGTTGGTCAGTTTAGAGTCAAATAAATGCGTATGCATTTGTGTTGGGGAGGCTCACTGACACTTGCTTCTCCTGATCATCAACAATTTCACACTCTTTGCCTACCCAAAGGGCACAGGTCTTCTGCAACGTGCTGCTTGAGATGAATTTGTAATCACTGTAGTTTAGCACTTTTAATTCTCACTTCTGTTCTCATGCAGATTGATCCAAGGCTTAAAGATAGCAACTGAGTAGTTACTGGTGATCTTCATTTAGCAAAGTTAGTTGTAGATTTAACTTATAATGACATCCTTGCTTAGGTCTTAGCTAATTTTACATGCACTCATATAAATTCAGTCATACTGATAAGGTGATCGTGTCTTATCAAACTTAATAGTTTTGTTTTATTTTGTTTTGTTTTTTTTCCCAGAAGGATAATATGACCATTAAAATGTAGAGATTAATCCTTTGTTTAAAATTATTCTTTAGCTACAGCTAAATTATTATTTCATTCAGAGCATTTTATTTATCTCCTTTTAGTAAAAAAAATTGCACACAGGTAATTTTGAGTAAAGTTTAATGAAGTTCACTGTAAGAATCCAACTTCATATACAACTCTCACAGGAATCTCTTCTTTATTTGAAGATAAATCAGGAAAAAGGAAAAAAAAAAAAAAGGAAAAAGGAAAAATAATCCATTTTCATTTTTTCATTTTTAATTTGCAACATTACTCACAAAGAATTCAATGTGTATGTTTTCTTAAAGATCAGAGAAAGAAATATTTATTACATAATCTATGCTTGTATCAGGAAATCCACAGTGTTCAAGTGTTTAAATTGACCGTAGCATTAAGGAATTGAAAAGCTGCCACCTGCACACAGTCCAGTTACAGTATCACAGTATCACAGTATGTTTGGGAATGGAAGGGACCTCAAAAGATCATCTAGTCCAATCCCCCTGCTGGAGCAGGAACGCCTAAGTGAGGTCGCACAGGAACATGTCTGTCGTGAAACGACGTGGAGAATGCAAAACTGCCGGCAGGACCTCTTTGAGCACGACGGGCGGGCCGCGAGAGTAAAGAATCTAATTCAATATGAATTTACCATCAATACCCTTTAATGAACTCCTAACAACACTGAATATCAATGTCCCCGAAGCCACGTTTTTCCAACCCTTATATACTCTATACCCAAAAGGCCATGCGGCAAGCACAGGCTACGATTGGTTACACATGCAGTCACTCTTCCCATCCCACGATGGTGATTAGCTGCAGGGCACTGTCCACATGCGCAGCGACGACGACGGCGCCCTCCTGCAGTCTGGGTCGAGGGCAGACCAGCTTCTGTATATCTCCGCATGGTCCTAGTGCACCTCAGTCACAACAAGCCCTGGCTTGTTCACAGCATATGGCCCAAAACTCTCCACACATGTCCAGGCGGGTTTTGAATGTCTTCAGAGAAGGAGACTCCATAACCTCCCTGGGCAGCCTGTTCCAGTGCTCTGTCACACTCACTGAGAAGAAGTTTTTTCTCAAATTTAAGTGGAACCTCTTGTGTTCAACCTTGATCCCATTACCCTTTGTCCTATCATTGTTTGCCACTGAGAAGAGCCTGGCTCCATCCTTGTGGCACTCACCCTTTATATATTTATAAACATTAATAAGGTCACCCCTCAGTCTCCTCTTTTCCAAACTAAAGAGACCCAGCTCCCTCAGCCTTTCTTCATAAGGGAGGTGCTCCACTCTCTTAATCAACTTTGTTGCCCTATGCTGGACCCTCTCCAGCAGTTCCCTGCCCTTCTGGAACTGAGGGGCCCAGAACTGGACACAATATTCCAGATGGGGTCTCACCAGGGCGGAGTAGAGGGGAAGGAGGGTCTCTCTCGATCTACTAACCACCCTCCTTCTAATACACCTCAGGATGCCATTGGCCTTCCTGGCCACAAGGGCACAGTGCTGGCTCATGGTCATCTTGCTGTCCACCAGGACCCCCAGGTCCCTTTCACCTACACTGCTCTTTAATATGTAATTTCCCAACCTATACTGGAACCTGGGGTTGTTCCTGCCCAGATGCAGGACTCTACACTTTCCCTTGTTAAATTTCATCAGGTTATTCCCCGCCCAACTCTCCAGCCTGTCCAGGTCTCGCTGGATGGCAGCACAGCCTTCTGACATGTCAGCCACTCCTCCCAGCTTAGTGTCATCAGCAAACTTGCTGATAGTACACTCTATTCCCTCGTCTAAATCGTTAATGAATATATTGAATAATACTGGCCTCAGTACTGACCCCTGAGGCACTCCACTAGATACTGGCCTCCAACTAGACTCCGCACCATTGACTACCACTCTCTGGCTTCTCTCTTTAAGCCAGTTTGCAACCCACCTCACTACTCTATTGTCTAGACCATACCTCTTCAACTTAGCTATGAGGATGCTGTGGGAGACTGTGTCAAAGGCTTTACCGAAGTCGAGGTAGACCACATCCACCGCTCTGCCATCATCCATCCACCTTGTTACATTCTCATAAAAGGCTATGAGGTTGGTCAAGCATGACTTCCTCTTGGTAAAGCCATGCTGACTGCCCCTAATAACCCTCTTGTCCTTGATATGCCTTGAGATGGCACCAAGGAGAAGCTGTTCCATTACTTTGCCAGGGACAGAGGTGAGGCTGACCGGTCTATAATTACCCAGGTCCTCCTTCTTGCCCTTTTTGAAGACTGGAGTGACGTTTGCTTTCCTCCAGTCCTCGGGTACCTCTTCTGTTTCCCAAGACTTGGCAAAGATGATGGAGACTGGTCTAGCAATGACTTCAGCCAGCTCCCTCAGCACCCACGGATGCATCCCATCTGGACCCATGGATTTATGGACGTCCAGACTATTAAATTGCTCCCTAATCCAGTCCCCAGTTCTAGTGTCTGAACTCCTGCAGCTGGCTGAGAGACACCTCAGTACCTTAAGATGGCCCTGATACCCAAGAGAAGGGTAGTGAGATTAGATGAAGTATTGATGCTAGGACATGGCCTTGCAGAAATCAGACCTCTCAGATCTACGTATGTCTCTTTAGATTTATTTGTTTATTTAAAGAATTTCTAAAGTCGTAACTTTATCCAGACTGCTTTACTTAAGCTCCATAGTCAGAAATGCTAGGGAACAAACACAAGTGTTATGAGCAAGAAGTTTTCTTGTTACACACATTTATGTCTCGGCTTCAGATTTACGTTTTGAAATAAGGAAAGCACATTGCAGCTACAAGGAATCGCCCTTGAATAAGGGGGAATTTGCCTTGAATAAGGTATACTCAGAAATGCTAAGTAGGATCTTCAACCTGTTGCTCATCTCAAGAAATGCATAATCAGAACTGCAATATCTCTTATCCATACAATATTATGAGTAAAAAATTCTCAAACAGAAAAAATGTTATTTTTTATTTATTTATTTGCATTTTCTGTTTGTGGAGGAGGATTCCATTATCTCTTCTCCCTCCCTTTCCATCTGCCCTTAAAGAATATCTGTTTTTCATCACAGAAACAAATTGTCATATGCGCAGCTCAGAAAGAGTCAACTAAAAATGCACACTGAAACTTTAGCAACCTGGAGTGATTGAGAACTGTATTTTTGTAAGTCAGCTGTAACTGCCTTTAAAAAAAACACAAGCAGTTTTAAACAAACAAACAAACAAAAAAACCAACAAAACCAACTGTTTCAGGAGTCAAATAGAATGCTGAAATAAAGGTGCAAGCAACACTGCTTTTCTTTAACCCCCCAAATGTTGCTTCCTTTATTTCTAGCTATTCTTTTTTTTTCATGATACAGACTTTAAATTATATGTTTCTAACACCTTCCTAGTTTTCTGCTTTTTTTCTTTTTAATTTCCTAAAGCTAAAACTGTTGATCATATCCATCTGGCTTATCTCATTATAACTGTCTGATTGGAATTATCTTCCCCATGGCTTTGCTCAGTCCATATATTACTTTGCCTCTGGGAATCTGCGATCTAGTATTGTCACCTTCCTTCTTTCTCAGCTTTTTAAATTAGCTTATGAAATGGATTTAGGAATTATATTTTCTTATCATCTGAGAACTGAAGCTGGCTTTATCATACCTCTCACTGAGTTTACACACAAATAGCATCTTTACAGGCTACAATGAAAGTAAATACACTTCTTAAGCACTCAGATCTCTTGCATACTAAAACAAACAGAACACTGAGGGTTTGTTTGTTTTCTAGGTGAAAGAAACATCTATGAAAATGACAGCAAATATGTGAAGCAGTTTTAAGTAATTATGGTTTGAATGTTAGTTGAATAATGTAATCTATAGTATTTAGGTAAGTTTAGCATTAATGCCAATACATTTATCACCTTGTTCCCTTAGGACTTCATTCAGAACCTGCAGAAGTCAAAGGAAATAAATTAATTGACGTCAATGAACTTTGAATTGAGAGTGTTTACTTGTTTTGCCTGCTCTGGTTCCTAATAAAGTATTTTTTCTTATTCAAAACAATACGATCCTTCCTTAGGCTCTAATTCTGCATACTGTCAGCATAAAGAGTAAGCAGATGACAGCATTTATGAAACCATGATATTATAGTAATTTCTGATGCAACAGAAAGTAGACTGTTGTAGATCACCTGGTTATTTGCAAAGTTATTTTCCTTTTTTTTCTTTTTTTTTTTTTTTTTTGACTGAGCAGTGTACTGCATTATGGCTTTCCTGCCGAAGTTGTGTATCATATATAAGCACCTCAGATTATCATAAGTAGCAAATTTGAGTAGTGTTTGTGACACAAATAACTTGTCTCTTAGAAATGCTAAATACTCACCTTCTGAAAATCATAGTAGTTTTTAATTTACCTCCAATTTGGTCATGAAAAACCCCCAAATAAAGAAACCAACCAGTCAACAAAGCAATAAAATCCAAGAGCTTAGACTGACACATCACTATTTATTTCTACAAGACACAAAAGGTATGTCAAATATTAATTGCCATTCACCATCTACGTGTTGCCAGAAATGACAAACTAAGATCCAGCAACTGAACATAAAGAAATACATGCACATATATTGCCACTAGGAATGGAAACAATCTGTACAGAGTCTTGGAAGCGTAACTCATATTTTATGGAGCATATCATTGTATTTGGTTGTTTACAAGATACAGAATGGCATGACAAATTAGGTGTGACACAGTAAGTCAACTTTAAAATAAAACTCTTCTATTTCTGGATCTGCTATTTTGGATTATGTCTAAACAAAACATATCCATAGGAATGGAATGATAAAATATTCAATGCATTTGAAATGTCAAGGGTTGTGGCAGTTCAGCTAGAGTTAAAGTGAGATGGAGGGAAGTTCGGCTTTCCAGCTACAGAATAGATTTTAGCTAGTTCCTGATGTTTAACTGCAGTTTAGAATAGCCTTCAAGAAGTTGAAAATAATTACAACAGTTTATTAAAATAGACTTCAGATCACTTGTTTTCACTGATTCCTCAATACCGAAGACTAGGAATTATTCTTAAACATACTAATTTTGTAGAATCAGTTTATATATCAACATTATATGGAAAAATCAGAGCTGAGAGAAACTCAGTTATTAACTGCTGAAGGGGTATATTAAAGCAAAAAATATCAGGATCAACAGAATAGTTTTGGGTGTTTTAAATGATGTGATAAACACTGCCTTTTATGTTTGTTGTTTTTTCTTTTTTTTTTTTTTTTTAATTCTTATGAAACCCATGACATAAGTGAATTCTACCCCCAAAAACTTTTTAAATTAGTCCCTCTCATAATGGTTTAAGATGCAAGTTATACAACTGAAATGATGACCATGCTATTGGTAAACTAGATTACAACTACAATACTCCTTTAAGAAACCTTAAAGTTACTTTAGGATAGCCCTACTATATTCCATTTGATATGTGAATAGTAATTAGGTTTAAAGATTTCTTTCTCTGCTCACCTGTTTTCTTTTATTTCTAAAAGCAAATATAAAACACAGCAAGAATGAGTATCAAAGCACAATACTATCCTTCTAATACAAAAATGCCACATTTGAAAATTCATATTTAATTATTAAGAGTGGTTGAATCTCTTAGAAGCTTACTGCCACATCGCTGTAAAAGCTGGCTTGGAGTCCTGACTGTAGGCAATAATAACTCTCTCTCATTAGTAAGAGTAACATCCTAGCAAGTTCTTAACAAAAATGATATTCAGTAAGTCAGAGACTTACTGACAGACTTCTGTTGAGAAGTCTCGAGTCAAGACTCTGATCACACTGAGAAACTTGAAAACAGATTTCCCAGTTTTGCAGATAAGTCTCCTGGCCTTTGGGGAAGATAGCAACTGGCAGAAATATACCCCATATGCTGCAAAGTGGTTTTGCTTTTCTGGGTTACTTTTTTGCTTGTTTGTTTTATTTTGTTTTGAGAATAAGATCAAACTAGCAAGAGATCTCAGGGGAAAGTCAAATACATGTCAAAGTGTTGGTTGTTTTTGTCTCTTCAGTAGAAATACAGACTTAGACAACAGCAGCAATCTTAGCATTCCACTTCCAAAATGTGAAAAGATGTTGTAGAAAAAAATTGAGATTCCCTTTCCAAGAGAACAGACAGTAGCAGTACAAGAGGCAATGAGCACAAGTTGATTCAGGAGAAAATCTGTTTGCATATAAGAGGAAACAATCTTCACCATTAGCACAATTAAATGTTAGGATGGGTAGACCAGAGAAAGGAGTGATGCACTCTCTCCTGCTAGAAATATTCAAGACTTGGCTTGACAGATGCCTGGGTAACCTTATCTAAGGTCCTCCTTTCAACAGAATGTTATACTAGATGACTTCCAGAGGTCCCTTCCAGCCTAAAACTCCCTGTGGTGTTGAGAGGTAATATTTCCTGTCATCCAAGTTAGCTAAGTTCTTCGTGGTCGTGGTTTTTATTTTGATGTTTCAGTAGTGGCTCAACTACAATGGCTACAAGAAACTTCAAGAGAACTCCAGATTACAAACCTATTTTAAGACAACCTCAACTGTACCTGTTGTCATACTGATGATCAGAAGCATCATGGCTTAATCTTAAAAACCTTATTTGACCAATGCCTTACAATCGTTACTGTTAGGAAGCTCTTATATTCTTTCTGCCTAACTGCAGTTTAAGACTATTACTTTTTTTCTATTCATTTATGAGCACATTATTTTTCTTAGTCAGTTTTGAATATATTTTTTAATATCTTCCCTCGGTCTTTTCTTCAAGCTAAGCAACTGCTTCATTCTGCCTTTTCTGATGGATGCTAGACCTAGATGTTTAAAATAGAAAAGCTCACAATTCTCTCTATGGAGCTATCATTAGAGTTTGTACATAGTGCTTTCCTCTTCCCCACCCCTTCACGGAAATCATTGTGAATTGAGTACTGCTGTGGAAGTATGCCCTAAATTTACTAATTGTTCAATGCAATCATTGGATTTTTTTGTTAACTCACACTTTTGAGTTTGATGTCAGGACCTTGCAAAGAGCTGTTTCCCCATAGCATAGTTTGCTTGTTAGTTTTATCTGTGTGTAATGTAGGCAGTCAAAGATGGTTTATGAAGGCTTTGAATGTGGAAATACATATCAGCTTTTTAATGATAAGGAAACAAAGGGAAACTTAAATGAAAGATTCCTCATATTTTGTTTCTTTGTGACCTTTTAAATAACATGCACACAAATTTATCCATTCTTTTTGTTGCTTGGGATTTGGAATAATTAAGAAACCCAAACAAACACACACAACAGCTCATGATCATTCATAAATGTAAACATTATTTAATGGAGTGTTGCAAGTCCAGGCCAGAAATATTTCATTAAAGTACTAAACATTGCAAACAAGTTAATGTGCTGTAGAACTGAAACTGAAATCGTAGTCCAAATGTAAATCCTTGCAGGATATTCGTAGCATTAAACTCAATAACTATTAAAATTATTTGTAGGTATTTTAGCCCATCACTAATTCTAGCCATGTCTGAGGTACAGAAAGTGTGACCTAGATTGAACACTGCAAAGAGAAAGAACACACAAGGGACACACTTATGTTAGTATTCTAATGAGAAAAGGAAATAGTTAACCAGAAAAGAAACGTTGTTTTTTTTTTCCACAGTGCAGAAATTGCTCTAAATATGCATAGTAATGTCATCCATCAATGTTTCTTCCATGAAGAAAAAAACTATTGGTTTATAGTGTTCAAAAATGTTGATGTTTTTCATTACTCAAGAGTAACATAGGGACATATCTATTAATTTTATTACAGATCAGAAACGGAGGCAGCACAAAGCAGACATTTAAATAAGATTAAAGGTCTGAGTTAAACTGCCAGGAGATAAGAAAAGCTCTTAAAAATGACACTGAGTATTCTTATACACCAATATAAAATGTAAAAATTAAACCCACACTACAATTCTTCATTTCTTGCTTTTGTAATCTAAAGCATACCTGTTTGTATTATATAAACAATATTATTGTTTATGGAGGATTGCAAAAATCCTTTAAAAATGTGGTAAATATATAAAAAAAAAAGACCATTTATTAAACTGTAGACAGTCACTAGATACTATTTGCAGTGTGTTTATCAAGCTGGTAACCCATGTATGTTTGCTATCCATTAGGAGAACGCTCTTGCAGCTTATCTTTAGAAAAATTGTCAAATACATCTCTGTCTCAGCACATAGCTTGTGCCATGGTGAGATAAATAGTTTTGGGGTCCATTTCTGCAAACTGATGAACATTTGATGCAAGTTGATACAGTTTTGAGTGAAACTTTTTACAATATTCATGGATAACAGAAAATCTTTTCTTCCTAAAAATACATTAAGTGGGATAATAATTTCCTGTTGCCATTTGTGACACAGTAGAACATACAAGTACAATATTATTAATGCTGAAGCCTATGGTTTATACAAAACTGAAGATTAAGTCAGAGTAATATCTGCAGATCAAATCAAAGTAACCATTCCCAGCTGACTGTTCTGCTTCTCTTCTGAAATTGTTGCAGTAGGTCAAAATTCTTAAGCAATTATGATAAAGAGAGAAAAATAATAATTTTTAAAAAAGGTCTTTTAAAGTAGATGGAAAGAAGGTCTAATAATAATTATAAACAACCAAATCAAACCAAACCAAACCAAACCAAACTAAACTAAACTACACTAAACTAAACTAAACTAAAATAAATTAAACTAAACTCAAATCAAATCAAATCAAATCAACAACAAAAAAAACCCCACAAAACTGTAGCTTATCAATACTTTTACTGTGTGCTGTGCAGTACCAAAAGTACTACTTTAAAGCCTGTTCCAACTGAAATTTCTGTGAAAAAGCTTTAGATTACATTCTTCAGTTCTGATATTCTATCTAATTCTGTTTTAACATTAAACATAAGACATCACCCTCTTTTCATCCCACTGCCCCTCACTCCATACCAAGATTTTAACATTTTTTCCCCTTAAGAACAGCATACCCAGAATGAGAAATGGAAGATTGCAAATGAGCATAAAACCATACCAATATATTCTTGATACATCAAACTCTAAAGCAACTTTTCACCATTGGAGGTATGGGTAAGTGATATCATACAAGTTTTTGCAATAAGATGGCAGGGATGATGCCTGAAGGTGTATTATAACTTCCGTTCTTGAAAACAGGTCAGCATTCAAAAATTTAGGAACATCTTTGATGCTAATCGTGGTTCAGGTCTTATAAAGTAATATTTTATTAACTGCTAAAGCTTACTATATTTTAGACAGATAAAATCTGATGTTTTAAGTTAAGAACCTTAGACAACTAGGTTTAATTTTAAATTGAGTGTTAATTTTTAATCACTATAAACAAATTCCTTCCAAGCAGACCATATAATGCCTAACCTATTTCTGCAGAATTAGGACACCAGTCTGTATGTTCAATGCCTTCCAAAGGGGAAGCAACAAAAAGGGTACATGGTCTCCAAAAAGACTGGTTTTCAAGTAATATAATCCACTAGTATATAGAGTAATCAGGATAGAAGAGTCTTGCTATACTTTGGAAATAATACAAATATCATGCTACTGTTCAGCCATACACATTAGTCTTCCTGAATAGTGGAAAAAGCACAATGTCAAATGCAAAGCTGGAGAATATTTAGAAACAAACTGATATTTGTTAGTAAATAAGCAGTACTGAAACTCTGTAAGAAATGCCAGCATTGACTGTGAAGACTTGTAGGGAGGAATTATTTCTGTAATTAGAAACATATATAGTCCCCATACATTCCATGCAGGAATCTCAGCAAAATATACTGTCCAGAAGCAAGCTCCGAAATGGCTTTGATCAGTCAGTGACATGACAAGGATATATACTATTTAAAAAAAAAAAAAAAAAAAAAAAAAAAAAAAGGAAAGAGGCTTGTTCAAGAATGCTATTCATGATCACAAGGTGAAAAGGGGTTAGGGAGAAAGGAAAAAGAAAATAATGTAAACTGAGGACAATCAAATTACTTACGGTCCAGCAGTTCTCCTCCAGTGAAAAATTCTACTCTTGATAGACCCCCGGATACTGTACAGCTGAAAAAAAATAATATGTTTAATACTCATTAATGCATTTTCATAATCTCAATACATTAATACTAATCAAATAAATGATTAATCTCCCTTCCCCAAGCTGAACATACTCTGTGACAATAAACTTTCTTGTTGACCCACCTCTGCTGCTCTTAATGCATGCGCTGATAAAATGCAGATAGTCTCTGGATCAAGCCGTGCTGTGATCCTCCAGGAATTGTTTCTTGGAGATGCTGTGCTTGCAAGTTGCATGGAAAATACTTTTACCTCCTCTATTATGTGTCTAGAAATCCCTACAGGGCAAAGAAACACAGTGAGAATGAAACAGAAGTTTATCACCTGACAAAGACAGTAAGAAAGCTCCCAAACCAATAGTTTTTTGAAAAGTTTAGAGACAAGTATAGCAAACTTGGAAGGAGGGATAATGACCATGATAGGTTCCATAAAAAGAAACAGAGCCAAAGCAAAACATAAACTGCTTCAGTCTTGTGTCCTCTACTCATCTTCTGCTATATGTATCACCTTCTTTGATCAGATTAGAACAATTAACAATCACTAATAAACCAAACCACTTCTCATAAGAGCAGTCTTTATAGGTTGTAAAAATTAGTTTAATTTTCACTTGTCTTTCTATTCAGAAAGTCTTTTACCTTAAAGAGTCTGTGGCTTTGTTTTCAAATTCAGTATTCTACTTTTGAGTTGGATTTCCTAGTTTTGAATTCTAATAATATGAAGTTTATTAGTGTGGTATGTATACCATTAGCATATTATATGTAAGCTTCTTATATATGCAGTATTAATATTTCATATATATTACTCTAATATGACAGTATTACTCTAATATGACAGTGTTACTCATTAATCTCTTTTAATCAGAGTATGTTATAGCCACACTTGTTCACTTTGTGTTATTTTACTTTGAAAGTAAATTAGAAAAATTATCGCATCTAGTCCAGGTTTACTACTCATCCCAGTTCATTGATTACTTGGTAGCTGAATGGATTACTTAAAAATCCCATATCATTAAAGAAATCAAGCAAGCTCCGAAATGGCTTTGATCAGTCAGTGACATGACAAGGATATATACTATTAAAAAAAAAAAAAAAAAAAAAAAAAGGAGGAAAGAGGCTTGAAGAGGCTTGTTCAAGAATGCTATTCATGATCACAAGGTGAAAAGGGGTTAGGGAGAAAGGAAAAAGAAAATAATGTAAACAGAGGACAATCAAATTACTTATGGTCCAGCAGTTCTCCTCCAGTGAAAAATTCTACTCTTGATTGTTGTCTTTTATTTCACATATGCAACTTCACTTGAGATTGCTGGAAGTTATTTGGAAATAACTAAAGGTAGCCTTTAATCCAGTTGTCAGTCCTCTTCTGTAACCCTGTTGTAGACATATTAAAATTCACAAAAGTCATTCTCCTGTTTCATTGAGATTAGGTCTATAAATACCAGAAAATTACTTCATAGTACCTGGTAAACTCACAGCTACATGAAGATTTCTGGATGCTTCTTGAAATGTTGGTGAGCTATCATCTACAAAGCAAATTATTTGAATGATCAATTAATTAGCATTGCATAGTAGTACAGTAGACATTGAATTTGTAACCTGAAATTCAAGAGAAAGTTAGTTACCTTTTTAACCATCCAGTTATGGAACAAAAACAACAATAACAAAAGTTCCAGCCCAGAAGTTGCAAAGAAGGAAGGGAAATAAATAATAATACAACTTCTACACCGATAAGATACCGAGAACAAAATTGCTTCCATGGACAAAATTGATCATTGCATATTTGTTTGAAAATTATTATTCTTTCAATAAGTAATAGTTAATCTCCTCTCAGTTTTTATCAAGATGTGATGCATTTTGTATTATGAAACCTAGCTGTCCTTTCTGGAGTCTCTTTTAAAGTCTCATATCAGTCATACTGCATTTAATAATTTTTCCTTGTCCTGCCCTGATTGATATTATCTTTGTACATTAAACTGCTCATAACACCTAATAGTTAATAAACAGGCCGCAACCTGGAACCAAAGAAATCTGTTACATTAACCACAACAGAAAGATGTGACATATATCAAGCTATCAGAATATTCATTAAACTTTTTTAAAAAGAGCTCTATACAAAGTCAGTAAAGTCTTTTCATTTCCATGAAAATCTTAATGTCAGGTAATGACCCTGAGAACCTGTGACAAAATTCATCTTCATCAGCCTTTAAGAACAAGTAAATTATAAATGCATATTCCCAAGGACCTGCTCAGCAGTATTCCCTGGTCTCATACAGCAGATGGACTAGTGTTTAGCCATCATTTTTGGTGTCTGGCAATCATTTCAGGTGTCAAACACAATGCTGTAGTGTAAGAGTGTCAGGCCAATAGGTTCCAAGCTACTTAAGATTTTTGGTTTTTGTTCGTTTTCTTGATTACACCTATTGGTATCAGTTTTCTCCTTCCTTTCTACTAGCCCAAACCAAAATCTTCTCCATCACTTTTTCCTTTTTCAGTGTTATCATTCTCAAAGCATATGGATTAGATAAGAAAAAACAATCTCAAAATACCAATAGGTACCAGATTTTTCAGTGAATTTTAAAACCGAATTGCATAGAAAATGTTACTGTCTTAGACTAATGAAAGATTTTTCCCTACTGTACTTTTGCTCATCAGAATCAATCACTGATTTATTTTGATCACTGTCTTTATAAATACAATATACATGCAACTATTGACCCTGGACAGCTAAAAATCTACTCATAAGAAGCGATACAAATGACCCTATAATTTAGAAAACTTGAAAAAAATCAGGAGAAAACACATTTAATAAGTGAGGTGCTTGAATCACTAGAGAGTTGGGTAGCTGAATGGTTTCTAGCCTTGATTTAACAAGGATGAAGCTAGAAACAATGTTGAAACTTTAACAGTCCCAACTAACATAATGAGAAACAAGATTGCCTCATGTAAAATTCATGTTATTCTGTTTAAAGAAAAAGCTCATACATTAGGAAGGGATCTGCAAGACTGGTGCTACTCACTCCCATTTCAGGCTTCTTGAGTAGGCCGCAGGTAAAGAAATAGTTGCACACAAACACAAATAGGACCTCTTTTCTAATAATCAATTTTTCCAAATGTTTGTGTGTAAATGCAGCACATACTAAAAAGATCAAAAAGTAGGAAAAAAACCCCAAACAAACAAACAACAAAAAAAACCCTGAAATTATTTATAAGAAGCAAATGTTAAAAAAAAAAAAAAAAAAAAAAAAAAAAAAAAAGAGAGAGGTCAATTTCTGGATGTTCTTCCACCATAAAAATCTCAAAAACAGTGTACATCAACCATCTACTGGGAATCAAATCTATTTGGCAAATATAATTTAAGGAATTTGACCCAAGAGTTCCAGCTACTTAATATATTCTAAAGTTGTTACCAATACAACGAATAAAGTTCAGTTAAAGGTATGTCAAATATGTTAGATACTCAATTTGCAATTAGAACAAGAAAAAGGTAAATTTCTTCTGAAGCAGTTTGTCTCCCTTTCCCAAGCATCTCTCTGTTCACAAAGCATAATTCATTTGGTATATGCCATGCTTTAATAAAAATAAACTATAGCCTGTTTAACAAAAGAACGTGAACAATTTTCCTTTAATAAAGAAGGTCATACGTAAAATATTTCAACAACTGTTCTGGTACTTACAGTCTTTATAGTCCTTGAAAAACTAACCTATTTTATGATTTATTGTTCCTCTGAAGGGCCTCTTGCTCATGAAAATTAAAGGCAATTTCCACTGGTAATAAAATTTACTATAAAACTACATTAAACGCCATTCCTGTTTCAAGGTAAGAGCCAACATCTAAGTTCCAGCACGGTCTTACATGAACTTTGTAGTTCTTCCATCTGTGGCTTCAGATAAAGCACAGTTTGAGAAAAGAGCCTGACAAAAAGAAATACACTATTAATGTTACCTGTCATGACAATTTGTATGAGCTTTCGTTCTTTAAACAACAACAAGAAAAACCACCACCAACAAAATCACAGCTATTCCAATTAATCTAAGAGCATTTCAAGCACTTGCTGAAGGTGACATTCTATTTTGAGGTAACACTGGTGTATTCACTTGCCTGGACATTAGTACCCAAGTGTGTTTTTAGACACCTTGAAGTAACTGAACATATTTGCATTAGACTTACAGGAACTATATTTTGAAGAATAATTTTTTCTTCTTCTTAAATGAAAAAGGAAATAAGATTGTACGAAGTTCACTTGTCTGAATACAGATGTCTAACTCCTCTTCAGGATAATCCACCTGACCTTCAGTTCTTCCAGAGTAGTGCAAGCTATCATACCTGTCAGCTCGTTCAGATGTCTCAGAAGTTTGTCGCTAGAAGCCAATATCTTAGTGACATAATTTTTTAAAATCTTAATGAAAATAAAGGAACATTGAACTATTTGAAATACTAACTAGCTAAATATTAGAACTTAACTGAAATACATGTCATTAAAAAAATTTGGAGTGTATTAAATGGTTATAGATTTCACGTTTTCATTCCTTGCAGTTTTGATTATTGTCATGGAGGCACCCCAAAGTCAGTTTTAGGCAGACAACAAATTCCAAAACAGACTTTATTCTAGTCAGAAAAGTATAGCAAATAAACTGACTACAACAGGTTTTATACTCTGACAACATAAAATGCAGATTTGGATATTGATTGAGGAGATTATTGGGGTATGACTACATAAAAATAACGAGGATCCACAACATACACGCATACACTCACAAGGAACAAAACTAGAGGCCTCTCATTCAAGGGTACCCAGAAGAAATAATCACTTGCCTGGGTTAGGCAAGGACTCATTCAAAGATATACCCAACAGAGGAAAATAACCACTCACCACAGGAGGAGCTGAGGTGCTCTCAATCCTGGGAAGTCTCCTTAGATGGCAACCCAGTCTAAGTGGAGGGCTCCAGTTCACAGACCTGCTGCTCCAAGACCACTAAAAGGGTGGTCTTCAGCGGGGACCCCATTTTATAACCTCATCAGATCTGGTTGTGGGCATTATAACACAGTCTGGAAGCTTCTCAGCTTCTCTGGGCACCTCCTCTTTTGAGGACCCTGTCAGTTGGCTGAGGATCCCACTTCTCCTCCGCCCTCCAGCTGAGTGGATGTGAAGTCACCCTGTCCCAGGCTGGGGGAGGACAGTGTCTGTCAGCATGTCAGCAGTCCTAGGTGTGTACATGGGGACAGGCACAGTGGAACACAAAAGGGTCTAAAGAGCCACCAGCTGCCCTCTTGAAGGCTCCTGATCTCATCTGGGGGATTTGCAACTGCCACAATTACATATTAGCATCAGAAAAAAAGAAAGGAGAAAGTAAAACTTTAAGCTGTGTGATTCCAGTCAATCAAAACTGAGAAATTTTGGTCTTTCTATTCTATAGCTCTCTCTCTGAGCCAATAGTTTTCTAAGGAAGTCATAATATTGCTTTGTCTAAGTCATACACCTGAAAATCAATTTTTCTGTTAGGATTTCAATACTTCCTTCTTATTATCTGTTTTTCTTGCTTAAACAATATCACTTACAGCACCTGTCCACTGCCTTTACTGATGGCTAGCTGTAGTATCTAGCACACTTCAGTAACCTCACTCCCCATACTTCCATCTGTATATTTTTCATGTCTTTCCCACTGTTTTCATGTAAGTAGAAAGCTGCTGTGAGAATCCTGAATAAGTAAGCCTAATAAGGATGAAAAAAGGTCGTCTTATGGCTCTGAGTGGGGTGGAATAAAAGATTACAACATGTAAAAGCAAAGTAAAGGCTAGAGAAAAGCTGATGACATGGATTTGAAAAATGTATATTTAAGACTGACAGAGATTAGGACAGCTTTATCTTTGCTGCAGCTTTATTAACTTCACTGTAGTTACAGCAGAGACTCAGCTATTGTAACACAACCCACATATATTGTTTTTTAAATATTTGGGTTTCTTTAAAGGTATCATTATTTTGTAGCTTACTGTGACTGTCAGCCCTGAAGGATGAATCCTTATGGGAATTTAATAGTGATCCATCTACACAACACTGCTTCATCAGAAATCATCCTGAAATTGAAAACTCACGCTGCTGTCTAGAATTTAGTGGCTTTTTTTTCATCCATTTTGCTGTGTTTAAGTAGCTAAACAAGTGAAGCAAGTTATCTTTTTATAACTTCATGAAAAAATACTTTGTCTTTTTTGGACTCCCCACAGTTCATGGAAGAAAATACTGATAACAAGATTACTAAAATTCAATACAATATTACAGGTACAACTGAAAACAACCAATGTAAATGAGGTGCAATTACAAAGTCTTCTGTTTAGGCTGACAATGAAAAGGAAACTTCCAACCTGTGAAAATACAGGATTCCTCCAAAGTCTTCCAATAGCAAGTAAAAATAAACAACTATACTGCCATTTCAGACAAAGACTTTGATCACTTAATTGGAAGGGTTATGAGACATGGCTGCAAGACCAATCTCCATTGTCTGGACAACCTTATAGAAGTCCCAAATAGTATTTTTAAGGCTATTTGAAGAGATGAACAAATAAGTACAATATAAACATAAATTGTCTATACTTTTATCCTCCTTCCACTTCAAGTAATGTTTCCTAATGACACACCCATGTAATGTTCTAAATATATTGTGGTAAAAAATTGTTGAGTATACATCATACATACACGGTGGATCTGTCATGTTGTAATTTTGTTCTTTGCACTTCTCTTTGCAGAGAAGAATCTCCATAAATAAATGTTTCCTAGAATGAAACTAAATTACTAAAATCTTTATCTCATTTAAATGCAGAATCACATCCTAACACTTCAAGCCTGCAGATGTTTAGTTTTGGAATGAAGCCATTCGGCTATAAAGTGTGATCAGTTTACATATGTTATTATAGTGTTGTTATAGTTTAGTCATTGTTTGACTTGATATCTGACACAAATTAGTCTTTTTTTCCCCTTCTAACTCATTTTTTTTTTAATTATTTATATGATAACATCATCATGACAAAATCATTCCCTGCTCATGCAATCCTTTCCTTTCATGGTTCTTTGAGAAGCATTAACACCCCTTGAATTTTCCTCTTTTTATATGAAGATTGAATATCCAGCTGTTACCTTAATTAAGTCTCCCACAGGCAAGGAACTGGCTTTATGTACCTGCAGAGAGAACTTTCATGGTGTTTTAATGACTAGCTATAGATTAAGCAAGGTGACTCAAGACCTAATGCAAGCCAAAGTCAGAGCTGTCAGTTTCCAGTTAGGAGACTTGTTTGTCTCTCATGACAGTGAACCACCACAAATTACATGCTTTAGCACTGTTGGTTAATCTTTTGCCACCTGACAGATGGAAGTAAATCAGTTGACTTATGTTAATCATTTCCAGGAAGTGGGAACTATTTCAATCTTGGCACAGTTTTGCATCTGTGAGGACAGCATTAGGAGATATCACAACAGCAACCCATTATTTATAGATAAGGTGTCATCTGAAGTGTGTGTGCTGGGTGGAATGAGTGGCAGGGAACATGGGGAAAATGGAAGGCATTATTCAACCCTTTCTCAAAAGCTTTCCCGCTTGAGGAGAAAGCTTCTGATTGTTCATATCTTGCATATTTTATGTTTTTACAAAGCTGAATAAAATTTTTGGCAAAATCTAGTTGTTATCATGTATATATAGAAGAACTGCATAGAGGTCTCCCGAATAGATGTCTCACGGCTTATACCTAGCAACAGTATCAGTGAGTAATAACTAAATACACCTCTACAAAAAATAAGAAAATAAATTTGGCACTACCAAAAAAAAAAAAAAAAAAAGAAAAAAAAAAAGAGGTATGAATTCTGGAAAAATGGAGAATAAGTTTCTTCATAAATAAAATTACTAAATAGTATTTAAAACTTGCAAAATATCTATTAAGATCTTTTATAGGTAGCTTTAAAAACAAATTGATGCCATGAACCTTGGACTAGTCCCTGGTAAAACCTGTCAACATAAGAACAAACTGCACTTCAAAGCATGAGAAGAACAACTCCCAGTTTGCTTTTTGTAATTTTTCCCTTTTAATACAACTGTATAATAACTGGAGGAACAGTTTGGATTCCCATGGTACTTAATTGTTTTCCTAGTGACTGCCCTTTCCACAGAACAAGTAAATAATAATACAAGTGTCATAATTGCATTAAATTATTTGATGGATATGGGCTTTCAAACACTTCTATTTAGCTCAATCTCATGTGATATTATATAATTTATATATATAAAAAAGGTAACAGGATCACTATTTAAATTCTTTCATAGTTTAACTCAAAATTAAAATTTCTAAAGTTCATGGCAGGGCTTCAAAATTTGGTAAGGAAAAATGCTTCAGGATAGGAAAAAAATCTTTGGGGAAAGGCCAACAAAGAGCGCTTCAGAGACATTATTTTTCTTGCAAAAATAGAGGGGAAGTGTTATAGTTATAGAACACAGTTTGCTATTTAGATTGGAGACAAGTAATCCAGTGTCATTTTAACACTGATCATTTACTTGACTTCCTAGTGACCATGAAGAATGATAAGTCTTAAACTGTACAGTCCCATTGTTTCATCACCATCTTCCTACTTATACATGCATTTGTTCACTCCGTTTCCCTTATACTCTTATAAACAGAACTCCCCTGAGATTGCAGGATAGCACTCAAGGGCTGGATTAAGATTGCATGGGCGTTAACAAATTCAAAACCTCTTCTGAACTGTTCTAATTTATTTTAATACACTTTTCTTTCTTTTCTGACTCCCTTTGGAGAAGGTTCTTGTCTGTGCTGCATGGCTCTTGATGCTTTTCCATGGGCTTCAGAAATCCTTGTGCATATAGGTAATATTATCAGGACTGCTAATTACAAAGATAGCATTATTGCATTTTGAATTGGATACGAAATTACAGAAAGAATTCTTAGACTCCCCCCACCCCCTCCCTATTTTTTTCTGACAACATGTACAATGATCTTCAAAAAGGGTACATTTTACTCTGTCATGCAAGTCTAACTTGCTTGTTTTCTTTCTACATAGTGATTTTGTACTGTGTGCTCATTGATCCATTTTCAGAAACATACCAGGTTAATTCTCATTCATGCTCACAACAGCCACTATGCATTCCACTTGAACAGGTAGAGGAGATTCTGCAGCACTGTTTAACCAAATGAGCAGGCCACAGAAAATCACAGTGCTAAATATCACTTCCCAGGTAATTAACTGTGTCTTGGATGCTCCCTGTCAACCTTCTTTCACGTTTTGTGGATGTTTTCATTGCACACAAATGCTGTGTCTTTAAAACATAATGCATACGATTTTGTTTTCCAGTACTATTTGCAAACATAAACACACATATATACATAAAAGACACATATATATATAAAAGACTGTTCATCGGCCCTCTGCCTAGACAGCTGATTTGTATTTTCCTGGCAAATAACATATATAAACAGTAAAATATGTCACATTCAGAGAAATCTGAGTTAAAAGTGAGTGACAAAGTTACAAAGTAAACTTATTTATGACCTTGTTGGCCTTCAACCTGTCTCAACTGCTCATTATGTTTCAGTCAATACACATAGACGTAATAGACGTAATAGACATAGACGTAATTTTCTATTACAAAAATAATTTTCTATTATGTGTCTACCACTAGTATTTGAACATGGTCCCCTGAGTTTAAACATGAAATTCCTCAAGATGTAGAGTTCTTCAAAATTTCCTTCTCTACAATTGAAAATGTATAATTGGTGAAACGGTGGTATCTTGTATTTATTTTCCTTCCCATGCATAAAAAGTTCTGTCTGCTCTGCCATATTTTCCAAAGTTGTGTTGAACTATTACAGATATCCATATCATACTTATGTCCTTAAATTCCAGATCAAGTCATATATAGAGTTTAGCAGGAAAGATAACACAAAGGTCTGTCAGTACTGAGTATTCAGGTGGGGTCATCACATGGCATTCTGCTGCGTATATTCACCTTATATCGCTGTCATTTTAAAACTATGTAAGTACATATATCAGTGGAATATCTGATTATTTTTATTCAGGAGTAATTGGGAGGAAAACTAAACTGAAATACTGGAAATCTACCAGACTGAGAACTATAAAATGATGGAAGTGAAATAAACAAGAAACAATTAAAACCAAACCAACACCTTATTACCATGAATAATGGCATTATTAAACATAATACAAGGAGTTTCTGTGTGTTTATAGAAGTAAAACCAGCTTATGCATTCTATTTTTTCCACTTGAATGTCTAATGGCTATACATACTGATTTTTTATGAGTATGAATTTTGAGTTTTAACTTGTTTGTTTGTTTTTTTGTTTTTTCAGATACATATAATAAACTATAGCCTTAAGTCATTAGAATGTTTATGCATAGCAAGCTATAGAAGGGGCAAACAAGTCCTTTCAAAAACAATGGAAAAACAAGGGAATTAATAGTGAAAACTATTATATAATTTCAGTTTGATTTTCTCAAATAAATTTTGCTTGACTTAAAAGAAAGTAAATTAAGTTGGAAAACAAAATGAATATATATCAAACTTCAAAAGGGACTGAAGCTCAGAAAATACTAAAGAATTATAATTGATAAATTAAAATACAATATTTTCACTTGTGAAAAAGAAGCATAGAGACTCACATATTTAGCAGACATTAATATACATACACTTACAAAACATATATATTTACAAATATATAAAGGATAAAAACAAGATTTGAAAAACAAAAATAATACAGTTTATGTTTTCTCTGAATATGAATTTCTACCCTTAGAAAGGATATCTTGAAACAAAGCAATAAAAAATAAGTCAGGAAACATGCAAATTTTTTATATCTGTTCATAAGACATTTAAAGAACACATATTAGTACACATATGAATATACAGCTGATACAGCAGGTTTGGGGGAAAAACAACTAAGGAAGAGCATTATCAAGCATTTGATAATTTGTTAAAGCTTGTTAATTATTTGATAAAATGTTAACTGTTGGAGGAGAAGATGAGAAATATCTGAGGTTTATGGTCACAGTTTAAACCAGATTACAGTCCAATTCCCACAGCATTTGATAAATGGAAATGTCATGTGTCTCTTGTTGAAATGAATGGGTTGTGAACAGATGCAGAATTTCAGACTAACAAGAAGGTGAATATATTTTGAAGAACCTTTTAAGTTAGCTATTTTTCAACTTAGCTGTTTCCCATTTTGTAAGGAATGAGTTTAAACTCTGTTATAATTGTGATTTTGACCTCCATGTGGAGAAAAGTACAACATCAAGTGGAGTACCACAGGGATCAGTACTGGGACTTATTTTTATAATTTAATAGTTTCATTAAGAGCATAATGGAAGACATTAAGTCAACCTACTTTTTTTTTTTTTTTTCCCCACAGCCACTTATTTGGGTATTTTGGAATAGTAGCTTGCCTTCAATGCAATTGCTTTAATATTAAATAAAGAGCAGCTGTATACCAGGAGACAGCTAAGAAACACAACCTAGATAAATATTCTTTGACAGCAATGTATGAAAACAAGATGAAGAAACACCTATGATGTGTGCAACTAAATAAGAATTTGCTGTATTACTATGTCTAAATAGACAGTTAACAATTGTGAAGATCACAAACTAGAGAAGCATTACTTTTGATGCATATGCAAAATCAGATATGGCTACATCTAAAATAAATTTTAATCACATATAAAAGAACACCAAGAATAGAGGAGACTGATTTCCCTTAGTATAGCTGAATGTAAAGGGATATGATGATTTTTCATAAATACATTCAGCAATGTACAACTGTTTCAAGACAATCATACAAAACCAAGGCAGGAAGGCTTTTTTAATCTCCCTTCTTCATTCTCAAGACCTACATCAATATCATTCTTAAAGGAACATTTCTATGACTATTCCAAGTATATTCTAAGAATTCCAAAGAATTCGGTCTCTACAATCTCCTTCAGCAACCTATTTTAATGTTGTTCTTTAATTATAGAATGCTTTCTGCATGTCTCATGCAAAGATTCCTCCCCTAACTTGAGACTCGATACCTCTTGCCCTATTTTTCGTGATCAAAATATAAATTCTTTCATTTTTTTTTTTGATCAAGCAGTGCAATATTTTTACTTATTTGAAGGGCACTTACATGATGAGAAGGAAGAAATGGAAGGAAAATCAGCTCATCTTTAGGATAAATAATTGCAATTTATTCAAATCTCTCTTTATAAACCATTTCATTAAGATACTTAATGATATGTTTGGTTCTTCCCAAAATGCTTCAGTGTTACATACTTTTCTTGAGATTCCTAGGGCTGTAAATAGCAGCCCACACTTATATTTGCATCACTAAAATAACTACTTCTATGGAGCACTTTCAGGCTGTAAAGCTCAATTTCTTATACAGCTGAACTGTTAGCATTGTTCTTTGTCATATTTTCGCCCATACAAATTAGCATTTTCCAAACTGATTCTTAAGGATACAAAAAGAACAATTCCCAGCAGGTGGTCTAGGCCAAACCATCCTTTTCTGAAAGGTAGTAAGTATAATGTTGTGATATGAGCTTTTCTCTGCCAGTTGTTTTTCATGACGGAGTCCCTGGTATGTTTAAATTACTAGAACACACTTAGCTTGACCAATGTTGAATCAACTGAAATGATTACATAGATGGGAGTATTGTCTTTTATATATATAAAAAAACATAGGCATGATGTTATTAGGTCATATAGATCTTGTGATCCCTCTTAGCTCTTCCATCTTTTTCTTAAGAGTGTTCTTACTTATGGAACTGACAAATTAGAGAAAACACCCCCCAGAAAATGAAGTGCAAGTTTATTTTGAATTTTAACCCAGACTTTGACATACCTGATGGTACCAACCTTCTTTCTGTTGCCTTGAATTTAGTAAGTGTGTAAGTCAACACAGGCACATCACAAGAAGCAACCAGAGACCACTAATCCAATTGCAAAGAGCAAATTTATTTTAGTTACCTTGCTATCGGGAGATCTCCAAAACAGCACCTAAGCTCCCAGGCAGAGGTGACACAAACAAAGAAGCAGGAGCTGCAGAATTCAGCCCTGGCAGAAGATCACTGGGCTTGCTGTGTTTGTCTGTGTTTCAAGACTTCAAGCAGGCACAGCCTTCCACTCTTTCTCACAACAAAGCAGGAATCTCAGACATAACGATAAGGTGTGTTAGATTTTCTTGCAGGCCTATGTTATCTAACACAGAAGATCTACTTGTCAAGCACACAAAGTCAGTAAAACAATTAGTGTGATGTATGTGTTTTTTCTGCATCCCAGCTGCAGTCACTTGAGCATATTTTTGATTAGCCTCCTTGCTATTCTTGCGCAATTCCCGTACAGTAAGCATGCCATCTATTCCATCATTCAGTTCTTTAACAAAATTACTCAATATTATTGGATCCAAGACAGATTTCTTGCAGATTTTTACTCAATGCAGCCATTATTTTCATCATTCAGAATAATTTATGTCAAATAATTTAGAAACTAAAAATATTTAAAGGCCTACAATAGTTTGACTAGTAGCTCGTAACTAGAATGAGTTAAATAACTTCCTAGGGTCCTGTTCACATGTATTCTCTATAAATGTATGCTTCAGATTACCCAGAGATTCTTAGACAAAACAGAATTTCCATTGTAGTGATACTGAACACTATATCCAAAGTTGATAAAACAAAACTCTGTGGTGTTTTTATGGATGTATTATGTCTTATACTCTTTTGACACCCTGGGACTAGAGAAGTCAGAAACAATCCAATGTAAAAACAATCTAGACAGTGACAAACTGGGCACAAAAAAAAGCCTTTCCCCGACAGAATGGTTGCTGAAGAGGAAACATTACAGATGGTAGATCTTCCAGTCCTTTGACTGTCCCCTAAATTTCTGATCTTCTGAAATATATGGGCAACCCTAATGTTTCTTTCTGTGATCCAAAGACTATAGCTTTATAGGGTTCATTTTCAAACAGGTGCTGTTAAAACGAAAGTTCTTAAAATGAAATATGTCTTTGTTCTAAAAGAAAAAAAAAAAAAAAAGGGTGAACTTCACTCCCATTAACTACTGTAAACTTCATGGATTATAGAAGAGTTTTGTTACTTGACTTTTTTCAAGATTTTTTCCTCTTTTAGCTATGTAATTACCCAAGCTTTCATATTAATAGAAGAAACAATTCAGATCAGTACAATCTTTTGAACTTTAGAATCAGTACTTTCTTGTGGGATCCAGAAAATGCTATCTGAAACTTGTACAATGCAACAAAATTAAGAAAGGGATACTCAATAGAGATTCTATTGTATAGGGTGTAATTCTAGTGAGATAAATATCATTTAGTAAATAGTGGTTTATATTTTACATTTAAAATTAACATTTTATAGTTAGGCAAATGAAACAGTTTTTTTCTATTGTTTTTATTCAATTTATTCAACTCATCTTGTTCATATTTTTACAGTAGTTCTATTTACTAGTTTATCTACCCTGCCAATTATCACACCTTGATTAAGTAAACACTCTAACCCTTTCTACACTAATGTCCTGAATTTTGGTCTCCTTGTAAACTGTAGTAGGAGAACAGAGAGAACAATAAAGATAAGGCACTGCACCCAGTAGCTAAGATATAGATGTCTGAGGCAAGAGATAAGGCTTAATATATAACAAGGTCAAAAATTGAAAGGAAACTAAATGAAATTAAAAAATTATATTTGAAAACATTCCACAATTGCATGAGTAGAATTCTTTTATGTTTTTGCATATTATAGCTGAGAACCATATTGAAGAGAAGCTTTCAATTTGATATGTAAAATAGACACTTTGAATATTATGTAAGATACACTTAAGAAAAAGAAAATGTTTTATAATTAGGATAAATACGTAAGCAAAGTGATCATTGACATTAAAATTCCTCCATAAGTTGTGAGAGTGTTTCCTTTTGCAGGAGCACAACATATTTCTTGATGCCAACTTAGTTTAATTGGATGCTCTTTGATACTGCAGAGAAATTGAAGTGTTCTTAAAATGGTAAGCTGTGTCATAAAAGTACAACTAATATGTTTGGGAAGTTGATTAAGAGAAGAGAAAAATAATCTTTCAGTGTCAACTCACCAGGTTAACAAAATAATACAAAGTACAGCTACCTGTAGTAGTGATTCAGAATACAAGTAAGCAACTCACAGTAAAACAATAACATCTTTACAAATTTTAAAAAATATTTCTAATGAAAAACAGTATAATTCAGAAGAGAAAAAAACTCACAACAACAAAAAACCCACAAAGTAAAAAAAAAATATTTCTTCTGGATTAATATCTGAAGCTAGTCACTATTAGCTGATATTGTGAATATAATTCCCTTCAATTCACAATGAGGTGGAAAATATAGTAACCTTTGCTTAAGGCTTCTCTTTGGAGAAAAAATACTAAGTGGCAGGAAAATATAACTTTGTGGCAAAGCACTACTATTTCTCACAAAGGAAAATGTTCGGGTATGGTTATGCCTCATTTAGTCAAGACAATTTAATATAATATAGAAATATAGTAGAGAAATACAAAATCTGTAGACTATTAATGGAAGCTATCACTCACAGTATCCCATTTTTTAGATATCCATATTGCATAATGTATAATCCAATATGCCAATTTGCCAGGCATTCAAAAAGAGGTCCAAGGAGCTAATTTCATGATCTAGTAGCGTGATGTGGTTTTGTTTGTTTGTTTGTTTGTTTTTTAACCCAGAGAGATGCAGGTTGAATGGATGGAATTATGATGCGGGGGAAATTGCTCCTTCAGGTCAACATAGAGTCATGTACTCAATAAGGACTATGTATCTCCTTATATTACCTTCCTAAAAATCTGTGATGAAATATTTTAAGTTCCTCCCCAGTTTTGTATTTGTGGTTTCCTTCTCACTAAAGTCAATAACCATCATAGACTTCTCCATGCATTTTTTACTCTTTTGATAAAGACCATGTGCAACACTGAGCTGCCATGAAGGAAATTTGCAGATTTCAGGTTTATTTGGAGTTTACAAATTTTTGTTCGCAGAAGCATTAATTATTACGGTTTAGTGCCAGATTTAGGTTATGGTTGGACTTGATGATCTTGAGAGTCTCTTCCAAGCTAAATGACTCCATGGCTATCTTGATACCATAATCTGCCAATTTAAAAAAATTCTAAAACCAAAATTTGCAGTTTTAAAAGCAAGCATCCTTTAATAGCACACCATCACCCCTAGTGAGGGTAGGGGAGGGGATGCAAGAATCTCCAGGCACAGGTTATATCCATCCAGATCATACATATTCATTACATTTCCAAGAAAGCCTTTTCATATGCATTATATTGTTTTTTGGCTTGAAACCGGCTTGGGCTGGTGTCACCACCTTATCTTTAGAGAGCAAGGGCATTGCCTCCTACCCTTCTCCTTAACAAATACCATTCTTGTGACTTGACACCTAATAAGTGCCTAAAAACTAACATCTGTGAATCCTATTGTTAATAACTTAGTAAATGCCTAAAATCTATGACCCTTATTCATACACTTATTTTATCACTAATTATTGATTTTAGGTACTGATCTCACAGAAACATTCTGCCCCTAAAGCAACCAGGAAGTCACTCTTGAAGACGTAACCCACAGCAGGACTGGATAAGCAAACATATTTCAGAATTAAGAATAAATTACCTGAAAATAATTTGTATGAAACAGTTCAGTGTCTTATCAGGGAACAGGTTTGGAATGACTTCAAATAGAAAAGTTATTATTTAGAAATGAAGCTGTCCTCTTTGCTGTGAATAAAAGCACACAGAAAATATCCACCAAGTAAAACTGGAATCTCTCATCCTTTGTGCACAGGAGTCTATAAGAGTAGGATGAAAGAAGGGATAGTGCACAATACAAATGGACTACTGCATTCAGCCATGGCTAGGAGACCTATGAACAAGCAGTCTCTTTCTATGTGGAAGCTTATGATAAGTAAGTCTCAACATTATAAAAGCAGTGCAAATTGTGTAACTAACCAAATGTTCAACTTAACAAATTTAATAAAATTTAACTCTTCCAAAAAAACCTTCCTTAGTTAGAATCTAAAATTAATTGTGTTCATATTTTCCAGTTAAACAACTGAATTTGACATATCCCCTCAGTGCAACCTTATTGTGACTAGCAACTGCATGGAATTTTAAGTGGAAGAGGGGACTGTTGCCTTCGGTCTTGAAAAAAAAAAAAAAAGGAGGGAGTGGGGAAGATATAGCAAGACGAGTAAATGTAGCGGTTTCTGTCACAGAACAATTACAGATGCTGCTTTGTATTAATATTTTCAACTGAAATGCTTCACAGCAAAGAGCATCACTACTGGTTGCCAGAAGCTTTAAATGTCTTAGATATGTGGACCCAAAAGTCACCTCAATATGGAAATAAGACAAGAAATCTCATTTCTCAGCAAAAAAAACCTGGAATCTGGAAAGTTGAGAACTCTGTAACTTTACTGTCTGGTTAACATTAACTTTCCCACATAGCTGAGTTCAGAAACTTTTTATCTTTTAAGGCATTCAGTTGTAAACTGCAGTAGATTAATCTAAGGTACTTATGTAATTTGTTAGGAGTTAAATAAATTACAGGCTTCATACTTTATATTTCTCCAGTAGATTTTGTCAGGCACATTACTGGAGAGCTTCTTCCTTCTCCTTATATAAGCATCTCTTGGGTACATAGTCTAATGCTCAAGTGCCTCCTTACAGATACTCTCTACAGAAAATAATGTATTTACATTTTCATTCCTGTGAATAATGTTGTGGATTTGTGTGAGACAACTTGCTTCTATCTGCTCTTATCTCTAAAAAAAAGTTATAAGAAAAAAAAAAAGCATTTTGCATTTTTTTTTCTTTTTTCTTTTTTTTTTTTAACACTTTCATTGCTTCAGGTACCTCAAGAAGCCTCCTTCAACTCACAGGAAACAGAGGAGTGGTAGATGGTAGATGAAACCAAGAGAACAAAATGTGACACGGGAGTACTTCAATATTTACTGGAGACCCTGCTATCATATAAATGAAAAAGAATACAAGTTAACTTCTCAAAAATATATGCCAAGCATGGATAGATGATCTAATCTTTCCTTTTCTGCCATTGCTCATGTCCTTGTTCTGTTACAAAATATTCCCATGATATTACTGTATGATATGACTTATAATATATAAAGTAACCGCATTAGACTTTGTTAACACCTGAATACACCTACCACCTATCGTGTACACATACTTAGAGAATTAGCTCTCCACTCTTTCATTGAAATTAAAACTGCTAATTTTTCTGTGTAATTATTTTGCTCCCAAAGTCTCTTTCAAATGCCACTCTTTTTCAATACCAACAGATTGATTGTTTTTAAAAGGAACAAGTATTTAACCATTAAGGCTATTTTGTCACAGTGAAACAAAATAGTTTCAATATCTAAATTAACAGTTTAGAACTCCTCAAAATTACAGCACACACTACTTTTGGTGCATTTAATGTGTAAAATTTCCTCACAGACAAAAACTCCAATCTTATATGCAAATTATGGAAAACTTTGCTAGGCAAAACACACTAAAAATAAGAGGTGGGTAGAAAAGTAGAATTATTGTCTCATGGTAAATTGTATTATGTAATATCTTCACAATAGTGTATGAAGGTGAAATATGAAAATGGAAAGGAAAGATTTTGAAAGGAAATGTTAAAAATTGTCAAAGAAAATTGAAATTTGTGATAATTTCTGACTAAGATTTATTTGTTTTCTTCTAATTTCCTCACAATACTTAGAGATGATTCTGGAACATTTTTCTGTGATGCATTGTGTGTACCATGGAATTTCATACTTCAAAATTACAACTCATTTTATTTTCAGTGTGATATTTTGACTCAACTAGCTATCTGGATTGCTTCCAATTGGAGACAGTTTAATTTCACAATTTGGATGTAAGAAGAAACTAGGCAGACTGTGCTTCAAGCTGCTTCTACCATCTTTGATATTTCATCAGTTTGCATTGTGTTGCACACTTTCTATAGAAAAGTTGTCAAGAACATGTTGGAATGTTGAAAAGTGTTCCTACTTTTGAATAACAAGAGTTAGAATCCTGAAAAAAAAAATATTTTTCATAAAATAACATCTCTCTCCTACTTCAGATGTCTCTGGAAACTAAACGGAGCTTCATACCCAAGCTGGTTAGGACACTTCTCTGAGTTTCAGTAAAGAAATTCACTTCACAGATTTCCAAACAAACATATTTCCTACTCTCAATTTCTTCCATGCAAAATGTCTCATTTCTTTTGATCTTTTATTCTAGCCCTACACTAATGTAGGCCATTTGCAAGAATTTTGAACAAGGCAAGTGAAACAGATTTTTTTCTGGATTAAATATATATTGCAACATTGCCGACAATGGGGACATAGGTTTAGAAAGAACCCTGCACTATTTCCTATCATAGGCTGATTTCAGTTTTGTATGTGTGCTATCTAGAAAACGTCCAGTTTTGTCCTTAGGCTTTCTATGCTGGCTGTTGATGAGAGCCAAACCTTTATTAAAAGTAAAGTGATTGCAGCAACTGAAGAGTTGTTGCTCTGGCAAAACAGAATATTCCTGAGTTGTAGAACTGAAATATTGTGCCCACCTCCTGTGAGGCCACCTGGCAGTTCTGACAGAAGCCTGGGTGTCCTTACACTCTGTAAGTCAACTTTCCCAGTACTGCAGCTGCTAAAATATAGGGCTGCTACATCCCCTCCTGAGCTGACAGCTGGAATCACCAGGTCCAGGCAATGCAAGAGGCATCTGGGGCCAGTTACCCTGGAAGTTTCCAACACTGTCTGGGACCTGGAGGAGAAAAAAGTTTTGAATCAGTATTTTGGGATCCAGTACTGATCCCTACATGATACAGGGACAGTAAAAGGTCATATGATTTCTGAACTGAGATAAGACATCTATTTCAGTTAGGGTACACACTCTCTGCACACTTCCCTGAATTTCTACAACAGTCCCATGCCTCCTAACAGATACAAGTCAAGTTGGATTTGGTATGCACATTTCACTTTCTAATAAAATAATGGGATGGCTCTCTCAAATTGGCCAAAAATGCTGCTTTCCTCCTACTACCATTTCAAGTGTTGAGTCCACAGAGTGTTTGGAGCAAAATTTTACTTAAAGAACACTAACAGATCATTGTATTCCTAAATGCTAACCCTAGGCAAGTTGCAATAATGTTCTACACCAATAATAAAGCTGAATGTATACTTATACTACAACTAATCACTGTAACTTTTCTGTTGGCACATTGCCCCTCTTACTAGAAGATGTGTTACACCTTGATCTTCATATATGTATATTTTAAAGGAACAAAGTTACCAATTTCAATTCAATGAAGAATTATTTAATAACTTTGGCTGCCCACTTCCTGATGATATCTGACTTTTAGAATGAAAAGCATTCTCTTCTTTTTTTTTTTTTTTTTTCCCCTTGATTCAGATAGAAATAGGAAAAATAGGCTATAAACGTGATGGAGAAGAGGCTTGTATCAGATTCTTTCATATCCTTTTCCAGTCTCTGGCTCAGGAATGATATTGGGAGATTTGAACTCATAGCCAAACTTTCCAAAATCTGGCCATAGATTTTTAAGAAAAGGACAGCTGAGAAAAAAAAAAAAAATAGAGACCAGGTTTCTCAGGAGAACAGGTATCAATTCAGTGGGTATGGAAATAAAATTCCTTGAAATAAAGGTACATAATTTAATAAAATATTTCTAACTTGTTGCATTTTTGGTTAAAGCATGCATAAAATGATAGAATATTAAAACCAAACTTTAATATTTTAAAATACCAAAACAAGTGAAAACTACCTGTAATAAAACAAAAACAAAGCCAAACAAACAAACATATAGTAAAAGTATACCTTTATTATTGATGTAGAATGATAATGCAGCTTGCCTAGATTCATCTTGTGGGAATACAACTGTGTTCATTCCAGAATCTTCTAAAACTGAATATATAACACAGCAGGTATGAGTGTATATGTTATTGATTTGCCATCAGAAGGTCTCCAACACAGTTCCAGTAGACTCATGAATAGTCACTGAACCCAAGATATTTCTTCACTATGTTGCAATAACATCCTACTAAGACACATAGTCACCAAACACCTCTCTCCCAGCTTTACTCGAAGCATGATAAACTTAGTCTGAATGACAGCACCTGCCTTGGAGAACTTTTCATCTGAATAAGCAAAATTGCACATGTTCTACATATTGCCTGTCTGCAATACAGAAAAGTAGAGAGATCTGCATGAATTCATGTAATAGTTCAGGCCGAGAACCATAGTAAGAATCGCAGCATTCTAACTCAGACCTTGGAGCTCTAACTAGCATAATATGTGTGAAAGATACCTTTTAACTCTTGCAGGTTTTATACCAAGCCCTAAGGATTATAGAATGTGGCTGATGACAGTGATTGGTATTTATTGTTTGTTGTGTACCAACAGCATGTTTAGAGCATAAAAAACCCAAAATGAAGTCAATGATTGCTGCAGAGTGAGAAGGGGGGAAAAACTAAATGTGGCAGATAAAGAAATGAAAACAATTGCAGATCTCTCATGATGGTTTTGAAACCATGCAGTTACATACAAAAATAACAAATTAAATAACTGTAGGCAATCTAAAAGAGGTTTAATTATTTTTGAATTATCCATCTTGGATGAAAAATCATTTCAAGAACCAAAACAATTAAACATTCTTTTGACCCTGGCATGAACTATATTTTAAAGAAACTTTATGTAACACCACTGTGTATAGGTGCTTTGTTTATAAAATGTACGAGATTGCATCAGGCACAAATGAAATTACATTAAACACATTTGTAAATACAATATGAAGTTGTGATGTATTTAATGGCAAATACAATAGATTGCAATTCACCATTAATTTTGAACTGTGGTATATGGTGTTTATAGATTTTAAAGATTTTTTTTTTTTTTTTAATGTAGAAAGACAAATTGATGCTATTACACTGTAAAAACTAAAAAGATAGATGTGTAGGAAGACATTTCGAAACTGGCTAAAAGTTGCATTAGTTCACGTAAGTGAACCCTATCTAACAGTCACGTCCTAGGTCTGTCTGTTTTTAAAATAGTCTCAGACTGATCTCTATAAATGCACATTATAGTAAATATATGCATCACTTACTGTTAGGTCCTGGAGACAGCTATCCTTTGCATTAGTCACTTCCAGAATCAGGCTGCATTTTTCATTTCTGTAAATACAGCATCTTACCTGGAACCCTAGTTCCTTGTCCAACAGTAGAAGAGTTTCCATGTCTCTACTTTCTTGTGTGGCAAAGACACAATTAGTCTGCCGTTGCTGCTCAACTCCATGCCAATTTCACCCAGAATTCTGAATTCACTGACTAATCCAGAACTGAGGAGGGTCATAACACAGGAATTTCAGGCATGTTCTCAAGAACATTTGAAGGAAGTTATTTATTTATTTCTTAATGAACAGGAAGACAAACTGTCTTCTCAAGCAAGTCACTACAGCCAGCCTTAGTCCCCAAAAGTGATGCAGATATTTAGTTTTCTTTCAGGGAAAAAAAAAAAAAAAAAAAAAAAAAAAAAAAAAAATCTTTAAAAGAGACATACAGTAGAGATAACATGGCAATCCATAAAACCAGTAATATTTCTGTCATGGTACAAGAACATAATTTTAAGAGGTGTATTGTATAACATTCTGAGCATACACAGGTATTCCTAGGTTAAATTACCTAAACATCTATTTTGATTAACTACTAATAAATGAATGACTTAGTTTTTTACTTTAAAAATCCTTAATTTAAGTGAGATCCATCAAGAAAATACTAACAGAGTTGTTTCCTCTTGTGTTTCTGATATTTTAGTAATAAAACTTTCCCTACATCCAAAATATGGATGTCTAACAGACAAGAATTACAAAAATTGCAAGAAAATAATTATTCACAGAAATGTAGCTGTTTCAGAGCTGGGCCCAGAATACAGTAACAGTACCCTTTCATGATGGCTGCTGACCAATACATGGAAGATACAGAGATATGAAGCTGAAAGGCTATGACAAAGAATTTTCTAGCTTTTTGGGAAAAATAATAATAATAATCCCCCAATCCTTTCATATTAGATGTGTAAAATTAGTTCAATTCTTATCTGACTATGTATGAATAATATACCTATGTGAAAACTACTTATTCAAGCCAACTTTATTGCAGAAATACTGAAACATTTTAAAGTACTATATAGAGGAAGTTTTTAAGTTACCTCTACATCTCGTTCTGTACAATTATCCTACAATACAATAACACAGTTACATTTAATGATAGTGTCAAACTTCACACAAGATGAATCCAAAAATTTTAAAGATACTTGTCCTAACTGTCTGCAATAAATACTCTACTGCTAGACAGCTAAATTGCCTGTCAAATATTCTCATGATGCTTTGATAGGCACTTCTACTTTATGATAGTCTCTTTTTACTTGCGTTAGAAATACCTCAGCAGATCATGAAACTGCTTTAATCATTGCTGGTTTTCGCCTCAGAAAACAGTCTGGCATGAAAATTAAGATCTCATACTTTGTGCAAGCATTCTGAAAAAGTTCAGCTTTCTCCTTTATTTGTAATAAACATCTAAATGTATTTGTTTAAAGTTATCTTTAAAAATATGTATAGAAGGCAGCCTTAGAAACGTCTAAAAACAGTTAATGTTAAAAATTGTCTTTCTGCATTCTTTGACTGAAGTTATTATCAACAACATAGAAAATGATAACTTTTTCATAACGTCCAAAGCTGTAAGTCTAGAAATAAGATTTATAACACTCTTCCAGGTCACCAGCAACACTGTTCACCAGCCTAATACAGCCTTTAGTCAGATGAACAGAAAAATGCAGCATCTTATGAATTCCCAAAAGTAGAAAATGTAGGGATCTCTGTCTTTTGCCTCTGCTTCCTTTAGACATATGACAGCTCAAATTGATATAGGAAGGGAAACCATCAATACAAACCAGAAGCCTTTTCTTAAAGTTGTGGTATTTTCAAACAATCTACACAGAGAGTTTAGCTTTAACTACATGAAGTGTTTAAAGACTTGCATTTGAAAGAGCATTACCAGTCAGGGGAGATGGGTGAAATTACTACAAACTATAAAACATTAAGGTATTATTTTTCCATATTTTGGTTGATTCATGATTAGCTATTGTCAAAAGAATCAATGTAGCTAATGAGGTATTCTTTAATAATAGTTTCCTAAGGCATGTACCGTTCATATGTAAATGAGTTTTCCAGTGAATGAATAAAGCCAGTCAATCAATCAGCTCTGCAAAGGGAAAAATTCTGAATAAGAGATTTTTTTTTAGGTTGTCCTTTGTTGCTTAATTGTAGAAAAAAGAAGGCATGGCTATTATCATGTTGTTGTAAAAAGTTTATATTTTATAAACTATTAATGCAAAAATGTAAAAAAAATAAATAAATGTCTCCAGAGGAACACAAATGAAAAGTGTTATAATGTAACTCAGTTTTCAAATGATGTATGATTGTAACGTCTCTGATAATAAGAGTTAATAGCATTTTCCTAAGGCACGTGTGTTTCAAGTAGATTTGCAACCATTTGCATACCAAAACAATTTGTTTGACATGTGAATATGTTCTTTAGTAAATGTGGTTGCAGCTTGGCATTTTTGTTCCTCTCTCTGCACAGTGACCTCTGCTTTGTTTCTCAGATCAGTCAAAGGTACGAAAGGAGGCTTGTCATTGGACTGTAGCACAACACAAGCCATCATCCTCTACAAATCACACACAACTGTTACATGGTTTTAGAATCCTTAGATTACCTTTTACCAACAGGATGCTGCATGCAACACTCATGTCCAACAAAGCACTTAAAACTATATTTATGTATTTTTTTTTAAACATGCAAATAATGATATTTAGAGGCAGAAGTTTATTGTGTACTGTACTTAGACTCAAAGAGATGCTAGAGGGCCTTCACAAACAGAATCCAGAATACTTCATACTTTGGAAGTCAGTATAGTTTCAAAATTGGCAGGTAGGTAAATTAAATATCTTCCTTTTGTGCTTATGGTACCGCAGTGATAGAAATCTAAAAAAAAAAAAATAATTTCAGAATATTTCTGATGCTTTACATGTCAAAGGACATCTGACCTTCTTTTTCATGACCAAATTCTTAAATATTGATTTAATTTAAAAAAAAAAAAAAAATCACCTCGTGGCCTCAGAATGACCACTATGTTGTTCGTTCAAAAGCTTTTATATTATTATTCAGCTTATCATCACTGCATATGACCATTTCATAGGTATTAATAAATTACTAAATTTTTTTCAAATCTGAACAAATTTGTCAAACCTAAGATTTGCCTAACAGAAATAGTGGGCCTGACGGTCTGAATTAACACATTCTGCCCTAAACGTATCGTCTGTACATGCTGAATGTATCAAGTGCATCTGGGAAAAACCTAAGTTTCTGTGATAAATCACGAGCTGTAATGACTTATTATACCTTCCATAAGCTTTATGCTTTGCAGCACTTCACATGCTATTTGCTTATGAGTAATATGTTCAAGGCATCCCGGATGCCTCCAGTTTACCGTGCACTGTACAAGTATGCAGTTTATGCAGAAATTGCATTATTTTCATGGATACTTCTGAGCAGAGTTTTCAAGCAAGAAAGGAGACCTTTTGGGGGAAACTCTAAACTGAGGATGCATGTTTTGGATTTGTGCTGACAACAGTGGATAAAGGGACATTTTAGTTATTGTTGACCAGCATTTACACAGGGCCAAGACCTTTTCTGCTTCTCACACCACCCCACCAGTGAGTAGCCTAAGGATGTATAAGAAGTTGGGAGAGGACACGGCCAGGACAGCTGATCCCAACTGACTGAAGGGATATCCCATACCGTATGGCATCATGCTCAGCAGTTAAAGCCGGGAGAAGAAGAAGTAAGTGGGTGGAGATATTCAGAGTGATGTCACTTGTCTTCCTAAGTAACAGTTACATGTGATGGAGCCTGGCTTTCCTGGAGATGGCTGAACAACTGCTTGCTCATGGGAAGCAGTGAATGAATTAATTGTTTTGCTTTCTTTGTGTGCATGGCTTTTGCTTTATTTGTTATACTGTCTTTATCTCAACCCACAAGTTTTCTCACTTTTACCATTCCAATTCTGTCTCCCACTTCATGAGGAGGAATAAACAAGTGGCTTAGTTACCAGCTGGGGTTAAACTTAGTGTGGGGCTTAGTTACCAGCTGAGGTTAAACTATTGTCCTGTCCCAACAAATGGGATGAGGGATGAGGTAACTCTGAACGTGACATGCGCCTTGAGTCAACAGATGAGATCAGGAGTGAGTTAACTCTGAGTAATTCTGCATGGCAATGTGAAGTGAATGAATGAGAAACAATCACTCCGGGGGTCCAATTATGAATTTACTAAAAGCGCATGGTGGTATACAAAGCAATCAGTGACTTGGCAAAAGTATGTTATAGTACCACAAAACTTATCAATATATTGATAGCAAAAGCCCTTCTAAAAACAGTGGATTGGCAACAATTAGTAACTGTAATGCAAAACTTAACAAGACTTTAGCAGTAGAACTTACAATGATATTACTTTATATGTTTAAGAAAAAGGAAGGGAGAGAGGGAAGAAGAAAACTAAGACATCAGAAAGAGAAAGGGAGAGAGAGAGAGACAGAGAGGGAGAGTAAGATATCACCACTCCACAGGTACACCGGTCCTGTGACGACCTCTGGAGGGGGGGACGCGTTGAAGATTTACACGTCACCGACCTGTATCATACGTGAGGTTCTTTTATAACCCAGTTCATTTACATGTGAGATAGGAGAAGGCTGTTCGTCTCCTCCTTCTGCTCACTCTTCATGCTATTTAGGAAGACTCTTCTGGAAATGGGTCTGGGGTCTTCCAACTAGGGGAAAGTTCATGGTATTGAGTTGTCTTGCCCGTCATGGGTAACTGTGGGTTCGTGGTTTCTTCTGGTAGCTGGTTGTCCGATAGATGGTTCATCTCTATCATCCCAGTTAGGCCATGAGACCTTTTACAGCAACACTGTTAATTGCCCTCCTCTTCCAAAGTGTCTGCCTCCATGGCCATAAAACTCTGGGAAAGATAATATGAGGTGTCATCTGTCTCTTACTCCCAAAGTAACAAAAACCAGATGTTTAAGGCATAACAAGATCTTTGTTCTGCTAAGCATGGGAGGAGTGCTTCAAGGTTGTCAGAACCATGACACGCCTGATTTTTTTTTCTGTGTGGTAAGACATTCTGGCATATATTTGCATCTTGTTATTGTATTTTGCATACTTTCAAACTAAAAGTGTAAAATGTCCGAAGCCTTCTAAGCACAGACAAAATTGCAACAAGGTAGTCTGAAGCATCCAAGCACCCTCATCCTCGTAAACATATACAGTTAATTTGTGTGCTTGAGTACTCCAATAATAAAATATGCAAAGAATAAAATAGAGTTAGGTAATTTGGAGGTTGGTATGCAATTTAGAGTTGTCTACAATGTCGTTTCCACAGAGAAAATGAAAAATGATTTCTTCTAGACAGATAAAAGGAGATATTATTTACACATATATAGCATAGCATGGAGGAATTTGGGACTTTGTTTAGTCCAAGAACTTTTGAAAATACATATAAAACCTTACTTGAGCTCATAAACCAACATCAGAAAGATTAGCAAGGATGTTTCATTCTGTAACGGCCAACGACACTGTGTACATTGTTCCACTGATGCCAACATTTCTACATGAAACAAAATAGCAGGGAAGAATTTTTTCCCCTCTCCCACACTGGCTTCAATGCAAGTATAGTACTGAACAAGTAAAACAGCATTATCTGCTCTCAGACTCAATGTGCTACTGGTACAATTCTCCACACACTGGAGTGGCAAACTGACTGGAAAGGCTGCTTCCACAGGGTTTGGAGTCAAGATAAAACACCCTGTACTTACAACTTAGTCTTCAATTTCCATTAGGCTCTCTTGTCATAACAGTTCACAAAACACAGCCCAGTTTACATTTTTGCAATCCATTAATTTTGTTCTGGTTTCTGCGTCAGGATGTTATAGCAGCATTCAAAGTCTTGGCAGGTAGAAAAAAAAAATTATCTTTTTAATCAACTCTTGAGTTCCTATAAGAGCTAACTAATTTCAACAGCATGTAGTTTTATTAATCTAAATTAGATATGTACTGTATTACTAAGAACATTTCACATACCCCAGTTTTCTTCACAAGCATAACTTTTTTGTCTGTTTCAGCAAGAAGAGAGACATGGCAATAACTGACTTGCACTGGAACTAATACTCTGTGTCTCTTTAAAAAAAAAAAAAATCTTAAAAAAGAAAAACCCTGTTATTTCCTCCATTTGACTAGGTATCCTAAGGGTCGTCTCTTATATCTCTTGTTCTTTTTTCCTCTTACTTGAATTCTCCACCTAGATAATTTAAAGCTGGAAGCTTTCTACTTTTTCTTCTCAACACTACCAGAGTCAGACCTTGAAGTTATCTGGATCTAAAGCAATGCCTCAGACATCATGTTAAGTGGATGTAACATAACCAGTACAACTATATTTAAAAAGTTATTAGACTGCTTCCTCTGCAATATTAACATATGCACACACATATATATATATTTTTTTTAATTCCATGGCCAGCAAAAGGAGAAGTTTATAAATTAAGTTTATTACACACTTCTGTAGCCTCAAGCTGATGAGCACAAATTAAATTTTATGTTAACCTGATTGAGTAGTTAGCACACAATTAAGATCTTGAAGAATTAGGCTGGTGGTAATAACAACATATGTGAATTTGATCTAAATCTTGGGATTTAACAGCAGTCTGTGAATGCACATGTATGCAGTCTATCACCACTGGAAACCAGGTTAATATAATAAAACTAGAATGGGAGGAAAAATAAGTAAGGCACTGGACAAACTAAACATTATGCCTTTCTTACTTGTTCATGCAGTTTCTCATCTACTGCCATTTCAATTAGAAAGTTTCTATCTGCTTTTTTTCACAAAAGAAAACAAAACCAAAATAAACCACCTTACAAATGTTAAGAATACCCTAAAGAGTACTGTAGACTGTGAACATGTCTAGACCTAAAGAGACTAAATAAGAAAATCTTTTTGTTAGAGGTGTGATTGTTTTATGATCCAGAATTAAAATATTCAGCTGAATTACTAAAGTTAGAAACACAGAAATGTTTACCAGATAAACTGAACATCTCTTGAATTCAATATGTTTCTTTTTTAAAAGGGTTTTCTTTTTAACTAAAACTAATTATTTTTGAGATCTTACAAGAATAGTGGATTATAATTTTAGCAAGTAGATGAATAGTTGATAACAAAGGTACTCACAAATATAGTATTAAAAAAAATAATAGGGCCTAAATATAACCTTGTTCTGGAATTTTTACTTTCCAACTCTATTGTGAGTCTCTGACTGACACATTGATTTATTCCCAGCAAGGCTCCTATAATTAATTTGACCTTTTGATAAGGTGGGATATATGGGGTGAGACAAGTGCTCTCATGAGAGCTATTAGCAACTTCTGAGCAATTGTTAATGTTAGAGAGGTATGTTTTTTTAATACAGTTTGGAAGATAATTGACAAACCATGATAATGAGTATGTATAGGGGAGGAAGGAGACCATAAAAGAGGTGCAAGAACTGCAAATTACTCAAAAAGAGGCAAGATTTCACCAGTGGATAAACCTTATTTTTGGGCTCTGGCCTCAGGAATATAATTAATATTTCCAATAAAATGTAAGAAAGAAATCATAAGTTTATATGAGCTAGAGGAAAAAAAAAAAAAAAAAGTCAAAAACTTAATCTATCTTAATAAGCCTCAACTCAGCCTTTACACATCATAACAGGTGGTTTTATTTCTTCTTGTCAGATGGTATTCGTACCAAGGGAGTCTTCTCATTTCCCTTCCCATCTGGTTCTGTACACAGTGATATAACATAATACTAAGATGACAAAGTTCTACTAATTTCATTTGAAGATTAGTTCTACAGCACAGTAACTAACCTGTTATTTCATAATCAACATCCAGTAACCCATTCATGACAAAACAAGTATTTAAGTTATGATCATTTTTGAAACACAAGATTGGGCTGACCAAAAATTTCATGAAAATCTGTGACTTTGTATTCAAAATGATTAAGTGGTAAAAAGAAACCTGAATACTCAATGCATACACATATACATATTAAAAACAAACAAACAAACAAACAAAAACAAACAAACAAAAAAACCCCAACAACCACTTTTGTCTACAGTTGACAGAAATATATACATCTAGGATGTCATTTATCTCATTATAGATAAAGATAGCAGTTTGTGTAGAACAAAAAATGGCAGAAAATCTTGTAGGAGTACAAGAGAAATGCAAACAAATGGAGAAAAATGGGAAGAGACTGCTGCTTCCAAATCTAAAGGAAATAGTATGGGACAAATGTGAACATCTAATAAGAAAACAAAAAAATCTAACCTCCACTGTGTATGTGTTTTTGCATATACAGACTGCCTGTATACTTATTTTTTCTTCATTTACAAGTTAAAGTCTAGGTCCCAAAGCAAATAATTTGACAAAGCTTGTCTTTTTGGTTGAATGCTTATTCATAAAATGTTGTGGACTGAAGGAGCAGTAAAATTTTTCAGCATTTCTCCAATACTTTGACAGCAGTGGTGGGTAGCCAGTAGTAAGTGGCAGTAGATTATACACCAGAAATTTATCTGGGTAAAGATTCTTTTGAGCAGTGAGTTTTATGGAGTTGTATGCAATGATTAGCCAAAGGAGGATTCAGTGAGGAAAACATAATGACAGAAAATATGTATATCAATAGACTCAAAATATGTGAAAATTTCAGTACCTGTGAAGAAAGGGTAATGCTAATGGACGAACAGATTTTTGGAACTCTCAGTTTCTCAAATAATTTAGAACAATAATAATCTATGTCACCTGAGAATTTCTGATTAACACTTCCATTTTGAAATTATTTGGCAGACTGCATTGTATTTATGTCATTTTAGAAAATCAAAATTGAAGCTATCCTGATAATTTAAAAGTAGCTGTATAAAAACTGCTAGAATTTCTCTGTAAGGCATCATTTTACTCTTCAAAATTTTAGCTAAGTGTATTAGGCCTCATGCCTGCATATACACGCATGCTTTAACACTTTTTATTTTCACCTGGATACATTTCAACAACACAACTGTCATGAGGGAAATAAGAAGCACAGAGATGACAAACGAGAACAGAGACAGATATAATCATTGCACAACTATTGATTTCTAAAAATCTCAAACTGAGCCTTTCACATTTTTCCAACAAGGAATTTTAATAATCTTGTTGCCAGACCCTCTCATCACCTCTCTTCCCCCACTCAGTCTTCTTTCCTTGATATCTTATTTAGAGACAGTAGGTTGCAGCTATCAATACTAACAGAAACTGGTTGTTTCAATTCCAACCCTTTGGAACAGCTAAGGTGTTTAGCAATTGATTATGGAGGAGTCAGCATTACACCCAGAATACTAAATTAAAGAAATTTAATAATGTGCAACAGCTTGAAGAGAAGTGCCAAGAAATAAATCAGGGATGTGATCATCTACTTTTGTAGAAAAAATCCTAGACATGACTGAATCTATGTTCCCACTCTGGGCAGATACAAGGTACCACAATGTAACTCTAGTTGCTTAAAAGCAGGCAATTAAGATCAGTATTTCCAAGTAACCTTTTTCAGTTTGACCAGAACATGAAAATGGCCATGTGCCATTGCACATCACTATTTCTTTTAGCTGCTAGTCAGCACGGCATGCTTGAGTGCTGCATCCAAGTGCAACACCAGAGACAACTGTGGCACACCAGCAGTTGTGAGATGTAGGTATGTCCTTTACAAGTAAATGGGAATGTTGGTCTGTGGCAGGAAAAGGTCCTATGAGACAAAGCCGTGATTCCCTGCACTTTCTGTGTCCCACCTGAGTTTCTCCTCATCAGTAGCTCCTTTCAATTAGAAGTTTCACAGAATTTGATTGTAAGGTAAGTGAAACAAAGGTCAACTGTCCTTACTTATCACCATATACAGGCCTGAACATATTATTTGCCTCACATGTCAGTTTTTGAACAGAAAAGTAGCACTTAGTTCCCAGGTGATTCTGAGAAAAAAGGCCAGGGGGAAGGCATTATTTTAATTTTTGTCACTATTTCTCACTATCCAACTCCATTTCACATGGCAATAAATTAAATTAATTTATTGAGGTCATGTCTGTTTTCTTGTGACAGTAGGTGGTTAGGGATCTCCTTGCTTATTTATCGACTCATGAGCTTTTCCATCTTCTTTCCCCTCAGTGTTGTTGAGGGGGGAGTTTTGAGAGAGCAGATGGGTGGGCATCTGGCAGTCAGCCTAGGTAAATCCATCACAGACATTATCTAAAAACTAAATGAAAAATTTGTCCACAAACATGTATGAATAAGTATTTAAACATTGGTATTTTTAGATACTTTGCTCACTTTTTTTTTAGCTTAGATACCTGATTATTGCATTTCCTCCTTTGTGGAACACTTCTTTGATATACATTGCATTAATACAAACATCCTTTTTGGATGTTTGTTTTCCTTAATTTTTATCTTTGATAAGCATGATGCAGGTAACTCTTCCTTCTCCCAAGACATCCTTAAGTTCCTCCCCCACTATGCAAGAGAGCTAAGAAAGAGGAATGGAGAATGTCTCTGCTCAGCTCAGCAGGCACAGTATGCAGCTGGAACTACAACTGGTGAACAGTTATTATGTCGGAGGCCTTGATGTAGGTGAATCAGCTAAAAATCATTACTCAGGGGTATTGCAAAGGGTCCAAACCACCAAAATACAAATCAATGCACAATAGTAATAAATAACTGCTTATGTATTACCAATGGATACCAAAGTTTTGCATGAAAGAATAAATCACAGAGAAGTTATATGTTGCAATAGAAATGAGTATGTGTAACCAAGTTATTATTGTTTGCAGTCACATGTACATGCTCTGCTTTAACAAAGACAATTTTTTTCTTCTTTAATATCTTACATTCTTTTCAAGATGAGCTTTTGCAGGAATAAAGTCTGCATCGCTTGATATTTATCAATCTGCATTAAATCTATGTATGTATTAAATATATGTATGCATTATATACATGCAAGTATTGTTCTGTCATCCTACAACATGAAATAAACTTGCCTATATGAGGCCTACAAAACAGTTGAGTCTATACTGTTAAAAAAAAAAAAAAAAAGGGGGTGGGGGCAAAGATGGTACAACAAAGTTTTAAGAGAAAGAGTCCAACTGTGTCACTTGTGCTCATTAGTGATGCTGGGAATTGCCATGCCAACACAGCCATTTTGCTCTTGGCGTTCATATGCTGCTGCACTGTGCCATACAAACGCTTCAGCCTCCTTAGAGTTGGCTGGAGACTGTTTGTGCTGTGCTCTGCTGCACAGTGTAAACTTACCCTCAGGGTTCAATGCTGCTTATTCACGTTTCCTAATAAGTGCTAACCCAGTAATAACAACTCTTCCAATTGTTACAGAGCAAGCAGTGCGCATCCGTTCTGCATATGTTTCCTCACAATTTACCCCATGGCATTCTCAGCTGTATCGAACTCTAGTCAAGACAGAATAACAGAACATATTGGAAAAGAAGGAAATCTAAAGGGTAGAAAGATTTTGTTGGGCTTTTTTGTTTTGTTTTGTTTTGTTTTGTTTGGGGTTTTTTTTGTTTTTTTTTTGTTTTTTTGGTTTTTTTTTGTTTTGTTTGTTTGTTTGTTTTTCTTGTTTTTGTTTGTTTGTTTGTTTTTGGTTTTGGGGGTTGTTTTTGTTATTTTTTTTTTTTCTCCTTCACTGTTTCTTTCTTCCGCCTTAACTATTTACACACAAAATTATATTGTATTAAATTTGGGTGAAGATTTTCACCAATAAAAATACCCTGCTGAATACTTAGCAAAGTAGAAATACATGACAAAAAACCAGGAAAAGTTAAAATTAAAAAAAAAAACCACCAACAAAACAAAACAAAAAACAAACAAACAGCAACAACAAAAACCAACCAAACACACACAAGAAAAGAAACGGACCCCTGACACTTAACTCATGTTTCTAGAATTCACAGGAATTATGTTATCATCCTAACACCATTGTCATTAGTAGTAATGAGAAAACTGCTTTATTTAAAGATCACCAGACATGCAATACAGATGTAAGAAAGTAAGAGTCCTAAGGGATTAATGGATAGAGTTTCTAATCTGCAACACAATTAACAGACACTCTCTCTAGCAAAGGGATATTCATCTTCTTCAAAAAATAACAAGAAAGAAAGAAAAAAAAAAGTATCTTCAAAATATTCAATATTCAGCCACAAACATTAAGCATTAAAACTCTTATGGAAAAGACCGAAGATTTCTGTGATGGATTGTGTAATCCAAATACAAGGAAAGTAGGACATGGAAGAGGGTTTATCACAGCTCTGTTTAACCCCCAAGATTATCAACATTTCCCCAAAAGGTAACACTTGCTCCTAAAAGGCCCAGCACAGCAATAGTTTTAGACTCTAAGACTGAGAGAAATGCATGCAGAGTAAAGAGGAAATAGAAAAATGTCATTTGATAATTGCTGTCTCTTAGAGAATACATTCAAATAGTAAAGCAATCAGGAATGCACTAGGTCCCTAGAATTCTATGAGACCTAACTATGAGACTTTCTTACATATGCCTTTTTCCATTCATAATGAATGACACATTCATACCTATGTCTGAAAAGCCAAATGTAGTCCATTTTATTTTATTAATGTAAAACCAGAAAGGGGAAAAAAATAAATAAATAAATAAAAAAGAGAGGAGAGACCATAGAAGAAACCCACAGAACTCACAGCTTTTAAAATCTTAAGAAAGCAGAAAAAAAAAAAAAAAAAAAAAAAGATTTGACAGAAAATGATTGGGGAGGAGGAAGAAACCACCACCACCACCCAAAAAGTATAAAATTTAGCTCTACTTACAGTTAAAGGCTATAGCTCTATTTATGAGCACCTAAGCAGCCTATCCCAGGTCTGAAAAACACTGTACAGAGTTTCAGAGCCTAGAGCATTAGAAAATTTCCGGGACAGGATTGCTACCTCACAGCACATAAAGATCCCAAAAGGTAAATGTAGGATTTTAAAGGAGAAAATAGAAAGGGGCAGGATGTTTGAATCTTTTGCTTTGTAGGCAGGGAATATTTAGAGCTTCCTGACATACCTACAGGCATGAGCCTTTCACATCAGCATCAAGAGGAAAATCTTAAACTGTTACTCATTTGCAGCAAAACTTATCAGGGGCTCATTTTGAAGTCTTTTTGAAGTATCTCACTCCAACAGACGTCCCATTTCAGACATTAAAGCTTTGCCTTTACTCCTCAGCATGCAATCTTGTATTTGAAAAGGCTGTTGTTACTTAGGTATATTGCTCTCCCTCACAGACCTTTCTGTGTGCTTAAATTCTCAAAAACACTCACTCCATTTATTCCAATGAACTTATAAATACATCATTGAGAAACAATTTCTATGATGTCAGTTTGAGCCTGATATTTGAATAGGGAGGAGGAGATGTCTTAGTGTCTTTCAAAGAGAGATGACCTTGTTCCTCCCAGATCTGATCACTTCATGGACTGTGGCAGCTGGTGAGAAGTCCAAAGTTAAATTGGTTAATAACACAAAATTTTCTCTGGAACACAGACAGTCCTAGGCAAACTCCACTTTCTGAGACCATCCTTAACAATTTTTCTGACAAGTATAGAAAGATACTATGACATATTCTCCTTCTTATTCAAGATAACCAGCTTCTGCCGCCAGTAAGGACTGGGGCTAGAAAGGGCTTGGTTGCTGGGAAATGAAGCATATATAGAAATGGACCATATTTAGGCAGGAAGGCATTCTGCTACCTAGTGTCTCCAGCAGTCTCTAGTGATCTTTTTTTAACAAGCATTGAGGAAGTGTGCTGTGTTCAGGAGGCAGGCTTAGTAGGTCAAGCTTAATAATGTGGTACATAATTAGGAACAGTTCAGGTTATATTAGAGTATTCCTCTTCATGGGATTCTTACAAGCTTCTAATTACATTCTTGCTTGAATGAACTTTAAAAAAAATAATTTCTATTGCATTCCTATAAAAATACTCTGTTCTGAGTCATTAAGAAGAGCTGTATTAGGTCTTGGCACAGGACCACGCAATCCTTCCAACTTTTAAGAACAGAGGACTAAAAAGTATCTAGAGGCAACAGCAAGCTGCAGTCCCAATATCTGTAAATATTAGGGTTACAGTGATTCTTAAGAAATTAATTTACAATCCAGGACCAGAAAGGCAAACACATAAAGAAGCTTGACTTACTTGCATCTACCTGTGCTGCTGAAGAAGTAGCAGTAAAGAATACATTAAGAGACACCAAGCTAGCCACTTACCAGTTGACCAGCTTAAGCTTATCCAGCCTAGTTGCAACACATAGCATTGTGCCTACATTATATATTGCTTTGGAAAAAAGCAAGCAAACAAACAAACAACAAACTACTAAGTCTATTGTACCATCTGGACGTACTGTCTCCAATTTGTTCTGCCTTGAAGATTTCTATCCACCTTTCCCTACGTAATATAAACGTCCAACACTCTGGCTTCTTGCCTTGTTATAAACACTTGTGTGCTACCTTGGACAAGTCACTGAAATGTAAAGTAACAAAAGGATTCAAGACATCACAGCAAAACACGATACATTTGCCTTCAGCGAATTCTGCCAAGTTCTTGCTGCTTTCTTGTAATATTTTTCTCTCTGTGCCTTCTGAAATTCTGTTCCTCCCTACAGTATCTGAGGCTCCCTAGGCAATCCAGGAGATTCCTGGAGTGCACCATGGGTATCTTCTTAGGCCAGACAATTGATAGCCCTACCAGGGGGGATACAATAATGGACCTGATGGTCACCAATGCAAGTGAGCTGATTGGTAACATCAAGATTAGAGGCAGCCTGAGCTGCAGTGATCATGCACTCAAGGATTTCACAGTCATGAGGGATGTAGGACGGGTGAAGAAGCCAGGACCCTGAATTTTAGGAAAACGAGCTTCCAGCTCTTCAAGGAGTTAGTCAACAGAAGCCCCTGGGAATCTGCTCTCAGAGACAAGGGAGTAGAACAGAGCTGGCAGAACTTTAAGGGTGCTTTCCAAAGAGCACAAGAACTCTCTATCCCTAGTTGTAAGAAATTCTGTTAAAGAAAGCAAGAGGCCAGCATAGTTGAGGCAAGACCTGTTGGTCAAACTAAAAGGCAAGAAGGAAATGCACAGGTAGTGGAAGAAGGGACAAGTATCCTGGGAAGAGGATAGGGACACATCCCAGTTGTGCAGAGATGGGGTCAGGAAGGCCAAGGTGCAGCTGGAGCTGAACTTGACAAAGAATGCAAAGAATAACAAGAAGGGCTTCTACAGGTATGGCAACCAGAAAAGGAATGTCAAAGAAAGCACACTCCTTCAATGAACAAGACTGGCAAACTGATAACAAGGGATAAGGAGAAGGCTGAAGTACTCAACACCTTCTTTGTAGCAGGGCCTATTATGAAAAGGACAAGGGGTAATGATTTTAAACTAAAAGACAGGAGATTCAGACTAGATATAAGCAAGGGCAGTGAAGGACTGAAACAGGTTGCCAAGAGAGGCAGCAGATATCTCATTCCTGGAAACATTCAAGGTTAGGTTGGATGAAGCTCTGTGCAACATGACATAGAAGATGTCACTGCTTACTACAGGAGGATTGGACTAGATGACCTTTAAAGGGCCCTTCCAACCCAAACCATTCTGTGATTCTAAACAAGCTGCAGGATTAGAGAGTTCCTCACTGTGGCTCTTCTCACCTCTTACCAGCACCCCATCAGGCTGAAACCTAGTCTCTGCCCAGAGTGGCTCAGATGCTCCAAAAGAACTGAGCAGTCTCTCCTTCTCATCAGGATTTCACCTGAAACTGTCACTCCTTTTAAAGGAAAAGCAGTTCTATGAGAACAAATAGACAGGTACCAGACATATATCCACAATTTATGAAATATTGCAGATATTGTTCTTATCAGAAATTAATCCTCTTCACGGTCCCAAAGGAATATTGCCTAAGAATCTTTAGTGATAGATTATCAAAAGAGAGAAGGAGAAAGAAGCAATAAGTGTCAAATAGAAAGAGAGGGAGAAGGAATAATCTAACATCCCAGCTTATCCCCAGAGGTTGATGATGACTGTAAAAGTATAGGACAGATGAATAACAGCATTGTACTAAAAAATGCTGGTTTCTCTGAGAACTAGGTGCTTAGATATTGCCTGGTGATTTACATTTCTAATAGCCAATTATTTCAGCCCTCATTATCCATTCATTACATCTTTTTTATATGTGATTTTCTACCTGTGCATTCACCCTCAAAAGACCTTTCCATAAAGGCACTTGTCAGTCCTTCAAATCTCCCCATGAAATCTTTCCTTGATGTAATCTTAGCAGGTGGCTCCAGATGATCATATGGACAAATAGCCTCTTTTTATTTCCTTGTGGTTTTTAGTGTCTGATTTTCAAAGACTGAAGGTTCTCTTGGCAAGGATGACATTTTTGACAGTTAGCACACTGTTTTGCACAGTGTAACTGTAATCTCCAGGCTATAAAAGCTAGGCAACTTTGCCATGCAAACAAGTAATAAACACTATCACAGTACCAAGTCCTGGTATGCCAAGCTTCTTTGGCTTTAGTTACACCTACTTAGGCTGCAGAAAATGAATGAAATCAGCTGGATGTCAACATTATCATCCCACCCTCTGTAAACACTGCTAGAGGTAATCACTAAACTCTTTACAAATGCATGATGTTTTGTTTATTTTTTTTATTTGAAACAAATAACTTCAATACCTTTTTTTGGATTTGTAAAATATTACTAGTCCTATACCGTCTGGTAGCTGGCATGCTGAAATTAAGAGAAAGAAGCATTTTTCTTCTCTCCCAGATATCTGACTGTCCTCCTTCTTCAAATTAGATATTCAATAAACACACCTCAGAAGATTCTTTTTTCCTACTTAGGATTCAACATTCTTAGAAATGACTATTTCTTGTGAGATTTACCTTCCTGAAAGTACTAAACCCCAAACAGTTAGCTGGAAATATCGATTTACCAATCTGATAACCTTTACAACTTTTGCAACAGGCTTCAAAAAGTTGGTACTCTTTAAAGAGCTTATTGTTAGCTGAGGATCTGGCTCCTTTTTTTTTGTTTTTTTTTTTTTTTTAAATGTTGTTTTTCTTCCACACTATGAACAGCTAAATAAAATAATGAGAGGGGTTAGAACCAGTCTCAGTATTAAGTTTTGTTGATATAAATGGAGGTTTCTTGATTTAACTTAAACAGAAAAGTAAAATTGGCTGTTACTCTTTTCAACTCTGAAGTGAATTTGGGGACACAGCAATGACAAGCAATAAAGATTATCAAAAGAAATGTAAATGAAAACAATATCACATCATTAGATCTTTAGGTATTAAGTTAAAGTAATTAGTCTTCAACTCATAGTAACTATAATATCACCACACAACCATGCTGCAATGGTTTAATTAAACCAAATACCCACTAGATTTGCAGTCTTAATAAAGATGAAAAAGGTCAAGGCCACAAAATTTGAAAACTCTGAGAAAAGAATAAAACACAGGTGGACAGTGGCTCAAGTTTGAAATGCAGGAGAATAATGCAGGAGAAATAAATGACCAATTTTCTGCACCAGTAACCTATGAATCATGGAAGAATAGCTATGTTGTGAGAGATGAACTCAATTTATGACCTTGCCTTCCTTCCAGATTCCACAAGAAGGGTTTCACCACAATTTTTATCACAGAAAGAAATTTTTAATTAAAAGAAATCAAACCAAAACCTTAATAAAAGCATCAGAAGTGAAAGAATGAAATTACAATCCTTGTTTCAGTTATTTCCTTGCTCTTTCTGGTGCACTCTGTTGCCAACATTTTTCAGTTTTGTAAACACCACAATTCTTTCACTGGCTTTGCCAGAAGGAGACAAAAACAATCTTTAAAATAAACATTTCATCTCAAGATGGCCAGAGCTAAAGACAACTTGAGATTTCCTAGTGTAAGACAATCAAAACCTATGGAAGTGGTACAGGTTGAAATCAGGAAGAAGCTTCTCAGTATATCGATCAAAAGAGATGCAGCAGCTACAGGGCACAAGCTATTATCTTTTACAGTCTGCTTTGTTTGTTTTTTCTTTTAATAGCAAGTGCATAAAAATAAGCTCCCATAGGTTCAGCCAGAGCAGAGAAATATGCTGCATATGTACATCTTTTTCTGAAAATGAGGAGCTTTTTTCTTTACCATTTTTTTATACCTTATCCAACAGTTATGTGCCCTTAAAGATATCTAGAGTGATACTTGAAAGACAGTCCTACAGAACCATATCTATGGGCATAGAGGGTAATATTAATGAACATATAAATGCCCAAAACACTAAATGTGACCTGAAATTAATTCCCAAGCAATACAGAAAGAGAATTCTCTCCATGTGGACAAATTTATAACTACTTTAAGGAATTTGCAGTTTGTACTTGTACAGTTTAGGGAAACATAACTTTGTCCTCTAAACTCTGAAAAATTCTATTCAAAAAACCTAAAGTGCTATTCTAACATTTAATTTCGTATAAAAATGTTAACATATATTAAAAATATACCCATTCAACATCCTACTTATTTTTAATACTATGCTCTTAAATAGATCCGTATTCTTTATATAAACCAGTGGTACAATGTACTTTCCATGCATCACCAAACTATGTATGTTCATCTTTCTTAATATTCTATTTAGTCAACTTTCTGATTACCTTGTTTTGAACGGTTTGGGGATATTTTGCTTGTTTGATTTTTTTTTTTTTGGAGAGGTTCAATTGTTTTGTTTTTGTGGTATTTCTTTGGAAATCTTTGCTATATACTCTGGCAGATTCTGTAACTGTATCTTCATGGAACGATAATAAAATTAGGAAGTTTATATGGAGGCGTAAATATTCATGTAGAGATTAGCTGTATTGATACAGGACAATTGTATGCATTATACATTCTTGTATTTGCTTATAAGAAAAGGAGTACAAGAGTAGAAATGAAAAGGTTGTATTACGGTATGGAGAAGGACAGAAGAAATAACTCACTACCCAGATTCCTTAAAGTGTGCATTTCATCTGGTTTACTATTTGCAATCTTACATACAGTACATTTTTCATAAAGGCTACACTTCTACACCTGCTAGCTAAGCAAGAACCCAGCTAGAAAAGTACATACTCACTACGCATCAATCTAAAGAATGATTATTTTTGTTTGTAAACAGATTTTTAAACACATATTGTCCAGTCCATATATGGGATGGTCTCAACCAGTGAGATATTTTTCTTGGGAAAAACTATATATGCTTTTGTTGCCTATAAGACTATGCACAATAATTTCTTAAGATTTCAACTAATGACATTGACACCTATATGCAATGACATAAAAAGTAACCTTTGTGTGAAAAAATGAGCAATGCAAATGCTCTGTGTCCGTCTGGTTGCTGTTGCTTGAGAAACATGTGTGAGGTTTTTTGTTTGGTTTTGGTTTAGTTGATTGTTGTTTGTTTGTTTGTTTGTTTTTAGCATGCTGTCTTTTTGCCTTCCTTAGAATTTAATTCCTCACTTTTTTAGACCTCTTTAGTACACCACTCCCTAGATAATTCCTTTAAAAAGGAAGACAGGTTTTGGAAAAGCACATATTAATCATAGCAGTTCTACAGAAATAATATTCAAATCTGACTCTACACAATATTCAGTAAAACAGTACTCATTAGTACTCATTAGTGTGAATTGCTAGTGAAAAAACATAATTCTGCCTCCCCAAATGCATAAAAAGTCTAATTATGAAGATACAGTAAAATTTCCTCTTCTTTTTGTGAAATTTAAGCTAACAAATAATATTTTTCGTTTCTTATCCAGAACACTTAAATAACAGGGATAAGCAGCTAGACACAATTCATTATATTTAACTAGTAAGAGAAGTCAGGACTGTGTGTAGACTACAGTTCTGCATGCTGATAAATACTTCATCAAAAGAGTTATCACTTAGCAAGATGGTGAAGGTAATACATCAATTATCAAAAATATCTGTATTCCAATCTGGTGCTTTGCATTATTTAAAATTTTTTGACACAAAATATATTTTAGCTCCCTTTTTTATTCTGTGCCCATTAATCTTCTGACATAGAACACAAATGCCAATGACATAGCAAAACACTGTTGAGATTAAGATTTAAATGAAAATCAATGTTTCAATTGGCTGAAAAACTAACCAGTTTGACTTGCTAAATGGTAAGATTGAAAATATAGTCCACAGTTCCATTTAATGTACAAAATATTTTTTTTTCCAGTTGTTTCAGAGGAAGGTCTGATGACTTGGAATAGAAAGGCAAAGGAAATTTAAAAGTGCATGAAAATTGATTTCAGTTTTACTGAAATAGATTAGAACATCTCTAGGTCAAGCATCACTTGCAGTAGCACTACCTGACAAGCTACTTTTGTTTAAACTAACTTTGCATGCATATTTAATTATTCAGGCCTCTTTTTTCTTATTTTCTAAATCTTATTTGGATGCTAAATGGCGGATTTTATTCATGTGTCCTGGTTAGCATCTGGGGAATTACTATAAAGCTGCAATTACATTAACTAACTAAAAAACTTATAAATCTCCATGACTGTCACTTACTCCAATTTTGACATGTCTGATGTGTCAGTTTTTCCACTGGCAAGTGGAAATAGAAATATTTTTTTTAACGTGTAAGAGCTTTGTGTTCTATGGTTGAAAATTCAGCAATATACACAGTGCACATGACCTATCTCAAAACTCTGCAGAAGCTTCCCTGTAACATCCTTAAATACAGATGACCTGTCACTTTTGTGTATTGTTGTTCTATTTGAGTTCACTTGTTAAAACGGTACACAATTTCTCTACACTTACATGTAAGAAGTCCTCCTCTATCCTGTCCCCTTAAATTAAAAACCAGAAATTCTCATCAGATATCTGCAGACAAAGACTTTGAGACACCATCAGCTGAGTGTGTTTGAGAAAACATCTAGTGGCATGAATTGGAGTGTACATTTATATAGGAATATCCATTACTGTCGAATATGATACATAAATGCAAGTGGGACTAGTTTTAATGTTGTCAAAATTCACTCTCTTCTGATTTCTTCTTTATCGCCTTGTGTCTAGGAACAAATACTAATAGAAAATATACTCCATGAATGCACACTGCAAGCTGAAAAATTTGTGTTTGCTGGAGGTTAGACTAACATTAAACAGCTTTCTTTAAAAGTAAATAATCAAACTGTACAATCTTACCTCTGAAAGCAGCCTGTGGAACAAAGGAAGGGCTTAATTAAAAACCCAGTTTAGTGTATATGTGAATGAGATGAATTCTACCAGGTGGCAGAAAACTTGGATGCTTTGACACCAGTTTAAATTTTCAGACGTAAAAATCCAGTGCTGAAATCCTGTTTGTTTGTTTTGTGGGGTTTTTTTGTTGTTGTTTTGTTTGTTTGTTGTAGGTTTTTTAAAATTTGATTTCTAGGTCTGCCTGAGGCATCACTTTGAAGTTATGCAAAAATTATACAGTACTGTAGACATGCACAGGCAAGAGTTGCTTTAGATCCCAAAATACTGCCAGTCTTATTCTGATCATTGTCTACATGCTTCCACTGCTGCATTCTCTCATTATATGAAACTGAGACCTATTTAAACTACCACAAGTAGTAAGTATTGTTAGGGTCTAAGCTCTGTTAGGGACTGGAAAAGCACCCATATTCACACTCTTAATCAATGAATTACCGTTTACTGGTAAGTTTTATGTTGTAAGTTCCAAAAGAAGGTTCTTCACTGTCTGAAAACATGTGAGCACACCAGAAGGGTTCCCTCATCCATGAAGTACAGGTTCCAGTATTTAAGGTTAATGAATATTTTCTTCTTATCTTCTGATTATAGTTCTTAACCTTGATATTTTATTAACACATATTTGAGGTGGTTGTGGTTTTGTTTCACTTTTTGGAAATGTGCATACTTAGGGGTGTAGTAAAAATCCTATTTCTTTCTCCAATACACAAATTAATATAGATTGGTGAATAACATCGTTGGCATTAAAATGCATTTTTTTAATAACAATTACTATTAAATTTAAAAATAGGTTTATGTTGTTAAACACTACACTTTTTGAAGAACTATTACAGAAAATATCAGCTCCAGATAGAGTAATTTATATGCTTAAGGTGTTTATATTTCCAGAGCCTTTACTTTAGACTTGAGTAAAGATTTTTTTTTTTATATTTTGTTGTTGTTTTTGAGGGGATGGAGGGTACATATTCTATTTCCTGTTTCCTCAATTGCAACTTCTAATTCCCCTAAGATGAGCAGTGAAAAAAGAGTAATTTCAGCACATAAATATATCTGAAGACAGACAATACAGAATTTACAGAATTTCAAAGAACAAATACAGTGAGATTATACAGTATATATATTTTAGGTTTCCTCTGAGTCAGAATCATTTTAATAATATTTTTCAAGTTTTCCATTCAGTTATTTTCAGTTTGTCATTACAATAAAATGTTTCTTAAGAAAGTGCATTAATTCTATGAAATGGAAATGTAAAAACCTAGGGGCATAATTCTTATTTTAATATATATGACTGCATTGCCAATATGTTGCAGAACATTATTGCAGTCAGGAGTAATTCAGTGTTGATTAATCATGTCCTGGATAAGAACTTAAGCTGGCTGATTTCAGCCTAACCTTTGGAGGCAAGCAGGCTTTTTCAATGATACTTGTCACCCTTGATAAGTCAGGATTTAACATTTTTCTCTGTGATTCAAATCCATCTGTTGCTTGTAGAGCACTGAACTTTTGCACTGTAGAGATCTTGATGAACCTCAGTCTAACAAACACTATTCATAAGGTTGGCATGCATTTGTATTAGCTGAGCTCTTTCACACTCCCAAAAGCCTTGCCAGCCCCATGTGTAATAACATTAGGAATGCAAAATCCCTGTTAATTCCTTGGCTGAAAAAGTGAGTTACCTGGCAGATGATGAGATATCTACTTGAATCCTTATGGATTTATTCAATTAAAAACAATAACATGAAATTCTTACTAATGTCAGTGAGGAGAAAAGAATTCTATTTGGGACAAGCAACAAAGTGCTTTAGGTTTAAAAACCTTAATTTATTTGATACATGGTAGAAGATGAAGATTTTTCCTGCAGCATACTTGTTTTATGCTTTTAAGTAAAGGGACTATGGGAAAAACAGCACCTGCTCTTCGATTATTTGTAGATAGACTGGCCCTGTCTGTTCAGATAGTAGAAAAACTTTGATTAATTCTAGCTCATATCTTACAAGATAAAACGAAAATAAAAGCTGGCGCTGCAACCTCCTTGCCAGGCATTGTAATATGAAACAAAGATTTAATAATTCAGTCTATGGATTTAATTCAGCAAAGAACCTCAAAAACAAAAGGGCCTTTTAAAATCTTCTGATGTGGCTCAAATTCCAGAGAATCATAAAATTGAATCGTAAAATAGTTTGGATTGGAAGGCACATCTAAAGGTCATCCAGTCCAACTCCCCTGCAATGAGCAGGGACATCTTCGACTAGATCAGGTTGCTCAGAGTCCTGTCCAGCCTGGCCTTGAATATTTCCAGAGATGGGGCAATTACCACCTCTCTGAACAACCTGTGCCAGTGTTTTACCACCCCCATTGTAAAAAATTTCTTCCTCATATCTAGCCTGAATCTCCCCTCCTTTAATTTAAAACCATTACCCTTTGCTCTCTCACTACAGACACTACTAAAAAGTCTGTCCCCATCTGTCTTATAAGTCACTTTTAAATATTGAAAGGCCACAAGAAGGTCTTGCTTGAGCCTTCTCTTTTCCAGGCTGAACAACCCAAATTCTAAGCCTGTCCTCATAGCAGAGGTGTTCCAGCCCTCTGATATTTTTGTGGCGTCCTCTGGCCCCTCTCCAACAGGTCCTTGTCCTTCCTGTACTGAGGGCACTAGAGCTGGACACTATAGTCCAGGTGGGGGTCTCACCAGAGCAGATTAGAGGGGCAGAATCACCTCCCTCGACCTGCTGGCCATGTTCCTTTTGGTACAGCCCAAGATATGATTTGCCTTCTGGGCAGCAAACGCACATTGCCAGCTCATGTCTAATCTTTCATCCACTAGTGCCCCCAAGTCCTTCTCTGCAGGACTGCTCTTAATTCTTTCAATCCCCTGTATTGACCTTTTTCTAAACTCAAGGGAAATTTGACATCTATATTTATTCCTCTTTTTTGACAAAAAATTTCTGAGACTGTATTAATTCCTGGATTTTCCCAGTCAGTTTGAAATTATCAGTACCTTGAGTACTTAAATCAGTAGTTGATTACAGGAAGATAGCACTGCAGGTGATTTCCTGGATCATTACTTCCACAGTTCTGTTATTATTGGCAGAGCTGCTCAACAAATAAAACTGATTATCATGCATATATTACATGTAGTTATGAGTGCTCAACCATTCAATTTCCAAAAGGAAAAAAAAAGAGTCCTTAAGTTAGGTTTGCAAATATAAAGGTTAATATTTTCAAATGAATGCTGCCCACTGATTCCCCAGGAATTTTTCACTTACTGCAGAGGGATCCAGACTATATCCAGAATTAGATGATGGTAAAGCACACTCTCTTCATACGCAAAAACTGAGAAATATTGGTTATGATTTTTAATAAAGTTTCCATACACCTTTGACCCTTTCTATAAGGAAAGTAATAGCATGCAAATATGAATATGTTTTGAGCCCGGAAGAATTGGTCAATGAGTTTGCAATATCATAGATGTTGCTGAGTTTCTTATTTCAAACCACTGAATTAAACCTTTTCTTTAGACTTAATCTTTTATTGGGTCACAGAAAGTGCAAGAACACCAGTTACAGTGGAATTTCTGATATTTGAGTCAACAGCAATGCTAGTCCAGTTGTCTTCTGTGAAACAGAGTGAGAGCTATCTGCAGAAAATAAGTTTACATTCCCTTTGTAACTTCTCTGTCCTACCTATGAATTTCAAAGGAAAGTTTATCTTTTTAATTTTATTCTCAGAAATAGGTCACAGTGACTTCTAGAAGGCTTAACATTAAGAAATCACTTTTCCTTTAGGAGATACAAATCTTAATGAAGGGAGCCAAAAATGTCTTACTCTTTAGAATAGGTTTATTACTGATTTATCAGTTCATTATCCTCCTAATTTCCCCATTTATAAATCTGGAAAATCTGATTAACTCTTGGACTATCCTCATGTCACTGTCTAGGCGATATTACATTAAATCCTCCGATGACTTACCAAGATCATTTCCCTGACTTTCCTGAAATCTACAGATATTTTACACGCCCTGAGGAAAAAAAAAAAAATAATGAAAAAAGGAAAAAGAAGAAACAAGAACCATAAAACTAATTGACACAACAGAGCAAACAATCCTAAAATCTTTAGAAATTAATTTTAAATAACAGCAGTCGTGATGTATTCCTAGAGATGTTAATACACTGGGCCTAAACCTATGTTGGTATGAACATCTCTTTAAAGGTACTTATTTCCATGAGGTGTCAAATAGTATTTGCTATTCTAATTTAACATCTGTCTTTCAGAAATGCCAGAAAGAGAAAAGGAAAATAGATAAATATAAGTACACTTCAAATCCAATGATATTTCCCATCCCCCCTCCCTTTTTTTTTTTTTTTTTGATAATATTATTTGTTAAAATAAAGCCCCTTCTTCAAAAAGCAGACAAAGGGATTAAAAGATCCAATACAAATAAATGTTAAGAACTCTTTCAAATTATTCTTTATCATAAACAAGAAGACACATTAGCAGCATACTTTTCACACTTCAGAATTACATTTAGTTTTTCAGCCAAATATCTTAAACTGCTACATTAATCCTAAATAGCATAAGAAATTAGAGTCTCCTCAATTTATTTATTTTCACTTCAAGGATAGTAAAGTGCTTTGCCAGCATTTCCACTTTCACCAGCCTAAATAATTAATTGTTTTAAATGCCATTTACATTTTCTGATTAAAAGCAATACTTAAAATTTCATAAATAATAAGCATGCATAATTTGTGTTTCAATTACTGAATTTATAATCTCTCTGAATGTTATTCAATGCATTGCTGGTGATTTTTTTACCAATAATTTCTAAATAAATGACTTTCTAATTTATGCTTTTTTTTTCTTTTTTTTTTTTTTTTTCCTCTGGAAGTACATATCTCAGGCTTTTCTTCATCATATAGGTGCAAACAAAAGCTAACTGTTCCTTGTATTGACCATATATATTTCTATATCAGGATTTATGGCTAATCTACATTTTTAAAATGCAACTTCAGTTAAACTTTGCCCTCCATCCTTCTAAAGCAATTGTTAATTAGAAGTTAAATTAAACTTCTTTCACTTGTTTTTCACTTTCATTTGTTAGAATGACTCTGAAAACATCAACCAGAATGGAAACCAGAAACAAAAGTTAAAATTCCTTACAATGAATCTACTGTAGTCTATAAATATGATCGTGTTAGTTTGTCATGCTTTCTAGCTAAAGACAACTTCTCTTATCTTTAGTCTGTGTCTCTAAATCACTTAAAGAATTAGTGGAAATAAAACCAGAAAAACTTTTGCTACGATTATGCAAAAGTGTAATGTCCCTACTGACACAGAAAGGTTGAGAATCAATATATTTTAGAAAAAAATACTGAATTTTGAAGTTAACAAGTGTTACACTGGAAGGTGTATTGATAAAAAAAATAGTTGTTGAAATATTCATATGTTATCTCATTCCCACACAAGTAAGTTCTGCCTGCTTTTATATTTTTGTTTATGGTTTTAGAAAATGGTTATTTTATGGGGGCCACCAAAGGACACTTAATGAAAGTATCTCCAAGCCCCCTACATCTGTTTATAGATAAATTAGGACCTATTCAGTAAATTTGGAGGAGGAGTGACTTGTACTTATACTAAGGGAGTCACAATTATTAATGGCAGACATTATAGGTGTTTGACCTTGCTAAGGGACTCCATCAGATGGAAATACTCTAAGATCACATGGGGTCTCTACTACTAGCATGCCTGGAAGAAATAATCCCTTAACACCCTCTATCTTTTGCCATCAGAACAAAGCTTAGTAGAATTTATCTCTTTTTCTTCTTCTTTTGTTTTCTTTCTTTTTTTTCATTCCAGTTATTAAATGCTTATATTGGTATGAGTGAGGAAATGTGAATGTTTGTTAGAAAACAGACAGGAGTCTTTTGGGATCAGGTAGATGAACATTTATAGTGAAAGAACCATGTGATAATTTTAACTGAAGGCCTTTGGCAACCAACACTTAATTGCTCTGGTCTGTTTGAATCTTCAGTGAAGAGTGTTTCCAAGCATTTGTCTCCATTTAAATAAATGCAATTGCTAACAAAGCCATATGCAACCTGCACAGTGGATGGTTCAGTGATTAGTGACTAGAATTTCATTTAGGGAACAATTCATAGTGGAAGCTCTAGCTATGAAAATCATTCTGATTACACTGCTCACTACAAGGATCAGGCATAGGCTGAGCAAATTCATTTTACTTCTGTGAGACAGAGACTAAATGCAGTTACTGTTGTCAGATCAGAAATCAAATGCAATGTTTTATTTCTGAGATGAAATATCAGCCTGCTCTTATAATACTTCCTAAAGAAATACATTTTTGTGACAGGATTACTAAATATCTAAGAAAGTACAAGGTCAAGTTTCATAGTCTCAGCAACTCTACCTTCAGATCACACTTTGATTGTCTGTGTATGTTATATAGAGAGTGTGAAAGGTGTACCACAATTCCAGCATTACAAATTACAAAAGGCTTTTGTATCATTAACATCTGTCATTCGATATAATTTCTATATTATATTTTACTGTAATCTTGAATCTTGACACACCTCATAATAATTCTGCTTCCAGTGGAAAAAGTAAGAGTTGTGCACCATTGAGGACTCAAATATCTTGTGTTTTCATAGACCTACATTGTAGTTACTTATTAACAGTAGGCAAAGTTAGCTTCATTTCCACAAAACAGAAACATCTATTAAAAACAGGTCACCAAACCAATCTGTACATCAGCTTTGTTTTATCCTAATAGAAGTTAATCTTCAAAGTAAACCATACTCTATGACTTCTTAACTTAGGAGACCAGCATCCTATTTCTATAAACCACCTCATTTTTGCAGTTTTTTCTTTTAAAAACTTTTAAAAATACTTTGAATGTTCCTATTTAATCAATATCTTGTAGAAGTCAACAGCACACCTTCACTTATAATAGATATCACAATTATGTAAATTGGAGAGGGGTTTACTTTTTTTTTTTTTCCTTTATTTTTAACCATTAAAAATATTAACAATGTTGTAGAGCTTTAATAAGGAAGTTGTTAAAGGATATACATTTTAATGTACCACAACCTTAATCTGACCCTTCCAACTGGAAAATATTGCATTCAAACCCAATAATAATAAAGAAAATAATAGTAAAATATATCCTTTGATGTCTCATTTTATTAAGTTTCAGTGGGTTATGTAAGAGAATCTGTTGCCCATAATTGTTACATGAGTCATCCATATGAAGAGATACACTGATATTTGTAAACTAATTACGTACAGAACGCTACCCAATCAGGCTTTTCACCCAAATGCATTACCTCATTACCCTGTGACAGTTCAATAACACAGCTGAACATAAAATTCATAGGACTATATAGATATGACAGATAGGAAAACTGAAATTATATTGGAGGTTAGGTTAGACATTAGGAGAAGATTCTTCACCCAGGGGGTGGTGGAGCACTGGAACAGGCTCCCCAAGGAGGCAGTCACGGCTCCAAGCCTGACAGTATTCAAGAAGAGATTGGACAACGCCCTCAGACACATGATGTGAACTGTGGGGTTGTCATACGCAGGGACAGGAATTGGACTTGATGATTCTTGTGGGTCCCTTCCAACTCAGGACATTCTATGATTCTAGTGTAATTTACTTACCTATGACCCTATATTCATTTTGACATTTAATTTCTGTAGATACCTGGAGTAAGTTATGATTATGGAAGGCAAACAATTACATACACACACTTGGTATGGAAACTTTCCAGATTTTTGTCTCTATCTCAAGTGGACATACACTGAGATGTCTGATATCACTCCCACTAAGGCTGAGCAACGTTTAGGGACCTGGAATCAACTGAGTCCATCAACAGGCATTGCATTATCTTACAGAAGATATCTAATAAAAAACAACTCACAACAAACATGTACTTGTACAACAATGGGAAATGATGCTTGAACTCATGCTGACCTGAATGAAATACTCATCCTTTAAAGCACAGCAAGGTTTGGAAGCAGAGTAGATTGTGTCTGTGTTAGTGCATACGTCATACATGTATTTTATGAGAAGGCTGTAGCTGGTCCAAAGAGCATTATTTGAGTTACATTTCAAAGCATTAGCAGTTGTACAATTGCAGTACACACCTGCCTCACCTCAGATGTGGTGGCCTTAACCGTATTTAGTACAGTGACAGGGCTGAGTTCACATAGAATCATGACATTGTTTTTCCAGCTCCTGAGGAGGTATGAGCAAGACCAGCCCAAGTCTCTTTGCCTGAACATACCTGCCATGCACTGCTGGATTAGAGACTGCTGAAAGCTATGCCACCCTTCTTCAGTGATGCAGCTGTTTAAAACCAAGCAGGAGTCATAGTTTATTAACAATGTGCTTGGAAGTATTATATCCACCTGTCACCTTGTTAGGAAACATGCTGAGCACACTGGAAAGGAGTTATTCTCCTTTAAGGCTTTTAAATCTTCTTGGTGTTAATTATGAGTACATTTCTACTTCAATATAAAGCTACAATATCATATAAGTAATGTTCCCTATTTGGGCATGTCTCAATTCTGGTATAGACAAGACTGACTGCTTGATAGGAAAATAAATGGATAAAGGAATTTAGCACAAGAACTAAAAGAGCAACAAATTGTACATGTATAACTGTCAAATCAAACAGCTTCTAATAAACAGCTGAGTGGTTGCTTCTTTAAGTAGAACATTGTTTTGGTATCTTTCACACAGATCTTTGTACCTGTGCAGATGTGGTTTAAAAATACCAGGTACCTTGCACAAGTGGAGGATGTGAACATACAGAATAAGGTAAACCCAGTGAGTGATACATTTAAATGTACAGTTCCCTGAGTGAAACCAAATGTGATTCATTGGCCCTGTAATTGCAAATAATTGTCTAACAGTAAAAGTAAAGTAAATGAAGTCATCACTTACTTACCCTATTACATGGTGCCTGATATAACTGAGCACAGTGGACAATCTCACTTGCAAACTAACTATGAGATGAGAGTATAAAACATTCAGCGAGCAGGTACAGCACAGACAATTGTTCTCAACTGCTGGTGGAAGACTTGTCAAGTAGTCTTCCTGTAGACGGAAACCTGTTTCACTGTAGCGGAGTTCCACTGCTTCGTACTTAAAGTCGTATAAAGGAAAATTCAAATAAGGCCATAAGAAGACTTGGTACCAACTCAAGAAACAAGTTAAAAGTTAAATATTACTGCATTTCTTCCTTGTTCAGGATCTAGGGATATTGTGTCTGACTATTCAGGATGTGATTATAAAGCATGCTGTAGAGATTAACTAACCCACACCAATCATTCACTGCTTTAGAGCATTTGTCTTCCTATGGATAAGATTCCATAAGTAACAAGAATTACTAGGATATATGTCTATTAAAAAGAAAAATGCGTTAATGCATAGGCTAAGGTGAATGTTCACTCCTACACATAATGACATTAATACTGCAAAATCCATATTGGTCTAGCATACATCTAAAATTCTATTACTACATTATTGATTAATCGCTTGACCTTTAAATTTAGTTGAGAATGATCTGAATGATTCAAGTATTTTATCAATTTATTCTAAAATACCTTGCCTGTCAAAATGAAGGGATTGGAAGGTATTCTTTACTTAAGCAGTAAAAATTATTTTTTATCCAGTCGCCCTTCAAAGTCTATGGTGCAATCTTAATTGTGTGTTCAAAAAATAATATAAATTGGTAGTAACAATGAGTAACATTTCAGGTATTTCATATATCTTTCAAAAATATGCTTTCCTGTTGTCCTGGTTTTGTTAAAAACAAGTTTCTCTTTCAGTGAATTCTGCCTGTCAGCTAAAGCCTTCATATTAACTGCATTTTCCTGGAGAACCAGACACGTATTTTGGTAAAACCTAGCAATGGAATGCAAACTTATTGATAAGCATGGATGGACATCTCGCGAGAGGGGCGATGAGAAACAACTGACCAACGGTGTATAACATTCCATTCACGTGAATACTTCATATAAAATGGGAGATCACGAGGATCTCGTCCCTTTTCCCTTTTTTTTCCTTTTTTCCCTATGGCCGATATTAGGAGAGGACCTTGCTAGTCGTCCCTGCGAACTGAGGCCTAGTGAGAGACTGAATCCAGCTCTGGTTGGCTGTGGAGTCTAATCCAGGACTTTGGGTGCCGGCTCTGCAGTTGCTGAGACTTTCAAGATTGGTTTTGTATATTTTGTATTATTTTCTCTATTCTTATTAGTAGCATTAGTAAAACATCTTTAATTTTTTCCAACTCTCTTCTTTCTGTCCTTCTTTTTCTCTCCCGATCGCCTGTCCTGAGTGGAAGGGGGGAGAGGGAGGGGCAAAAAGGGGAAGTGGGGGAGGGAGAGGGGGTTAACAATATATCTGCCAGGATTTTATTGTCACCCCGCAATCTTAACCCTCGACACCTATAGCAACCAATTATATATCTATTCTTTGTATTTTACTGCTGCAATACACACTGATAAAAGCCAGAATTTTATAATGTACTACTAGGCCATATCAGAATCTGTATCCATATTTAGTAAAACTGTGTACTTCTAGGACAAGAACATGTTGTTCTAGCTACTTTCTAACCTATCCACCAAAAATCTCACAGATGAAATTTCTCTTAGTCTAATGTCTTATCTGACAGTTCCTCTATCTAGTTAGCAAAACATATACATTGACTGAAACCAATACTTTATATGCTGCTGACTAGATCTGACTGGACTGATGTGGTGAGAAGAATTTCTGTAAGTCGTAACACAGGAGTCTAGGGCCACAACTGACGGTAAAATATTTATTTTTATAATATATATTTTTATAATATATTTATTATAATTTTACTCTTGTGAAGAGTTTAGAAAGAGTAGAATAATGTTATTTAGGCTTAATAAAATCTATGTTAATAACGTGGCTGTATATAACTCAATACATGATATAAACATAGATCACGGAAGAAAATATTTATCTTAATTTGAACCTTAATTCTGTATTAAACTTAGGAAAGTAATGTCATAGGTATTGATTTCACTTAGGTCCAAATTTGGCCTGACATGAATTGTTATACAAAGAAGGATTTGTATGAAGTGTTTTACCAAAACTTCCCTGACTAAGGTAAAAAAAAAAAAACACAACACATCATTCAGAGATGTCAGAACAAACTGAAACCCAGAAAAGTAAGGATACTATTTGAGATACTGTGACATGTTGAGTACAGAAGGAACATGATACAATTTTAAGAACATTTTTGAGGAATTTGTTTATAAAGAGACAAATGAACAAACAATCTGTGACATAGCATCAACCTCTTCCTCTTAGGTGCAAAGAGGAAAGTGTCAGCCATTTTACTTGGAAACCATCAAGCTTTGTTAACTTGATATTCTATCTTTCACCTGACTTGAGTCAATTGCATAATTTTCAACTTGTGAAAATACTTTATTAAGCTTATTATTCATGTGGCATTGTTCTTAAGATGCAGTAGAAAAGGCAATGAGCTATAACGTCCACATTTCTACAAAGATAAGTCTGTAATCTGCAAATCTGTGGGTCCACATATAAAAGTGTTTGTGTCTTCAAATGTACTAGATGTATAAACTAAGCACCTTGTAATATTTGCATTGAGAATTTTTATTACATTTTTAACTCTGATCATTTTTAGAGACATTTCCAATTAAAGCTGGGTAATTTTTCTATTACCCAGCATCTCAGAATAGAAAACGTTTCAGTTAGTTAACCACAAAGCACTATAGTTTTCTTACTTAAATGACACCACACCAAAATCTGTTTAAGATCCAATAATGCCTCATTTTGTTTTGAAATTTATTTTTTTTTTTTTTTATTACATTTATGTTATTGACAAGAACGAAAAGCAAACTATTTAACTTTTTACCAAGTGTTAGGGTAAAGATTTTTGGTTTTGTTGCTAAAATGTATGCAACATTTATATTGTAGTTGACTAAGTTATTTGCCTGAAAAATATTGTTTCGAATTTACTTTGAATGGACCGCTTTGCATATACTTACAAAGCTTTCTCCATTGCAGTGTTATATCCCGGCTGATAATGGGCTCAGCTAAAGGAATCACACTTTATTACTTTCAGGGAGAGAAGATTTATTATTTTGTCTTCCAACAGCAACTCTTATATGTACTTCTCTAAAGGACTGTACCCCATATATTCTCCCCAACGTATCACAACTAGGACTATTCAAAGATATGGTTATATTTAATCTCCAATGTCTGTATTTTTTTTTTTTTTCAACAGATCTAAGTTACATGCCCAGACATTCACAGAATCAGATACTTTTCCTAATGTTCAGTCTGAACTTCGCCTGATTCAGCTTCATTCCATTTCCTTGTATTGTATTGCTGGTCATGATAGAGAGAAGGTCAGCTTCTCCTCCTCCACCTCCCACCTTGAGGAAGCTGGAGACTTTGTTGAGGTTACCCCTCAGCCTTCTCTCACTGAAGATGAAGAAGCCAAGTGACTTTAGCTGCACCTGAGGAAATGTGAAATGTGAAAGAGGAAGGGAACTAACAAAGTAACTGAAAATAAACATCAATGTGATTCACCACTGCTCTAACAAGGTGACTCATGTTAAAAAAATAAATAAATAAAAAATTAATAATATTTATAGCTTAAGTACTAAATAAAAAAAAAATCTTTTCTCACACAAGAGCACAGATGTCTTGTGCAGCTTTTTTGAGATACAACGAACACTGTGGCAAATGGTCCAACTTACCTTCTCATTATTCTAGCTAACAGAATAAATCTACTGATCTCAAGTATCAGATGTGAAGTCTTTCTACATGTGTCATGTTTCAATCTAACTGTCTTATCCCCAAAGCCTTTACAAAAATTCCTTTTGTTTTGTAGATAAAAGAAAAAAAAAAAAGTCTTACATTGCACATTTTTTTTTACATGGATATGATGTTTCTACATTGCACAATGAAAAGAATTCCATAATCTGTTTTGCTGTTTGACTATGGCTCAGGGTTCAGTGTCCCAGAAAGAAATCTGCAGTGGTGAGACACTGGTTGTGAGATGTCGCTAGTGGTGAGACATTTCTTCAGCAGGCAGCAACTGATGATCTGTACAGTCGGGAATGTTAGGAACTTCCTCTCAACACCAAGATTTGTCTTCTGTTGAAAAACCTCAAATATAATGATTAAACTGTATGTTTATATCCTGTAATCAAATATAATTCAGGCCTGAATTTCCATAACTGATCCTGGAATTGGTCCATTTTAATTTAATTGGCTGTTCTGGACAAAGTTATGACATTCTTAAACTTTTGGCAATACTTATTCGCCATTCAGTTGTAGGGGTCAGAATCTGTGAGCCATGCCTCAGTGTATTATATTGTTGTCTGTCAAGAAGCAATCAGTTTATAACATACGTATGGAGAGATATATTTGTCCAATTATACATTTTTCTACACATACTGTTTATGTCCCTTTATAGAAAATGTATATGGATGTACATATAAACATCTAAATAAATTAAAAAAAAAAAAAGTAGAAAAAAAAATGAAAAAGAGGAAATCTACTTGACACAGGTTGAAGATGTGAGGGATACATCTCAAAATAACTTGTAGTCAATTACGTGGTTTAATAGTAGACCCATTGAAAAATTCTAATCAGGATCAACAGGAAAATAACTTGCTTTTCAGGGGATTTAAAATATTTCCTTGAACACAGAAAATGAAGTATTTATCAGAGACGCTCCAAAAGGCAAAAATATGTGATTCATATTAACAGAGAAATAAATCTGAGTATAATGATTTTGGACACTTTGGAAATTAAACAGTAATACATTTTCATTTGCAATAAATTACTCATAATCCAATTTGTGAAGGTCAAAACTCTTTAAATAACTACATAAACACAGAATGTAGTCCAGGATTGGCAACAGTAGTAATTTTCCTAAAGAGAGAATTTTAAATTATGATACAATGTTGCTTTTTGACAAACACTAACCTTGAAAACTAACTCTAAACCAACAGCAAGCACAAATACTTTATCCTCTGTCTTACAAAACCAGAAAGCTTTACTTTACACTGAATGCTTCTGTTCAAGTGGCTAAAACTTAAATGCTGACTTTGGGAAGGTAGTTGATTTTATCCAATAAATAATAAATATGACTAGAAAAATGACAGATAATTCTGTAAAAGCATGTCTTGTTGAGAAACATTATCAAGGCAAAGGGAGAACATTTGAGACTTATAAAAATTGGATGTATATTTGGTAACCTATCAGAATACTATTTAGTTTTTTATAAGTTCATCTGTGAGTAGAATTCAGCATCAACAACTTAGGTTTAAAATGAGCAATTAATATAACCTTTTGGGTTATTTCTGACTCACATTTAAGAGAGGAACTCATACTCTGTAGGAATGAGGTTCACTATATATATAGCCAACATGATAATTGCATTTTTTGCTATGCTCTCAGTAAAACTTACCAATTCTGCTAAGTACTGCAAAAAAACATCACGAAGAACCAGACCCAAACAAGAAGTGGGCCAGGTGAAAAACTCTCAGCTATATTCCTAGAAGAAACACTAAAGCTTACACCATTTACATTTAAAGGAATTCTTTCTCTCAAATGAAACTTCATTAATCAAAGGTATTCTTCCTACTCTGTAATGTATCATGAACAAAAACAAAGTGGGAGAATGTATCTTGTGTTCTGCTGCACTACTTTGCTAGAATACATGTAACTAAAGTATCTGATACTGATGGGATAGCTCATCAAACACAGTGTATACTTTGCATTCTTATTGTGCTTGTTTGTTTCTATTTCTAATTATTCTGTTATTTTAAACTCTGGATTCCCTTTCCCTGAGTCTTTACAGCACCTGGTCAGGGTAACCAAGGTGTGTACATCCGGGTGGACAATTAGATGCACAGAGATGGACAGAGAATTCACTGTAAGTGATCTGATTATTTCAGTATCAGTTTATTTATCTTTTTCACCACAGATTTGAAGATACCACTTATTTTTCAAAAATATTTCTTCAACAGACTGACATTCTCAAGCTTTTTGTGGGTTTTTGGTGTCCAGGGCTCAACAATGAAACTTTTTCAACACTTTTAAGTACTACTAAATAAAAAAATTCTAGCCCCCACCCCTACATTTCAGAACATTTAGTTTTGAAGATTAGTTCACTTTTTTCCTTCATAGGCTATGTGCAGTACAGAAGGGAACACGGTGATCAAGTTTTTAGTAAAAGAATAATAAGAACTTATGCAACTTAAAATAATAATAATAATATTAATAATAATAAAAAAGTTTGAGGTTTATTTGTACCTTTTGGTTTGCTTGCAGGTTACATTTCACGGTTCGCTTATTTCACAGTTTGCTACCTTAAAATTTTTTTTGAGTAATTGTATTGGCTTAATTTAGTGTAGTTGGCCAGCATTTCACAGTTGGACAACCTACTTTATATTGCTTTTTCTAAGTTACTTTTTCAGAATCTGTTATCAAGTCAGGCTAAAAACAACCAGAGAATTCAAGTTTTTTCTGTTTTCATTAATTCAACAAGAATTGCCTTTCCGTACTTACAGATTTTTTATTTTTTTTTATTTTTTCCCCTGCTTATTTGGCTTACTTGTGAGTTCTGTTGTGGGATTTAGAAGGTATCTGTATTACTTTAAATTCATTTAGTAAACCCCAAGAGGGTTTCAGAGGCAAAGCTTCTTAGCAAAGGATTGCAGACATACTGATGAGAAACAGTTCCGCTAAAACACTCACAATGCCTGGAGTTCAATGTAATTCAGTTACTAAGAGAAGTTTAACTTGTTTATTTGACTTAATATTTATCAATTCATTTAAGCGGTGCAACATATGTTGCAGTGAAAACTGTATATGGACACATAGGAATGTATAAAGTAACTTCTGGATTGCCAAAATGAAATAAGCTAAAAAAGGCAATCAAAGGAGACGTATGTATATATATATATATAAACAGTTTAATGTGAGAATCTGTTGTGCTGTTTCATCAATATGTTTGTTTAGAAACAAATATCCACAGTCATTACTATAGGAAACACATTTTTAGCAGAAAACCTAGTGCACTCAAAACAATCTAAAAGATGAGACCTATATTCTTTATCATAGACTGATCAAAAAATAATTAAAATACATGGCATCAATATGAAAACCAACCATCTGTCTGTCAGAGTAACAAAATTTTGTTGTTACAAAATCAGAAAATTTAGTAGTTGTATGAAAGACAACATCCCTCTTCAGAAAAAAAAAAAAAAAAAAAAAAAGTACAATTTTGCAGTTGTTTAGTTAAAGAGAAAACATAAGTTAATATATTTTTTTTCTATATTTTAGTTGCTACAGTGGCATGTCAAATCATTCTACAGTACCGGTTAGGTGAATGAAAATAGCCATTAGCTATCCTTATTATATAAATAAAGTGAAATTTGGCTAAGTTGTTCAAGATTTCATAGAACATGGGATGAATATCCAACAAGTTATATCATCATGTTATATTCCTCTCTGTGCTTGAGAAGGTGTTTCTCAAAGTGCTATCTTCCACCTTTCAGTCCTTGTGCATGTTACTGAAAAATCTCTTTGTATCTCAAGCTCCCTAATCCCATATAGACAAATTATGACAGAGAAGTGAAATAAATCCTCAATTTCTAGACCAAGGTCAGTGTACTAGAATACCTTTTATCTCATAGTTGCAGTGAAAATAATAAAGAGATCTTAAAAATTTTATTGTTCTGAACCCAAACCATGATGCTAATGACAGTGACATCAAAAAATAAAAATAAGAATCTATTCCTCATGCTTTATTTGAAAGCTGAATCAATGAATAAAAATAATTTATCAAAATGGGTAGGAAGGAAAAAAAAGGAAAAAAAAAAAAAAGAAAATAAGGAAAAAAAAAAAAAGAAAATCCCACACAAAAAGACCAAAAACTTCAGGGTGTGTTGACATTCAAAATTTAAATTTCTGGCAAAAGTCCACTTTTTACCCTGAGGTTTCTGTACCTCTGGATATACTGTGTTACTTCAAAGGCCAATATTTTAATAATAATAACAGAAACAAACACATTGTTTCCAAGACTAGAGCTCAGATATGATATCAGACTTGAGGCTCAGTTTGCCTTCTGCCTCACACGGATCACTGATACCATCAACCTGGAAATACACCTCTGTCTCTGCAATTAAATGAATGGCTTTTTTTTTTGAACCCTAAACTCTGAAAGTCCATGCAACGTGTACTTTACACGGTACTTCAAACTTAAAACATTTTGTGCACCTCTGTTTTTTACCCCAGATACAGCTAAAAGCCCCAGAATTTTGTAGAAGGACAAAGTATGTGACGGGAAAATCATAAAAAGACTGAGATCAGAGCTTGGAGAAAGACCTGAACTTTTAAATTAAATAAAATTATTTTTTAAACATAATTTGATTAAATATATATAGAGGGGTTTATTCTTAACCCCAACAAGGGATATGTTGATAAGAGGCTGCAACTGAATTTCCTTAAAATTACTGAGGGGCTTAGGGACCTGCTTAAATTATCTCTCTTGTTTAATTTGCCATTTGTACATGAGGAGCTGAATATGAATCTTCATAGAATTGGGGAACTTATTGATGGAAGAAAAAGCCCTTAAGTGATGGCTTCCCTATGGAGAACTATTCCACAGCTTAATGTATCTTCCTGTCAGAACATTTTTCATGATATTTAGTATAGGCTTTTCTGTTCCTAATTCCATCATATTATTAATATATATCTTAATGTACAACATTAAAACCACTTCTAGCCTTCTTGACATTTACATAATTATATTGTTATTGATGTCCTTTTGAGTCAAAGCTAAGGTGTCCCTATTTCACTGCTAAAAAGTTTATTTCATTCAGTCTCTACAGTATTTTTGTTTTCCTTTCTCTTCCCCATTCATAATAAACTATTTTCTACCATAGCCTCTTTGTCTCACTATATTTCTTCTAATTTCTATCGCAAGAAATGGAGGTGCTACTTCCCTCTAAGGTGATGGAAGTTTTAAACCATCCCTCCATTTCATAAAGCAAAGATGTAAGAGCAGGAAACCTCTGCATAGTAACAGTCCCTTGTAGTGGTTGCCCATACTACAAGGCTATGGGTGCAGCAGTGCCCTTTGCAACATAACCTTCTCCCTCACCAGCTGCTACTGGAAGTGACAGCTGCAAATATTAGTGGGCAGGCAATTAACATAGTGAGAAAGACACCTGCATGCTTTTCAGCTTTCATTTTCTGATTTTACAGATTTTTCTTCTCTTTATCACCGCTCCCAAAACAAGGCAAAATGCCAAAACCCACCCAATCAGTCACATTCTGCAGTGGGATGGGAGATTGTGTTGTACATGGGGGTTTCCTGAGCCCAGGAAACCCCAGGGTAGTGCAGAGACCTGCCAGGAGCCAGTAGTTCTCATGAGAGTGACTGACAAAGCCTGGGTGGGGCCAGGAGTAACCATGATCACTCCTTGCTCATACAAAAGCCAGCCCTATGGAGCACTAGTGACCAGAAGCACTGCAAGCAGGACAGCCAGAGTGTGGCACAGCATTTTCCATGGGAGGATGCACAGGGGCAGCACCCCTTCAAAGGAGGGGCATTCCACCAGCTGAGTGGGATACTCAAAGTACACATAACTCAGCAACCAGGCACTGTCCTGCGACCATCTGTACAGCTGAAGAGCCCTCCTCTTACCTGACCCTCAATGCAGAATGATGGAAACAGTGTGCCAACAGTGTGCCCAGGTGACCAAGAAGGCCAATGGTATCCTGTCCTGTATCAAAAATAGCGTGGTCAGCAGGACAAGGGAAGTGATCCTTCCCCTGTACTCTGCATTGGTGAGGCCACACTTGGAGTGTTGTGTTCAGTTCTGGGCTGCTCAGTTCAGGAAAGATATTGAAGTGCTGGAGCGGGTCCAGAGAAGAGCAACAAGAAGGGCCTTGAACACAAGACCTATGGGGAGAGGCTGAGGGAGCTGAGGTTGTTTAGTCTAGAGAAGAGGAGGCTTAGAGGTGACCCCATCACTATAACTACCTGAAGGGAAGTTATAGACAGGTGGGGACTGGTCTCTTCTCTCAGGCAGTTAGCAATAGGACAAGGGGGCATGGGCTTAAACTCTGCCAGGGGAAATTTAGGATGGATATTAGAAAGAAATTCTTTACAGAGGAGTGATCAGGCATTGGAATGGCCTGCCCAGGGAGGTGGTGACTCACTGTCCCTGGAGGTTTTTAAACTGAGACTGGACATGGCGCTTAGTGCCATGATCTAGTAAACGGACTGGAGTTGGACCAAGGGTTGGATCTGATGACCTCTGAGGTCTTTTCCAACCCAGTTGATTCTGTGATTCTGTGAAACTCATCTGAGAGCTTCATTTGGGGGTTCTGCATCACCTGCTCCAATGGTGGCTGATGCCTTCACACAGAGAGAGCTGCTGAGAGGAGAGGCTGCAGTGCAGACCTGAGACTGCAGGAAGTTCCTAGACCTTCCTTCTGGGGCAGGGACAAGCATCAGACCTGCCTGCAGAAGGCGTGCCCAGGAGGAGGACCTCCTGCAGAAGGTGTCTGAGTTGCAGGAGGTGGTTAGAAGGCTGTGTAACATCAGGGAGGCTGGGAAGGAGTTAAAAGAGCTGGTTCCATGCACAGTCTGCAGTGGACCCACGGCCCATGACCCAAAAACCAAAAAGTCACCAACTGGCACACACAGAAAGGATAGGGGCAGTAATGCAGAAGAATGGAAGCTTGCAATAGCAAGGACCACCAAGACCAAGAGACTTCCACTGAAGCCTGAGGTACCATTGAGGAACTGTGTCTATCACTCTGCAGACTGAATAGGAAAGACCCATCACGTTAGGAGACACTGGAGCTAAGGTAGCCCAATCTATTCTCATCTGAAAGGTATGGAGGCACCTATTTGCTGACTTTACACATCCTCTAGAGAGGTGTGCTGCTCCCTGGGGACTCATATCAGGGATGTCACTGAGAGACTATCAAGTCTTATGCAGTCCTCTGTCTGTTATCCACTGTTTTTTTCACGTGGGCACCAGTGATAGAGCTGGGAAGATTATCAAGGATTACAGAGCCCTAGGAACAACAGTAACTCTAGAGCACCGGTAGTTTTTTATATTAAGCCTCCTTGTCAAATGGAAGGAGTTTGAAAGGGTCAGTCGAATCTGGTGAATCAGCAAATGGTTACAAGACTGGTGCCACAGTCAGAGGTTCGGCTACTTAGACCATGGGACTCACTTTGAGAAACCTGGTGTGGTCCATCTGTCAGAGAAGGAGGAAAGCATCTTTCATCATAAGCTTGCTAAGCTTGTGAAAAGGGCCTTAAACTAAAGGGCTTTAAAATAAAATTGCCAGGGGAAGGGAGCCTCAGTCCATCCTATCCTAAGGAGAGGCTGGTGGGGAATGTGAATTTCAAGGGCAGCCTTCACTGCAGTGGTCATGAAATAGTGGCATTCAAGATCCTTAGGGTAGTGAGGAGGCCACACAGCAAGCTCACTGCCCTGGACACCAGAAGGGAGTTCTGGTTGACAACAAGTTGACTAATGTGCCCTTGTGACCAAGAAGGCAAATGGTATGCTGGGGTGCGTTGAGAAAAGTGTGACCAGCAGCCAGAGGGAAGTTATCCTCCCCTTCTACTCGGCCCTGGTGAGGCTGCATCTGGAGAACTCAATTATTTTTTTTACCTCAGTCTTCACTAGCAAGTGCTCTAGCCACAGTGCTCAAGTCAGAGATGGCAAAGGTAGGGACTGGGAGAATGAAAAACTGCCCACTGTAGGAGATTACCAGGTTTGAGACCATCTAAGGAAGCTGAAGGTGTACAAGTCCGTGGGACCTGATGAGATGCATTCACAGCTCTTGATGGAACTGCTGGATGAAGTTGCTAAACCGCTGTCCATCATATCTGAGAAGCTGTGGCAGTCTGGTGAAGTTCCCACTGCCTGGAAAATGGGAAACACAACCCACATTTTTAAAAAGGAAAAAGAGAAAGACTCACAGAACAGTCCAGTCTGTCTCACCTCTGTGCTCAGCAAGATCACAGAGCAGGTTCACTTGAAAACTATGCTAAGGCATATGGAAAATAAGGAGATGATTGGTGACAGATAACATGGCTTCAGTAAGGGCAAATAGTGGCTGGCAAACTTGGTGGCCTTCTATAACTGGGTTACAGCATTGGTGGATAAGGGAAACACGACTGATGTCATCTACCTGGGCCTATGCAAAGTGTTTAACACTGTCCCACAGTCTCTAAATTGGAGAGACATGGGTTCATGAGTTTGATGGATAGACCACTCAGTGGATAAGGAATTGCTTGGATGGCTACACTCAAAGCATTGCAGTCAACAGCTCAGTGTACAAGTGGAGACCAGTAATGATTGCCATTCCTCAGAGGTCAGTACCTGGACTGGTGCTGTTTAACATCTTTATCAGTGACACTAACAGTGGATCAAGAGCACTCTCAGCAAGTTTACTGACAACACCAAGCTATGTGGTGTGGTTGGCATGCTGGAGGGAAGGGCTGCCGTCCAGGGGGACTTTGACTGGCTTGAGAGGTGGGCCCATGTGAACTGGATGAAGTTCAACAAGGCTGAATACAAGGTCCTGCACGTGGGTAAGGACAATCTCAAGCACAAATACAGGCTGGGTGGAGGATGGATTGAGAGCAACTGTGAGGAGGACTTGGGGGTACTGGTTGATAAGAAACTCACCATGAGTTGGCAATGTGCACTTGCATCCCAGAAGGCCAATCATATCCTGGGCTGCATCAAAAACAGCATGGCCAGTAGATCGAGGGAGGCGATTCTCTCCCTCTACTCCACTCTCATGAGACCCACAACATAAGAAGGACATGAACCTGTTTAATTGAGTCCAGAAGAGGGCCACAAAGATGATCAGAAGGATCACCTCTGATCACCTCCTTCATAGGAACACCTCTGCTATGAAGACAGGTTGAGAGAGTTGGGGTTGTTCAGCCTAGAGAAGAGAAGGCTCTGGGGAGACCATCCCTGGAAATGTCCAAGGCCAGGTCGTATGAGGCTTTGAGCAGCCTTGTCTAATGGAAGGTGTCCCAGTCTATGAAACTAGATTATATTTAAGGTCCCTTCCAACCCACACCATTCTGTGATTTTATGATCAGAAATCGAATTTTATGCTTTTCTCTTGAAGGGTATATCAAAAGGTGAGATACAGAGACTTTATAGGGAGAAGGTGGCTTATTAAGTGTTGATAACAAATTCCAGTCACTTACGTCATATATACCTATCAATCATATTTGTATTAGTTGTCCAAATAATTCCTAACAACTCTGACTTCTTTGATCCCCATTTTTTTAGACAAACTTGCTAAAATAATTGTTCTTTAATGGAGACTTAAAAGATCTAAGAGGCCAATCCTTAGACAGCCTCACTCTGAAAACTTGACCCTAATAGTAAATTTCTTTACTCTTTGAAATAAATTGTGCCAAACATGGCTATCATTGACCAACACTGAGCCCTGCCAGTTGGTTTGTTGATGCTCTGAAGGAAAGCGTGTACAGAGAAATAAAGGCAAGTCTAACAAAGTAATCATCTTTGTTCATGTCTTCACAAATGAGTTAAATGTGGACCATTCTCAGCTTTGGAGCACATCTAAAGAGTATAAAAGGAGCCAGCAGGGAAACAAATGAACAAACAAACAAACAACAAGGACATACAGAATCAGCAGACTTATGAAATATACCTTATGGATGGAAATACTCTGTTACTGCATGCTGGGAACAATTCCAGGGTCTGTAGCTGATGCATTCTTAAAGTATTTTGAGAGAAGTAAGGTGGAGAGAATGAGTTAAAATATCTAAACAAGAAACAACTAGTTACCAAGATATGAGTTGAAATAGCTGGTCTGTTCATATAAATATTTGAAATAGAGAAAAGTAGAAATAGCACATATAGGAATTGGAAGTTCCTGAGGCAGTGGTTAGAGAGGATTTCGTAAATTGCACAGTAACACTGCTGGGCCACTGCTATTGTTCATAGCCCGTAGCATTAAAATAATATTAAAACAAACAAATTAACTAGCACAAGCATAAAATAAATGAACAACTGTTGTGGGCTAAGTATCAGTACTGGATGACAATGGCTATATCCAGGGATAGGAATAACTGCTTCTCAAGCAGCTGAACTATTAGTACTACAGATGTTTCAAATATGCTTACATGATGTAGTATATTTCATATAATTTTACTCCAAACTCTGCTTTGTTGTTTGTTTATTTTAAAACTGTTATAGAGGTTGAAATTTAAAAAGATTCATTTGGGAAAAAAGACAGTGTCAGGAGTGTATGAAATGTAAATCACATCATAAAAATCTAATTATAGAAATTTACTATAAAACTTTCAATGTAATATTTGGTATTATATAAAGGATATATTATTAGTTAATTTACATATGGTTGTTAGATTGTTAAATAACTGTTTTGTTAAATTCAAGAGAGTAGGTTTCATATACGTTAACAACATTTAACAAGCATCTACTAATTCACTTATTACCACCAGTAACAAATACTATTCTGTAAATAAATATAACTCAAGTGCAAAACACGGTTAGGACATCAATTAATAGTTTATCACATATAAGTTATTAATAAGTAATAGTCAGTAAAAAAGTTTCTTACTATGTTAGGAAAAAAAAGCAGTAGAATGGACACAGAACGTTATCTTTTTACTAAATATATAACAGAAAATCAGTAATGGAACAGATTACCCCTATGCTCAGCTCCCAGATCAAAAGGAAACTCAGACATTGATAGTTATATGATGCTGCTGACTGGATGCTGAATTGGTCACTGGAGCTGCACCAGGTCTGAAGGCAAGAGTCAGGGCACCTTATTTGGTACTGTATTGGTCTTTGTGTACCCATGCAATGAAAATGCTTTACCCAAGGAAAAGCAGGTGGAAGCACAGCAGCTACAGAAGCAAGCTTGCAGAGCGCCCTGAGAGTAAGCTGGCTGATCTCATTTCGAGCAGCTGTAGCTCTGAATGCTCTGAACAGCAACTGTAGCAGGAGGGCCAGCTCTGTGTGATCAAAGGGATTTGGCAGTTGTGATCTCTGAACTAATTCCAAAATGTCAATGAAATGGCACATCAGGACTAAAAAGAGACTAAGGAATTTAATAGCTTAGGAGGACATGGCAACTTTAATTAGATGCAAAAAATATATTTGGGGAGAAAAGCAAGCTAGGCTTTTATGAATATTAAGATACGTACAAATGCTTTTGTTTATTTTCCTGCCTTTGTGGAAATTCTTTATAAAAAAGGTGATTTACAGAGATTTCACAGAAGTGGGGGTCCCAGAATGAAAAACATTAGATAAGAAGGAGAGAAGTTGGACGCACAGAGGGAAAAAACAAACAAACAAACAAACAAACAAAAAAACAAACCCAAACAAAGCACATCAAAAAAAAAAAAACCCAGAGCATTATTTATCTGTAATTGTGTGAATAAAAGGACTATTTCTGAAAAGTCACTGTTTATATTTCCCTCTACATAATTAAATAATACAGCAGAAATGAAAGGCAGCATAGGAAACATTGAATTTACGTATTTTATGGGACGGAGAAATTGAATACTTATTGCAGTCCTAGTTTTGAACAAAGACAAACTGGATTCAATTTCCTAATTGGGTTCAGGTGTCCTATTTAATCTTAAGCAAATCAAAGCTAGAGTTTTAGAGGTATTCAACTACTGACTTGAATATCTTAAAAAAACGTTTACTAGTTTCTCTGGGAAGAGAAATTCAGGTCATCTGATTTTAGGACTTAAATTCAATGATGTGAGTTTCCTCCTCTATGAATTTATGTAGTCACTGGAAAGAGACAGGCTCCCTGCAAAGGAGTTTTGACTAAGACATCTAGACTACATCCCACAAAAGTGATATCTGGCAGATATCACACAGGGTTTGATATTTTTGTACCTGAACCTTTGCCTGCTTGTGTTTCTTCCCTTTTTTTTTTATTGCGGCTTCCCCCTCAGATGAGAATATCTTTCCCTTATTTAACTTGCAGTAGTTTCTTGAGATACAGTGTTTATACAGCCCTATAGGAAGCAAAACTTTACAGAACTTTCAGTGAAAAGTGATAGAAATGGTCAAGGATCTGAGAAAAATCATGATTGAAAAATTCAGGGATTGATTACAGTATAGAAAAGGATGAAAGAGGTGACTTAGTAAATATAGATGGAATAAGGAAGGGTAAAATAATTTAGAACAAGAGTTTGTGTTTCCTCTAAATAAGACAAATAAATATTCAACTATATGACAAGATGACAAACGGTCCACTGATAAAAGTATACTTTTTTATATTGTAATTAAATTGTAGAACCCATTGCCAATTAAAGTTGTTTTAAAAAGCAACTATAATCATAGCAGTTGTAAATCGGCTGCTTCGGGGCTTTAGAATGTCTCTAGCTCTTTTGTGAGCATATGATCAAACATTGCAATGTTACTGTAGTTTTAACCCTGTCTATCTCTCTAACAACTGTATTTGAGCTTGTGTGCACTCTAGCACAGACCAGCTGTGACCAATGGATATTGGTTCAATAAACCCATTTTATTTTGTGTTTATCACAGGGTAACACTTCACACATAGTCACATCCAGCAGCTGATCATTTATTTATTTTTCTGAGAATATTTAATCTGTACATATATGTTTAGAAATCAAATTATATCCAAATGTTGTCAGTAAAGTATCCTTCTGTCCTTTATACAGAGCTTATTCAAATTTATCAGAGACACCAGAGTGAACTGCATGACCTTTGAAACCAAAATAGTACAATATGTCCTAGATATTAAATATTATGGATATGAATTTTGAAATATTCAACATTGAAACTAAAGTTAATACCAGTCTGACCGAGGCTAACAGGAGATCTAAAAAGGTAAAACAGGTTTTGGTATCAGAATATAGATATATCCTATAGACTCTTGCTCTAGGCATAATCCTGTGAAGGCAAGGGTACCACTCAATAAGATGAGACACAGACATTACCAGAATCTACTTATTAAGAACATAGACATGAAAGGTGTCATCAGGAACTACATGGAGACTTGTTTGCTTGCTCTGTGAAATGACAATGTTCAGAAAACACTCAGTCACTCAGTCCTTAGCAATTAAAAAGAGAAAATACACAAAAAAGTAACTCAGAAATGAATTAAATAAAATGAGCAGTTAGATAGTAAAATGCCTGCAGATGACATGAAGATCATTTAAATATGTCGAATGTAGACACAGATACTGACTCATGCTTCCCATTTACCACTTCACTTCTTTCCCTTCTTCCATTCCCCAGGCAAAAAAAAAAAATGTTGAAGGTTACACTTCTAGATATCAGAAAGATATATTCAAGGAAATATACAAAAGGAAAATAGTTAACAACTTATTCTCTAATAATTTATACATATCATCACAAGAGGATAGGCCAACAGATTAAGGAGTATTTTACCTGCTTTTATGCCTTTAATAATAAAAGTTTTCCATATGGGAACCTATAAAACAGAAACCCAGGAAAACTGATCATAAAGATCATGAAGAGGTAAAAGGACAAATCAGCAAGATTAAGGCTATTGCAAAAAGGCTGAGCTAATTATATGTATTGATATTGGCATTCCTAGTAGTGGTAAGAAAGTTCTTATACCAAACCTGGATAGGGATCCACTGTCAGATAAAAGGCTTAGACATTTACAAACAATTAAAACCAATACAAAACACAAGGCAAAACTCAATACATTGAACTGCAATCAATCAATAGGATCAGACAGTTCTGCAGCAATTTGATGTTTGTCATTTGATCGTAACACCTGGCTAAGTATCAATTCTTATGTGTGAAGCAAACTCAGTGTCAGAGGAGTGAAAGATGGCAAATACTGCACGGGTATCTAAGCATGGTTTCAGAGGTGAAGCTAGCAAGTGCAGGTATGAAAAGCTAAATTTCACACCAACTTATCTGATAGGAGTTATAACAGTTAGTACAGAAATCCTAGATAACCAAGAGAGTTCTAGCATACTAGAGAAAGATAAGTAAGGATGTGACACTTCACAGTGCATTTCAGTGTTCTGATAAGTATTTTGGTCTGGGTTATGGAGTTGACATAGCATGCTTGGTCTTCTGAAAGATTTTGATGAGATACCTCACCAAGACAAAATAAAGCAATTAAAGTGTTGTAAGATACTAAAGAAAGTCAACTTCTAAATGAATACTGATTTAAAATATAGAAAGCAAAAGACTGGAATAAATGGATAATTTTCACAGTGAAAAGAGATCAATTAACTCTGTTAATATCTTTCCATGTATTTTTTGTGAAACCTAGCAAGACAAAAAATATCAGAAAGGGATTAAGTAAAGGCAAAAAAACAGATAAAAAATTAATATTCACAATAATAGCTCATATAAAATGTATAGCTCAGGAATCCTTTGATAAACTACTGATTGCTAGACATATGTAGTCCTTGTATTAACTGTTTCTTCTATGTTTTTTCTTGGCATTTCCTGTTGACATTCAAGAAAATGAACTACTGAGACAGACTTTGGCCTGGAGAAGGGTTGCAGTTAAATTTTATAAACTGTGTATGGGAAACAAGAACACCACAAATCTAATGTCTAAAACTTTGTATTCATACTTGGTTAATTAAAGTGTGAGAAGAGCTTTCACTTTTGCATGTAACATTGATAAATTCCTCAGATGTACAATCCCTTGATGTGAGCTTCAGAAAGTGTATTAAAAAAAAAAAAAAAAGTTAGCTGGCTCATCCAACTACTAAAAAAGATTTCTTAATTTGTGTATATTGTGAAATATCACTGTTAACAGACAGTACCATATAACCCATGCACTGAATTTTTGATATCTGAAAACTATGGAAGTACAAATAATTTTATGGCCCAAACAAAAAATAATTATGATTCATTTTAAAAGCTGTCTGATCTTAATAATATCAAGTCACAAATCCATGTCTTGATCTAAAAGGAACATACTAAAACATCTCACTAAAAGAAAAACTTTTCTAGAGATTGCATTTGTACTCAAATTTGAACAAAAGCTGAATAGAGAAGGCAGTGGAGAACAGCTTATAATCAGCCTGTGAAATTATAGCTACATCTATAAAGTTATTAGTATCCATACAAAGCAGCTGCACTGGCCATCCTAGACAAAAAGTGCAGTACAACCACTCTAGTTCAACTGCAGCCATCTCTGTGTGACAGTCCTAATAAGTACCTCATATACATGAACAGCATTTTACTAGCATATTGCATCAGAAAAATTCATGTTGCTGCTTGAAGTATACTGTATATGCTAGACTTTGTTTCGAGAAAGTGAAAAAATACCACTTGTACTTCAGCCTCCGAACTCATTCAATACCTTTAGTGACAAAATAGTAAGTTTGCCCAGTGTGACTTTACCCATGCACCTTTCAGCAGAACAGAAATCATACCTTTCAACACCCTGACTTGACCGAAATCACTAGCATAGACATTTCCTCCTGGTGACACCAGAAAGGAAATAAACGTCCTAGGTTAACTAGATTTATATAGATATAAATGAATCATACTATGGCTGTATCTGTTCAATCACTTTAATAACTTTAAAATATCTCAATAACTTCAACAAAACCAAACTGAATGGCAAGAGATTCTTTAGCTAATTCCAGGCCCACTGAGAAGCATTTAGGTGATTTAAAAAATTTCTTTGTGGCATATCAAGTTAGTGCTTTCCTTTCAATAATCTCTGAATCCATCTGGCATAAGTGTGAGACTCTCCAAATGCTTTCTAAATAGACATATTAAATTGACTTCTTCACTCTAGTCTTTACACACTCTGTTAAAGAAATAAATACCCCCCTCCATTCTTTATCATTGAGGCTTTCAGGAGTTGTGTGCCTTGAACTGATTCTCCATTGCCTCCAGCTTATGACATCATTCTATACTAGTTTATTGGATACATCTTTTAAATCCAATTTAATTTGCTTCTTCCCTGTGGGTTAAGACAGATATAGATTTTTCTACCACCTGTTCCACAGATGTCTCAAATGACCAAATGTTAGGGAAAATATTAAATTTCTATACCTTTTTATTTATTTAGGAGGTGCAAGGTATTTAATCTTCCTTGGTATGTTGCAAAGGAGTCAGATCAATCACAAGATTGAACTTCTATGAGTATGGGTAATACATCAAAAAGAGCATTCACTGTCCCCTACTGTCTTTAAATGGCAACTTTTGCTAATGTCTTGACTTCTTGGGCAATTTTCTCTCTGTGGGACCTTAATCCTAAAGCAGGAAGTACATACAAAGGAAACTGGAAAAAAATTAATCAGTATAAAAATTATTGCATCTTAATTAGAGGAAATAATCACAACTTTGAAATTAAAATAATAGCTTTTTTATGAATATTTTCATAAAAGTCATTATGTCCTTACTTATTTCAGATATATTGAATATAGAACATCGTTAGAAAAACCTAAACATTGAAGAGACCATAAATACTTTCTAATAACCTAGGCTGCACATTCTTATGCATGTTAAACTGCTGTAATGAAATCTCAGTCATTAAAAAGTATTCTAAACAGTGCCTAACAGTTCCCTCGAGGATGTTTACTATACAGGGATCTCTTGGTGACAGTGGTATTAAAATGTCTTTATTCTGCTCCATAGTGTGGGAGAGAGGAGCACTGTGAGATGAGGGAAACATGCCACTAAAGTGTTAAGATTTATTTTAAGCCTGATTTTTATGGCAGTTCAAGGGTTTCTGACTCAGAGTCTTATTTAAGATATTTGAAAATCTTTCACAAATAAATACTGCTGCAAGAGTAAGAATTAAGATTATGCTTCCTCCATGTACTTATCAGAATTCCTTGGGGGGGAGCTAGCTAGAATTGCTTTAAAAAAAAATATGCACAATATAAGGTATTTTGGCAGCTTATTTTTTTAAGTGATACTTGTGCACTTTTCATAACATTATCAATCTACTTTCATCAACTACCATAAGGTTCCAGAATAAGCCAGCTGGTGGAAGCTCTGGAGTTTGCTTTGAAACTCTTCTCATGTAACTTGTAAAACTCAATTTGAATCTTGTAATGCACTGCTTATTCCCCCCCCCCAAAATTGTTTGTCTTCAGATTTAGTTCAGCTGATTATAGAACTATGATTGTAATATAACAGTATTGGCAGTTTAGCTTAACTATTTCTACATCCAATCCAAATATTAAATGTAATAATGTGAAACTAGACAAACATATTTTTATTATGGCATTTCAAAGTCCACGAAGAAAAGCTCTTCTCATCATTTCCCTGTTTTTAAAGGTCCTTTGACGAAGACCTGCTATAGCAGCACCTGCTGATGCACTTATTGGCATTCTGGAAAAGCAAAACAACCATCTTCTGCTGATGGAAAAAGCTTCTCTGTGGATTCTTTCTGCTCTGGGCCACATGATACGTTTCACGTTTTATATATTCTATGAAGAATGACATTCATATCAATGATAACTTTCCCCTTTGATAGCCTAATGCTTCCAAGTACACTCAAGATTTCACACACCTCAGTGATCCCCCAAGGAACAAACCAAAGAATAAAAGATACTGCTTGAACAAGAATGCAAAGTGACAAATATAGTCATCAGTTGTCAGAGCTAGCTATATCATGAAAAGAGATTTCTCAAGAAGCTGCTGTGCCATGTTATTAATGTCACACGCTTAACATTCTCTCAAAACCTTTGATTTCACTCCTGGATGGAATTAACCCTACCACCATAATCTGCTCTGCTAACTACACATATGATAATTTTTTACATCAACAGGATCAGAGAAAAAAAAAAAAAATTGATTCATCTTTGTTACTTCATTCATGATATTAAGAAAAAGACTTTTCTATGAAGGCTGTGTTGCCAAATAAGCATGTATTTCATAACAGATTGTCTTAAAAAATTCATTTTATTCCCACATAAAGCCAGGATATGCCTTCCTAGAACACTGACTTACTGTGGAATATGTTGGGCTAAATACCTCCAGAGGACATGGAAGCTTTGCCTGTGCTAGTTTATTCTAGCAGATGGAGTTTTAAAATATTTATTAACCATTCACTATATCCTTGCTGTGATGAAAGAAATCTTAAGCATTTCACCATGAAAGAGCTACTCCCCTAATATTAAGGAGGGAAAAAAACAGTTAGAATATCTCAGAAACAGAGAGTTATTAATCCAAGAATTAAAGAGCTAAGTTTATGTGATGATAATAAAGAAAAAAAAAAAAAAGTAACATAACATTATGCTAGCTTACAAGCTTTTTTGCTTCTATTCTTTGCACAAGACATTTGTGATTAGATAATTGCATATCTCATAGGCAGATGTTAAGCATTTTATGTTGACAAAATTGATGTAATATTTTTAATTTGAAGGATATGAATAAAGACATGCTAAACCACTTGGCCTTATGAAAGTATGAAACTTCTCAGGCTGGTTATGTTAACCTCAAATTCTATAAAAAGAACACTAAATGTTTACATGAAAAAGAGAGTAGCCTTTGTTAAGTTTTTTGTTTGTTTAATGTTCATATTTAACAAAGAGTGTGAATTAAATATTATTATGAAATAAATATGAGTAGTTCTTACTCCCTAGATGGCTATTACATAGACAGCAGGTTACCACAAGGGCAGACCAAGTACAATGTAAAACAGTTTCTCTTTCCCACAGCTGAGTGCAGCACATAGAAAAGTTATAACCAAACAAAAGCAAATATGAATAGACCCTCAGGCTTAACACATACTTTACTGGAGAAGAAAATATTTCAACTAAAGAGGAATAGATTGGTTAGCAGGTGGCTAACCAGCATGATCCAAAACATAATCACAAATACTTCTTTTTGAATTTCTATCTCAACTGTAGTTTTAAATACCTTGGAAGTCAAACAAGATGAAGTGATTTTATATTTCATGGGATGGTTATCTCTAGTTGATCACCGTGGCATTGCAAAGCACTGGGATATGATCTATGAATGCTGTTATGTATCTTTCCATAGAAATTCTGAAAATTAAAGCAGTGATTCTGTGATTCCTTAGGGGCCTAATTTACAGTTGCAGATCTAGGCTGACTTGGCAATGACTTCTCTTTCATTATCATAGTAGAAATTTATATAGTGACAGATGTGGAAGAACAAAATAAAATAGAAAAGTTTGCAATTAATGTATTTGCACGTGTAAGCACACACAAATTTGTACATATACCATTGCTGCCATCATAATGAGCACTTCTGTTAGAAAAAATGATTTACATAAAAAATAGGCCTTCAACATGTATCGATCAATTTTGACCTTTAACTGAGGGCTTATTGGGTGGTGTATTTTGTTGTTTCAAAGTGTAATTTCATTACACAGAACGAAGCACTTAGAGAAATGTTGGTATACTTTTATATATATTTTAAGCACATTACATTAAAAGCATCAGTAAGTTTTATATGCCAGTTGTTGCTCTAGATAGATAATCACAGTAGTGAACCATTAGAATGTTGTCTGTTATAATATTACCTTGGCATCAGACTCAAAGTATTAAAAGCATAGCTTCACAATGCCCGAATGTACAATCTGTTACAGCTACATTTTATCCAAAAATAAAAAACCCTCTGAAGACAATTTACATAAAAATGGATACGGCTATAGATGGATCCAACTTGAGATACTTTCTAATCTATTCAATAAGTTTTAAATCAAATTTTTCTCAGCATCAGACACCAATTTTGGATTTAGGCACAGAAAGGCATAGACTTTTCACAGGATTCATGGCCCTACCAGTTAATTCTTTGGGACTTGTTTGATAGTTGGATAAACTAGCATTAGTAGTAAAATACATCTATTAATCTGCAATGTTCCTAAGTCTTAGTAGAAACTCAAAATGCAGTTAAAGTATGGCTTGAACACATGGTACACATTTTTTCAACAAATAAACATGTTTAAAATGTTAAAATATGGAAAGCATATCTGAAAATGTTTTCCCTAACTTTTACAGTATTTACAGACTCCTGGAACTTTATTTAGCTTGCACAAGTCCTATAAGTCCACCCTAGCACAGATAATACCAAAATAAGGTGGAACTCCCCTAACATTAGCAATTCTGTATCAGATCTTACCAACCTGCAGGTAGAACTTTTACAATAAGATGCCGATATGAACCATATTTGTTAAAAGGTACATTATATTTACTTTCTAAATATCCAGTAAACACGATAAATACCAAACCACAAAATAAACGCCTGTATGCATGAGCAAATGGCTACTGTAATACAAATAAGTCACAGGTGAAGTAGAATTCAGAGGTTTTTAAAGAGACCTTCAATTTGTAAAAGGAAACCATGTTAGACAGTGGTTTGACTTGGGCCTCTTTCAGGATTTTTCTAAAAACAAAACAAGTTCAGCCTTCATTTCCTATCCACGAAAGTATGGGGATCTGCACTCCTGATCATTCTCTGCTGTTGCTTTGAGGCAACACAGCCAAAGTTAGGAATCTCTAAAAAGTTCCTGCAGAGTGGACAGAATTTACTGTGATTTTGTTCAGTAAATGTGCATTTTGGCAAGAACAATGAAGGTGGCTGGCAAAGAAGGATGCCACCTAGTTTGTCTTTTCTCAGCTGAACAAGGTGTCCTTCCCCTAGTCACTGAGCGTGGTGGGAATCACTTGGAATTACAGTGTGGCCTCAGCTAGGGGAGAGGGCACCTGGAACCAATAAAGATCAATGCTGGTTCTGAATCATACCTGGAATCATGTTGATTTTCAAGAAATATCGGTGCAACTATTGATTTATGAAGAGCCTCAGCAGTTGAATAATGGAAGAATCAGACAGATTTTTAAAGAACTTGATAAAAGTGTCTCATAAAATATGGAGTGTTAATGGTAAAACATGATTTATTAAAACCAGATATTTCAATGTCTTGTAGTTTCGTGGGATTCTCATCTGTCTTGAAAAAAAAAAAAATAAAAAAAATGAATGTCTGTTTAAAACATATACCAAAAATGCAGTCAAAGGAAACTGTTAGTGATCAATTAAGAACTACATTTCAACAGCTGCTAATTTTAAAGCATTTCATCTGTGTATTTCTGAGATACTTTTCACCATAGTAAATTTGCACTCCTGGCTTTGTTATCCTCCAAGGACTGAAAGCTGGAAAAGATTAAAATTATCATTGGTATTAGATCTTTGCATCATAGCAAATGCAGCCAAAAAGTTGCAAAATAAATAAGTAAATGAATTAAATCCACTCAAATGCTAGTATTTTTTTTTTTTTAAATTTGATACAACTTGGAAATGTAAATTCTTCCATAAGAATAAGAATATGAAAAAATCTCAGAAATGCCAAAAGTTGGGACATAATTTAATTATTTGGATTGAGTTCAAAGATGAGAAACCTAAAGATTTGATTAAAAAAAAAAAAATCTTTGAAACTAAGTTTTGAGTGTGACATAAAATGAGAGAGTCATACTAAACTATCTCTCCTGTTATTCCCTTGTTTGAAAAGGCAAAATGACAGCTGCTTAGAATCTTCTCTTTGTAAGGGAAACACAGTACTTTGGCACAGGCACCAAAACAAATAGGAATATTACTAATCTGAAGAGAGAACAATCTCTGTTCTCTAATATGTGCCTTACTGACACACTATGAACTCATGGCAAGATGCCCAGTTTGTTGTAATTTCAATGGGAATGAGGCACAGCATGAAATTCTGAGGTACAAATGTGAAAGCATTACCATCTGGCCTGTAAAAGTATTGAAAGTATCTTTGACCTTCAAAAGTGAATGTGATAATAGTTGTGAAAGGAAAAAAAAACTTCTCTGCAAGGTTTTATGGATATTTTGAGGAATTTCACAGCAAATAAGTACTTTTTTTAAAGCTAAATTAAATTTACATTATAAATAAAAGCACTGGCTAAAATAAAGTAATACTGGGAGATGTAATAAAATTGATGTTACAAATCCAACAATACATTACCAGTAGTGTGGATTCATATCAATGACATACATTTGCCAGATTTGAACCATGACAATGCATTCATTCCTACAAACTCTACAGTAAAAAATAATAATAATTTTAAAAACTTATATTTTTTCTGACAAATAACTTTCATAACAGGGACATGGATGTATTTCTGCATCTAAATAGCTCTCATGCAAAAAGAAATGTTTGTGTCCAGCTGCTTCAGAGCATCTTGGTTTATTCAGCCTGGAGAAGACGAGACTAAAAGGAGACCTCATCGCCATCTACAGAATCACAGAATCACAGTATGTAAGGGATTGGAAGAGACCTCAAAAGATCATCTAGTCCAATTCTCCTTCCGGAGCAGGAACACCTAAATGAGACTACACAGGAATGTGTCCAGAAGGGTTTTTAATGTCTCTAGAGAGGAAGACTTTACAACCTCCCTGGGCAGCCTGTTCCAGTGTTCTGTTACCCTCACTGAGAAGAAGTTTCTTCTCAAATTTAAGTGGAACCTCTTGTGTTCCAGTGTCAACCCATTACCCCTTGTCCTACTGTTGATCGTCACTGAGAAGGGCCTGGCTCCATTCTCGTGACACTCACCCTTTATATATTTGTAAATATTAAAAAGATCACCCCTCAGTCTCCTCCAAGCTAAAGAGACCCAGCTCCCTCAGCCTTTCCTCATAAGGGAGCTCCCTTAATCATGCCCTATGCTGGACTCTCTCCAGCAGTTCCCTGTCTTTCTTGAACTGAGGGACCCAGAACTAGACACAATATTCCAGATGTGGTCTCACCAGGGCAGAGTAGAGGGGAAGGAGAACTTCTCTTGACCTACTAGTCACATCCCTTCTAATACATCCCAGAATGTCATTGGTCTTCCTGGCCACAGGGGCACAGTGCTGGCTCATGGTCATCCTGCTGTCCACCAGGACCCCCAGGTCCCTTTCCCCTACACTGCTCTCTAATATGTTGTTCCCCAACTTATACTGGAACCTGGGGTTGTTCCTGCCCAGATGTAAGACTCTACACTTTCTCTTGTTATATTTCAATAAATTTTTCCCCACCCAACTCTCCATCCTGCTCTGGTCTTGCTGGATGGCAGCACAGCCTTCTGGCATGTCAGCTACTCCTCCCAGCTTGGTGTTAGCAGTGAACTTGCTGATAGTACACTCTATTTCCTTATCCAAGTCATTGATGAATATATTGAATAATACTGGACCCACTAATGGCCCTTGACGCACTCCACTAGATATAGACTCCGCGCCATTGACCACGACTCTCTGGCTTCTTTCCTTCAGCCATTTAGCAGTCCACCTCACTACCCGATCGTCCAGACCACATTTCCTCAGTTTAGCAGCAAGGATGCTGTGGGAGACTGTGTCAAGGTAGACCACATCCATCACTCTGCCATCATCTATCCACCTTGCTATTTCTTCATAAAAGTCTATGAGGCTGGTCAAGCATGACTTCCCCGTGGTGAAGCCATGTTGACTGCCCCTAATGACCCTCTTATCCTTGATATGCCTTGAGATGGAGCCAAGGATAAGTTGTTCCACCACTTTCCCAGGGATGGAGGTGAGGCTGACCAGTCTACAGTTACCTGGGTCCTCCTTCTTGCCTTTTTTGAACACTGGAGTGACATTTGCTTTCCTCCAGTCCTCAGGCACCTCTCCCATTTCCCAAGACTTGGCAAAAATGATGGAGAGTGGTCTAGCAATGATCTCAGCCAGCTCCCTCAGGACCCATGGGTGCAACCCATCTGGACCCATGGATTTATGGATGTCCAGTTTGACTAATTGCTCTCTAACCCAGTCCTCATCCACTAAGGCAAACTCCTCCATTGTCCTGACTTCCTTTGGGGACCCAGGGGTACAGGTCTTCTCAGGACAGACTCTGGCAGAGTAGACAGAGACAAAGGAGGCATTCAGTAACTCTGCCTTCTCTGTACCTTCTGTTAATTTGCCTATCTTATGCTTCTAAAAGCCATAGAGTTTTTTATTACTATTTAAATTTCTAAAAAAGACAGAACTCTATAAATATTTTTGAGTGCATAAATATGGGCCCAAAAGCATCCCCTTGAAGGCTGGGAGAAAATAGGATGTCCTCAGTTATTCTAACTTGTGTAACTTTCCATACAGCTTCCTGGCAAGTCCAAAACCAGGTTTGCTCCTTTCTCATCCGATTTTTGCCTTTCGTAATTTGTTAAAATATTTTATAATTATTACTAGTGAGACACTGTCCCATCCCAACAGATGGGATGAGGGATGAGTTAACTCTAGACACGACACGCACCCTGACTCAACAGATGAGACCAGGTGTGAGTTAACTCTGAGTTAGTTCTGCACGGTTATGTGAAGTGAATGACAGACAATCACCTCCGGGGTCCAATTCAATTGTGAGTTTTACTAAAAGTACTTGTTGGAATATTGATTACAGTGAGTGGTGACTTGGCAAAAGTATAACAGAACTTATCAACACATTAAGAGCAAAAATCCTACTAGGAGCGATATATTGGCAACAATCAGTAGCTATAATATGAAATTTAACCAGAAATCAACAGCAGAGCTTAAAGATGGTGTTATCCTTCTATGTTCAAAAGCGAAAGGGAGAAAGAGAGTGGTAGAGAGGGAAGGAAAACTAAGTTATAAGGGAGAGAGAAAGAGAGTAATATATATACTGAAGGAGAGACAAAGAAATGGGGGTATAGAAAAAAGGAGAGAAGGAAAGAGCAGAGAGAAAGGAAGAAAGAGAAGAGTGAGGGATCCAGTTTCTTACAGCCCCACAGTGTGGATGACAGGACTTGTACGATGATATATGGCCTCAGTGTTTCACGACGAGGGTGCTGGGGTCAGGAGCGCAGTGTCCTCTGATGTCTGGTTCAGAGTGAGCATCCTCAGGGTATTGGTATTCTCTTGATGAGGCCGAGCTGGTATTCCCTTTGGTGAGACTGGTAGGCTCTCCAATGAGGCTGGTATTCCCTTGGCGAGGCCAAGCTGGTATTTCCTAAACCGTGCTGTTTTAGGTGAGCTTTTTATAGCTCCCAGAGTAGAGGAAAGTCTGGGAGGGGAAAGTGGTGATTGTGAAAGAGGGACAAGTCTGGACAAGTCCTGAGCCAAGTTAAGGGGTCTCTGCCCTGCCCCTTTGTGTCAAGAAGAAATCCAGGGGGAAGTGGTGGTTGCAAAAGATGTACAAGTTTCTACAAGTCCCGGGCCATGTTAAAGGGTTTCAACTTTTTCCCTTTGTTTGCCGAGCTGGACATATCAGAAGATGGGGCTATGTGCCCTCCAGCACATCCTCTGTCTCTGGTCAGTCAGACGGACTGATGTGTGGCTCGTTAGCTCATCGTTGATGTGTAGATTGCAGTTCCCCCTGCTCTGAATGTGTCACCTCCTGGCTGAACTAGTTTCGTCACAATGTTTTCCACCATGATCCTTACCAATACTCAACAGACGTTAAACATCATTTATCTTCTTTACCTCTGCTTTGCAAACACTTGTCTGTAGTGCTAGGAAAAAAAAAAAAAAAAAAAAAAGAATGTGATATTTTAAAACAAAAACTTGAGCTTGTACTTAAGAGTCTGAATGAGTTTAAGGCATCTAACCCACCTGTCTAAAACTTCAGATCAGGCAAGAGAATACCTGTAGAAATCAACTTGCTTACCAGTGTTCTCAGTCCATCAGTACCCAGATCTCTTCACTTCCCAGAGGAAGACCGCAGGTGACTAATCTCCCATCTTGAATGTCTCAGTTCAGTGAGATGAATTTGTACCTGAATTACACGTCCCCTACAGCCTACATATAGTAAAAAAAAAAAACAACAAACAAACCACCACACTTGGCTGTTTCTTCCCACAACTAAAATTGCCTTTCCGCCTGGCATGCTTAAGATGAAAAAACTAATGACATTAGCCCTATCACTTTGACAGGCAGTATGCAGACAATTATATGTGCAGAAAATCAAGTAGGCTGTCTGAACTAAACCTACTAGACTAAGACGTCATTCTCATTCCAAATACTGTCTCCTTAATTCACACTAAGTGCTTAATGGTCACACCTGTATGGTCCAAAGAAGACAATTAAATTGTTAAGTAGTATCAACGTTGCGGCATGTTAAGTCTTCTGGAAACTACAGAAAATTATTAAAAATCCTTCACTTCATTCCTAAAATACCTAACTTCACTCCTTCTATTGATTTCACTGTTTCCATTTTATTCACCTATTTATTTTTAATAAATTATAAATTTGAAAGGTAAAACACAGGAGCTAAGAAAAATCGTATGAAAATACAATAACATTTGAATTAAATGGACTTGAATACTAGTTATTCTATAGTAAATACAAAACAAATACACCTCTCACCATATCTAAGGTGATTTTTAACTGCAAAAGTGTCAGTAACAGCTCAGTCATGCTACTATTGTTGAACAGAAACATCAATACTTTTGAATAAAGTCTGGGAAGAGAGGTGTACATATGTAATTGTTGTGGTTTAACCCCATCCTGCAATTAAGCCCCACACAGCCTCTCACTCACTCTCCTCAAGTGGGAAGGGAAGTGAATTGGAATGATAAAAAGGAGAAAACTTGTATGTATGTATGTATGTATGTATGACTTCTGTGCAGTAGTCAGACAGTAACACTATTTAAATAACAGGCTATAGGAATTTTATGAGCTCTGTCTAAACTACAGAAACTAACATAAAAATTGAAACATCTCAGGTCTATCTGCTTTGTCTTATGGATTCAGAGAAGTTTACTTATTACGTAATCTCTTGATGCATAAATGCGATTAAAGAAAATTATATTCTGACACTGCTTGCTGGAAGAATATGTTCTAAAATTCCTCTTAGATTTTTATGTTTTGTTGCTCTTGGCCAACTAAGTGAGGAAAATGTCCCTTAAGTTTTTAATAATTTGCATATTTTAATTGTTGAATGTTGGGAATGAAACATTTCTCAGGGTAAACTTTCAAAACCTCATGAATGCAATCAGTCCCACTAAATTTAATTCAGTTCATAACACTAAGGGCTACAACACTGTCTCAGCATTGCTTGAGGGATAGTCTAATATGAGGAAGCTACAATTAATTGGAAATAGGGGAAAAAGTAGTCAAGGCGCACTTTTAGGTATCAATGCTTTTCCATAGTACAGCAACCTCATTCTTCTGCCATCTGGGCATCCTTTTTGAAATGGACAATCAATCTGGTACACACTGTTCAAAGGAGATTTGACAAGGGCATTTGTTACTGATGTCACCACGTCCTTCACACTCTAGAGCTAGTCTCCCTCACAAACTATGCTTTTTTCATTTACAATCACTGACTAGAAGGCTGTGTATAACTCATCTGTTCTTGAAGAGTTCAAAAAACCCCAACCAACCACCAACAAAAAACCTTCAATGATTTCTAAATGTATAGCTCTTTTTACTCTGCAATTAAGTAGTAATTTATGATACCAAGACCATAAAGAGGAAGGATAAGTTTAACCTTTCATCATACATATATTAATAATCTGGCCCAGAGATATGACAGTGAGGAGGAAAGCTATAGTTGCATTTGGAAAAAAAAAAAAAAAAAAAAATTAGAAATTGTTTATTTCTATGTTAGCTATTTAGGGCAGGTAGAGAAGAGAAAGGGGAAAACTCCTGTGGTCTTCAGTATTAGAAACAGTTTACAGGAGTTATTATTGACAAAGGATTATATATGGTCTACATCTGTGTATGAAATGGAAGCACTAAAATCAAAACTGTAATATACATAAATAAATCTGAAAATATTAAAAACTAATCATAGGAGAGATACACAATCTCAAATAAACATTTCATCTTATGTTTTCTAGTTCATTGTCCTATAAGTATTTACCATGTGCACATTTGAAAATCATGCAACCTTCAACCCACAATAAGATGTTTTATGCAAAGCAGTGACTAAAGTACTTTATTTTTGGTAATAGAATAAGCTTCTATAGCTTATAGTTTTAATTTGTTATTCTCCCCTTCTTTTTCTCTTTCCTTCTTTCCTTCTTTCCTTCTTTCCTTCTTTCCTTCTTTCCTTCTTTCTTTCTTTCCTTCTTTCCTTCCTTCTTTTTTCACCTACCTGATTTAGAGTCCATCCATATTTCAGCAACAACATTCTTAAGTTGAATCACAACCTGAACTTGTAGCCTAATCATGGCTGCAGTATAAAGAACTACATTATGCCAAACAATCCCTATTTATACAGCAACTAACTGCAACCTAAGGGATTGTAAAAACAGAGCTAAAATTTCTTCCAAACTGAAACAAGTTCTTCTGTTTTTTTATTACGTCCTATGAGCCTAACTCCTTGCTCAGCTCTTAGATATTCAGGTACAAAGTGGACAAGTTGCCTAGGCTAACACTAAGTTTATGGCTGGGAGAAACAGATGACTAATGTAAGGAGGCTTAAAACAGATTCCTTAAGTGAAGGGTTGGTGTCTTCAAAACCTTCTTGTCTCTGTTAAAGTATCCTCATGCTAATACCTCATTGGTTAGAACAAACACAAGATTAGGATGAAAATAAAAGACACGTCACAATAATGTAAAACGTTAAGGGCAAAGTTCGGTAGCATGGCTCAGGTAGACTTAAGTCTGCTGTTAATGAATCACATATCTTACTTCACAGTTTAGGAACGATACCAGTTTAACAAAATTACTTTCATTTCATCTCACAAGATGTCCCAATTAACATCAAGCAAAATTTTAGTACAAAAGTGAATTTTAAATACATATCTTTATGATCCTTTCACAATTCAAACGAAAGCATGACATTCTCGATCAAGTTCAGATTAGTAGTAAAACATGGAAACATGACATGCTAATCCATCAGTGCCTTCAGTCATGGTCAATTTCTCCTTAGTTTGAAAAAAAATGCTATTAATTTCAACAAGACTTTGTATTTTTTAAGAAAAAAGATTTTTAAGGGAAGAGCTTTCAGCCCATGTACAGGACTGAAGAAGCAGATGAAAGTCTGGTTATGCTGCTGTACATTTTACACCTTGATGAAAAGCACCACGTTCTTTATAACTCGATATTATTGACTTTTACTTCAGCTTCTTCTAACCAATCATGACTTTTCTGTATTCATCCATAACAAAAAATCACCCTAACAAACAAACAATGCATAATATTCTCTTGTATGCTTTGATGGATAATATGTTCATTCTGACATTTATCTGACAAGACTTGAACAAAGCTACATTTTCTTCCCACTGTCTAGTTCACAACCTTCCTCTGCTGACAGACAGCCTGTATTTCTCAAGCTTTCCTATTTCCACAGTTGATGGCTTAAAAAAAATCCACATTTGACCTAAGGAATAAAGAGTTGCTTATTCCTTCTTAAAGGAATGAGAACCTCAAATTCAGAGAATAGTTATTTGACTTTCCCAGCTAAACAGGTTTCTGTTCAGGATATTGGTCTTATTCCTTAAGGCAGAAATAATAGTCATCCAGACAACTAACCTATATACTTGTGTTCCTTCCTTTCCTGATTTTTATCTGATTCTCTTAGAATTATTTTGTGTAATGAATATTTTTAGATGTTTTTCAGGCTAAGCCTGAAGTTATGTCAGCTGTGGTCATGCTTTGAAGTGCAGGAGGTCTTCCACCAGTAGGCCAGCCACTTTATCATGAACATATGAGTATAATTATCACATCGATGCCTATGTAAGACTTTTTACTGTAGGGAAATAACAGAGTATAGAAAAAATCTTTAATGCCAGAAAATAAACGCAACATCTGTTTTTTGTTTTGGTTTGATTTGTTGTTGTTTTTTGTTTTGTTTTGTTTGGTTGGTTGGTTGGTTGGTTGGTTGGTTTGGGAGTGTTTTTGTTATTTTTTAATTAGAACCCACAAAATAGGAGTGCCCTAGTCATGTCCAGACATACTCATGTTTCTTTTCAGATATGTATTTAAAATATTTCAAATATTATTGCAATTGATGATGCTAAATCACCTGTTTCTTGTGCCAGAAGAAGAGATTTGGGAGTTTTAAACAGGAGTATGTGATGTTTAGGAAGAGAGATTGAAATAAATCATTTTATATCTTCTGTAAATTTTTTGTCTCAAAGCTCATTCAATGTCTAATAACTGCTTAATGTCAACAACTGAGCAGTCAGTACCGGGCAACAAAACAACAAATATCTCGCTCGCTCGCTCGCTCTCTCCATCTCTCTATCTATCTATCTATCTTTCCAAAATGCTAAATAGGTTTAAAAATTGCTAGTTACTTCAGTTATCTTCTGATTAACCAATTATTATTCAAAATATTTAGAACAATTAATTTTTAATTTTAGAATAATTAATTATTTAATTTTAATTAATTTTTAATATTTTATTCCACAATGTCTAGCTACATTCTGCAATAACTAGTGTAGAATAAAAATGATCCTTTTAATAATCTTGAATCTTTCTTACAGATTATGGAACATGATAGCTTTAAAATGTCATGTTTCATTTTAAGGCATAGGTTAAAAATATTTAGGAAGTTATTATCAGCTACTCTAATCAAACTTAGCCAAATATTTTACTGGAATTTAATGTTAGAACTAATAATTATTTTTTTTTTTTTTTAACTAGAATATTCATATAGCATTAAATTATGTTCTCAGATATGTTACTACTGATCCAAAGTACTTCAGGTAACCGTATAGCTTCTGGTTTACACCACTGCACTATGGACAAAGATTTTGTGAGTAGGTCCAAATATAATCTGATGAACAGATATGAGAGGCAAGAATCCATTTCTTCTAAAGAGAAAACTTTTAGCAACCAGAAAAACTGTCTCAGGATCCTGCTGTTTCACCCAAAGATTTTTCTTAAATTACATCCAGTCAGCGAGGTGTGCAGTGGTGGCAATGGTCACTTCTCTGGCTGAGTGCTAGACTGAGGTGGATGGGTTGTTCCCAGAGCTGGGGAAATTGAGAAGGAGCAGAGAGACCCTTCAGGAGCTGGCAGTTCTTACAAGAGAGTCTGACACAGACTGGGCATCACAAGTAGCAACAGTGGGTGACTTAAATGCCCCTAAAGAGTGTGAGGAACCAGGGCAAGGTGCCACAGCCAGGGTATGACATGGCAGTTTGCTGGCTATTAATGTGGAAGGACATGCAGGAAGGGCACTGCAACCTGCTGGTAGCTCCATACCCCAAGGAAGTGCTCTAGGTCTCTGCCATAATGGTGGGCTCTCACCTCAGAGTTAGAACCATGTTCTAACAGAGAAAGCCCCTGAGATGTCTAATGCTTCCACCCAGACAGAACTGGTAAGGAAGGAGATTTCATTACAGGCCATAGGTTGCAGTGAGTGCCCAGAATTCTCCTGGAGAAAAGATAAGTGCTTGCATAAGATGCAAATGGGCTGATGATCTGATATGTCAGGTGGCTGAATTGCAGGGAACAGTTAAAAGGCTGCACAGTATTAGAGCAGGTAAGACAGGTGGTTTCAGAACCATGCTTCTGTAGCGAACACCGCTAAGAATGTAGAGGACATCACTGAGAACTAGGCATTTTGTACTTTGGTGACCCACAAAAGCAGGACTCCACTCTCTACCCTCCAGCATCAAGAAGAAAACAAGATATGAAGCTTCAACAGCTACAGACACCCATGAGCAAGGTCTGCAAGGAGAAACTGTACTAGTAGCAGTCAGTGGATACTGTTAAAAGAAATGATGGGTGCTCATAGTGGGTGATTCTCTGACAAGGGGCACTGAAGCATCCATCTGCTGTCCTGAGAGGAGTCATATGAGGTATGCTGCCTTCCAGGAGCTAAGGTTCAAGATATTACTGAAAGAGTTCCACAACTTGTCAAATGCACAGACTGCTACCTACTTCTACTCTTTCATGTGGGCACAAATGACACCACAAGCCAAAACCTGGACAGAACGAAGGAAGTCTAGAAAGCCCAGGGACTGCAAGTGAAAAATATTGATGTCCAAGTCATCTTTTCCTCCATTTCATCAGTTGAAGGAATGGGGTTAGCCAGTAATACACATATAATGGATATCAACTCCTAGCTTTCTCACTGGTGTCATTATGAAGGTGCCATCATGAGGGCTGTGTTTTGGATTTGTGCTGGCAACAGCATTTATAATATAGAGATGTTCTAGTTACCACTGAGCTGTCTTTACACAGTCAAGGCTTTTTCTGCATCTCTTACCATCTCACCTAGGGAGTAGGCTAGGGATGCACAAGAAGTTGGGGACCTCAAGTGAGTGAAGGGATATCCCATACAATATGGCATTATGCTCAGCAATAAAAGTTGAGGAAAGAAGAGAGTGGGAGGACATCGAGAGTGATGGCATTTCTCTTCCCAAGTAACCATTACATGCAAAACCCCAGCTTTCCTGGAGATGCCTGAACACCTGCCTGCCCATGAGAAGTAGTCAATGAATCCCTTGTTTTGCTTTGCCTTTGTGTATGGCTTTTGCTTTACTTATTATACTGTCTTTATCTCAACCTGTGAGTTTTCTCATTTTTACCCTTCTGATTCTTTCTTCCATCCCACTAGGGGTTATTGAGCGAGCAGCTGTGCAGTGCTTAATTGCCAACTGGGGTTAAACCATGAAAATAGATTATGTCCAACTTCAACAACTTTCAAAAAAACTCTGTGGATTTTAAAAGATTTTTCTATAAAAGTACTTTGTATAATCTCCTTTAAGGTGGTTGCTATTTGAAATTTTGTAGTTCTAGAGGGAAGAACAGGAAAAAAATTCTTGCAGTTGTACAGTTCTATTCATGTGGCAGATTCAGTGTCCTTTCTAAAGTATATAAATGAAAAACTAGGTATCATTGGAACAGAGTCACCATTATGACCAAACCATATTTGCCTTATCTTTCCATGCCCAAATCAATGAAAAATTGCATATTAATACTTCTTCATCAACATCAGTTAGTACAAATTTATTCTTGCAAATCACTTACAGCAGCATATGTAGGATGGCCAAATCATTTGAATACCGCAAATATATTAACCAGTCATGTGAATAATTTGCTCCTGTTCACAGAGAACAGAGCTCAGACTAAAAATCCTTGCACTTCTGGACTCAAATGGAATTCTGCCATTGACTTCACATCCATATGACAATAGAAGTGGTTACTGGTGGGAGAGCCCTGGAGTGGTGACCTGTAAAAATCAAAATAATAAGTCACATGAATTGCTTTTGTAATTTGGAAAGAGTAATTTTCAAAAGCCAATAATTGAGTTTTACTAATATTTACAAAAATATGTTTAACAAGGTTAAACTTTGGGTTTCAAGCTCAGCTGAGCATCCAGGCTGGTAAAGTTTGGATTTCCTGGTCTGTGCATGATATCCTAATACTAGGTCATACAGTTACTTGTGTCAGAATTGACCTTTGTCAAATATTCACAGAAATGCACAGCTAACCTGAATAGTTAAAGTAGTTGGAAACAATATTCCGTTTTTTCTCTCTTCTAAAAATAAAATATTTCCTTACTTAAAATCAATAATTGAGATTTTATATGATTTATAATAAATTTTAAAAGTATGGGGTTTAAGTTCAACTTACATTGCCTTACATTGTTGGCTCAACTACATTTTGAGAAAGAACATTTATATTTAGAGCTTTGTCAGCCAAACTGCTTTTCAGAGACCAACTAAATATAGCTAACCTTGTTGTGTATATCTCTTTGTCAAGTATGGAGGAGACTTAATAGTGCACATACAGACCAGAATGAGCTCAAAAACCCCTTTCAAATAAATTCCACTTTATGTTCACGGCTAGTAGGTAGATATATATTTTACATGACAGTGCTAATATTTTAAAAGTTGCATTGTAATAATGTTTTATACTTAGCTAAACTGGTTAATATATGTTAGAACTTTTTGTATCTTTCTAAACCAGGAAAAGATAAGACAGAACTCAATGATATGCTTTTAAGTAGCGTTTTCAAGGTTAACATAGGAAACTTAATTAAAAAAAATAGTACTCCATATTTTCACACATTTTATTCAAATTTGTTTATGCAATCTATATACCAATACACATGACAGATCCACAAAAAAGTTGTAGTTCTTAAATGTAAAGTTAGCTCTGATAAACTAAGTAAATGGAAATCCAAATAAGCAGAAAACAGAAACATCATCTAATTTGAATTAAATTAACAAAATTGGGCCTGTAACCAACTGTAGGATCAAGGGTCTTTTAATTAGGTAAGTTTTAAAAAGGCTTTTATATCTTTCTCTTCATCTTTCTATTTTAAGCTCTCTTGTATTGTTATTTAGCACAATTAAAAAAAAACACATATTCTTGAATACCTCTGTATATTTAATATATAATTTACAGAAACATATATCTAAATTTGTAAGAAGTTAAACACTAATGGACTTTAGAAAAACAATTCCTTACTAAATGTGACAGCTTTTTCCAAACTAATTTTCCTATAGTAGAACTTGTTTTGTCCTTTCCTGTGAAACTTCTGGTACTAAGAACAGGATAATAGGTTTGACAGATATTAACAAATATATCAACAAACTAGAGTCACTGCAATGATAGTATGAACTAGATTCTCTTCTATAAATGCATCTGGATCTCATAAAGAATTCAGGGAGGGAGAAGGATTCACTTTTAAGCTTATATGTGTTCACAATACCTTTCTACTGGTTTTACCAATAACTGGTTTTGAAAACTTCAACAAAAATAATTCTTGTTAGGTTTTTTGGTTTCTTTAAACTGAAAAATATTAATTTGAGATATGTGAACACCACATAAAGTCCAAAATTCTTTTAAACATATATGATTTATAGTAATACAGAAATATATTCAACAAGAATTACTTTGCAATTGGCTGATTTTTCAGTCTTTCTTTAAACTTTCAATATTAAAAAAATAGTTTGTGAAAATTCATTGACTGTATGCATTAGCTGACAAATAAAATTAGCTTGTATCACTCTGGTGAGGCAGGAAGTTTTTACAAAATAGAATAAATAATGTATGTGCATTTCTATACACTTGAGATTAAGCCAATATACCACAAGATGGCAGATGAAGGCAGCGAAAGTGGCAACTTGCAGAAGAATGTAAGTTTATGAGTCAGAAAAAACAACTGATGTTGAAAAGTTTCCTTACCTTGTTATCTTAGGACATAAGTTTAAAAAGCTTTCTTACAAAAATAGACATTGATGTTCACCTATGAATGTTCTTAAAAAATACTTGGCCACTAGAACTACAGCCTCTCAAATTCAACATTTAGGCTTCAGACACAGTGTTTATAACTGAAAAAATTCTTTCAATTCCGCAAGAATTTTCCCCATTTTTTCTCCTAGCTGTAGCTCTAGAAAAGATAGTAAGCTTTCTGCCACCCTCAAGCCTTGTAATATACTAGGCACTGATTATGGAAGGTTGGGATTCTGTTTCTTTATTTGATGAGAATTTGAAACTCTACCTCATCTTCTACAGAAGTACACTCAACCACTGGGTTATGATTATGTGAAATTAATGCAGTTTCTCCAGTTTCTGCTGATGAATTTGTTTTACTCTGCATTGTTAAATACACATTAAGCCAGAGCCTAAGCCTGATAACCTGTAGTTTCAACTAGTATATAAAAAGTGGGAATAGAGAGACAAGAGGTTCTAGTTATTGATCTAATAAGTACTTAATGTAAATTTGCTTCAGCTAGGCTACTGTTTGGAGCTCCGAAATCCTACATTGCAGATCAGTGTTTTAAAATCTGTTGTGCAGGAACACAGAAAAACATCCAGGAAGTAGCAACTGGTTTGTAAACTTACCTGGGCTGGTCATCTGGAAAAATATCTGGGCAGGCTCCAAATTAGGCCTTGCAGTGCTAAGATATTTTTACACAAAATCATAAAGGCTTCAATATGTCAGGAACATTCAACAGGATTTCTTAGTTGAGGTAGTAGTTTTCAGGACTCCTTTTGTGGTTCAAATCCTATGTGATTTATCAAAAATCAAATATAAATTCTACAGCATTCAGGTGCAGGCTTGAACTGGATATGAATTCACTGTTTCTTCTTGTTCTTTTCTTCCTCAGGCTTGATGACTACTTCCATATCTTACTGAAACTATGTTCTGGATCTTTCAAGTTATGCAAAAAAGTAACCTTCTGTTGCATCTGTTGCATCTAGATCATATGATCTGTATATTTAATAGAGCCATAAGTACCTAGCTTGCTTAATAGGCAGCAGCCAGATCCTATTTTCCACTGTTTTGAAATTCATGCCTGTAATTTCTGATGGAAAAATAAATAGGACTGAACCACAAATGAAAAAGATGAACACTGATGATCATATCTGTGAAAATCATATCACACAGCTGACAAGTCACATGCATTCATTCATTCACTGACCATGTAATGGGCACATACATTTTTTTTTCTGTAGGCACTGCACCCTAAATATCTTTCATTTGAGAACTGTTTACATATAACGGGAAAGAAGCATCCGAAGCTTAAACAGTTGAAAAATCTCAATAAACCCTTAGGAATTAACATTAATACGAATAAAAGTTATGAAACATCTTTTGCTTCAGGGGCAAGGAGTTCTATGTTTCTCTATGGATAGCCATATGTTTGTATGACTGATAATTCTATGTAGACAGATACAAACAGTATTCTGACAAAGCTAAAGCTGTCATTTAAAGTGGTGCATCACCTCAAAATCTAGAAAACAGCCCAGCTGTCTCAGCTGTAAAGCATACATGGGATAGCTGATAAGGTGTGCAGCTCAGAAATAGATATCTGGAAAAGAGTTTACCTGCGTTCAAGTTACTTTACAAAGAAAGGCAGGTAGCTGAGTCCAATTATTCACGACATGATATATACAGTCCAGTCTTTTTCAATTGCTTATATAGACTACTTAAAAATCCATCCAATATCAAGGTACTATCAAATATAAGAATAAATATGAACTGAATGTACGTTAATAACATTCACAAAAATGTAGGCATGTAGCTAAGGTTAAGTACAACAGGATAACACCATCCAGCTTCTTTTCAGCCATGTAAAAATTACTTAGAAATAGATATATGCAGCAAAAAAACCACACAAATGCAGCATTAAGCAGAACCTCTGTGAAATCCATCACCAATAAAGTGTAGGCTTAGCATGATTAAATATTAACATGCTTATGTAACATACGGTAGTTTTCTTATGAACCGTCAACTATGATGCAATTCAATGTGCATAAAACATGTACAGAGAGAATCACAGCACTGTATCCACACTGCAAGATGATTAAGCAAAATATTGGGATGGGCTGATTATTACTTGATATAACAGTTGAATGAAGGAACTCAACAGATCAAGCCTGTCCCAAGTTGAGCATTATTTTGGGGTCACATAAAATGGTTCCTGGACAAGCAGGATCTGAAACAAATTCCTGTGCAACTCCTTGGGTGGTTTGGGGTCTCTAGAATAACAACAGTGACAGGACACTGCTTGCCAGTGACACAAGATGGCTACTGGGAAAGGCATACAAGATGGGCCACTATACGTAGCCTAAACTCCTTTTTCACCTTGATATAACCCAGTTTTGGTTTCATAACTTAATGTTAAAGCTCAAGCACAATGACACGGTATAGCACAAAACACTGTTTTTGTATTATGAAAGGATTCCATTCACTAGTCCAGGGTATGGCAGTGTTGAAACTGAAACATCTATGCTCCTCAGCCCTTACCTATCCCTATAGGAAGATCCTCAAAGTTCTCTGCTATTGACAGGGAAGGGAACCTGGTAACCACTTGGGTTTTGTATGAGAATTGCAGAAGATTGGGCGAGGAGGAGAAAGGTAAACATGCTCAAGTGACCCGCAGCTGGGGTATAAAGAAAGCACATACATCACACTACTTGTTTTACTGACCTTATGTGCTTGACAAGTAGAACCTCTGTATGAGATAACATAGGCCTGAGAGAAACCCTACAGTACCTCATCATGCCTGAGATTCGTGGTTTGTTTTGAGAAAGAACAGAGCACAGCAAGAAGCAGCATCTGCTCTAAGTTTTTAAATACAGGCGAGTGTAGCCAGCCTAACAATCTTCCAGCAGAGTTAAACTTATCAGCGCCTGCGTCCCCGCTTACGCCACCTCTGCCTGGGAGCTTAGGTGTGGCTACGGAGATTCCCCAGTAGAGAGGTAACTAAAATAAAACTTGCTCTTTGCAATTACATTTGTGGCCTCTGGCTCTTCTCGTGACGTGCCTGTGCTTGTGCACTCAGGTTTCAGAGCCAGAATAACTTTTTCTCCTTATTTCCAAAGTTGTAATCATTGTACCTTTTTGATTAAATGTCGATTTTATTTTTTTCTTTAAAGGATGATAGCTTTCATAGTATTCTAAAGGCAAAAATGTACCTATGCTATAATAAAACACATACAGTGAGACTGTGGAAAAATGTGATGACGAAAAAAAGCATTGTCAATGGCATACAAAGAAGGCAGCAGGAAACAATTGTTCAAAACTATTACTCTGCCCTGGTTTTCTTACATTATTTGCATTAATAAGTTTGTACTGTGTGAAGATTCACTTATTGCATATCCAGCTTAATTTATATCGAGAAGAAGTAAACTTTATTTTACTTGCCAATATCTGGAATGGAGGGGAAACATCTCATTTTGCAGTTGATTCAACTCATTTCTAGATGTAATGGACTGTTTCCTACTTTAAAAAAAACAAACAAACAAAAAAAAAAGCATATAAAGAGAGATTTCCCTTAATTTTCCATGATATTCTCAAAGTCTTGAAGCAAATAAACATAAATAAGGGCAAAAGAAAAAGCCCTATACCCTCAGAAGTCTTACAAATAGACAAAGAAATAATGTTTATTGATACAACCATGGATAGCTAAAGTATTTTAGTCACATCATTGGATAAACAGATCACTTTGAAGGGCACTTTATAAAGTGACAGATATTGCTTAAAATTCTAGGGCATTTTCAGTAAGAAATGAAGTTTTTCCTTCTGTTTCCAAAGCCAATGCACTATCCCTTAAATATATATATATATAAAATATATGATATATGATATATAATTTCCCCTAGCATATCCAAGTATACTACTCTTTAAAAAATATTATTTGGAAGTCTTAAGACTAAAATACAAAACCTTCACCCATTAAGAACTTCCTTGTTTATACTTGCACAACACAGGAATGCTTCAATTACTGATCAATATAGCAGATTTTAGGATAGATAGAATGCTACCAAATCATATATGAATTAAAAATAAAAGGAAAAAAACCAACAGATTAGAAAGAAATAGTTGCAAAAGGCAGAAAAGGGAAGGAGGGGGAGGAGGAATAAGAACTTTAGTTTTTTTCTGGAAAATGGACAAGAAATCACAGCCTGAGGCTTTTCACCCAAAATCCAGACAAAAGACTAACTTAGGAAATCATAGGGGAGGAAGGTGGCATTAGGTGAAGAAAGAAGGTGAAGGTGGAAGTAACACCAGCCCAATACTGCTGAAGAACAAAAACATGACCGAAAACTCAGTTGAAATGTCAAATTTTAGCAAGAAGTCTTATTTGTCATAACTTGAATTTTTGAATTTTCTATCTGTTCATGTGTTGCCGGTAAATTTTTACTCAGCTTTAGAAGCTGGTATCAAAAAAAATGTAAATCTACAGAAAATACCTTCTTTCAGTTGTTTTTTATCTAGAAAGTTTTTAATAAAAAGGAATATGCTCACAACAGTTTTCTGATTATGTGAAACCCGACAGAAAACCTGTTTTTTCTCACCCATGTAATACTAATGGGTTTATGAAAAAAATGTAATTACTCCCATAAAGTTTTAAAGGAGGAAAATTTATTGCTTAGAGCACTTAAATGATGGCAACAGATGTAGTTGTCATTATGAATGCAGTTTTAGAAACAATCATATTGTTATTGCTGAATAGCTTTTCTCAATTACTCCAACTATAACATTTCATCCTGTGTGTATGCATGACTAGGACCTTGTGCAGTATAATCGGTACTTATTTCAATGTTAGTTTTGTTTTAAACACTGTAAAGTAAGAAGGTCCTCTCAAGAAACACAGGCTTTAGGCATGTAATGAGAAGATGGAAGGAAACATACACTGGCTGGAGTTCCAGACCAGATGATCTATTAATCAGAGATCAACAATATGAGGAAGACCAAGCTCCCTGGGCTATTGAAGCCCCAGCATGTGATGAATTAAGTGATGGTAATAAATGTAGTTCGTCTACTGACAGATCCTGTAAAATCAAAGCAGGAACCAGAAGTTGACAAGCTACTGCTGGGAACCCCTCCAGAGGGGCAGCAAGCTCCTGCAAAGGGCCTTGACATTCCAGTCAGTTTGCAGAAATAATGACCTTGAATATAGCCTTTAAAAACGCTCAGGAGCATCAGCTGCCCTGACTATGTCTGTACTGACTTCTGGATGGTGGTTAATATGGCATGAAAATTTCTCAAATATTAGAATCGTGGTAATAAGTAAGAGAGAGGAAAAGCTTTTTGGCAGCACAAAGCCAGAATATAATATCACAGCTTCCTAGAAAAGATCTATTTTAACAAGTCATGTTAATGCATATATCCCAAATGCAAAGGGAACACAACAAGAGAAGCACACTAAAAGGCTGACCAGCTAGCCTGACTCACCAGCATAGGCTTGGAGTGGGAGCATAAAGGAAAGAATTTTTAGCCAGGTGGGCCTACGAAACTGCTGGGTATTCTGGAAGGAATCAGACTTCCTACTGAGTCAGCAAATGCAACTTAAACTTGTCTCAGAAAGCCATAATACAAGCAGTCAGATAGTGTGATATCTATGGAGCCATACAACAGAGTCAGAAAGTACAAGTGAAACTGGGAGCAGAGGTTGGTAACACAGCCAGGGGGTCAGAGCCCCATCCCACAGCACCTGAACGAGGCAAGAAAGGTAGACCCAGAGATGGTAGTCAGGTTCAACCAAGTGCCCAGATAACAAAACAAGTTCATAGCAATGAGGAGAACACTCTATCTGAGGGTCACATTCAGGATCAGGTCTGATGAGGGTAAACTGGGTTCAGATGCAGCCCAGTGATCACTCAGCAAGTCCATGTAACGAGACAGGTCTGAGGTCAAGTTGAGAAGTCAGTCCAGAGTTCAGTTATCATGACTGTAAATTCTTTTATAATTAACTTTTAAAAAATTGTCTTTGAATAAAGTCACAAACGCACAGTTTTATTTGATAGTTTTCTTCTCAGCTATCAGCAGCCTAGAAAATACACACTTTAAGCAGTCACAAAGCATTTTTTCCTGCCTACAACATTACTCTTACATTAACAACAGTCAGATTCTAACTGTGAGGTCATCTGTTAATCTAAACTCATATAGTCTACCTTATCCTTCCTATCCCTTGCCAAAGGGCCATCTACTATTCAACATTATCTCCAACCAATTTTGGCCTGTCTCAGAGAAAACAGCTTGCAGTGACAGATGTTCTAAAACCTCTCAGAGTAGAAAGTGTCAATGCATACGTCTTGTTGACATTAGAAAATTCTGTTTATGTCTAATGTTTATCTTTCTTCATGGTGTTAATTTCACTAGTCCTTGTACATGTGTATAGATAATGTGTTTTATTTTCTTTCTCTGTCTGCTGGCAGTAGTTTTGAATGCATCCAAAACCAGTCAAAAATTCAGCTACCCATTTGTAACTCTGCCCACTCTTCCATTCTGATGCCTAGGCTTCTCTATCTATCTCCAGTTATTTCACGTTTTATAATCTTTCCATATTTTCTAGACCTCTGATTATTCTCCTTGATCTCCCAGGGACTCTTTACAGTTGATCCATATCTTCCTCCAAGTGCAGTGTCTAAAACCAACTGAGTATTCCATATGAGGCTTTAACCTTGTTCAGTGGTGTGGAAGAAGTAGTCCACAAATCCTGCAGACTTTTGCAAAATAAGCCCAAACAGATTTTTACACACTCACAATCCACATCCATATACTGTGCAGGATTCCCTCCAAGGATGCTCTATGTCAAGGACATGACTTAAAAATTGTTTAAGAAGAGAAACCTTAACTTAGCCAAGTTTATTTCCAGGCTTTATTTAAAACCAGCCAACTAAACAAACAAATCTACATTTACTGTACTTGTCATTAGAGTGAGCCAATGTGCTAACAAACACACTTGTATTATTCTTTTGAGCAAATACTTTCTTACAAACAAAAAACCTCAACTTTCTTACAACCTCAGACTTGTAAGAAACTTTCCCGAGCAGAGACAAAGAATGAAAAGTTTCAGCATACACACATGTTCATTTTTCATGTTGTGATCAATTAAACATGTTAGGCTTTGATGGATGTCTTCATACAAATTTAACTCTAGAGGCTGTTATATTAATAGTTCAGATTTCTTTTCAAATTGCAGCTTCACAGCCTTGCTTGACCTTACATTTTATATCTGCATTGCATTGTCTGCCATTATTAAGTTTTAAAAATAGTATTAATTTTTTTCTTCCTTTCTGAATGTCAGCTTTCTCTTGATATTGTATACTCTCAATCTGATACATCGCCACTGTTGTTTTGACATGTCAGACATACAATGCCACCTGAAACAATTAAGTGCTTCTGTGCTCCTGCATAAATAATTTGCCTTTATCACAATGGATTGAAGAGGCACTGCATTACTTGATACAGTGTTTTATGCACTGTTGTTAAAACATCACATTTACATTTATAAATGTTCACTCAAGTGACCTTATATTTCAGAAGTTATTGACTTAATAAAATTGTTTTGCCCATTAGGTGCACCAAAGCACCCTTCTTAACATAAGGAGGTGTTAAATGCAACTGCTATGCAATCTACTTTTTATTTTTTCTTAGTTTTTAATTAAAAGTGAGGAAGAAGGAAAACAATAAAGAGAAGCAGCCCATTCTTCTGCTCCATTGTGCATGACAACATACTCTGTTAAAAAACAAAACAGAACAAACACAAAAAAACAAAACAAAAACCACATACATACACAAACCCCTAAACAAGTGAAAAACAACAAAAAACCACCACAAAACCGAAAACCAACCAACCAACCAACCAAAAAAAAACCCAGTAAACCACAACTAAATGTTACAGAAAGTAAAGCTTTTACTGTGCTAGGCTATTATTTTGTCCAATAGGGCTGGAACAGGTTTCCTAGAGAGGTGGTAGATGCCCCATCCCTGGAGATATTCAAGTTCAGGTTGAACAGGGCTCTGAGCAACCTGATCTAGTTGAAGATGTCCCTGCTCATTGCACAGGCATTGGACTAGATGACCTTTAAAGGCCCCTTTCAACCCAAACTGTTCTGTGATTCTATTCTATAATTCTATGATTATTGATTTTGAAGTGGGGAGAAAACTATTACAGAAAACTAGTTACTACCCTGACAAGCATCAACAAAACTAGCTGTAAAGAGCTGGCACCTGGTTCACTCTTCATTTTAAATCCCTGCTTAGGTAAAACCCATAGAACTATAAAATCACAGTGCATTCCAAAAAAAAAAAAAATAATCCTCACAGCACCAGCATGTTTGAGCAAGGTCAGTCATGCACTGCTAAGTTGTGTGGTAGAAATCCAAACATGGGCTGTTTGAAATCAATAGCACAACTGGGTGCTAATGATGCAGTCAGTCTTTTGCAGATTATATTCATTCAAAGTCAATGATTCCAAGCCTTTTCCCCTAAAGGAATGTTCACAATCCTGAACATTTTCTGCAGATCACTGTGCATCAAAAATTATTGAAAAAACTGTGGTGTTGCTCTGATGTATCATTGACCTCAGCATGGAACTGCACCAGATCACCACAGTTAAGAGTCAGAGCAGAAGATAATAAAACTAACATGAATATTATAGAATTTATTTTTCAGTAACTATGGTGTTGGTAAACATTTCAAACTTGTTATATTGTTCAACTATTTCCTTCTTGACTAGTTAGCCATATTAACACTAATGTTCAGTTCAGTAACAATACATTCATTCTTCTATTTTGGTGGTCATATTTTATTTAAGTTAATCATTCTAAGTATTGTGACAGCTTTGGCCCTTCAGCTCCTGGAAAAGACAGAACATAAAAATTTATCACAATTTGTATTCAGCCTTTTTTATGTCCCTCCCCATGGTTAAAGAAACTGCACTCCTCTATTGAGAGTTTGCTTTGCAATTTCAGTCACTACACTTATTTTCTAACAGAATGCCCTAATGCAGTACTCACAGAAACTGAAGAGGCTGTTCAAACACAATAAAAATGAAAAAGCACAAATATTGTGGTGGAAGCACTTGACAATATCTCCCAAAATAGCATTTTATTGTAATGTACAGAAACGCTCCGGTACTACGTCAATGACTGTAATTTCCAATATGCTACATAGCATCAGTGCTGTCAATTCTAGTGACTCCATTGAGTGTTTCATGGTAATTGGTGTTTCCATAAGCATCACATCCTGGAGCAAAGGTATGGATTAAAAAGAAAATGTGTGATCCAAGCAATTCTTCAAGTTCAAAAACTGGAAAGAAGGAGAGTGGAAAGGAGAGAGGGAGGAAAGGAGAGAGGGAGGAAAGGAGAGAGGAAGGAAAGGAGAGAGGAAGGAAAGGAGGGAGAGAGGGAGGGAGGGAGGGAGGGAGGGAGAGAGGAAGGAAGGAAGGAAGGAAGGAAGGAAGGAAGGAAGGAAGGAAGGAAGGAAGGAAGGAAGGAAATGACAGGAGGAAACTCAGTATTTCACAATATTTTTAGACTATGCACACACATGACATTTGGGTTTGTTTTTTTGGGAGGTTTGTTTGTTTGTGGTGGTTTGTTTGTTTGTTTGTTTGTTTTCACTGGAAATAGTACTAAAATTAATTTCAGGGAACTACATCCTCTGAAATGTCCTGTTTTTCTCCAGAATCATTAACAAATTTAGGAACAGATTAAAACAGATTAAACAATACCCTACATATTTTTAGGGAACTATAAACTCCAAATGAGTCTTAATTTCTTGTTATATGTGTCTCAGACAAAAGATAGTAAAAGTGCCTAGAATTACAGGTTCATTTTGTATAAATGTGGTAGCTTAACAGCAGATTTTTATATCTGTCATTTAAGTCCCTGGCCCCTAGGAACAAGTAATTTCTTGTATACACATTAAAAACTAATTTTAACAGTCTTTATAGGTAGGTGAGGTTTTCCACATGGTTAGCTTGAAAAGCAAAACACATGCTGTGGGGATCCACTGATCTCTGATCTTTTTTTCTTTTATTTTTAAATTAATGACTCCCTGCCAACCACTACTATACCACCTTTATTGTAACTGATTCAATAGCATGCGATCGATTTCAAAATGTATATGTTCTTTGAAAATGTTTTCCCAACTCATGCAATATTCATTGTCAATTTGCAGTTTAACAGCTTATGTTTTAAAATGTCACTTTCAATGAATAGAACACACAAACAGAAGAGGCTAGTCTCTTTCTTCCTTCTCTACCACCACCATCTTCTTGTACCCTGTCACTCTTTCTTGTAAGTAAATGAAGTGTTTTTCTCCACATATTCTTGCTTTTTAGCCCTCCAATTATCTCTGAACCATTTCCTACTCAGTACTAAGTTTCTCCATTCTCCAAACAACCACATATAATGTTTTTCTTTCCCCCATCTTTCCCTCAATGACCTTCATCCCCAAGTTCTTTGCCTATTCCTACCAGTAACTTCCGAGCTACACCATTTAATGTCTGAGGTACATACAGGAAAGGAGGAGATGAAGCCACTTATATTAATGACAGTTGTCTTGAGATCATCAGAAACAAATTCAAGATAGGACTCTGGTGGTTTAATGACAGCTGGTAACTAAGTACCATGCAGCTGCTCACTCACTAACCCCCTAGTGGTATGAGGGAGAGAAACAGAATGTTAAAAGTGAGAAAACTCATGAGTTGAGATAAAGACAATATAATAAGTAAAGCAAAAGCTGCATATGCAAGCAAAGCAGAACAAGGAATTCATTCACTACTTCCTACCAGCAGACAGGTGTTCAGCTATCTCCAGAAAATCAGGCTCCATCACACATAATGGTTACTTGGGAAGACAAACGCCATCACTCTGAACATCCCCCTCTTCCTTCTTCTTCATCTAGCTTTATATTCAGAGCATGATGTCATATGGTATTGAACATCCCTTTAGTCAGTTGGAGTCAGTTGTCTCAGCAAAGTTTTACCAAACAAAAAGCCTTATGAGTGTAACTAAAGACGTAACAACTGATGTTTCATTGAATCTGTGTTGGGTCGCTTCTTTCCAGAAAGCTTGCCTTATTTAAAGATTTTAAAGGCAAATATTTATTCCTTCCCTTATTTTAAAGAAATACTTATAGGCATCCACAAAGCAACATTTCTGAGGTAGGTAGTCTAGATATTACGTGACATGCTTGATGACTCAAACATCTAAATTCCTAGTTTTGTATTAAGTAGCAGAAGCTTAAGAACATACATAAGTACTTCTCTAAATTAGGACATTTTTTGTCCAGATAATCAGCAAATGATAGTAGTCTTGGGTAAAACATGAAATATTATCATGTTCCTGTGATTGCAGGCAGCGTACAAGAAATTAACTCAATTGCTTTAATGCAATTTATTTCTCACAATTATGTTGAGAAGATTAGTTCCCTCTTAAAAATTCTCATTACTTATCTACTGTACTTTAGCTTTTTAATCTGATTTTAAAAGGTGAAATTACATTTTATTTATTACAGAGCTACCGGGTTTAATTTTTTAAACAACATTAATACTACTTTTAACTAGTTTCTGTAGGAGAAACTTCTAGCCTTCTAGTTGTTTCGGACTACATAGTTTCATAATCCATTCAACAACTCTCTAGTAAGTATTTGGTCTCTGTTCACACAAAATCAATATGATGTAAAATTGTATTAATATGGCAGAACATGAACTAAGAAGTTATTTTATAGCAGATATGTATTAATATGAGCAGACAAGTATATTTTTCTTCTGTGGCAAAGAGCTTGGTTCTGTTAGCCTTGTTTCATTTTTCTATTGACCCATGTTGTCTCACCTAAATAAACTGCTCCAGTGCTTGGGTCATTTTCTTACTATCCTGTAAAAAGTTGTTAGAGAATATCAGCTTCTTTCCCTTTTGAGGAGATAGACCCCAAGCTTTCTGGCTCCATGTCTTGTCTTCTTCACTGAATGGAAGAAACCAGCATCTCTAGCTAGGATTCTGGCCAGCCCTTCTACTTATCTCATCCTGGTTTCTATTAATGCAGACAGCAGGATTAGTAACAGTATTTTTCAGACCTTGATAGAAAACATCAATAATTTAGGATTTGCCTGGTAACTCAGATGTAATTCACTGTAATGTTTAATGACTTTTTTTATAAGATCATTTTAGGTTAGCTATTCGGCAATATATCAGGCACCCAAACATTTTAATTCATTTACATTGAATCACAGCAAAATAACCATATGCAGCAAGACAAGTAGAAAATAGAATATTTTGAAAATATTTTAAATGCAACCTATGTTGTGCAACTCTCTGTTATATTATATATTCATATATATTAAATCAAGAAAACAATCAAAAGCTCGTATTGGCTCTAGACCCATTCTAGTAAGGTAATGCTTATTGTCAGTTAGTAGAAATAAATTTATTTTCTTTCTCTCTCATCTACAAAAATTTAACTCCTTAATGATGTGTATCAGTTTACATAGGAAATTATCAGCATAAGTGTTCATAGAGAAATATAACTGGCCAACAGAACTATGACTAATTTCTACAACAACAGAAACATTTCTCTACTTCCCTCAAAAATACACTTAGAAAACATATTCAAGGGAAATCCTCATTGTTATTTGCACTCAGGCATGCAGTGTGGACAAATTCATACCCTGTTTCTTTCCAAAGTGATTAAGGAAATTGGCTAAAAATATATAGAAAATCTAAAGAGAATCAGGAAAATAATTTAAGACTTCTATCTTGTATCTAGTGGCACAATGTTATTTCTTCCTCAGCTTCAAAACAGCAGGAAATTAAAATAAACAAAAAATCATCATTATGATTATATTTAGCATGAAAACAATAAATATTACCTCTTCTTATGACAGAAATTTGTAGTTAATTCCTTTGTTCCACTGTCAAAGAATAGTTCTTACTCTAACTTAACAGCATTTGAAAACTTTTTTTCAGGAGAAGAAAATATATGCAGAACAGACTAATATCCAACCAGTTCTTGTAGGTGTTAGTTCGTAAATGCATTACTACCTTGTGTCTTTGATAAACATGGCCAAAAGATTCTTTGTTAAAAAAAAAAAAAAGAGAGAGAGAAGCAGAATTTATCTGGATAATGAGTGTGTCTTTACATTTGGTATCTAGCAGAAGTAAGACACTTCAGATGCTCTTTCTTTTAATATGAAAAGAAAAGCCTGCTTTCTGCTGAAATGGCTCTGAAGCATCTATGCAAAGCATAAGAGAGAGTGAGAAGTCCATTATCCAGTTCACTTTGAAGTCAATCTAAAAAAAACCCACGCACGAAACCAAACCAAACCAAACCAAACCAAACCAAACCAAACCAAACCAAACCAAACCAAACCAAACCAAACCAAAATTTCCCTGCAAATTTGTATTGCATATTGCCACTCCATGGAATGCAGAACTAAATAAAACCCAGGGAGTTTTAGATTCATATTCATATACATGTAATATTCCGATGTTCTTCCTTCAGCTGCCCTGTGATTTTCATACCCTGATGGACTTCTCTGATGCTCAAAATGCCCATTCACTGGTTGGGCAAGGAACAGCCAACTCTGTAGTTAAATTCCATACCAGTATTGGACAAGTATTTTTATGATGATGGATTTTGCCAGCTCTGTGGCCTAAAATCTGTTAGACTTGCATTGGTGATACTGACTTTTTTCCTTTTCCTTTCATCCACTGGTTTTAAAAAGCCTACAGGAACTCAATTAATTGAGACTACTATTCTTCCCTCACATTTCTTTGAAATTAGCACCAGACATTCAAACTTTACAGGGAAGAATTATATGATTAGATGATTTTTCTAAGCCTCACTTTCTTAAGAAATAGCCTAAAGTACATTTTCATCCACAGATGACCTTGGACGCATCACAATTGCCTAAACAGTGTAGTGTCTTAGATTTCCTGTTAGTACGTCATTGTTCCTCATAAAACCAGGCACAGATATTTAAGTTGAGAGGGCTCATGGTTCATTTTAATTTCACATTCAAAAATTAAGTAAGCCTAGTCGCTAAAACTTCAGAAAAGGAAGATGATGATAGTCTGCATATTTAAAACCTCCAGTGAGCACAGGCAAAAGTATAGATTTTTCCCTGTCTTACTAGACTAATTCCTAAAGGATAATTACTAATACTACATCTACCACTGTGTGCAGTGACAATATACCTTTAAAAGAACTACTTCAGCATTTCTTTGCCTAAAGAGAAAGCAGCAAGTTTTAAAATTAATAGCATACTCTACTGAGACTCGAGTGACAGATTCCAACATTGAGAATGTCTTGCAGCAGAAAGCTCAGTAGTTAGACTGTGACGGCGTGGGATGCTTCCACTGGCAGAAAGTGAAATAAGGCAGCCTCCTCACAGAAGAGGAAAAAGGAAATTTGACCTAAGAGTCACAAAGGAACCAGAGTAACAAGTAGCAGTGGGAACACTGCAAGGGTAATAAAAATCTGTTTTGGAGAAAGAACTAGTGTGGAAGAAGAGATATAATATACATATAGGAACAGGAATGGCAAGAAAATTACACAGTACAATATCTATGTTTTTTAAAAAACAGTTGAGGAGAAGAATTTATCCACCTGTTTCCCACAGTATAGGGCATAGCATTATTCCTTTCTAGTGTTTGGGTGATCAGAAACAGTCTTTGTAACTCAGTGATCCTTTGAATAGTATTCAAAAAGCTAACTGATCAAATGCAACAGTCACAGCAGGCCAGCTGCTTCCATTAGCTAATGCTTTGTTACCACCATTCACCAAGCTCATCTGAATACAAATGGTCAGGACCATATTTGTCTAAATATTGCATTTCAATACAGGTTCTAATTTTTTTTTAATTATATCAGATCCACATCCACACTATCTAAGCCTGCTAAGCATCCTTGTCATTTTTGCAGACGTCAGAGAAGTTCTACACAGACCTGAAGTAGAAAACTCTACAATGATTAAATTATAAAAACATAATTACTCAGTGAATGTAAATAAGAATTCCTGAAAAAAAAAACAAAAAAAAAACAAAAAAAAAAACAAAAAAGAACAACAACAACAACAAAAAAAAAAAAAACAAAAACAAAAACAAAAACAAAACAACAAAAAAACACCACTCAGATGAATAACTTTGATTTCAAATACATACTGGAGAGGAACAATATTTTCAGATTATAATGCCCTTCACAAATCTATTCTGACTCTATGATACATGAGTACACAAACAAGAACCAATTCCATTTTGTCACCTTTGGTTTTAAAGTTGCCCATTTTTCCTGTGTAATTTACTTCAGGTTTTGATAGCTGGTCTTCTATATTATTATTTATTATTATTACTTCTTTTGCATCACTCCTTTCAGAAGAGATCTTAAAGTAATTAGGAAAAAAAAAGTTTTGAATATTTATTCTGACAACAGCAATGTAATTATTTTAATGACACAGTTATTTACTTTCTAAAAATTACATGAACATTGTATTGGAGAAATCATAAAAAGGACTGCTTTGCATCTACCAAGTACCATGTAATTACAAAATAATTGCTTACTTTGAATTCTATAAATACCAAGAATTCCCCACCTCTCTTTTTCTTTTAATTTAAAGTTATGTAATAAATGGCTACATTTACAGATCCATTGAAAGTGGTTAAGCTTATCTGTATGCAAACCGAAAGCAAGAGTCACTAGTAACATTTCATATTTATAAAACTCCTTACTACTAAAAGGGGCTGTAAGTCCTTCTAGCTATGCATAAACCAATGCATCACCAGTGACATCCAGCCACTTCTAAATAGGCTGGGCATTTGATGCACTAAAAAGTGTACACAAAGACACAAGAGAGTTATAGCCAAGCACTATGGGACAACCCAATGAATGACCTTTAGCATCTGCAAAAGAATTTGATTTTCAAGGTCTGACAATAAACTGCACTATGTGAATTCCTAAAATCAATGGTGGTGTCTGTTCACAGTTTCAGCAGTGCCTGATTGAGACATCCTGAGAACTCAGAATAGCTTTCAAGAGGTTGCGACAAGTGAAGCATAGATTAATAGAGTAAGGGTGAAAAACACGCTGATCTTTGTGTCGATTTAAATGGATCAATCTGTCAGGGTCTAGAGACAAGGTAAAAGCTTCAGTCATTGCTGATTTTAGAGAACAGATAGTAAATGATACCTTCTGTGCTCAAGTCTAACATTGCCAGGATGAGAAGTTCTAGAGCCAGAAATGAGCTAAAATCCAGAGAGAAAGTGAAAAAATATTATTATAGTTGTCTTTGAAGGAAGAGAGTCATTTTCAATAGAAACTGTGGTATGATAAGCACTGAAAATTTTCAACAATAGGGCACCAATTTAAATGCCGAAGTACCAGCATTTACACTGAAAATCTTGGTATTAACTCAAAAGCATTAGTAGTTGTAAGAAATGTCTCTGTGTGCAGGTCACTCGCATGTTCATGTCCTTAAAGAATAAAGTGCATGACAGTTGTGGCAGTTATAGTTAAGCTTGTGTCCTGGTTTCAGCCATGGTAGTGGTTTTTTTTTGGTTGTTGTTTTTTTTTTTTTTTTTTTTTCTGAATAATTGCAGCATTTTGAATGCAGCATGAGAATACCACTAATAAAATCTATTATTTACAGTTGTTACCTAGGTAATATTTATGCTTAGCTGGGGTAGAAATTATTCTCTTCTCAGCAACTTTCATTTCTTTAGCTTCTAGTATGAGCAAAGTGCTGGTAAAACAGATGTTGATAATTATTGCTAAAGAAACCAAGGACATTCCTCCATTTACCATGTATTTCAAGTGAGCAGGTGTATAATACAGGAAGGAGTGGAGCAGGTTTCCTGATCCTTTTTGTTTTGTTTTGTTTTGTTTTCCCTAGTAAAGCATAAGCTTCTTGCACTTATGGTAAATAATTTGGGCAAGATACTAACAGCAGCCATGTTAGACTGAGGTACCTGACTCCAGGACTGACATTCTTAAATACACTTGATGGCTACACTCAACGGTAGGACAAGGAGAAGTGGAACTCCGGCTCCCAATTTTGGCCTTTCATCTAGTCAAGAGACTTGGTCATCATTATAATAATTCAAGGACTGAGCTATAATTCAGGTTATATCAGGAGTGGGCCTAGAACTGAGTCTAACCATGATCATGAATGGAACAGACTGAGGTGTAACTTTACCAGTGTTTTGGACAATTCTGTCAACAGCATGATGTCTAACATGAGCCTGTAAAAAGAACAACTGATACATCTGTTAGGCACCTAAGCTCATAAGTCTTGAGGAATGCCTAGGTAGTAGTACTTCACTCAGAAAATACTGTCAATACTTTGACAAATTCAAAATCCATACTTGAAGGAGTACAAATAATTTTATAGTAGCACCTATCCACTAACAAAAGTAATCTTTTGAGTATTTATACAATATGCCACACTCTGGACATAAGAAAGTCAGGAAAGTTCAAAATAGAAAGCAAATATCATTTGATAGAGAAGGAATGAGTTGTGTCATATAGAAACTGGCATTAGTTTTATTTAGTTTTTTCCTCCCCAATTTGTGAGAAGAGCTCAGATTTTTTTCAAGACAACAATCCTATGTAAAAACTCTCAGATAATCACAATGTAAGAAAATAGAAAATGCAACTAATAATACTGGACCTACTTAAATTACTTAGACATGTGATTCAAAATGAATACAAAACTACAGGGCTGAGTCCAAGCCTGTGTGAATTAGGACTAAAAGAAATTAAATAATTTTTAAAATATAATAGTTTAAAACTATTTGAGACACACATAATTGAGTGCTGTATAAGATTGTATAAGAGAAAATGAGAATGGTAGAGACAAAAAAGAGGCTAAGAACTAAATAAAACCACTAGTGCAAATGTTAGTGTGGCTGTGCTGCAATTAAGGATAGAGGTAATATGGTTGAATTATAGAGTCTACATGAAACTGTTACAAAATGCATGGCTTTCATATACCTTCAGTTTGCTTTTCTCACTGCTCTTTGCCTTTCAGCTAAATTTCTGTGAAGTAGTTTCTAGTAATCCCAGTGTGGGGCAGTAAAACTCAGGAAGCTGAATCTAGGATCTCTTAATGAAAACAGATACAACAACAACTCTCAGACTGATACACAACATCTCGCTTTCTTGTTTTGGGCCAATCCAACATCTTGAGCAAAAGGTTATATTTAGAGTATGTATAGCCTACTTTACTAGCTGCCAGAGTTTCCTACATTCCAGGGACATGTTACAGAAGAATCAGAATTGTACACAAAATTTAAAGAAACTGTATACACATGGTTACATTTAACTCTCTTCTGCTATATATAAGGTTTCAATAAAGAGGTAATTTTTAATAATTCATTTTATTAGTTCAACTTTTAATTTATTAAATTTTATTAATGCTATTCTACCTCCTGAAAGTTCTTACATGTATTTGAACTTGCTGTCTCGTTCCTATAGCAATTCGCTCTTAGTAGAATAAGAATTTTGTAAATTTGTATGTGATGCATAAAACAATCCTTTTCATTTATGTGGTAGCTTTCTAGAACATCACTTCTATTCCTTAAGTGAGCACAGTAACTTTTAGGTAATGGGTTATTTGAATGTATTCACTAGAGGAGGAAGAAAGATGGGAATGAAAGGAGGTGTTTATGTCATTTTCATTCATCCACAGAATAAAACACAGTGTGTTTCATGAAAGACAAGGCAAAAAATCAGAATATTATTGCACTGGCAGCCTGAAAAATATGTGTATTCAATAACAAACTCTGGTTTGTTTACATATATAATTCACATATTTCAGCTTATGTTGGACCTTCTATTAAAGGGAGAGATGTTTCCAACACTAGAATTTGAGAAAATAGCAGGGGGAAAAAGTATCTACTCTTAAGGAGTACAAAATCAGATACATGAAAGAGATTATAGGAAAAAAAAAATATTCCTATCAGAAGGCAGGTTTATTGAAAGGAAATTCTATCTGGAAAATGCAATAATTAAAAATATGGTCTGAAGGAAAACATTTATTTCCTATCTTTGATTTGGTAAGTGTGTTGAATGTCAATAAGAACAATGAAAGTGGAAGTGTCATGCTAGGTTCCAAATATATTTGTTTAACTACAAACTAGAAACTTTGTCTCAGATTACTGTAAATTAAGGGGGGTTTTACTATTTCAAGTAATATGTATTTAAACCATCGGAAAAAAATCCATTCTTGTGATAAACAGTAAGCTATCTGATGTAGCTTGGGACATTCTATCAGGTTCAGGTCCATTATCTCAAATGATGATACACCTTCCTACAGTGTGTTGATAATACCAAAAATACTAGCACTTTCTGAACGAAGCACTTTTTTTTTTTTTTCTGATTTTCTGTACTATGGATTATTTTAATGGACAACCAAGATATCAGCTTCAGCTGAGATGAGTACACTCAGTAGGTTTAGATACCTCTCACTGACATGAAAATGTAACCATTCAGTGTATCTGCTTATAGACATTTTCACTGTTAAATGATAATAATTTGAACAAAAAATGGTTTGAATCTTAGGAAATCTGTCTGAAAAAACAGCATTGTTGTGACTTGGAGATCTTTAATAGGCAGCCTATAACAATGAATTTCAGGCATTCTCTAGCAAATATCACATTTACTTGAGATAGCTATGAATGTCTGCATTGGAAAGGATGCTTTGTGCTTATGTTGGGTATGTCTTCAGACCAGGCATAACTCAATATTAGTCAAGTCAGTATTCTCCTATAACCCCATGCAGACTATTCATCAGTTACATTAATTCCTAATGTTATTTTATTGAGGTATAAATTAACAGAACAAACAAAACATGTACTGTATTAGTATTTCAGTGAGTTGGATCCAATACCAGAGTATGAACTATATCCATATTGCTTCTTAAAAAAATCATTATCATAAATTATTAACACCTAATTCTCTAAAATACTATGCTTCGCACGATAGCTAGTGTAAAAAAAGAAAATGCTATAAAAAACAGGTATTCAAGTCCGATATACGATATGTAAATCATTGTAGCTGTGCAGAAGTTGTCTAGAATGTGACTATAGAAAGATACTGTACCAAGATAAAATGACTGTAAAGTGAAAAGACTAATGAGGAGAAATATGTGTGGTCCATTGAAGGACCAATGAAAACTCATACAAAATACCTTTCTACAGACTGTAGAGGCTCTTCAAAGATAAATAAAGCAGGAACTCAACACGAGATTTTCTTAATGACTGGAGCGTTAGAAATTGGTGAACTGAAGACAATAGTTGTTATACTCTTTTTTAAACAATTATAAATAATAAGAGGATGAAAACTAGTAAGGAATCATGAGAAAGAATGTATAAGAACTTACTAAACTCTTGGAAAGGAAAATGATGTCTCTGTGGAATGAAGCTTCTGGATGATGAGACCACTGTCCTGATCTCTTCTAAATGATAATTTAAGACTGTTCTAATTAAGAAGTCTGCATAGTGAATCCATTGTTGTCAGGACTGAGAGAGACCATGCCATCTGAGAAAGACAGGAGCAGCTAGAAGTGAACTGAGAGAATAAGCCACTGTACTTTACAATGACAGTAGTGATGTAAGTACATACCTACCACCTGTCCTTATAGTGGCCATGGGGAACAGTGACATTGAGCAAGCAATTAGTGACAGAAACACATTCAAGTATAAAATATCATGGTATGAATTTTCACTTTTATGGTGAAAAAAAATATTTCTTACTAAAACATGGCCCTAAAGAGTATCTCTAAGATAATTCTATTTAATACATATTCTTATTCTTATTCTTTTTTTTTTCTTTTTTTTTTTTTTTTTAATGCAAAGGAAATGGACTGTAAATGCAGCTTGAAATAGCTGGTATGCTGGTATCAGCAAAATGGATAATCACACCTTAGGAAAGGTTTGTTATGGGGGTTGTTTTTTTTTAATTACCATTCAAGATCAAGAGCTATGCTTTTCAAAAGATGCAGTCAATAGCTAAAATGTGTGATACCTCTACCAAGAGTGAAAATACTATTTCACTCTTGATAAATTTGATCTTGTAAAACTGTCTTGAAGGCCTTAACATTGTCTATCAAGTCAGTTAATATAAATATAAACATAAAAACAAACAAAAAAGAACACCAACATATTTCCTGAAGTTCACATCCCACGGAATATCTATGTCTGTATTTAAAACCTGGAACTTAGTCCTGTGTGATATGGGGTTAAGGTTCCTTTCATCCATGAATGAAGGTGCCGAAGCAAGAGCATTTCATTGGTATGTGGAAGTATTCACTGCGAAAGAGGAAAAGAGCGGGGATCCATGATATGCATTTGTTATATTCCTTTTGAAAGACATTATGCCTGAATGGATAAAATTTCAGTTTATTGTATTACAACAATTAAATTTTCTACTCTGCTTGAAACAAACTTTTGCAGCCTCAGTATTTTTCACATTGGAAGAGAAAGTGATACTCACTTGCCTTCTGTTGAAGTGGTGCTCAGAAAACAGGTATGAAATGGATGAAACTGGCAATCATTGGAGGTGACGTTTGAAGAGCTTGTCCACTACTTTCATCTATCCTGTTTGCCTCTGGGCAACAGTATACGTGAATAACTTCTTTCTGTGTCCCATTGTGAGGCCATGCAGGAATTGTTATTTGTATTAATCTGAAAAGTCAATTACATTTGAGAGGTTACACTGCCTGGCTGTATTCTTTGTAAGGTCAGCAAAAACCTGTTTACCTTGCTTCAGAAAAGAAGCAAGATCCTAGCTTAAAAATAAGCACTATATATACATGCATCAAACCAAATCCAGGGACAAAATTAAGGACTCTCTTCCAATGTCACTTATAATTTTGCCTGCTGACTTCTGTGAAAACAATCCTGGTTTGGTCTCTTATGATAGAACAGTGCTGTGAACTGTAATATATCATTGTGGAAGGTTCTCATTCTCTGTATTAAAATGAATCTCCCTGCAGGCATGCTTAAGGCGCTCTTGCTTTAAGCTTCTCTAGCATTCCTCTTAAAGGCTGCAGTGCTTTTACACTTACAAACTTGTTTCTAAAGTGCCACCAATAAGGGAATAAAAGATAAGGAGACATAAATACTTTCTTGTGTGCACCAGAATCTGGTCTTTTAATTTTAAGAATTTTGCCTTTTCCAAGATAAGGTTTGAGAGAATAAAAGATCTTTCAAACATGGTAAAATATCTGCACTGTGCTTCTGTCTAGTTTCTTCTCTACTGTGGAAACACTGCAGAACAGAGATTAGAGGGTGGGTTTGGGTTTGTTTTGGAGGTTGTGTTTCGTTTGTCTGGTTGTGGTTTGTTTGTTTGTTTGGTTGGTTGGTTTTTAATATATAAATGATATCTTTTTTTTTTTTTTTTTTTTATTAACCAATCCTACTGGTTGATTTTGAGAAACTAAAACTTTCTTCCAAGTCTTCAAACCATAATGTCTTGAACTACCTCAATTTTGAGGCAAGTGCACTGAAAAGAAAATTCTTCTGGGAAATACATGCTTTTCAGATTGTCTTCTTGGACTATGGCAAGTTATCATATTTTAATAAATAGATTTTGGTATACAGATCTCTGGTGAGCATTATGATTAGTTGCTATCTAATTGATTTTTGTAAGTTATGAAAGTCACATATGGCTTCTTTAACTAGATGACAGTGACAAACAAGACAATATAGAAGAGCTGTAAATATTCAGAAACACAAAATTCATGGTTAGTGTTCAAGACTAAATTTTAAAGTTTTAAAATATTCAGCCTGGTAAAATTCAACAACTGAAATATTTGGGAAAGCTAGACTCAACTGTCAAAAGCTTTCCTCCCTTCAATTTTTACTTCAAACTGTTACTGAGTCCTTTATCTGAGGTAAAGGACAACAAAACCTCCATATCCCACTTAGGAAATTTTCCATATAATAAAGTAGTGAATATAAGTTTACCCTGACACAAAACATGCTGTGAGTAGTAACGGAAGAGTGCAGTTTGACTAATAAAGCTGATGCATTCCCATTGTCTCAGCTAAGTTCCCATGCCTTCAATGGAGACGAACAAAATGTAGGGACTAGCACTAGAGGCCCAGGCGCCTCAGTGGCATTTAGATCACCTGAATATGGGCCACAGCATCTATATTATGGAGAAGAGAGTTGTGTTAAATACAGTCCTTGGAAAATGGTCCAAATGTCTGTGTTATAGTGTTTCAGATACTAATGAAAACTATAAGCAGTAGAGACACTGGAGATTTAAAACTAATTTAGCATTGGAGCAACTAAATTAACATCAATCTTTAAGTGACACAGGAACAAATCTTCAACCATTACTTTGACAAGTAGAACAGACAAAAGAGGACAACTATTGTGTGCACAGTTTTCTCTACAATACTGTTATTAGCACCATGTCCACTGATGAAAACTAGAAGTGAAAATAATACTTAGCTACATATTTGCACAACAGAGCATATATAAGACTATATATCCGTTTTAGTGTGAAACAGTTATATTGGGTCATATGTATAAAAAATAGCTAGAAATATGATACTTTACAAAACAGGAGGAATATTATTCTTGGTCATAATATCTGGTACAAATTACCACAGAAATTCTATCTGCTGTTTTAGAGGAAAAACCTTTGCAGAAATATTCTACATATCCCCACAACAATCATTTAGTCAGCTAACATATTACATGGCAGCTCAATGCAATAAAGAGTTCTACTTAAGAACCAATTGACACCACGAGTAAATTTTAACCCATTCTGTCAGTGAGACCATGTCCTTTTCTCTCAAAGTCTTGTTAAAGTTGATGTTCCCCTCAGTATAGACAGAAGGTAAAAAAACCTAAGATGAAGTAGAAAGCATCTATTACCTTTCCAGTTTGGCCTTGAGAGCATTTGTGATAATCAAGGATGCACACACCCATTAATAAACTCTTCTGACAGTATAACGCCCATAAAATTAAACTTAGTAGAAAGAATTATTCCTGATTAATGTGATTTATATACTACATATTAATCAAGGAAAGATTTTCAGTATATTAATAAAACTGCCATCTATCATGTATGCTACTTATCAAACATTTTAACAGCAGCCAACTCCCTTGATGTTATCAAGAGTTTGGCATTTTCTTTAACTGCTCATGAGGTTAACGGAAGTTTGATTTTGATGAAGTCAGCTCCTAGCACAGAAAAGTACTGTTTATCTGCAAAATGTTCTACAACTCTTTCTTACTGAAAAAAAAAAAAAAAAAAAAAAGTGTATTGTGGGTCAATGTTATCTGCATCAAGATCTGTGTTTTCTTTGGGGCATTTGATGACTTTCTCTACATACAGCCTGTAGCTGCTCTCATCACAAAGATCTCTGCTGCTTTTTAGTCCAGACAAGGCTTCCAGCTTTCATAGGAATGCCCGCATATAATAGAAGGGCTCCTAACAAATGAGACAGGCACAGTGACTGTTAATGTTACTTGTGTGCTATTTTACAAATTGAAGTGAGATGTACCTATGTTAGATGAAGATCTATTTTTACCCATCATGCAAACTCTCTAACAGTAGAAAATATTATTTAGTCATGCATAAGACCATAAGATTTAAGACCCTAGTAACTTTATTAGAATCAAGGTAGATGCCAGAAAGCCAGAGTTCCAATTAAAGTCTACTGTGTTATTGATCTGTCAATTACATAAAGTTTTTAAAATTAAAAAAAACAAACAAAACAACTGACAAAAAACCCCCTATATTTATGTTGGTAACATCATGTGTGAAGTATAGTCTTAAATAAGAATTATCACTACTGTTAATTTCTTGAACAACAAAAAATAGTATTTGATTTATTATATTAAGTGACTGACCTAACATGACCTTTTCTTGTGTACATCATTAACACATTTTCTCTAACTGTTTTAACTCTAAATTCAGCTAGCTGGGAGTTTTTCCAGATGCCTGGAGGATAGAACAACTAGAAATAAACTTCTAATTGGAGAAAAATGCAAAAATATTTTTTAGAATAGACTACATGTCTGTCTTAAAATGTAGCATCAGAGGAACAGTTCTGGCAATAACCCAAGTGACTTGTTTTGACATGATTTAAATTAAAATGTTGGTGTTTTTTTTAAATACAATCATTTCAGTGTGACCTTTTTCTTTTAAGTTTCACATAATTTATATTAAAAGCAATTAAAAAAAAAAAAAAAAAAGGTCACAACTGAAATGGACTATTGACAAAAATCTCAAATTTAAGAATTTCTGCTGACCCAAAGCTTCTTTTCTGAAGCAAGGTAAACAGCACAGTTCATGAGTACATCCTATTTCTGTTTTGTGCCTCAGCTTCTGACTGACCAATAAAACCCTACAAATGCAAGAAGGCTTAGAGGAGATGGGAAAGGGCAGCATGCCCATGAAGCTCAGGGCATAACCCAGAGCGTAACTGACCAGAGCTTTTGCAAATAACCTGACTTTATCTCAACACAAATGGGGGAAGAGGGTGGCTTTTGTTTTAGTTAAACATCTGTCAACAATTGAGTGGATCAACTGGCAGTACCTTGAGTTTATTTAAAGAGTGCAAATTTCTTCCTGAGTTAGCCAGGCTATGTTGGAGGGGTGGGTTGAATACATAAAGCATAAAAGCTGAACAAGTAACAGAAATATTTCAAAGAGATCAATGCATTCCTTCCTGGAAATTGTGGATGCCCATTATTATGATGGTAAGCATATTGTAGAGGCTATTAATGTGAATAACATTCGCATTGTGATTCAACAGTATACTGCGATTACTGTATTTTGCTAAGCGTTACTTATATTAGTCATTTGTGTTTTCAGTATATTTTGTATTGCTCTATTAAATCAGAAATTCCATATATCAAATATCTTCAAATAAGTAAATTTGATAATAAAGAGTACAGCCTCCATTCATGGAGTATCTAAAAGAATTTAGGGAGTATTGAACTCTGAAAACTCAGGACAGGAATATTTTTTTATCAGAAGCTATGAAAGTTCTCAGTTCCCCAGTGTATCTGTAGGACAAAATTTAGTATATCTGTGGCTTGAGTGACATGCATTGTGAACCCCATGTCTACCTGTTAGAGAAACTGCTTTATTTGCTTTGTAAAACAAATCCCACTAAGAGGTACAAAACCCCTGCAGTTAGGTTTATCAGTGATCAAACAAGAACAAATCAATGCCATAAATGAAACTTAGCTCGGATATGTCAGAAATTACCACAAAAAGTGTTGAAAACAAGTCTTTCACGTCCCTTCCACTGACAAGCAGCACTCCTTTTCTCCAGTGTTGTTGGTAGTACAAAAGCTTTCTAGGATGTCTTAGCTTGCAACTGACATCACACATTATCCCCTCTGGCTTTTTAGGTAAGCTCTCACTGTCCTACTATTCTCAAAACCTGGTATTATTTGCTGCTTACTACTGCTCCTTTCAGGAGTTCACAGAAGTGACCCGTCACTCCAGTGTGCTCCATGGTTCCAAGTGACAGACTCTCCCCAAGAGAGTTTCGCTCTGCTCCAGGTGGGCACCTTTGGACAAACCAAGAGGCAGTTTTTCTTCTCGTTATTTAGCCTCTATCTTTTAATAATATGTGGCAAACAATTCACAGGCAAACTGTGTGCAAATGCATCATGCAGTTATACCATCCATCTTCTATCTTCTTTCTGCAAGAAAATATCTTGCAGAGCTATGTAGATGTGACAGAGGCAAAATCTCCAACACATTTCTCTCAAAAAATCTAATCTGGTTGGTTACTCCATATAACACACAAAAAAAAAGCTTCTGCACAAGGTATATAACAATCCTCACACAGTGATTCTCTTACTTCTTTTGCCCAATTTCTTTGCACTTTTCTATGCTTTCATCTTCTCTGAGCCTTTTAATTTTCATACTACTGAAATGTAGAAGCAGCTTAAAGTTCTTTCACCTCCATTATTTCCCTCTGACAGTCTCTTCAGTTGCAGACTGAAGTAGAGAGCAGTCTCTACTGTGATATTTCCAGCATTCTGTGCTAGTGAGTACAAAGACACATTTAACTCACACTGCTAGGACTAACTTGTCCCTACAAAATAATCTGGCACTTGTTTTTTCCCCACCTGGATGCCCTTCATTAAAATTACTTACCTTTTTCCTTCTTGCCTCCCAGCACTCTTACCTAAGTATTGGTTTGGTACAAAAGTAATTGAGGCTTTTACATTGTTGAAATTTACTGTTTGATACTGGAATGCCTTCTTAAATGTGGTTATGCTATACATCATTTTAATGCACTTTTCATGCTTTATGTTGTTTTTGGTTTTTTTTTTTTTTTGCAATTGGCTTATTACTTGTCCTTTATTTTATATTTATTTTAGACTATGGAAATAATGTTAGACAAAAAGCAAGTTTGAGCAATTTTCTTATTTGAGATCAATATGGGTCATAAAGCAGCAGAGACAACTCACAACATCAACAACACATCTGGCGCAGGAACTGCTAAGGAACATACAGTGCTGTGGTGGTTCAAGACATTTCACAAAACACGTGAGAGCCTTGAAGATGAGAAGTGTAGTGTCCAGCCATTGGAAGTTGACGACAACAAATTAAGAGCAATCATGGAAGCTGATACTTTTACGATTACATGAGAAGCTGCTGAAGAACTCAACATCAGCCATTCTATGGTTGTTTGGCATTTGAAGCAAATTGGAAAGGTGGAAAAGTTTGATAAGTGGGTGCCTCGTGAACTGACTGAATATAAAAAACAAACAAACAAACAAACAAACAAACAGCATTTTTCAGTGTCATCTTCTCTTATTCTAAGCAACAATGAACCATTTCTCGATCAGATTGTGATGTGCAATGAAAAGTGGATTGTATATGACAACCAGCAATCACCAGCTTCAGTGGTTGGACCGAGAAGAACCTCCAAAGCACTTCCCAAAGCCAAACTTCCAGGAAAACAAAAAAGGTCATGGTCACTGTTTGGTGGTCTGCTGCCATTCTGATCCACTACAGCTTTCTGAATCCAGGCAAAACCATTACATCTGGGAGGTATGCTCAGCGAATGGATGAGATGCACTGAAAACTGCCACACCTGCAGCCAACATTGGTCAACAGAAAGGGCCCAGTTCTTCTCCACGACAACACCCAACTGCATGTCACACAACCAATGCTTCAAAAGTTGGACAAATTGGGCTACAAAATTTTGCTTCATCTGCCATGTTCACCTGACCTCTCACCAACCAATTGCCACTTCTTCAAGCATCTCAAACACTTTTTGCAGAGAAAACACTTCCACAACCAGTAGGATGCAGAAAATGCTTTTGAAGAGTTGGTCAAATCCTGAATCAAAGACTTTTATGCTACAGGAATAAACAAACTTATGTGTCACTGGCAAAACTCTGTTGACTGTAATGGTTCCTACTTCGACTAATAAAGATATGTTTGAGCCTAGTTATGATTATTTAAAATTACAGTCCAAACCCACAATTACTTTTGGACCATATCTTATATGATATTCAGCAAATTGAGTCCTGTTGAGTCCTAGTTTTGTCGGTTATATAATTCAGATGGAATGCTGACACACAAGCAGCTTTCTGGTATGGGGAGTCTTTCTAGAGGTAAAATACTTCTATTAGTTCCATAATCTTCTTTGTGTCTGTCATTCAAGGATACATAAGGATTTTCTCAGTTTTTGTGCTCCTCAAAGTCTGCATATTTTCTCTAATTTCTAAATCTTCAGGATGTCTGACTGATTTCTTCAAGTCAGCTTTATTTGTTTTTCCAGTGTCTAGGCAAACTTCCTCAAATTTGTGGTTTGAAACTGTGAGAGATAAAGGGGTTCTTTCTCTCAGTTCCTCCCCAAAGCTTAGAAAATAGCTTTACTTTGTGTGCTGCCTTGTTTATAGTTAGCAGGAATCAAGTTTCCTATGCTCAGGCTGAGCCTTTTTCTTTTCAACTTCAGACAGTGTTTTATTTTCAAAATGTCTCAGTTGAGGTCCTTTTCCCTATGAGTCTTGGTTACTGTTCAGAAAGACTCATGCTGTACTCACCTATCCATTTTGCTGCTTCCCATACTGTAGGAAGGTGTTCAGATTAACTTGAGACTGATAAATTAAAAAAAATTTATTCTTCCAGTGATTGGTCCAGTTGGGGTGTGAATCTGCCCAATTTGCCTCTCTAATCATCCTCTGGAGTTCTACCAGCTGCCTGCTCCTCTTCTGAAAGCAGTGGGTGCTGTCAGGCATGCTCTGCTTGGTAATCTCCACAGAACCCTTGTTATTCATTTTTTAAGTCCTTGACCATCACATTCTTTGGCATTTTATTTGGTTGTCCCCCCATTAGTAGCCTGGTATCTGAAGCTTTTTTTTTTTTACTCTAACTTCTCCTCATCATGTCAACTCTCTTGCTTATTTGGTTAGTGTCCAGTCTTAACAGGATGTCAAAGAATGCCCTTGAATGTCCCAGTGTACATCTCTTTTGTCTTTATACTCAGTAAAATAACATAACCAAACTAAACATTCTGCCCTGCTGAACTCTTAGACTATGAGAAAGCTGAAAGCATGTTAGCCTTATTTCTGATAAATATTATGCTAGGTATTTTCAAATGCACAGCTCATGGCTTCTCACAGGTATAAGATCCTCCACTAGGTCACATGCACATATGAGATCAGAGACAAAGAATTTCCTAAAGTTTTTTAAATATATTTTGCAAAGTATGTTTCAAATTGGGAGGCCACTAATATTTATTGAACTAAACACAGTATTCAGGAAAAGAACTTACAAAAATTACAAAATTGACAATGAAGGAATCTGTTTTAAAACAGTTCATATTAATTTATCAGGTTGTTCTAGTAGAACAAAATACAAAACAAACAAACAAAAGAATACTACAAAAAAAAAAAAAAAAAAACCAACCTCCAGCTTTTCTGTTTTGAAGCTGTTTGTACATGGTTTGTGGAATTTTCAATTTAGGAAAGGCTTGAATGCGTGCATTTCCAGATTTTGGTCAAATCGTGGTTCAGTCATGCAATGCCAGGAAGAAAGTGAGAATGGTGTTTTGGTAACAGACTTAAAGTAACAAGAGCTGTCAAAGTAAACATGACCAAAGCATACTGATTTGAAATTCATATACTATAAGAAAAAGGAAAACTGCTTTTAACAAATTTAATATCAGTATTATATGTGTGGTTTTCAACCCTCTAAACATTTTCATCCCCATAGTGCATCTCTTGCTTTGATCTTAAACAATAAACAGCTGTATATGACTGCTATCTCTATGTTACAGGTTCTGTTTTATAGCTGGAAATTACTTGCTTTTATACCTCTTCTGAAAATCAGAACAAACAAAAAGCATTCAAAATTTAAGACTGCAGAGTATACTTGTTAGGAGCCAAGAAATTGATACAACACATATAAAAACCTGAAGATGAGTATCATTTGCTTATGGGAAATGTCATCACTATCTTTTTCTGAGTCTCTCTATTGCCACAGTAGCAGTTAACAGAAAAAAAAAGAAAGTATTTCAGTGAATCACCTTCTTCAACTATAAAGACTAAAAGAATTATTCAGACAGAACATACAATTCTTAAATAACACCATGCAAAGAAGCCAAGTGGCTGGCAGTCACAAGCAATGTCGGTAGCCATGATCCAACACCTCTCCCTGTTTTCTTATAAAGCAGCCAAAAGATGTGTCAAGCAGACATAAAATAAACAAACAGAAAATGCCACTTAAGCAAGGGAAAGAAACAGATCCTGAGGAGATAAAAATAATAAACAGCTATGGTTAAGTACTTCACCTCATAGCCATCTACTGCACTCCTACATCAAACTCTAAATTTAGATATCCAAGAAAAAGAAAAAAGCAAAAGAAGAGCTGTTGAGCGGTTGGTTACTGAGAAAAGGTGATGAGGAAAAGCCTTTCCATATTTTTAGGTCCTCTCCATGCCTGTTTCCTGTACACAAACCCTCACTGAATAATGTAACGTTATCTCTGTTATGCAATTTTAGTGTCATCTGTCCCAATGTCCAATTTGTCTCAGCATATTTATAGAAAAACATGACAGAAGTGAGCAATATCTGTGATCCAGGTGGTTTTAAAAACAATTTCAGCCCTGTAGCTGACACACACGCTAAACTGACTGTAAGACGCAAATGTTATCTAGATGCTAATTTCATTTATATCGAACACTGCAGCAGAAAGTAACTTCAGCACTCATTCTCTTTAATATAATATGGACAGGATCCCTCTGAGGAAGGAGAGATCTTGTTTGCAGGCCTAGGTGGAAGTGTCCCAGGAGATCCATCTCAGGTTTCTCTCTTGGCCAAAACTGAGCAGTTAACAAACATTTGTTATTAGTTTGGTCAGCAAACAGATACCCTGCTACAACAGAGGCAGTAGCAGAGAAGAAAGATTCTTCAGCATTTCCAGTCCTGTCTTCCAATAAGGCAGACTTGAAAGTCTGGAAACTTTTCTGCATAATTAGAGAAAAAAAGTGTCATTTGTCTTATTCCTTTAGATGGATACAATAGGTCACACAGTCTAACAGATAATATCAGTGTAATTAAACCTTGCACATTTATTTTCCTGACTGAATGATGAGAGGTATGAATTAGGACAAGAACCTTATGCTTTGACTGTGAAATTTGCTATGCTGAAAGGGAAATCAGAAATGAAAAGTGATCATTTAGGTCAGGTTTTGCAAGAGTATAATCCATAACTAACAAATAAAACTTGGTGAAATTTTTCAGCTTGGACAAATAAAGCTCATAATAGAAGAATGCAATTCCCTCCAGTCCACATCACTGGAAATGCCATTTAGAAGATTGCTTCTTACAGAAATAAAATATTTTCTATCCCTAAACTGCACCCAGATTCTCACTGAACAAAAAATCTGACATACAAGCATTGAGTTTAGACATGATCACAAAGATAAAACATCAGTGGATAAGAGAAAGACAGAGACAGAGTGAAGCAAAAATGGATGACAATATGTATTATAAACTGACTATTTAGTACCTTATATAATACTTAAAATTTAGAAGATTTTCTGAAAAATCTCATCACTGAAATATCTATCTCAGGATGCAAAATGAAGTCAGTTATTAATCAAAATCTTGCCAAGGCAAACATGGAAACTGTTTTTAAAAACCAATTCATAGCTTATATCTGATAAATTCAGAGTGACCAGACCTAAGCCATTCTGCCTGGCAAAGAAGAAAAGATTCAGAAATTGACTGCTGAGTAGCCTTTATCATAAGGAATCTGCTGCTGTCAACAAAATATTCTGACAAGCAATAAGGTCATGACATGAAAAAGCTGCTCTCACCCAGTGAGGCCAGAAGCCATGCAATTACTTCTGACTTCTGACAGCTGCTTTTCAGTAATTGTCACAGACATGAGTTAGGGGAAAAAAAAAAAAAAAAAAAAAAAGATTCTTAATAAGAGAAAGGTCTTAAAAAAACTTCAACAGGTAGATTTTGGGCAACTCCCCAACTCATTTGAATTACCTCTCATTTTACAATATTCTAAACATGCTCAGAAATCTATTTAATCTGTAGGGATTTTCAAAAAAGAAGTCATGCTACTGAGGTAAAAGCCTTTTTCAGAGATGTACTTTCCTTGTTGGCAGCTGAGAAATTGTTACTACCTTCTGATTAGTAGTACCTACAGAAGTTAATTCACACAGGTGTCAATAAGTGATGCTTTTCAGTGGTGCTTGAGCAGAGTTTTTTAGAAATGCTCTTAAAAACCTGAAAGAAATACTCAAAGAGTGTGAAAATGGCAAGAGATAGAAGTGATGGTAGAAAACCAAACATTTCAGCCTCAGCATAAGTCAAGGAAAGGAATACATTAATAAACAGGGCAGTTTGAGTTTTCAAAATGAAACTACTGCAAGAGTTACAACATAACACCCTATTCCTCTGAATTCGCAGTGCATAGTTGTTCACTACATTCAGGTACCAGATCAGCAATGAATGGATCAACAAGAAACTCCGAGGACAGTGGAAGAAAGGGAGATAAAATAACATTCTGGGAAGAGAGCATTATATTATTGCAGTCCCTGAAGTAGAAGTAATGAAGAACAGTTGTGTCAAATACACAGGCAGTTAACCTCACTTGAAGATTTTTTTTTTTTTTCTTTCTCTTTTTTACTGAGAGTGAGAGGAAACCGAGGTGACATGTAAGAAAGCTATACTTGGGTAGAAAGCTAGTGTGCACTCATTTTTTGACAATACACAGACAGGAAATTCAGAGGTGGGGACAGATACCAGGAACATTTAGTACATAGAAGCAGACTGGAAAAATTATATAAAAATGAGTAACAACAGCTCAACCAGTCTATGTGTTTTGAATATTTATAGAATCAAATGGAGCAGTGAAAGCATTTCTGAAACAAGCGAAAAACGCAACTTGAAGTATGGTAGCAACAGTGGAGACAAAAAGGTCAATATATCAAAAGTCCCTTTGTCACTCAAGTTCTATAGCTTGCTGGCAGAAATACAAACCAAGACCTTTCAGAAGGGAAAATGAATCAGCATGGTAGCTAACATGCAGTGAAGAGGAACAGGCCAATGAACTGAAACACTTACGAAAGCTGAGGTACTAAAGGCTTTGGAAGAGACTGTCAAACAATAAAGGAAGAATGATAACTTTAAGAAGGTTGTCAGCATACAACATAAGGGGATGGAGGGATCAAATTCTGCAGATAGTAGCATAAACTGAATAGGATCAAAACCCAGCTTAAGTAACCCAACATTCAGTATGGGCAGGTAGACCTTCTTCTTCATATTCTTTTTGTTTGATCTTGGCTTAGACAAGACATACAACTTAGACATACAATATTCAGACTTGAAAGCATTATGAGAGCTAAAGCTCTTTCTAGATCAGGTATGGTAAACTCTTGTGTAGAACTGAGATGTGGAGATACAGCTAAGAAACCCATGAATCCAAATCTGCAAGAAACTTGTCTAGCCTAAGAAGCACCTCTGTTCTGATGTGCACTTGCTTAACCTTCCCCTAGTCACCTACAGCACTTTTGCCATTTTTCATTACTGAGGTTCTTTTTTTTTTTTCTTCCTTTTGCCCTTCCTATTCTCTCCTTCATCCTGCTGAGTGGGAGCAACCAATTGGGTGGGGCCTTAACTGTCAGCTGAGATCATCCTAACGTACATACAAAAAACCCTTGAACAAATGCAATTTTCATGTCATGGTGATGTTATCTGATGATTTAATCACCTTCAGCTGCTGCAGATCCTTTTATTAATTTAAAGGTAATTATTGATTTTTTTTTTAAAGGATGTTTTAACACACCATTTTAACTTTCCTTTAAAAAGTACTCCCTAGATCAAAGATAACTGTAGATCTTAAACTTGCAAGTCACTTTTCTACTCTTCAGATTCATATCTCTGTCTTTTACTGGAATTAAATTAATATTTATTGAATCAATTAAACAATTTCAGGAAAAGAGGTGTTGCTTCCTCAGAAACCACTAAGAGACAAGTATTTAGCAAATAGACATGAAAGATTCTAATAATATTATAAGGTCATATTGTGAACAGAAAATTACTCATTTTTTTAAAACTAATATAGTGGTTTATAGTAGTTGAAAATAGACTTTTAAACTCTATGTAGATGCCCAGTGAAACTGAGGCTGACTGATGAGAAAAAAACCCAAACTTCCTGCTATAGTAAAATTCAGTGAAACCTGTAAATAGATGGGGAAAAAAAAAAAAAAAAAGTGTACTAGTGCATGTGCATCTATGAGTAGGTTATACATTTGTAAACTTCCTATAGAGATGATGACTGACAGAGATTCTGAAAAACTGAAACATTAATAAGTAGTTTCACATCCAGCTGAGACAGAAAACTGTATGTTTTTCTCCTTTCATGAAATTAGATGAAATTGAGATAATAAAAACTTGGTGAATTGAGCTAGAAGCACACGCTACTCACTTCAACTGAACTTCAGACACACTTATATATATTCGCAGCTCTTTTCAACTTGTTTCTTGAAACAGACAGTGAAGAATTCATAGAGAAGTGTCAAAGAGCAGAACTTCTAGTTCAGATTATAACAACTCAACATCTCAGGAGGATGAATTGTAGAGTACAGCCTAGGAACTAAATTAAAAATCTCTCCTTATAAAAGAAACAATGAAAGGATTCATCAAGATGGGTTCTTACCCAGAGTTGCCTTCAGGTATTCACTTTAATAGGCACACATTCTTGACCTCTCTTGTTCTTGCTGCCATCACCTAACAACGGTGATATTGGTGGCAGAGTAAGACTAGAAAGTAGTCCAGAGAGCTGAAAGATGAAAATAGAAGGGTTTCCCACATTCTAAACTACTTTTGCTACAGTAATACGTGCAGTATTTTGAGAAGTTTTTAAGATCTATTTCACCTTCCTGTGCTGAAGCAGTGGCAGCCATATTTAGCTGGAATTTTGACTTACCAGGCAATAAACCCCAGGTAACTTGTTTGTAGGTGTCACCTTCTTATGCTTGCCAGTCTTGTAGTGGTGTTTTTTTTAACAGACAAAATAAATCTCCTTTATTACAAGTTAAGGCAATTATGATTTGTCTTCTGGCAGACAAGAGAAACACTATTGTTATTTGTAATCATTTTTCACAATGGAAAGACTCACATTACAGCTTGGTTGTCTCTGTCTTAAGCAGGCCCAGTTCTTTGATCTTGATGGGAAGTCTTCAGTTACCTGGCTTCTGTGAGACACTGTTCAAGTTGTGAACTTCTCATAGGAGGATATGAATTGCTTTAGACAGACCAATGCAAACCAAGCACAGGCAGTCACCCTGCTGGATTTTTTGTATGTTTAACTTGTGAAATGAAATAAATAAAAATCTAATATAAAATATGTTTCAATTTACATAGATCTAAAATTCAGTAGTCATTTGTTAGGGAAATAACAACAAGTGCTTAATTTCAGCAATGTCAAAATATTGTTCAGCAGAAAAAATTAGTATTAAAACTAAGTACTAGTTTTCTTAGAAGGACACAAGAATTAAAAAAAAAATAATAATAAAAAATATGCATGCCAGTTAGCATCTTTTGAAGTTCTTTTAATTTGTTCTACATGCTGACAAACACTGACAAAACCAATTTTCCAGCAAAAACATTGCACTGATTTCTTTCAATTGCCTTAACATGATTGTGACAGATTGCACAATATAAAAAGCAATTCTATCAGCAAAACAAATCTTACACACTACACCTACAATTTCCCCCTTCTAAAGCATCTGTCACTGCTTTTAAAGGCCTCATATTTCATATTTCAGTGGGTGGGGAAAAATACCTCTTAACTTGAGAGATTAGCAAGGATGTTATACCAGTTTTGTTGTGCATCGGATATTTTTATTTGTTATTGCTGTGGCATAGTGTCTGAAATTCATTTTTGTGTAAAGAAAGATTTCCTTATGAACAATGTTTATACTGTAATGATGGAAGAAAAGCAAACAGATTAATTAAATGAATGAGGCCTGATGTTTTGTCTTCACTAATTAAAATATCTTCCTCCTCTTTCCTATGGTACTACAGTGAAGCAAATATGTTACGATAAAAAGATCAAACTCTGTTTCTTATATTGTGAGAAAAATGCCCGTGCTCACTGTCAAGCATTTCAGAACTCATTCAATTCTTCTATTACGGACCAAAAAACTAAATGTGTTAGCTGTAAGTTAAACTTGCTTATGCTAGACAGAAAGAGCAAAGGAAAGACTTAGAAGAGATTAAAGAATGGAATAGGTTCAGAAAAAGAAAAAAAAAAAAAGCTCAAGCAAACAATGCAAACGAGGATTAAAAAAAAAAAAAAAAAAAAGAAAGACAAATGAATGTGAAAACATCCCATCTTCTTTTCCCATCTTCTTTCCTGGCTCAGCTTCACTCCATCATTCCTGACTCTTCTGCCTCCTACTTCCAAGAGGTGCAGAGGGATGGAGAACAGGGGCTGCAGTCAGCCCACACCAGCTCCTCTCTTCCCCTCCTTCCACCTCACACTTTTCCCTGCTCCAGGCTGGGTCCTTCCCAGGCAATGCAGGGCAACACCTGCCCCAGCGGGGTCTCTCCGCGGCCGCAGGGGAATCTCTGCGGGGGCGCCAGGAACAGCTCCTCCCCTCCTCCTGCTCTCCCCTCGGGGCTGGCAGGGCTGTTTCTCACACGGTTTCCCTCAGCCCTGGCTGCCGGGCAGCGTTTTGCCCTTTCTTCCCCAGGCTTTCCCCGAGGCGCCCGCCCGTGGCTGAGGGGCTCAGCTGTGCCCTGTGCTGGAGCCGCTGGAGCCGCTGGAACCCGCTGTGTCCGGCACGGGGCAGCGCCGGCCGCTCCTCACAGGGGCCAACTCGGCAGCCCCCGGGGGCTGCTGCTGCTACCACCTCAGTACCCGCAGTTAACACCTGCATCTGCTATTTGTGAAACAAGGTGCCTGCTATAGATCAAATTTGACAGTTTCAGAAAGCCATGACACCTAAAATTGACTCTTCTTAATGTTTCGTTAGCTTGATGTCTTAAAATTTCAATTGATTTGCTTCATTTAGCTACTATTAAAATCCACTCTGTATGCTTATACCTTATTAAAAGTCCACCACTGGGAAAATGTTCAGTGCATTCAGGGAATTGAAAGAAAGCAGTGAGGCCAGCCACCTTTCAATATCTATTTTTAAATTATCCATTTCTCTTAGCCTGGAGAACTTAGTGTCAGTTTAAGATGCATTACCTTCTTTTTCTTCCTTGGTAAACTCACCATGATTCACCATGGTACAGTTGGCAGGGAAGAAATAAAGTCAGTTTCATGAGCTTTTTATTTTATAAACAAAGAGGTCAGAATGTCCTCATCTTGAACTTAGTCAATACAAACTCATTGCCTAGAATATAGCAATGCAATGCAGCTTTCATCTCTGATGCATGCCTTTACTACTTTAATTTTTCCTTGAACTTAATTTAGTCTGATACTTCAAAATGTTTTCTGTCTAGTTCTCAGTCTGAACTACTATTCTTTTTAATCTGAAAGACATGGAGGGGCAGGATGAACCTGTAAAAATTATGCTAGACCTTAAAGATTTGGGGGCTGATATTGAAAGGTTAAGCCTGGGACATTTTAGTAGAATTTTTGTTTACCCAATCAAATAAGAGGTTTACCTGGGAGAATTACTTGTCTTCACTCCATTCCCTTACCTTCCTGTAATATTGCTACAGTACAATCAGGAGAAGTAAGTTATAAACATGCTTATTGACATGCAGCTGCCACAGGAAGCATGAACTTCCTTCTGACAATGTATCTATAGGTCTCAGAGTAGAAGCCGTCCAATGCAGCTTGGCCTGAAGCACCTTAATGGCAAAATTTGGTATATATTGCTTATTCTTGTACTCCACAGAGAACACTGAAGGACTTCTTCACCTGCAAGAGTCAGACAATATTTCCTCTCCCAAGTCATCGAAATTACAATGTAAGAAATGTCATTCCCACCCCCACCCCCTCCTTATTATTTATTTTACAAAACCAGAATTAGTTTCAATGTTATTTTCATAAGTGTAGTTTTTTGCTTTGCAGTAGATTGCTCTTTAATAACTCACACAGACTGTCCTCAACTGTCTGACATAAGTTTAATCTCCAGTTTTACTCCACTGCTTCCACCACCAAATGAGAGCTAAGTGCAGATTTATGTGAATATAACAAGTAATCATTGCTTTTTTCTTAGCCATCTCTAATTTTTGCTTTATGGATAGTCAGTTCGTCTTCTGTCATCTTAAGAGCTATCTCATTATCCTATATTTATCTTACTGCCCATGCAGGAAATTCTTATATTCATTTTTTAAATACATAAAGACATTTTGCATGCACTTTGTAAAACTTCCTACACTTCTTAGTTGCAGAGGTCTAATTGTTTTCAGCAGGATGTACATGGAAACCACAAGATCTCTTCATCTTATTTTTACCCCATCCCCTCATTGGAACTGCATTTGCTTGTCTGTAACGGATTCCTTTTATTTACCTGTTATGCCCAAGCTGGAACACTCATTCATGTTTTTGTGCTTCAGGCTTGTCTGAAGGAAGCTGATATTTTGTGTTAGCCTCCTTTCCCTTCTTCTCCTCCTGCCCTCTTACATCCTACATAGCCACCATGCAATGCCAGAGTAGAGTCCTGTGCTGTCCTGGTTGCCTGTCTTTCCAAGAAAGGAGCTTGTTTACGATCACTTAACTGCAATGTGGAATTTGAATATAGTCTTGAAGTGTAACCTCTGCTTGGATATGCTTCTGGTTGTGCTGGCACATACTAAGAAATAATAAAACGTTGCCATAGTCTTTAGCTCAAAACAATGGTGTGAGGGATGTGAAAAAACTACTTACAGTACTAGTTTAACTATATATTCCATGGGGGAAAAAAATCCTCTTTATGTTTGTTTTATGTCACTAAAAGGAAATAAAAGGAGGTCATCTTCTGCATCTACTTTGGTTACACTGCCAGGAGTTGTAGCAGAGCACTGTAATCAGCATGCGCTCAGACTGTTATAAGCACTGTAGCCGTAAAAATGTGTTTCACAGAGGTGAGAGGTTGAATTTGTAAAGGATGGATTGTCACAGGAAGGGACCAGAAGTGTGCCCAGAGGTGGGAGGTATGTATGAGGTAAGCAGCAAACCTCCCTGTGCCAGTGGAAACCAATTCCAGACAGCCCTGAGGTGATGGCATCACTGCCAAAGATACCCTGGTCAGAAAAGGGGACACACATTTCCAGGGAGGATCTGGAGCTCCTTAGGGAGTTACAGTCAGGAGTCCATGCCTGGCTGGCACAGGGTCTGTTGGAGAAGGGGGATAGTGAGAGCTGTAGTGCTGGGGAGAGCAGCAGGGGTTACAGGGGTCACCCTGCCCACCAACACTGCCCATCACCACTTGGGAGCAATTTTTACAGTGTTCCCAGCCATGAAAATAAGCAAAGTTCAGATCGGGGAGAGGAAAGGGTATATTTTTCTCTAATTGTTTGTGCTCTTTTTTCTTCAACACTGTAATCAGTGCTGAGAAGTTTCTGGGAGCTAGCAGCACTGAAGTAAAATTCCCTGACATTAGGCTGTTTCACCCATGACAGTTGTTTTCTTGAAGGCAAATGAGTGTGTCTGGGCAAGAGTCTGATACTCAGTAGTAACAGCTGAGGAAATTATGTTGTGTCATCCCTAAAATGCTTCTATAATCACTCCAAAATGGTCTACATGCTTTAGATGCATTTATGTTCCTGTTAGTGGTTACAGATCCTGATTAGAGTTCATCCTGAGTATTGTGCATTACAGCAGATTTTGAATGTGACAATGTTGCTATATGGCAGACTGGTGCTACAAAAAGCTTGAACTTGTCAAAAAAGGATGGTTGGAGAGCTGGAAGCAGATCCCAGGTTTAAATTAGCATGAGTAATTTTCTGGAAAGACATTATTCCAGTGACATGGAGATGCCAGCTGTGAGACTAACTAGAGAACTCGAAAGGCTATTCAAAACTGTCAGCATTGTTAAAATTTCACACCAAAACCTGAAGCTGATATCATAAGGTCAGCTATTGAAACTCCTCACAGTTTGAATGCTTAGTTTTGTGGAGCTTGTCCTTCCCCTACCACCGCTTTCAGAATCCTGGAAGACATAAGGCTCTGCTGAAAAATTTAAGAATAGTTTTGTATATTTCATGAGACAACTGTCTAAATTTTGCACACCTTAACTTAGACCTTAATTAGCAATGGTAACAATATTACATGCTGAGTTGGTATTTGATAACCAGATGAAATGACATATCAATGAATTACTGATAATAAGATAATATAATGCAAGTAAACTATTACTATGTATTACCATTCCATAATATATGTGTCCTGTTCCAATCAGCGGGGTGAAGACAAGGTTAATTTTTAAATACTCTGTAGTAACTGGGAATAACGACATTTACTCAAGAGGTTCAATTAAATAATGAATTCACTTAATACTTAGCAGAATTGCAGCAAATAGTGACTTGGTAAAGCTTTTAACAATATCACAAAACTTGACTTCAACAACAAAACTCACAATGATATTAACCTTCTGTGCCCATAGTAAAGCTAGAAAGAAACAAAGAGAGAGAAAAAGAGAGATAGATATCAGAAGAAAGGTTAAGATTTCAGCACTCTAAAGGCTGGTTGATCCTGCAATGATCTTTGTAGTTCTCAGGGTGGTAGGTGTGACACAACACACCAAGTGTTCCAAGTGAGAAGTTTTAAATACTTTAGTTCATTTGCATGTGAGATAGGAGAGGGTGGCTCATCTCCCTCTCTTCGCTCATGCTAATTAAGGAGATTGTTCCAGAAATTAGTGGGTGGTCCCAGAAGTGCCTAGGATGCCTTTATCTCAAATGTTGGTGCTTTCATTTTGCGAAGAATAGGTAGACCTCAAGGAAGAGATACCATCCTGCCTCCAGAGCAATTATCTCTTCCCCACTGCCAGAAGCTGCAAAACCAATTGTTTAAGGCATAAAAAGGTGCATACTATGTCCATCACAGTATGTGGAAAGAAAGAGCTCTAAAAATTGCATTTATCTGATAATTGTGCTTGACTGTCAGTGTGGGAAAGCAAGATCTGTGGTTCCAGCCACCTGGATGATAAAGGAAGATCAATACTAACATGACCATCCCGACAGTCAAAGAAGAAGTAATACCAGAACAATTCGATCACAGCAACTAGTCAAAATATAAAGGGCGTTGGACAGATTGTGCTGAAGTATGTTTCTTATAATTGTAAAGAGTGATAGCCCAGACTCATGAGAATGGTATCGCCGCCCCCAAGTACATGTGATGTGTGAATGTTATTGGGCCTGGTCTGTGGATGAGTGGGAATGTGATTGAAACAAACATGAGTGTGGTGTGTTTGGAATAACATTTTTTGAAAAAACATCCTGTCTAACCTCTTAGTTCATGTCCATATCTGTAAACCTATAAATTGAGAACTGTTAATAAAAGAGATCTCTGCCTGGCTGTGCTCTCATTGCTAACAAGAACCTTGTGTGTGTACGTCTCTATCTGCATCTGTATGAATTGTTTCTCATCGCCGCACTCACTGGATACTGACACAATAAGCTCACTTCTCGGTGTTCAAATGGAAATGTTGTATGTGGAAGTGACCTAATATAGCAGATATGGGTATTGAACATGAAGCATTCAAAGGCATAGGTAAATATTAGTGAAGATGGAAAGGCCAGGTGTTAAGATGCAATTTTAACATTAAGAAATTTTCCAATGGTATTGGAGGAGGTGAAGAGCTCGCAAGAACTCTGGGTTTTAACCTTCTTCCTGGAATTGCTGTGCCATATCCAAATATCTTTGTTATTGGTGGGATTATTTTCCTTAAATCCACTTAGCTTCAAATCAAGTTTACCTATTTCTATCTTGCATTTCTGCTGGTCATGCCATCCTCCAAGAGATGTAGCAGGAGACTTTAATCCCCTTTGTTGCAAACTTTGAAATATCTTTTCTACTTTACCTGTACTACGTAATAATTTGTTTTAAGAGTCACTTTAATAAATGTATGGTCTGACAATAGTAGCATTCTCTACAGAAACTATATCTGTGTCTACTTGATTTTTTTACCATAGAAGTATAGGGCACTGGTTCATTACTTTGAAAATTTCTGTATGCATATCGACTTTTCATTAATATTCTTTTTTTTTTTTTTTGACTGATTGATAAGGTTTATTTTTTTTACTTGTTCTTCTATGTGAGGCAAATGAGGCTATTGAGCTGTTAGTAATAATAAATCTGTGCTGAACTAAATAATTAATCTCAGAAGTCTTGCTCTGGTAGTGACATAACAAGTGTGTGGCTGTCATGTGGCCATGACAAGGAATGGTGGTGATGCAGTCTAGGAAGAACTTCTTCTAAAGAAATTTTAGCTACTTAATAGTCAATCTGTGCTTCTTTTCAGAACCTTCTCTTTGTCATTTAAAAACATATTTTAGAGGTCCCCAAATCACTTGACATAAGTTTTTAAGATCATTATTTGCTTAGATGAGGAAACAGGGAGGTGTTTTAAAGAAAAAAACCTACCAAACAATAAAACTGCTGAATTGTAAATGGAGTGGTGGGGTGGGGGAAATCTGTTGAAATAAAAGCAAGTCTGTGTAGTCCTATATACTTTTAGTGGACTTCCACTGATAAGCCAGGCTTTGGCATAGTGAAAGAGACTCAAAACTTTCAGGAGTGCAGGTATACTCAAGGATACACAAGCTGTGATATTCCTCAGAAATTTAAGAAAGGTACATGACCAACTCTGGCCAACCTATATATAGGATGTCTTTATTCATGTTCTGCCACACTACCAAAAAATATGCTTTCCTTTTTTGGAACTTCTCCTGAGCCAAAGTATATTATGAGAACTAAAATATATCCTATAAAAATTGTGTTGTCCTAAATATTATTTATAAATCATGGGGAAAAAAAAAAATCTCTGTAGTACACATTCTTCCATAGTTACGGTGTATCCAAAAAGCATATATAAAAAATAACACTAAAACTGGGTAAAATAAATTTTATCTGGTGTTTCATTAATCTTCCCTAGACCATGGATATTGGATTGGACTCAGGGTGGAGTCTGTGCTGATGCTTTTTTACTGTGAAAGCAAGAAATGTAATCATAGTACAATCACACTCTTATTTTGTCACCAGAGGGAATGTTTATTTTCTTGTATCCTAACAGCAAATTGAAGTTTTTGACATAAAATGGGTTATCGGAACACTATCTGAGAATTTAGAACTCCCTTCCACATTCTTTTGTTTTGAATAGCCAAAATACATGGCTTCATAGCAAGATACTTTCTGCTAATATCTGTGGACACAATTATAATGTGTTTCTTTTTATTCAAATTGAACAGTATGTATAGACTGTAAAGGACATTGGTGCAAGAAACCCACAGATTTATTGAATGTTGTCTGTTTGAGATTAGAAGTAAACTGCTGAACCTGTAAATATAATGTAAGTATTTATATTTTTAATATGTCAAATGAGAAACTGGGAATCAAACTATTCAGTGAGAATTAGGGCTATAAGGAAGAGGTGATCATTGAGAAAAATATTTGTGGAGAAATATCTTGTATTTAAATTTAAGTATGCAGTGGTATCTTTAGCAAATTAAAAAAAAAAAAAGTTACAGAATGAGGAGAAGCAAAGGCAATATACTTTATTTTGAAGGAAATTTACTACTTAGCAACATATTGATAGTGGCATGTAACAGCATAATTTTTATTCTAGCTGTCAGAGGACAATGAGTCTTTCCCAAACAATACTTCATTAAGTCTTTACCATGAAATTCAAAGATTCCCATCTAAAAGGTACGAATACATATGGAAAATTCTAACACAGAAACAAAAGCAAACATTTAATTAAAGTTTTTTTATTCAGTTATAGAACACCATTTGACTGGAATTTCAGTACTGTGGTAATGGGAAAAATTTCAAAGCTTACTTGACTTAATTCCTATATCTAACAATATCCTCTCTTTCCTCTGTTTCCCTTCCTCTCCCTAATATACTTCATATCCCATTTAAAGCAGTCACCTGCTAAAATTAAAGATTATATTACTTAATTAAGGAGCATTTGAATATATTTTTATCGTTATGCTGCCTTCCATTAAATATTATGTTTGTGGCTAATGGCATCTTTTTCTTATGTGCTGACAGCTCATTTTATCAGATTTATTGTGCAATAACTCAGTATGTTACTAATAATGTATTTCTACTACTAAGATTAATAATTCTCATAGAAAGCTGTTCACAGAAACATAGAAAAATGCCAGTGTTCATAATAGCAAACTCTTAGTTACAGAAGCATCTTAATTATATTTAGTTTCATTAAACTAACCATGAATAAATTACATATTCAGGGTGTCTGAGTCCAAGTATGGCATGAAATTGATTTCATATTCTATCACCATGTGCTTAGCACTTACAAGTTCATGCACAGAACTGTTCCTCTGAAAGCAGCAGTAAGAAAACACAAAGGTTTTTTTTGAGACCTCACCTGCAAATTTGTTCATCACCAACATAAATAAGTCTTTTCAGAAAAGACCCTTTATTTCACTAAATAATTAATACCTGTCTCAGGTATTTCAAATGACAGCAAATCAGTGCAGTGGGGAAGCAGGGAGTACATTTTTGAGGTTGTTATTTGTTTGTTTTTGTTTGCTTGTTTGTTAATGAGTAGAACAGGAATCTTGTAAAAGGATACCTGGACTACAACAACATCTAAGTCTTAGGTACCAGTATCCAGAATGGAATCCTGAAGCATGTGTTAACATGGAGACAGATGTCTCAGAATGGATTTCACAAGAAACAAGAGCCAGACGGTATCTGAAACATTGCCTGAGTAATTATTGCTCAACTGTCTGCAGCTAGTTAACACAGAAATTCTGAAGATTTATCAGGATTTGTCTTAAATATTCCATCTCTCATGCCTCACTAGACACCATGGAGAGGTATCTGTCATGTGGGATACATGGCCTAGGAGTAGTCTGCTTTTTAATTTCTTTCAAAGAACACACTCGGGCTCATCCTTCTTCAAATATGAAAAAAGAAGTTTTCCTTCCTTTTTTTCCTTTTTTTAAACAGTATATTGGTCAGAGACTTGTCCAGACAGTAGGAGATCCAGGTTTAATTTCCTGCCTGCTTAAGAAACTTGAAACACATTGCTATTTCCCAGGAAAGACACCTTACAAACTGTTCAGCCCTGCTGAGGTTGTGCAACTAGGCAGAAGAGATTGAAAAATTAATTAGGCCAGGGAGAGAGAAAAATGTTCACGATGCTCTAGAGTGCTGTTTTGGGTGTGCAAACTTAATTCATGGGATGAAAGGGAGGAAGGACTCACATGCAACTTTCTATTGTCTGAAGTAACCATAATATATACAATTAAAAATTACATACTACTCAAGATCTGAGATGGTGACAGAAATTTGTTTCTATAGAAGGAGATACATGCTAACATTTTTCCTATCTTTTAACAAACTCTTTCATCTGTGCTATTCTAAATTTTCCTACATGGAAAGGTATACGCTTACCATTATGATGTCCTGGAGAAAGTGACCCACTCCAAAGTAGTCAAAAAAAGTTACAAAGGGTTTATAAAGATCAAAGTACTAGAATTGAAAGAAAGACATGTTTCATCTACTTATACGAATATCGAATCTAAATAATCTCCCTTTTCTATCTAGATAACAAACTTGTTTTCCAAGATGGTCGGAGACTCAGTGCTGTGCCCAGCCTCTGCAGGAGAGAATCCTGGATTACAGAGGGATGTTATCTTTTGCACTCAGTAATTTTCTTGGATTATATGCAGTTCAGTTCTAGTTTTCTACATAGATTACTGATTCCTAAGGCGACAACAATGCTCTCACTCCCTCATTATGATCCATCCTCTTCTCTTTAAATATTAGTATTACTTTGACAGGCCAGGTGATATCTCTTGTTCTGTTGGTTTTGACAAAACTAACAGTTACTGTTAAGCATTGAGAGGTTTTCACACCTGTTCCTCCCAGGTGGGATGACATGTAAATCTCAGGATGAAGCTGCTCTATGCAAATAGATTTTTTTTTTTTCCCTATAATGAAAATCATCACTCATTATTTATACAGACCTGTTATAAGGAACGAATACTTGCAGGTCATTAAGAGTGACAGATTGGAACTGGAAAGGATAATAACTGATTTGGTTGCATGCACTGTTTAGGACACATTTTTCAGGTATACTGCAGCAGTGAATTTGACTTCTGGAACTGGAAGAAAACACAAAAGTATGTAAAGTTTTAATTTTTTTCCTCAGAAAATCAAAATTCATGACAAAAAAAGATTTTTAGACTTTGAACTTTTGGAACATTTTTAGTTCAGTGACATCTAAGCTCTGAAATAAAAGATTTTTTTCCCAAAAAATTTTGAATCATAGAATTATATAATATCTCAAGTTGGAAGAGACCCCTAAGTGCTGGAATGAATAAAAGACACAGCATTCCAGTTCAATGTGAATCACGCAAAGCCATTTATTACAGAAACAAGACTCCTTATATATGCAACTATACTCTGATCATGTGTCCACGCTCCAAGCATGCATTCACTAATCGGATATCATCTATGTTCATGAGCTGTCCACACACTGGAGTCTCACTGCTGATAGGTCCATTGATTTACGTCATGTTGAGGCCCTGTTATTGTAGAACTGCCTCCCTCCCACAGCAGGTCTTGTTTTCAGCTTTCTGAGGTGGCCTTGAAATTTCTTTGGGCCTGGCTAGTTCAATAACAAATCTCCATCTAATAGAAAACCATCCACACCTAAGGATCATCAAGTCCAACTCCCTGCCCTATGTTGGACTACCTAAAACTAAACCATATGACTAACTAAGAGCATTGTCCAGATGGTGCTTGAATTCTAACAAGCTTGATGTCGTTACCATCTGTCCTGTCCCAACAGATAGGATGAGGGATGAGTTAACTCTGAACGCGACACGCACCCTGACTCAACAGATGAGATCAGGTGTGAGTTAACTCTGGGTAATTCTGCACAGCAATGCGAAGTGAATGACAGACAGTCATTCCGGGGGTCCAATTGCAAATGTACTAAATGCACGTGGTGAAATACCAATTACGGCAATTAGTGACTTGGCAAAAGTATGTTATAATATCACAAAACTTATCAATACAATAGCAGCGAAAGTACTTCTACAAATGGTGGATTGGCAACAATTAGTAACTATAATACAAAACTTAACAAGACTTTAACAGCAGAACTTAAAATGATATTACGTTTATATGTTCAAGAAAAAAAGGAAAAAAGATAGAGAGAGAAGGAAAACTAAGATATGAGAGAGAGAGAAAGAGAGTAAGATATCACCACTCCAAACGTTATTGATCCAGCGATGGCCGGTGAAGGGAGGGTGGACGTGTTGAAGACTTCCGTCCCGCTGCGCAGCATATACACACCACACCTGATGCCACACACGGGGTCATTTTATAACCCAGCCTGTCATCCTCCAATTTCTACATGTAACCAGGATTACCCCACCTCAAGTGGAGAATCTGTCACTTACTCTTTGGTAAATATAATGCAGTTAGTGATTGCCCAGCTCTCTAGCCTATCCAGATCTCCCTCTAAAACCTCTCTACCCTGAAGGAGGCCCCAGCTCCTCCTAGTTTAGTATCATTAACAAACTTACTTAATGTACATTTATTTCTTGCATCAGATGATTTATAAGCTGTCAGCCTGATGAAAATCCATTTACTATAACTCTTTGAGCCTAAATCAGCAGCCGGTTGGTCACCCAATGCATTATAGACTTGTCCAGCTGTGTGCTAGACGTATAGTCCAGAAGGATAGTGTGAGAGACAGCTTTGCTAAAATCCCTAAACTCCTACATCTACTGGCTTCTCTTGGTCAACTAGATGAGTGACAATGTTAAAAATGGAAATTGGTGACTGAGACATATATTATAAAATAAATGTTTATTCAGAGCTATATAATACTTTTCTGAGGTGGGAAAACTCACTAGAATTTAACACTTTGCTTTGAATGGTGCTGGCTTATGCAAATTGACACTTTGGGTAAGTGTTCCTTTGTCAAATTTCTAACTAACTCTATCAATAGCTAAACCTATACAGCACTGAACATTATTATTTTATTTCTAGTATTTAAAATTATTTCTGTTTTCAGAATACACAGGAGCTCTAGTCCTGGACTGCAGAATCCCAGGTGTTACATCAGCAAAGATAATTCATGGAGATATTTTGCTATCTAAATATGGGTGACTGAAGTACAGACAGATACAGATAACACAAGAATGACAAATTATTAAAAAAAAAGTAATTGTTTTTGGTCAGCTTCCACGTGATTTGAAAAAATATGGAGGTAGCATCATATTGTAAATATAACTGCGGAAGATGCTTATGGAAAAGCAGCCTGATTGCTGTTTGTGCTGTAGCATAGCTAAATCTACAGGTTATGGCTCAGATGGTTTTACAGTTCTCCTCTGCAGAAGGTACCATTTCTGGCATTTCCTTCAGCCTTAACTTGGAACCATGTGAGTCTGCCGTCCTCTCTTGGACTGATGTCTGCCAGAGTCTTCAATGAACTGTTAAGTTCACTCACCTGATGGAGAACTACTCTGTGCTGCTAGATTGTTTTCCTCTCCTTTCAGAAGCTGAAGCAGGTCTGTACATCAGAGCAAGGGGGAATGTGCACCTGTGATCACAGTGGAAGCAAAGGCAAAGAAACCAGCACATCCACCTTTTTAGAGTGAAAAGTCAACTTAGCCCAAGCTGTAATTCCTAATATCATGTTTAGTCCCTGTTCCTATTGAAGTTCTCTTATCTCTTTAAGCCTAACCTAACCATTTTTAATGGAGTTATTTGGGATATTTTCAATTTCTTGTTAGAACAACAGGAAAATAAAACTTTTTTTTTTTTTTTTAAATAAGATTTCATATCAGTAAACCACAAAAAGATCTTAATGTAACTTGCCTAGTAGTAAACTCAGCTACGCCCAAGCATTTCAGAGAGCAGAAGTGTAGGGTAATGTGATATTTGGAGATCAACAAACTTCTATGTTATGAAAAGTCCTCACAGCTTCACACAGTATTAACAATCACAAAGGTGTGCGCAGGACGTTCTTGGAGAAAGGATATTATTAGTGCATAAACTTTTGCAGCAACCTACATCCTTGTTCATCCCCAATTTTTTATATATTTTTTGTAATTGAAGAATCACATTACACACCATTTTCTCTTGCACAGTGACAAGGGGAAGCCTGAGTAACAACACAGATCTACTTTTCTCCGTTTACATTTCTAGGCAAAAACTTCAATGTTTCCCCATAGATACCTACAGTTTTGTCACTCCTATTATTTCTTCATGAATGATAGCTCAGCTTCATTATGTTTTATGGGAGTAACTTCAAGCACTTTTGTTTATCTCAGGGCTGATAAAGACCACTGAAAAAAATACTTCTACCAATATTCTCTGATGTGCTGCAATCCATGCACAACAAACACATGAATCTCATGGGACAGTCACTTTCAAGCCTTACCTTTTATTTCTAAATATTATCAAGGAATTAAAGATAAAACAAATGCAAATTTTCCAAGAAAATGAATATAAATTTTGAAAGTGTTTTGTTATAAAACTCATCTTCATAATGCTAAAGGCAAATTTAAATGGTTTTATTTCTATAGCTCCCTAACAGTATTGCTGGGTAACGAATGCCATGATTGGCAAGCAAAAATTGGCTACTGTTCCTACTGTGAGTACCCCTGAGGTTACACACAGTAAGCATCTATGCTATGGTAGCCTATTTTAAAGTCTATAAAACCAGCCCATAGCCACTTCATCCTATTTACACACAATGGATTTTTTTGTGCTTGTCAACATCTCTAGTTGAAACATTATGCTTATAACTAATGAGTATTTTTGTACATCTCATTCTGAACATCATTCTTTACCCTACAGCAATCATCAATGATCATTATGTGGCACTTAAAGCAAAAATGCACCTGAAATAGCCAGTTAGAATTGTTTTTAACATACCAGGAGAAAAATAAAGCGTTAAATGTTAATTTCCCTATCAGTCAAGTAATGCAGTATAGTTTAAATTTGTTTTACATCTTCAACTCTAGAGTTGCTCTGTAAGTTGGAAGTCTATCTTCAGCTATTCACTTTACATCCGAGTAGTCATCTTGAAATGAATTTAACGTCAAATGGGAATATGAGTGCCTACATAGCAGGATGAAAACCAACCAATGCTGTCTTACGTTTTGATCTCAAGTTTAAAACTAGGCATCCAGATATCAGCATGAGAAATGCTAACTTTAGAAATTAGGGTGATTGGCAGCGGCTAGTGTATTGAAGCAATAAGCCCCAGATTTTAATCAAGGTATTGAATGGAGCAGGTTCTGACCTACATTATAGACAGAAAATTGAAATGAAATATGTGATAGTTGTTATAAAGCAGAGTGTAACAAGCAAAATGCAGACTCCTGAGGGCACTACAGTGACAACTGTTGAATATTTTCTTGTTTGATAACTTCATTAATGACCTGAAAGAGGTAACAACATTTTTAGCTACTACCTTGTCAACTGATCTAAATAATGATAACACAAAATAATATTCTTAAGTTGAGAATCAACAAGAAAATAGCAATGAAAAACAGCTTGGAATAAATGAATACCGGTAGTTTTATGGTAAATGTTATGAAACATTTTCCACACAGGTAAGGGTCGGAAGGATGACTCTGAAAATTATAATGAAGGCCAAGGTAGCAGTAGAGACATTGTTAAAGGAGGTTTCCAATATGTGGAAAGAAATCTAAAGTTCTTTTTGCCTTCATGTGCATGAAAATATGGTAATAATTCCTGTTATGTGACTTTTATACAAACATACCTACAATGCACTGTTTGGTTGGGTTTGTTTGTTTGTTTGTTTCTTTGCAAGAGAGGTATCAACAGTTAAGAATTTAAATGGAATAGCAACAGATTATTTAATAAGGGAGCTGGAGTCATTATCTTAAAATGTCTTGCTTGGCTAAGTGATGCCTGAAGGCATGGAAGGGCATAAGAATAGGTGGGGAGGTGGGGAAAAGAACAGAACAGCAATATATAAAATGTGATAACTAGGAGAAATGGCTATGAAAAGTAAAGAACTAGCTGGATTATAGGCATATCTTTCTGGTACTCAAAGGAGTTAGGCAAGAAAATAATTTCTTAAGAGAAGTGGTGGAGTTCTGGTGCCTCAAAACATCCTGAACTACGTCATGGAAAAAACAAAATCTGTATTAGCATTGCAGAATCTAATATTTTCCCTTGAATTCCTGATTCCTGATTTTTATTATTTGCATCTGTTGCCAAAAGTGATAGTGCCATTTATTTCACTTATAATTTGAATTAGTATGATGCATGAAACAGTGCTGTTAAATGAAAAGCATACCTCATCTTAGGGGAAAAAATATCAAAATTTGTTTTAAAACAAAAGTTTCTGCCAGTCAGATCCAGATCACAATAATTCAATGATGGAGTTGATTGTATTTATCATTATTGTGGACTTTTTATTTCAGAACCACTTTAGGTCAATGAGCATACACTTCTTTAGTACTAAAGTAGCAAAGTCTTTACTGTGTTGTTCAGGATAGTTACATAAAGTATGTTAATACTATTCACCTTGAAGGTTATTGGGGAACAAAATGGGATTGCATGATTAAAATTTTAAAACATAACCATAAAGCATGTTGAGTTTGATCCTTAGGCTCTTATTCATACTCTAAAATTGTACAAGTTGCATTTCTTGATGCCAATGTGATGCACAGATAGATGTTATGTCTCAAGCATTAAACTGGTAGACGTTAAACTCAGTGGAAACCAAAGCAGTTCCTACTTCCTGATATGAGAACAGTTAATAACAGGGGTATGAGTGTGCCTGTGCAAAAGCAGAGTATGCCTCAGTGACAGGAGCTCCCAACGACTGAGCCCCCTACTGGCTGCTCAGCACATGCACTCAAGAGTCACACGTATGCGATCTTTCACAGAATCACAGAATCATAGAATGTTAGGGATTGGAAGGGACCTCAAAAGATCATTTAGTCCAATCCCCCTGCCAGAGCAGGAACACTTAGATGAGGTTACACAGGAATGTGTCCAGGTGGGTTTTTAATGTCTCCAGAGTAGGAGACTTCACAACACCCCTGGGCAGCCTGTTCCAGTGTTCTGATACCCTCGCTGAGAAGAAGTTTCTTCTCCAATTTAAGTGGAACCTCTTGTGTTCCAGTTTCAACCCATTAGCCCTTGTCCTACTGTTGGTTGTCACTAAGAAGAGCCTGGCTCCATCCTCGTGAAACTCACCCTTTATATATCTGTAAACATTAATAAGATCACTCCTCAGTCTCCTCTTCTCCAAGCTAAAAAGACCCAGCTCCCTCAGCCTTTCCTCATAAGGGAGGTGCTCCACTCCCTTAATCATCTTCGTGGCTCTGTGCTAGACTCTCTCCAGCAGTTTCCTGTCCTTCTTGAACTGAGGGGCCCAGAACTAGACACAATATTCCAGGTGCAGTCTCACCAGGGCAGAGCAGAGGGGAAGGAGAACCTCTTTCGACCTACTAACCACCTCCCTTCTAATACACTCCAGAATGCCATTGGCCTTTCTGGCCACAAGGGCACAGTGCTGGCTCATGGTCATCCTGCTGTCCACCAGGACCCCCAGGTCCCTTTCCCCTACACTGCTCTCTAATATGTTGTTCCCCACCTTATACTGGAACCTGGGATTGTTCCTGCCCAGATGTAAGACTCTACACTTTCTCTTGTTATATTTCATTAAATTTTTCCCCACCCAACTCTCCATCCTGTCCAGGTCTTGCTGGATGGCAGCACAGCCTTCTGGCATGTCAACCACTCCTCCCAGCTTGGTGTCAACAGCAAATTTGATGATAGTACACTCTATTCTCTCATCTAAATCATGTATTAATATATTGAATAATACCGGCCCCAGTACTGACCCCTGAGCCACTCCACTAGATAAAGGCCTTCAACTGGACTCTCCCCCATTGACCACGACTCTCTGGCTTCTTTCCTTCATCCAGTTTGTGTGAACAGTGTAGACATGCCAAGAGCTAGATATCATCACAGAGGTGGAGACTATAAAAACCCATAATGGACACTTCACAAGTGGAATTCCCCCAACAGTCTCCAGGAAAAGAAGTCGAAAATGGTCTTGTGAGATGTTGCTGGATTCACAGTGGTGACTATCTTGCTTGCATCTCTTCGTCTTTCTTTCTTGACTTCTCTTTCTTTCTCTGTCTACTTCTCATGGATCAAGTTGAATGTTATAAAAAAGGTTGTGGTACTTTCCTGACATTTGACCTCAGTTGTGTCTTAATTCCAGCCTCAGTGATTAACTCGCTTAAAGTTTCTCTGGACTGTGACAGCCATTAATACAATTAAAGTGTTACAACCACTTCTAGAATGGAGATGATTTTAATGGTTCGCAGTTCCTTTGAGAGTAGTAATTGTTTTCCTGTGGAAAACAGTTGTAGCACCAGAAAAAAATTAAATGTGATTGATGAAGTTGTCACAAGGTTCTTAAGCAATAGGCCATTCAGTGTTATGCAGAATGAATCCAAACCATCAGGTCCATTGCATTTCCTGGAAGAACATGGAGAATGAGAATGAACACAGACAGCATGACTGAATACTTTGCCATGCGTGTGTTCACAAAATAGGCTGTGTGTCTGAACAGACTGTGAATGAGAAAACATTTGTATTAATGGATGGTAAAGATAGAAAGGTGCTGCCAGTGAGGAATAGAGATGTGCCATGACAGAAAGCAGATGAAAAGTCACAAAATACAACTCTGGTGTATGGAGAGGAAATGAGATAGCTTCACATAGGGGAGGAGGAGTTTAAATGAATCAGACAGAACTTCTTTCCAGAATACTACTTAAAATATACAAACCCACTAATACTTAGCTACAATATCTTGTCCTCATTCCATCCTCTGTGTTTTTCATAGATGTAGGAATAAAAGAAAGGGACTGGTCAAGCTGAGAAAACAACTTTTTTTTTTTTTTTTTTCCTCCTGTTCATGGGTGGGAACACATTTTTCCCTGGTAGACAGTAAGTTATCTGAAACAGAAAGTTCTGAGGGACTGAAAAAAAAAAACAAAACAACAACACATACTCACTTAAAGTCAGCAGTCTCAGAAAAAAGGCAAAAAAACCCAAACAAACCCTTGATTTTTTTTTCTTCTTGAGTTTCTCTAAGTTTTACTTTAGAATAGAGGAGTACAGATGTGTTTAGTCATTATCCTTCAAGCAAAGTACTTTAAAAACTTGTGTAAAATTAAAAAAAAATAAAATCAGCTTTTTACTTCATGGAAGAAAAAAATCTGAATAAATACAATACTACTTGATTTTTCCAGCTTGGTTTATCTTTTTCTTTTAAAATCTTAAGAACTGTGGTAGATGTCCTTCTGAAAACTGTAACATCTGCACAGAAAACATTCTTAAAGTACTTCTGTCTTTTAAAGAAGTCAAGTAGCCTTGTTTTTTACTGAGCTAAGAGACACTTTGTAATACTTAGAATTGCTCAGATTTAGAGTGATTTCCTCACCCTTTGTGTAAGACAGTATTTGTTATTTGATTCATACATTTCACAAATAAAGGAAAGATATTGAATGGATCAAGTCTTTTCAGAGCAGTCCTTACTAATGTAAGATTTAGTTAAAATTTGAGTTTAGAGTTTACCCAAAGAAAGCCTGTTCTTTAACAAGAAAGTTAAACACAAGGAGGCAAAATTGCTTTCTGCAATCCTAAGAGAATATACTGAATTACATATCTGAACTGAAAAACAGACATGTAACTACTTGCAATTTTATTTATTCAAACATGGTCTTATCTCAGTTCATGTTCATTTCTTCTCCAGACTGAAAATAGCCCTGCAGGGAAGAGCCTGTAACATTCTTTATAGCAAAGGGATAATTCAGAAAACAACATTATCACTTGCCACTAACCTGTCTAACCTGTACACTACAACTTAGCTGCATGCTTACACCTTTATGTTAGGCTAATTTGATTTTGCTATATGTTTAAAATACTAATCTCAATTAAACTGATTTTATCCTGCCTGACTGAAAATAGAGGAAGCACTGGCAGAAGGAAAGGCAGCTAGTGTGGGAACAGCAGAGAGTATCAGAGGTCCCTTATTAAACTTAGTGGTACTAACGCTCTCCCACGAGTACAATTAAAGTGAGATGGTGGGACACTATATGCATAGGCAAAGAATTGGCTGATAGGGTAGAAATCATTTCAGTAAAATAATGAGAAATCTGTTCCTCTGAGATGTGCTGTGGAACTAACATGCATAATTTTTCATCTGTCTCAGAAATTTTGCAGTACTAATAGGCCATACAGGAAAAGAAAATAATTAAGTGTCCAGGAATGAATCCTTGTCTATTTAGCAACATCATGAACTGAAAATAACCCTCTTTAACTGCCTCATATTTATTCTGTTACACTGATAGTCTTATTACTATACTAAACAGTGTTAAATATATTCAGCTTATATTTAGTTTACTGTGAAATTGTGAATTCTAGGTTATTTAGTACAGTTTTAAACCAAATGAAATTGAGATAGGAAATAAAAGTGGAACATGCATTAATACTTGACTGCAGGTAGGACAATTTGTCTCTGAAATGTTAATTAGTAGAACACCCCAAACTTGGTCATGATTTATATGCAAACAAATTCTTTTAAAAAGGAATACTAACACATCATCCATGATATAGATATTTTTTCCTTTCCCTTCCCTTCCCTTCCCTTCCCTTCCCTTCCCTTCCCTTCCCTTCCCTTCCCTTCCCTTCCCTTCCCTTCCTTAAAAGTTTGCTTGTGTATTCTATGTTTCTTAATAGATCTATCTATGTATACCTACATATTTATAACAAAAATACAATAAATCTATAAACATAATATAAATTAATATATTTTCATTGATTGTTAGAATAAATTCTTTCATAGCATTGTAAAAACTGAGAGCTGCATAAACAAAGCAAAACTGCTCCTTGTTTTCTATTTACATTGGAATTAGTCCAAATTTACACTATATAACTCACTGATTAATGTGTCCTTCAGTCCATCCTCAGCAAAAAAAACTTAGTGACTGTCAATAGACGTCTGTTTTCCGATTATTCCATGATAACTTTCTCAAACAGAACAATAAACAGAACAATTGTTCTGGTTGATCTAAAATTTTCCTGTCCTTCTCTCTCTCTCCATTTTTTTTTTTTTTTTTTTTTTAAGGAACATTCACCTGGTGTCACTAGGGAAAACATCTGAACTTCTGCTGGCTAGCTCTTTTCCTTTCCTGGTCCAAATCTTACAAATTTTCAGTGTCAAGAAAATGTCAGATTGAAAGCAGTCTGAGTAATGTCTGACGTATTTCAGTAGAATTGGTCAGCTTTCAATGAAGATGGAACATATTGAAATAGCAAGACATTTAAATTAAGCTTTCAGAAAGGTGCTACATTTCATGTTCAGCATTAGTCATGCCCTCATTTGCATACTTCTATTTACTAGAATTTGGCACAGTAAAGTATGGAGTTCCATGAAGGTGGTTAGAATATTAGGCTGGTACCTGATATGCAGAGTGCATTACTATGTGAAGATCTGTTTGGAATTATTCATGGAATAATCACATTTGTTCCAGACATAAGGAAAGCAGAAAATCGGTTATGCTTAATATTTCAGTTGCATTCAGGTGAGTTTTTCAGAGACTGTACGTGTGTATAAATATTTGTATCTTACCACTTCTGAAAGACAGGAGGACAGTTAGTCCCTTCTGTCCTTATTTCTTGCAAACAGAGGCTTATAAAGTACACATATTTCGTGTGTTCATTTTCAGGATCAAGATAATCTCAGGGGATTGTTCTCTGCATGAGAGTTGATAGGGGCTTTGAGAATAGTGACAGAGCTGGAAGAAAAAGGCAGACATTCCAGTTAGTGTGAGCTGAGCCTTTTTTTCCAGCATTTGAATTCTATCAGTACCACAACCAAAAGCTTCCAGGTTTCACAAGCCAGCAATACCAGTTGACAATACACAAAGAAACTCCCTTTCAAAAATATGTTGCTTCTACAGCAAAGAATTCCCATTAGTCCTTGCAATCAGGTAACCAAAACAGACATTCTTGGTCACTGCTGAGACTCACAAGACCAGTGTCACCAAGCAGCAGCCAGGACTGCAGGATCTGTGGCCCTCAGCCAATCTTCACATACCAGAATTGTGGTGATGCCCCTGGATCTCTGGAGCCTTCTTTTTTTCAGCAGCTCTGTGCTGTTTGGATCACTCTGTCTTGTGAAACCACAGCCTCAGAAGAGTCTAGTCAAAACATTTCAAGTAATTCATTTGTTGCCATTGAAAAACTATAGTTTCATCAGAATGTGTTGCTATTAGCAACTTTCCAGTTTTAATGAAGTATGAATAGGGAATGTTTCTCAGAGACAGAAAGGAAAGGGGAGAGACAGGCAAGAAAAAGGGAAGGTGGGCAGTAAGGAAAACTAGCAGAGAGTAGTGAAATCTAACTTTCACCGGGGTTCTGTGAAAGTTTTATGAAACTCCCAGCTCTTTTGAGTTTGAACTTAAGGTAAAGCTATTTAATAATTATTGTTCCAAAGGGAAAAAAGGAAAGCACTTGCAAAGAGATTTGTCCTATAAACTAGTACAGTATTCGCATAGATTGTCCCAGGTAAGGCTTGAATATCAAAATCTTTCTGCCAGGCAGGTGCCATAATGTGCAGGTCAGTTGTTCTTTTCTCACTTATACTGCTCTTGTGCTTTTGGTGGGGAGGCAGTAGGGACAAGACAGAAACAAATCCTCATATTTTTTGCACACTCATACCATTACAGAAGAAAAACAAAGTTTCGAATGTTAGAAATCTGTTGCGCAATATGGATGTTTCTTCTTAGACCCATCTATATTTTTCGCAATAACTGTGTTTTGTCTCTTCTTTCAATGTGTTTTTATTTTTTTTTAATTATTATTGTGCCATATTGTTTCTTCATTCTAATTTCCGTCTACCTTTTCTTCCTATTCCTGCTCTGTTCTCTATATTTTTCATCATCTGTTTTCCATTTTAGCCTTTCTCTCCTTTGTCCTCCTCTTATATATTTCCACACTGTGAAGCAAGAAACCATAAAGCAAATGCAAGTGAAAACATACTCTTGCAGCAGAAGTAAATGCAATGAGCTTGTGATCTGTATAGATAAAATCAATCAATTACAATTAAAGTTCCAAACAAATAAAATGCAATATATTTTTCATTATTGTAACTTAAATATTTATTCAAAATGAATGAGCGATTACAGCATCTATTCCCCTGCATCTGTATAGCTTTAACTGTTACAAAACCCATTTAGTTTCTTTAAATGAAAAATGGATTATATAAATATAGTATTTCACTACTGAGATTCATTCTTTTCTGAATTAGTTTCACTTATTTGTAAACTAGTTTCCTTACTAGAGATACTTGTAAACACTGTTAGAATAAGACATGCACAAATAACAATGTACTGCTACCAGGCTCCCAGGTTTGGAGGGAAGATCTAATGTAACCTTTATTATGCAGACAGGTGTAATTCTTTCAAATAATTATGTATCAGGGTTTTTTTACATGGATGTTATAATTTCTTGCAATCATTTAGTCAGAAAGGAACTGTACTTATCAGCAGACTAATTGATTGGTTTAAAACTCAAGTTTGAGTAAGGTACAATGAGGTATAAAATTGCTTCTCCACAGATGTGTAGTCAATCTCTCTTTTGCCTTTATTAAAACTTTTTAGCTAGTTACCCGATTAATAAATAATAGTTAAGGTTAGAGAAAGAGGTTTGGAGTTTGTTTTGTTTGGACGATCTTTTCTTTCTTTTGCATAGTAACTTTTCAGCTAGGTTGATCACTAAATCAGCTAAATGAGTAGTCCCATGAGCATGAATCCATGGGGTAAGAATATGTGGGATGGAGTCCCTGAGATTTTGTTAGTTTGTGTTCTGTCTTAATCTAAAGAAAAGCCTTACATAGGAACAGATTTTTCAGTGGAAGAGGTCAACTTGTATATGCAACCTTATATCTGAAATTTTCCTGAGAGGCCCAATTTAGTATCCTTCTCTGATACTTTAGTTTCCTTTTTCTTATTTGGGACATAGCATGGTCATTCTTCATAATTAAAATAACCACTACATCACTTATTTGAAGATGAAAATGAGTCTTGGCTAGACCATATATCATTCCCTGTACCTTTCCAGATAATACTTTGCTTCGTGATGAGGTAAAATTCTCCTGCCCTTTGATAACTCAAGCTGAGACTCTGTGGGTGAATGAAGGAATACAACAGCCAACAAAGAGAAACCATTACCTTGTTTCTCTGCCTTGTCTGCAGGATAAACTTAGCCAACTCAGAAACACAGAGAATGGTAGAGGCTGGAGGAGACCTCAAGAAGTCATCTAGTCCATCACCTCTTTTCAAGCATAGCCACTTCGAGCATGTTGCCTTGGACCAGGTCCAGACAGCTGTTGAGTATCTGTAAATACGGAGACTCCAGAGCCTCTCTTGGCAACTTGGTAAGATTCCTCTGAGACTTCTCCAAGCTGAACAGTCCCAGCTCTCTCAGCCTTTCCTCATAGAAGAGATGCTCCAGTCCCTTCACCAACTTTGTGGCCCTTGACTGGATTCTCTCCAGTATGTCCATGTCTCTCCTCAAGTGGGACGCCCAGAACTGGACATAGGACTTCAGAGATGGCCTCACAAGTAGTGAGCAGAGAGAAAGGATCACTTCCTCTGACCTGCAGGTAACAGTTTGCTTGATGAAGCCCAGAATACAATTAGCCTTCTTTGCCACAAAGCCACATTGCTGGCTTATGTTCAACTTGGTGTCCACCAGGACTAACTAGGTCCTTTTCTGAAAAGCTGCTTTCCAGCAGGGTGGCTCTGAGTGGCTTCCAGCATATATTTGTGCATGGTGTTGTTCCACCCCAAATGTAGGTCTTTGTATTTTTCCTTGTTGAACTTCATGAAGGTCTTACAAAACGTATCTCCAGCCTGTCAAGGTCCTTCTGGATAGTAGCATGATCCACTGACATATCAACCATCCTTCAGAATTTTGTGTCATCTGAAAACTTGCTAAGGGTATATTCTGCCCCAACATCTAGATTACTAATGAGATGTTGAACACGACTGGACCCAGTATTGACCCCAGAGGTACACATCTGCTTACTGGCCCCTGATCATTCTTTGTGCCACTGAGCAACACCCTCTACTCCTGGCCATTCAATCAGTTTCCCACCCACCTCTCAGTCTCTGCTCATCCAGCCCATATATCAGCAGTCTATTTATGAGGATCTTATTGGAGACAATGTCAAAGCCCTTACTAAAGTATAGGTAAACAAGCGTACTCTAGGCAGCTCATTGTAACAGAAAAGCCTGCAGGCAGCTCCCACTTGGTACTGATGACTACAGCATCTATATGGCCTTGCACAGCAAGAGGTTGTCATGCAAGTGTCCTTTTTTGGTTGACAGTTGAAATAATAGAGCTGTTTTCTTGTAAGAAAAAATCCTATAGTATCTCAAATGACTAAAATAGGGAAACTTTTCCATGGACAAGTCTGCACAGCTTGCTGAGCACTGGCTATAGGCCCATTAGTTGCTGCATACCTTGGGGTCCCCAGTGTGTGAAGGAAAATAAAGCTATATCTATTGTTCTCTTACTCTACAGCATTAACTCTAACAAACACCATTTTAAAGGACACTTTACAGAGTGTGATTGTCTTTTATACTAAGAAATAATGAACCAGCAAGTTGTAGCGCAGTACAGTGATGAATACTTCTGAACATCAGAGAATCCTCTTGTTTCAGAGGTTTTCTGTTTTTCAGAATCATCATATGTTTGCAAATTAATACTCTTTGACAACTCTATGGTCCTGTTTTTGTCATTGTTAATCCTTAAATAATACATAGAGTAACTATCAGCATCATTTTTTCCAAAGCAAATACATGAACAAATGAAAATGTAAACAAACAAAAAAAAACCAAACAACCTTTTCTTTACCAAAGATTGAGTAACTTATTTTTAACTTGTTCTTCAAAGGAAATAAACTAAAAGGCAACTCAAAGATATTACATAATGAAAAAGAATGCTCACTGATATTTCTTAGATTTTACTTTATATAATAGCTCATTACCACTTTCTGTGTAGTGATTGGTTGTTTGGTGTGAAATGGCAGCTGTGATTATAATCTGTTTCTGACAACTCTCATTGTTTTAGCATCACAGACAACATATATAGCATTTGAAAGAATCCTGGGGAGGAACAGCTGTCTTGGGAAGACTGTTGTCCACAAGGTCCTTGATTCTGACTTCTCCCGGTGGCTGATTTCACTTGCACTAACAAGAAAATCTCTTTATTTCCTCTCTGTGGGTTAGAATTTCCAGGTCAAGTGCAGAGATGATTGCTAGGGCCTTACTGGCCTTTCCTTAGGTGCAGAAATGAACCACCTGAAGATTCAGGCCCACGGGAAAGTTAATTCACTATCTGGAATCCAGGAACTTATACCAGTAGGAATAGAAAGAAGGTGACTTTGTTTCCCCTGAAGTGCTTTGCATTTGCAAGTAAAGGATGTGGCCATGAATAAAGTGCCATGTGTTAGTATATTAAAATTTACTCTGTGGCCCAAACCTAGGTAGTACTGTGCACATCTGTTGTTGTGGACTCCTGCAAACACAAACATGCACAGAACAGTGGCCAGAAACTTCAGAAACTGTAGGTCTTGTCTACCAGTAATCTTGAGCAAAATCCAACTGATTTGGTGGAGGCCATGTCTTCCTTCTGAGTGACAGATACAATGTGCGATGAACTGACCACAATCCCCATTCCCCATCCCCCTGCACCACTGGGGAGGAGAAGGCAGGGAATTTGGGAGTACAGTTAAGCCCAGGAAGAAGGGAGGGGTGGAGGTAAAGTGTTTTAACATTTGATTTTATTTGTCATTATTCTACTCTGATTTGATTGGTAATGAATTAAAGTCCTTTCCCCAAATAAAGTCTGTTTTGCCCATGACAGTAATTTCTGAGTGATCTCTCCTTGTACTTATTTTGACCCACAAGCTCTTCATTATATTTTCTCTCCCTTGTCCAGCTGAGGAGGGGGAGAGACAGAGCGGCTTCAGTGGGCACCTGGCATCTAGGCAGGATTATTCCACCACAGAAGCCTTCAGCTAAAACTCGTCACCTGATTTTATAAAGAAGCAAACCTCTCAGTAAGAAGACTTAATCTCTGATTAAACATGCAGTTTGGTGCTCCTGGTATTGCAGAGCACATCTGAACACATTACTCTCACACTGACATAGCCTCCTGTATTTGAAAGGAGGGGACTCAGCAACACCTTTGTCCTACTTAATTTGTTATACTTCATTTGCTTTTTGATCTGAAATCCCTCTGACCATGGCTGTTAGTGCCAGTCAATGTAACTGCATTATTTCAAAGGAACAACTCTGCAAATAAAGGCTTTCCTAAGACAGAAAGTGGCTTCTTCTATTCAAGCTTGATTTTATTTCATTAATGTGTTTGCTGATGTTCTGCCTTTGCATCTATCTGCAAACTTACCATCAAGAGTTATTTTTATCCCTAAAATGCATGCTATCAAAACATACACTCACTCATCCTGCCTTTAGCATCTCAATGGGGAAAACAGAGACATGAGCTCACATAATTCATTCTTTACTGAGGTTTTGTTTGTTTGTTTGTTTGTTTGTTTTAATTCAGCACAGAAAAGAATGAAAATAAACATCACTTTGTATCTCTCATACCATTTCGGAAGCTTGTTTTCCTGCAATCTACAACCAGTAGCTAGTAACTCTTCTGTTCTAAATAAGAAGTCAGGATACTGAAGAGGGTACCAGATTGTTTAGCAGGAATTAGTTTTAAATTTAATCTAAATCCAAATAAAAAAAAAGAGTTGTTTGTTTTGTTTTGTTTTTTTTTCAGTAATCTAAATCTCTCTGGCCTTTGGCAAGGAGAAAACAGCTAGGAGATGTTTCTGCCCTTTCGATATGTGACATTAAGCTGCAGAGGAAATAAAAAGTAAGGCACAAAAGTGACAGAGGATTTTTTTGCTTTGGAGACTGGTTAGGTAAGATTTAAGTTTAACTCAGAGCAAAATGTCAAGATGCATTATTTCTTATCATTGTTCAAAAATACAAGAAAAATACTTCAAGTCAAACACAACATTTTGTTTCATTTTGACCTATTGAGGAAAAGAACATAATGGTGCAACCTGAGAAGAAAACTGCTGATGTCCCCCCTTCTCTAAATCCTTAGTCACTTGAAGTGGATGACTAATGTCAGGATTGCTCTATGTCAGGAGCCAGTAACCAGCTAATTGTCCTATCCTAAGCATATTTATTTAATTTACAAATTGACCCAAAAGACAGGCATTTCACAAAGAAATAGGCACAGTTCAATTGCTGTATCATAGCAACTTGAACCAACGTAACTACTGTCTTTTACAATCAAATCTTCTCCCGTAACCTTGTTTGAGAGATCTCTCTTCACTTGCCTCGGTGGAAAGGTCCTAGTCCTACCTTTCCTTCTTCAACACAGCACAGGCCTGGAGGCCTGTTCATGTGAACCGTTACGCGGATCTCTTAACTCTTCAATGTACAATGATCTTCTGGTCAGGCTCACTATAGCAATTTAAACATTCTGGATTCACATATTTTATTTTATTTTAATGGCTTGGAAATTCTTAAATGTGATTGGTTGTCGTAGAACATTTTTACTCAAACATAGGCCTTGTAGGACTAATACCTTTTATATTCACCTTGTGAAGTGTAAAGATTTATACTGGGAACATACACAGCCTCCAGCAAAGCAGGACACCCTCATCTAATTGAACATCTACATTCCTGAACAATACTTAATTTATAACAAGGTGGAACTCGTTATAGCTAAACTCTCATATATCATGGTCTTTTTTAAAAATTTCCTTCTCAGGGAAAGGAATATTGAATAGGGAGGAAAAGTGTAGATCAGGGACAAATTTTTTTTCCCTGTAAAATTGCTTTTAATTTGACGTGATTTTCCACTTACTTTAAATTGCTCAGTGATCAGAGGAACAATGTATTCAATTTTCTTTTTTTTTCTTTTTTTCATGGAAAATCTGGTGAAAATTATTATTTGGATTATGGACCAAATAATTCTTCCTTGTAACATGTGCATTCAAGTGTCCAATGGGCTGTTTGTTAGCAAGAAAAATAAGCAGTAAAGGTGTCGGGTTTGTTTGTTTGATTGATTTTGTTTTTTTGCTTGTTTTTTTTGTTTGTTTGTTTTTCTGAGCTCAAATATGAATACAAGCAGATTTAGGGAGGTATTTTGTTTGTTGTTTGTTGGTTGGTTTGGTTGTTTTGGTCTGAGTTTTATCAGGGTGATTACTATATCAAATTTGGTCAGTGGTCTCTTCAGCAAGAAGGATGTAAGAACTTCCTTTTTCTTTTCTGCAAAAGAGAAAAGTTTTGAGATTTGTCATTGCCTTCCATATGTGTCCTCTGTGTGTGTCTGTCCAAGAGGTAAAACTGTCAAGCTCCATCCTTGTTTTTGGACATTGCAATAGCTTAGTCTTTCCTTAATCTAACTGGAAGGTATGTAGACATTATATTGGTGTTCAGTTTCTTTCAGACAAATTACAAGTATTATTGTTGTGTCTGCTTTTTAAATGCCTCTTTTCTTTCTCAGAATGAGTTACTAAAATTTGAGAATTTCAATCTTCACCTCTTGTATTTTTTTTTTCCAATTCCACAGAAAAATGAATTCTCAGTTTTCAGAGTAAGGATCATTTTACTCTTACAAACTTTTGCAAAGGAAGAGTTGCTATGCTAACAGGTATTACTGGATCATTTGAATTTCTGAACACTGGTTTATTGTAACTCTTACACAGTATCAGTGAAACACAAAGGCAGTTTCAAAACCTGCCTAGGGAAACTGGTGGTGAAACAGCGCTTCTAACAATGGTCTCATACCTTATCCAAATAATATTTCAGTGTTGTTCAGTATTGCCTATTGCCCCTATATAGTTAACTAAAAAAAAAATTCATCTAATACTCCAAGGGTAAATTGGTATAAAAATGACTAATGAACTGCTAGAAATAAAAGTAGTCTATATATGTATAAGTCTACCTGCAGGAAAACTTTATGGAGTCATTTAGACATTGACAGCCTAAGATATGGGCAAAGCCATTCTTAAGCTTTGCAGTATTATCCAAGTAATAAAATTATGCACAAATGGTTCTGGAGATTTCTGAAAGTCACTTAGTCTACTTTTATTCCTTCTGGGTATCTGAGTTAAAAATAAACATGTGTGGGCTAGAAGCAAACATTTTTGTTTTTTATTTACCATGTTCAGGGATTTTCTGACACTTAAAAGATTAAAATGATTTGTAGCACTCTATAGTTAAGGTGCACTATGTGCCTAATGTTTTCTATACAAATTTTATTTGTAGTCTAATGCTATTATACCTATAAAAAGGCAGAATTATTTATATTAACAGTAGAACAGTAGCACACATTTCTTTCTAACAATATGCTAACCATTGTCTCAGAGATTTTTTAAAGATATTTTGCATATGCTTTATGAATTTCTTTATCTATTTCTCAACTTGTTAGCTTTTTGTGGACATTTCAGAGCAAGGATAAATTCAATTAATAACTCTATGTGCCTTCATTTTAAAAATCTTGACTATTTATCTCCTAAGTAACTGCTGTATTGGTGATTACTTACAAAAAACATTTACAAGTCTGCACAGTGAATAGTTTGGTAGGAAAAAATATGTACTAAATAATGTATTTTTTCAATCTTCCAATCTATGATAAATTATTTTGCTTTAAAAACAAAAAAAGAAATACAAATAGCAGAACACTGTAAAATTGGTAGTATTTTTTTTTTTCTACAATGAGTCTATAAATATAGCTACAGTGCCATGCTTACATCTCAGTAAGTTGATTTTTCAGTACACTTACTATACCAGAACCGACAATAAAAGATAGTTAGCTCTACACAGTCAACCATGTGCATTGAACCCATACTTACAATGTGATAGTTTAAAGAGAAATGTTGTCCCTATAAGTTGACGGCATTAAAAATCCTTTTATAAGCATATAAAATCTTTTCTATAGAAATTCCTCTAACAACTCTAAACAACTGTTATCATCTACAGGATTTCTGTATATAAGCTATACTTCTGAAAATACCTTTAATTTCAGTGCTACAGCTATGGATAACACAGGATTTTCACTATGGTCTGGATTGTATTACTCAAAATTCTTTCTACTGAGTCTGCTGGGTGAGGAAGTTATATTCATGTATCTCAGGTGGGGATCTGAATGGATTCAAATACACAGTTTAGAGGGGGAAGTGTGAATAGGAAAATTAGTAAGTTTCTTTCAGTTATATGTCTTGGCTTGGCAGAGAAAAATAGCCTGTAAGCAGGTGGGATTCTGAACATCCTGAACAGATTCAGAACATTATGAGAACTGAAGCAAATTGCTAAGAATTGTAGGTGAATCTAGATAGAACTGTGTGACATTTTTGATAGGTATACTGCTTGAAATAATAATAGCTACATCCATATGTTACTGTTCATAAGCGTATTATGGCCATCAAAATGTGAATGAATGCAAAATCACTGATGACTGGATGTGCTGGATAAATATTTTTGAAATTGCATCACAGGACTTGTTGTCTTCTTCTGTGTGCCCTTCATTCATCTTTGTGTGGCCTTTATCAACACAGATAAGAGAGGGCACATTCTTATGAAATGAGTTACCTTTACAGTAACAAGGGCAAGCTTCAAAGTAAGTCCCTGAAACAATCTTGTTTGGAGTGTGGTACTATTCTTGGAGTCTTGCTGGACACTTCTATTGATCTTCAGTTGACAGTGCAGGCAAAGGTTCGGAAAGCAACAGGCCATATTGAGGCAGAGCAGAGCTCCATCTGCTCTCATTGAAACAGTGGTCATTAACAGGTTCATAACAAAAGATTTAAGCTAAGGCAAATGTGTTTATTTTGTGATATGTATCCTCAATGCTTCCAGATGTCATACCTCTGTATTCAGTAGTCCTGTATGGGTTTTATCTCTGTTAGTTTGTCTAGTCCTGTTTTGAAACCATACTAAGAGTCAACTTCTGCTATGTGATCTGGCATGGAGTTCTACATCCTAACCATATACTTCTTTCCTTTTATTTGTTGCCTGTTATTATGTATGATGATTCCTAATACCTGGGTTGGAAAGCACAGTGAACACTACATCCATATTCAACCTCTTCATTCATAATTTTGTATTCCTTTATAATTTCCCACTCAAACATGTTTCTTGTAGGCTCACAAAACCTCACCTTTTCAGTTTTTCTTTTTATGAGCGGTTCATAGCTTTTCTTGTCATTGCTGATTTTTATCCTCTGAGAGAAAAAGACTGGAAACACACATAATATCCAAGATTTTATGTACCAAGGATATACATAGTGATACAATGGTATTTTCTCTTCTTTTTCCTATTATTTTCCTAATAGTTTATAACATTTCATATTTTTACCTCTACTGAACTTAGGTTTTCTTGTCATTTGACTACATATTATATAACTTGGAGAGCTGTCTCTTGCCTGATGTTTCAGAAGTTCCAAGCACATCACTGAACAGATTGTTTTTTTCAGTGTGCCTCACTTTATATTTGCACTGAATTTTGGCTTCTTATTTTTGCTCTGTTAGTATGATGAATGACATTCCTGCAGTTCTGTGCAATCAGCTTTTCTCTTCTCTATTGTGATTGAATTGTGTTGCTAACAACTTTTACTACCTCCCCGATATTTCTGTACCAATTATGAACATACTTCAGAGTACACGTCATGATGATTCCATTGGTGACTTTTCTGTGTCATAGAAAATTATAGTTTGTTCTGCAACTTTTATCTTTCAACCACTGTTTAATCTTTGTGAAGACTTATTATTCCTTAGTCATTTAAATTTCTCAAGAATTATTCATGATAAAACATGTTAAAAACTCCTTGGAAATCCAAGTACACTATAACAAGTAGACTTTCCTTATTAAAGTACCAACTTCTTCCAAGGCAATCCATCATGTATTTGATCTCTTTATGTGTCTTACAAAGATCATGTTGACTCTTTCTCAGTGTATCATATCTATCCACTAAATTGTGCTGCTTCTTATAGTTTCTAAAATTTTCCGGGTTCAGGCATCGGAGTCAATGGTCAGTAGTTCCACAGAACTCCTTGGAAAAAGGAGCTTAAATACCGAGTGTCACATTACCTATTTTCCAGCCTTCTGGTGCTTGAAAAGGATCAAGGTTATATACCACAGAAGTAGCACATGGTTATAAGCTCAGGTTTTTCTAGAAGTGTCACATAGATATTTAAATATGTAGTTATCATTCTCTGTCCCTCTATTCTTCTTTTATCAAGTTTGTATTTCTTTCTTTCTTTTTTTTTTTTTTTATTCCATCCTTTGTTCTTGTTGTCATGTTGTGAATATGTCTGGGTTACAAGCTCTCCAAAGTGAAAGCCCAACTTGATTTCTAACATGTTACATTGAAAACAAAAAAAATTTAAAAAGTTGAAAGCAGACCAAGGCTTATGTCTTGGATATAAACTTAACTAATAAAGAAAATGGAATCTCTGTCAACGTGGTTGTCCCTAATTTGAAACCGGTCCAAATAAAAACCAGTATCTTATGGACAATAGCTTTCAAATCACAGCTGACACATCTACCACTCTGGGGGACCTCATTAGAAATTTCACCTTCCCTACTCCATTATAGAAGGAAGGGTCTGGCTGCAGTCTAAAGCTTAAGGCCTTGTGCTGAACATATCTCCTGTTTATCTCCTGTCTTCTTACCACCTTTTCACAAACTTAACCTATGTCCCTGCTTTCCTATTTCTTTGTCTTCTGTCTAATAGGATCCGATATATTCAGTCAGAACTACTGGAAACTGTGAGCAGAAATCTACCATGTGTACCTGACACAGCTCTTGAAGTGAGAAGAGGCTAGTTGCTGCCCCTCAAAAGCAGCAAGGTTACGAACAGCAGTAAGCATCATAGACACAGACAGCATTTTTCTACTTTTTTACTTTTTTATGTGCTTTCCTGCCCATTTGTCTTCAAAGCAGCAGGATTATGTTTCAACACAAAACCAGCTCATCTCACCTTACTTCTTTGCCTCAAAAAAGATAGTTGTTTTCATCTTTAGGTCTAATACATGGCCAAACTGTTTTTCCCTATGATATTTCTCTGAAGTTGTGAGGGAAAGAAGGCAAAATACCTTGTTAAAGACCAAAGTACTTTGTATTTCAAGCTTTAACTGTTTTTCCTCATCTTTCACTGTACCTCTAACCATAAACTAGCTAGCTGAGACCGGTATTCAAAGCCCCGAATCTTGTTTAACAGTTTGGTATTGTTTAATGGTAAGGCTGTTTTTACATCTGTGTGACATCCTGGGCCCATCAAAGTCTACACAGTTCCTTGTACTCTTCTCTATTCTGGATATACATCCCACTGCATCATCAAGAAACAAACATTTAGAAGCCAACTGCCTTCAATAGCTGCTGCTGGTTTAGAATTGTCTCTGCCATGAAAAGCTATGAAAATACGGAGCAATATTCTATGAAGAAAATGTGGCCTTGAGATGACCTAGATTTCACATCCTAAAGCATCTTGAGCATACTCTGATAGTAAATGTAATAAATAAGTAGAAAAGTAGAATACTTCTCCCTGACACCTCTGTGTTTCTAGAATATGAATCAAGGGAGATTGTTTCTAGGAATGAACGTTTTACAGGTGTTAAAGTCATATTTTGACTGGTGAGAATAATTAGACTTTATCATATTCATCTTTATATTCCCCATATGTGAGAGCAGTCTTGGACCACCATTTTGTGAGTATTGGCAAAAGGTTTCTCAGTGAACTCACAATCTAATTATGGAAATACAAGCCAGAATCACAGATAAAAGAAACAGAAACAACAGGAGAGGTAGGATGAAAGAACCACAACAAGAGTATGGTTTTTGTACCACTAGACTTATTTAAATTCTGAGATAAATGACTGCTTATGTGCTGGAGTGAGTGTAAGCAGCTGTTCTGCTAATTGTACTTCTTCCCTTGTATGCTAGGGCTAACAGTATTGCATTGGAAACACAAGAGGTGGAAGCAGGGGTGTCAGATAAAATGTTTTGGGGTTTTTTTTTTCAGTTCTTTCATCCCTTTTAAAGAAGCATCTGCAGTAAATAGACACTAAGTACTTTGCCATTTCCTTCAGTGAAGAAAGAAAGATGGGATCTAAACCTAGATGGTCAATGAAGCATGTGCTCTTGTTTTGCTGAATGTTTTCTCTGTCCATTGTTTATATATTACAGGAATATGGAGAATTTAATATTTTACAGGAATTTTTTTCCTTCTCATTTGAGACTTTCATAGACCTGTACTGATCTGTATCATAATGGCAATTCACAAATATAAATGTATTTGTTTATAAAGCCCTGTGATACAAAAAAAAAAAAAAAAAAAAATATGGATGGAGAACAGATACAGACAGCAGACAAATCGACTGGTCATTCTCAGAGAAAATCTAACTGTGCAGCAAGCAATACACTCATGAGACCCTGGTTCTTAAAACTGCAGCCCTAGCCACTTGTTCATTGGTATTTTTCTTGTGCTTAGGATGAATACGAACACAAAAAATGGCTGAACTGGCAAAATCCCTTTACAGTATGCAGCAGTAGGTAGTATGTATAGTTGTGTTTCCTGAATACTTCCACAATTTTGGGCTGTTTGTGACTCCAGGTATTTGTGCATTTGAGACTCAGCATTTCGTACTACTTGGTGGAGTTTTCTGCCAAAAGGTAGTCTAATGAACTTTCAAGCATTTGTAATACTCTGTAGAGATTAATTACAAATTGAAATGTACATTTCTCTTTTGGACGAGGTACCTTTAGTTTTATCTAGTAATCAGTAGTTCTTTCTCTGGAAAATACTGTGAACAATAATTTCATATTCACCTTTTCTAAGTCACTTATAATTCTAATAATAACAATAATTAATTAAGGTTCTTGTCTTTGTAATTGTACATAAACCATCATTGTTGTTTTTCTTTATTTCTGCTCCAGTTCAAAGATATCTTCTTGAGGTGTCAAGATCATTACTCCATTCAGTATGAATGATATGGCCACATTATGCGTTTATATTCTTAGTTTATGCTGGTTTATGCTCCATTTCTTTCCTAATAATCCTTATTAGTCTGTTTGTTTTGTTTTCTCAAATAATGCAAATATGAGACATATAAGCAAGCAAACAAGAAACATTCCCCACCCTCCAGGTTTTTGGATTCTTTTGTCATTAATAAGCATCCATGATACATTTAACATAGTATACTTTTCTTTTTTTTTTTTTTTTTTTTTCTTAAAGAGCTATGTAGGAACTGCAATTTTGTCATCAAGAAAAATGAACATTTATTTTCTAAGTTAGAATAACAAAAGACATAGGGTAATTCCCCAAGAAAAAGAAATTTCAAAATATCCATTTATTTCTAGAACCTCTCATTCATTCTCCTGCATAATCATTGAGGTGAATGGAACACAAGCCTGTAGCTTAGATCAGGCAAATTTTCAGAGCATGAAAAGGATTGAAAGTGAGTTTTAGGTGCACTAGAAACCTCCACTGAAATTGGCTTGTTCTGGTAAAGCGTTTGCCTTTCAACACTCTTTATTTTCTAAAAGAAAATATTTACGGGACAAATACTACACTAATTATATTTTTTAGTGAGCACTGTAAAAGTATTTAACATTTTCTAATGCTCTCTTTGCTAAGTGAAACCTCCCAATAATGTAGAATAGAGTGGAGTAGAGTGGAGTGGAGTGGAGTGGAGTGGAGTGAAGTGGAGTGGAGTGGAGTAGAGTGGAATGGAATGGAATGGAATGGAATGGAATGGAATGGAATAGAATAGAATAGAATAGAATAGAATAGAATAGAATAGAATAGAATAGAATAGAATAGAATAGAATAGAATAGAATAGAATAGAATAGTTGTATTGGAAGGCACCTACAATGATGATCTAGTCCAACTGCCTGAACTCTTCAGGGATGACCAAAAGTTAAAGCATGTTATTAAAGGCATTTTCCAAATACCTCTTAAACACTGACAGGAATGAGGCATCTGCTGCGTCTTAAGGAAGCTTGTTCCAGTATTTGACCAACCTCTCTGTGAATAAATGCTTCCTAATGTCAAGTCTGAACGTCCCCTGATGCAACTTCGAACCGTTCCCACGCATCCTATCATTGAATATCAGGGAGAAGAGATCAGCACCTTGTTCTCCAATTCCTCTCCTCAGGAACCTGCAGAAATCAATGAGGTTGCCTCTCAGCCTCCTTTTCACCAAACAAGACAAACCCAGAGTCCTCAGCTGCTCCTCATAGGGCATTCTTTCCAGCCCTTCAACCAGGTTTGTTGCCCTCCTCTGGATGCATTCAAGATGCATTCTGGATACTTTAATATCCTTTTTAAATTGCGGGGTCTAGACCACACACCATAATCATGGTGAGGCCACATCAACACTAAATCACAGAATCACAGAATCACAGAATGTTAGGGATTGGAAGGGACCTCAAAAGATCATCTAGTCCAATCCCCCTGTCAGAGCAGGAACACATAAATGAGGTTACACAGGTGGGTTTTGAATGTCTCCAAAGAAGGAGACTCCACAGCCTCCCTGGGCAGCCTGTTCCAGTGCTCTGTCACCCTCACCATACAGAAGTTTCTTCTCAAATTTAAATGGAACCTCCTGTGTTCCAGTTAATACCCATTGCCCCTTGTCTTATCGGTGTTTGCCACCAAGAAGAGCCTGGCTCCATCCTTGTGACACTCACCCTTTATATATCTGTAAACATTAATAAGATCACTCGTCAGTCTCCTCTTCTCCAAACTAAAGAGACCCAGCTCCTTCAGCCTTTCCTCATAATGGAGACACTCCACTCCCTTAATCATCTCTGTGGCTCTGTGCTGGACTCTCTCAAGCAGTTCCCTGTCCTGGAACTGAGGGGCTCAGAATTGGACACAATATTCCAGAGGCAGTCTCACCAGGGCAGAGTAGAGGGGGAGGAGAACCTGTCTCCACCTACTAACCACCCCCCTTCTAATACCCCAGGATGCTATTGGCCTTCCTGGCCACATGTTCATGTTGCTGATTCATGGTCATTCTGCTGTCCACCAGGACCCCCAGGTCTCTTTCCCCTACACTGCTCTCTAATAGGTCATTCCCCAGCTTATACTGGAACCTGGGGTTATTTGTGCCCAGATGTAGGACTCTACACTTGCCCTTGTAATATTTCATTGAATTTTTCCCCACTCAACTCTCCATCCTGTCTAGGTCTGGATGGGTGGCAGCACAGCCTTCTGACATGTCAGCCACTCTTCCCAGTTTGGTGTCATCAGCAAACTTGCTGATAGTACCCTCTATTCCCTCATCCAAGTCATTGATGAATATATTGAATAGTACTGGTCCCAGCACAGACTCCTGAGGCACTCCACTAGATAGAGGCCTCCAACTAGACTCTCAAATAAATGTCATTACTAAAATATGTCAGCACTGAGTTAAGGATAGAGCCTAAAACCCGAACAACTCAAAGACCTTATCCCTTTGGTGCAATGCGGAAAAACTTAAGCTAATGCCAGAAGAGCTAGTTCAAGAAGTCCTAATCAGTTATGTTACCCATGTGTTTTCCTGAGCTGTGCCTACTCTAATGTGGTAAGGAGTATCTGTGCACCCACCAGCTAGCTAAAGGTCAACTGAGGATCTCTACAGCAGGCTACACCACAATGCATTGCATCTTTGGGAACTCCTAAAACCAGAGATAAGAACATGTAGTTCTACATTCCTTTAGCTGCTTGTCTTTTGATTTGTTTTTATTCACCTTGTACATTCAGCAATTTTGTCTACTGTGCATTCAAGAAAGGTATTTTGATATTGTTTAACTTTTATTTAATTTTTAGTCACAAACCTAAGTAATGGGAAAAAAAAAAAAACAACAAAAAAAAAAAAAAAAAAAAAAACACACAAAAACCAAAAAAACAAAGACGATGCCTTTATATCTGTAAAGCTCCTGGCACTGAGGAAATTTCCAGGGAACAGAGCAGCATATTGCAATTAATATAACTATTCCTGCTACTTATGCACTGTGTACGCATTAAAGCCTCTGTTTTTTCCCCTCATCTGCATCATTTCCAATATAGAGTGCATAAAAATGACTGCCCCCCACAGTCAGTGATTTAGAATCTTTGAGATAATCTGATGAAAAGTGAAACTGAAGAAGAAAGGATTTGTATTATTAGCAGTAATGTTGCAATTAGTTCAATAACATTGCTGTGAAAGAGAGCTTTAAATTTTTCTTGTAGTAGGAGTTTCACTTCCATACAGATACAAATGAAGTGCAACTATTCTGATCTGTGGTAATTGTGTGAGTTATATCAAATGAACAGAGGAAGCACTGGATGTTATTTTAGGAAAATGTTAACTTTATTAAATATCAGATTATTACCAAAATGTCACCCACTATAACTATTTTTCTAAGTATTTGTTTTGCAGAGACTTTTGGTAGAAGTTAACCACACTCTGCAGATCATTACTCTCAGATATTTGTTACAAAACTATGAAGAAATAAGATAATTGATCTTAAAACAGAAATGCCAATATTCTGTGCATTTTTTTTATTCTTAGCCATTTATAAATGCATACAACTTGGTAAATCTTGTTATGGATTAAATCTATAGTATACTATAAACTCCAACAAGTTTTCATTTTAAGATTATGCTACGCTTTTATTACACAAATTTTGCATCTATCAATACTGTTAATGTAGTCGGTAAGCATGACTGATTTTTCCCAGGCACCAAGTCAGGCAGAATATCTAATGAATGAAAAAAAAAAAAGCAAACTCTTTATGATGCAGATCATCTGCCTAGCTGCAATTAATGATGGGAGTCTGTAAGAACAGCTTTTGTGTTACCAAAGCTTGTGGAAATTTGTAAATATTTTTGATAGTTGTTAATCTAACTGGCAAAGATAAAAGAAGGAAAAAAAAATCCACAAACAAAAACTACGTATTCTCCTGGGGCATTTCAAGCCGATCTTCTACTGCAGCCTTCTGCCCAGACAATATCACTGCATGGAAATATGTTAAATGCTTAGATATTTTGCTGGATTCTAACATCAGAGTTAACAGATGTCATTACTTGACTGGCAACAGTTGAGGAAAATTCAAATTAAACATATTTTTGTAATCTAGTTTGGCTGATAACCAGTATACAAGGAACTGTTAGAAACACAGAAACACAAATTTGCTGTGAGGAGTTAAGTAGTGTGAATTATTTAAATTAAAAATCTAAATTAAAAATACAGAAGTCTTGAATTACTGGAAAACATCTCTAATATTGTGTGATAGAAGGTTTTTCTTCAAGGTGCTTGATGACGTTTGTTAATAACATAGCGTTAGCCTTCTATCTCCATCCTTAATGCTAGCTTTGGGTTCTTTCTCTTCTTTGGAAAGTATCAATAATCACAGCCCAGGTAGGCATATAAAAGCTTACTTCAGTCTATTGGTAATTTAAGTGAAATAATGTAGAGATCAGTGTGAGCTTCACAAATCATCCCAGCCCTTATGGGTTGTTAATAGATGACTGAGCTTTATACATTTACAGGGAGATTGATATAAGCATCAAAGTTCGAAAGGTTTTTACTGTATACAGCTAATTATTTCCCCACTCCACAAAAAAGTCTCTGCAACTTCTTGTTTGTGGGACCATGATGAAAGAGGGAAAGCCCATAACTGTAAAGGCAATAGTTAGTTAATAGTCAAATGTGTGTCAGTAGTTTACATAGGCCATAGAAGAAACTGCTAACTGGCTTATTCTGAGCATCTCATCCACCTCCACCTTCTCAGGAGTCTTAGGCTATGAGTGACTGATTGTATCTCTCTGGGTTCCTGGCCAGCCTTGGTCTCCAATATGTAACGAGTTGTCAGTGAGAGTTTGCTAGCCAATGTCAAGACCACATCCAGATGACAATTTGCAGAACTATCATAACATGCTGGTTTTAAAAATCAAACATCTCAACAGTGACAAACGAGAGCCCATCACTTTTCCTGGCTGAAGTGTCTTCTGTCAGATCTCATATTTCATTTTATGGTCAAAGCACATTTCTCTTGATGTGGAACAATCTGTTACTGAAATAAATGTAATCAACTGTCCAATGAATTCTGTGAAAAAAAATTAATTTTATCATAGTTAAGTCACAAAAATTTACTTGGATTCTGTCATCCTGTCCAACAAGCATAATGAATACAGCCACTCTGTCTCCTTGTGTCCTTGAAACAGATTGAGGTATTATATTATAAACATAGCACAAAAACTGAAGAATTTTTCCCCTTCTGACAAGATGGGTATTAATGAAGGTCATTCTATGGGTAATATGTGAATCTGACAAGTACTACATAGAAAGACTTTTTTTTTTTTTCTTAATTTATTGTACAGAGTATAAATAAACAATGTAATACATATCTTCAGGTTAGAAGCTTACATAACCTTGTACATAAATGCAGTATGTTTCACCAAAATTCTCAAATATTTTTTTACAATGTACTTAAAATATCAGTTCAGTCAGAGTTGCAGGTATGATTGTGAACGAATTACAGGAAATTTTTGCTTAAGTTTGTGAGGTGTGTTATATCATGATATTAACATACCTGGAGTGGATCAGAGGTTCATCAAAGAACAGTATTTATGTGGAGATACCGAAAACTAGTTAACAGTAATTAGATTTCTAATTACTCAAACATTTTAGAAAAGTTTAAATAAAAATTCTGGAAATTATTTTGGAATGTGACTAGTTTGAAACAGACTTCGCAAGTTGAGTTGAATTTAACAGAAAATTTCAAAATTAAATAAAATATAAATTGGAATTAAACCTAACAAATAAAACAGAACTTCCCTAGAAATCAGTTTCAAGTTTGGAAAAGCCATGTTCAGTTACAACCAAGTGATGTGAAGGTTGTTACAAATATCTTGTCACACAATGACATGTCGTACACGTCGTACACAAAAGGAGGCCCAAAGTATTTTTTGATTGCATCTGAATCATATTTCTGTGGCTAGGTCTTAGAACAGCATCACAGCCTTATCACTAAAAATTCTAAAGACTTTTTTTTCTTTATATTTGAACATTAATCGTATCAATGGCTTGTATCAGAACTAGTGTGGTCAGTAGGACCAGGGAAGTGATTGTCCCCCTGTACTCAGCACTGCTGAGCCTACACCTGGAACACAGTGTTCAGTTTTGGGCCCCTCACTAGAAGGAGGACATTAAGGTCCTGGAAAGAATTCAGAGAAGGGTAAGGAAGCTGGTGAAGGGTCTGGAGCCCAAGTCTGATGAGAAGCAGCTGAGGGAACTGGGGCTGTTTAGCCTGGAGAAGAGGAGGCTGAGGTGAGACCTTATCTCTCTCTACAACTACCTGAAAGGAGGTTGTAGCATAGAGGGTGTCGGTCTTTTCTCCCAAATAATAAGTGATGAGAGGAGGTGGCCTCGAGTTGTGCTGGGGGTGATTTACATTGAATATTATGAAAAACTTGTTTACTGAAAGTGTTGTCAGGCAGTTGGACAGGATCTGAACAGACTGCCCAGGGAGGTGATTGAATCACTATCCCTGAAAATGTTTAAAAAATGCAAAGATTATGTTCTTAAGGCCATGTATTAGAGGTGGACTCAGCAGTGCTAAGACTCAGTGAACTTAGAGGTCTTTTCCAACCAAAATGATTTGATAATTCTAATGAAGCAGTCATTACTGGAATAATTTCAGACAGTAGAGTTATTCAATAATATATTTATAAGATGTTTCTTTTTATCTTTAATTAAACTTAGTTGTAAAAATGTGAAACAATGAAAATTTTAATATCTAAAAGTAATTGCCTGGAATAAGATCAGCCGCTTTAGTAATGAGGAGAGAGATACTTCTGTTTTAAAATACGTGACTTTCACCCAAAACTGCAAAATGCACCTCTGATTTAGAGCAGGTAAACCTCAGCATTAGGATTATGTTTTCCAGTGGAAATCTAAAAGCACATGCTGTAACTATGAGTAACTGATACATTTTCCTATTAGTTTAGCTAAAACTTTACTAGCATGATCAAGAAAGTTTCATTAAACGTTGTAATTAACTCAGGATTCAGAAGGTTTTGAGGATTTTCAGCATTAGTCTACCTCCTTATTCCTATAGAAACAGCATCTTTTTTTATGCTAATTCTGTAAAATGTGAGAAGATATAATCCCCTCAGAATTTTCTCCTTTGCTTATCATGAGTATTAACATGTTCTTTAGAATGATATGACTCCATTTCACTTTCATAGACATGTTGAAAGCAGGTAAGATACATGGCACTTCAGTGCTTATATAGATGTTTGTACTGCAACAATTACATGTTAGTAATACTAATTTTTATTACAGTAGCACCTGGAGACCCTTTCTAATGGTAGTGTCTTCTTGTGCTAAGCATGGTGCTAACATGCAAAAGATGGTTCTTCCCTTTAGGAGCCTGTAGTCTCAAAATGTAAGACTGACAAAGGCTAGAATAAATCAAGAAGTAGTTCACCATATTTCACAGATGGAAAACTGTAGCATAGAGGGGTTTAGGTCCGTTAGGTTTCGTGGGTGTTTTTGGTTGGTTGCTTGGTTGTTTTTCCTGACAAAGTTTTTCCACTCTGACTTAAGGTATAAATTTAAACTGAGATAACTTAAACAGTAACCAGTATAAAATCTCTGTGAAGAGTCATAGTAAAATAACTCGCTTATTTCAGATTACTGGAAATCATTTGGGAACAGATTTACCTAAACCCAAATAAGCCACTCTTATTCCTAAAGCATAAGGTCCACACAATCTCTTGCATTAAGTTAAAATCCATTTCAGTGATACAATTCTCATGAATGCATGCCTTAAATAAGTTGTAAGGAGTCTCACAAATAATCTGAAGGCACAACTGTGATTTTGACCTGAGAAATTCTGCTGTTGGGTTTATTGTGTTCATCAGAAGGCCTTTTTTTTTTTTCTTTAAATATCCCCAGTTTAGTATCAAGATAACTTTTTAAATTTAAATCAAAAACTCTTCATCAGCTGGAATAAGGTGTCAAAAAACACTGGCCAATGCACTATAGTTCGTCCATTGCTTAGCATCTTATGTGACATCTTTCCAGACTGTTATTTGAACTGCTAGTTAATTGTAGGGGTTAAGTCAATAGGATTGACTTCAGTGGAATAGCTGGCACAGCAAATGCTCGTGCAACATAATCATGAACAAAAAATGTATTCAGCATCTGATGTAAAACTTAGAACTGAGCACAATTCAAAGCCTCTTTTTAAGGAGGATTGCAAATATTTTAATTTAAAGCTCTTTCTTCAACTCAGGCAGAAAAAAAATACGATGCCCAGAACCAAAACAATCAACCAAAAGAGTCAACACCAACAAAATGCTTCTGATGGATTAGAAATATCCAAGAAATTGTATCAATTCCTTTTACTTTATGACACATTGATTTGTACAGCTGTAGTTTTCTCTTTCTTTAAATTAGGGACGAGAAGTCCTGTGAGAGATCTGTCTAGTGGAGCAGTCTCAGTCTAGTGGACCTCAGAAGTAGTAGAGCAAGTCTGCAGATACTACAGTCCCAATGAGGCAGTGGGCCACAAAGGGAAAAAAAAAAAAAAAAAAAAAAAGCCTTTAAAATGGCATTACTGCAAAATGGATTTGAAGTTGAGACAAGGCAAAAATGACCAATTTCCTCAACCTGAAGCTGACAAACATCACGAAAAGCAAGATCTTCATCAAAAGATATTAATTGTAGGTAATCCGTGTTTTCTATCTGAGAAAAAAATTAAGGGAAGAGTTCTAGTGTTCTAATGCTGCTGAAAGAACATTAATTATAAGATGCTGAACTTGTATGAGCTGCTAATTGGAAATGTGACATTTGATTTGAGGGCTCGTTTGTGTGAAATATGACCAAGATTTTGTGACTGCTGCCTCTACATTCCTCCAAACAGAAGGAGGGACTCTATTCAGGGTCTCTGTCTTTAGGATATTCTTATACTTTCGAGATATTTTCTATGAGATAGGCAGTAAATATTTTTAATATCTAGGTTAATAAGTACAATCAAAAAAGTGAAACTTAAAGTTTTAAAAGTACATTGGTAATTGTCTTTACCTCAGAAGCATTTCATATTTTTGATCTGGTTGTGTGAGTTTCAGAATTTGCATGTAATCTCACTAAAATTTGCTTTCACTAGTATTTTCAAGTTACTGTTGTTGTTGTTTTAGGAAGAATATCTCTGATTTTCTTGCAGTGTGGGTAGATGTCATCAATATCGGTATACAGACAAAACTGCAGAGACTTAGAAAACTTCTTTTCTTTTTAAACCAATTAAGTTTATAATTTGGACAAAAATACAAGACAATTACTTATTGTAGATATTTTCATGCTTTAAAAACATGATACTTACACTGTCATAAGAAGATTCAATACAAGAAAGGTTCATAGTACAGTCCAAAGGTATTTTGTTAAATCACCCATAAGGAAGGTGTTCTCACTTCCGTAAACTAACCCCAGAATGGCTCAAAATTTGTCCATAACATGCAGTTATAATTTCAGTCCTTCTCCTGATAACTGCTGCTTACCCATCACTGGCTCTGTCTGAAGTGCCTTTCCTGATCTTTCTCAGCTTCTTGTCTATTTGCACTAGTTTGGGCTCATGTATCCCCCCTTTTTTTTTTTTTCCCTCTGGGTATTTGTTCCCAACTGGCTAAAAAGAAGAGGAAAGATCAAAAAACCTTATTTCTCCCTAATTACTTAAGCTTTTTTTTTTTTTTTTTTATGATTTCCAAAAAGTAAGGTGTTTTCAGATACCAATCTTCTTTTTATTTACGTTTTTTTAATTGCATTCTGATTATCTCCCTGTTACACTTCATTCTCTTTCAATCTGCCCATTTTCCATACTTGCTTTGTCTTCCCCTTATTTTTCCATGTTTTACATTCTAGTCTAAATTATTTTTCTCTTACATGAAATACATTCATATGAATTACCCTTGTATTTAGAGAACCCTTTTAACTTCTATTTTGGAAAGAATTCTAGTTATAATCAGTACTTATGTTTCTGAATGTTTGAATGGCTGTGTTGTGATGAACTGCAAAAAAGTATTCTCAAAAAGGAAGAATGTGCTTTGGCTGATATTTTATCTTGGTTGCAAATCATCATGTGTCACCCAAATGACTGATCTGTGCAATTGAGTGGTCAGGCAAAATACACATGTAATTTAATAAGAGCTTCAAAGGAGTCTGCTTGGAGGATATAGACCCATTATATTAATAACAATGCTTACTGGAAAAAGAGAAGTTCTGTGTTTCTTTTGTCTGCTACATACAGGGATAGAGATTGAGAAAAAAATAGAGACAATTCATGGACAATAAAGTTTATCAACATATGCCAGATATTTTTTATAAGACTTATTTGAAACTGCTAATGGATAGGAATTGTGCCTTCTTCCCAGAAAAGCTCTAGAAATTGTAGAAGTCACGTGTAAATATTGTTTTGTGAAAACTACCTCATATTTCACAGGATTTGGGGGCTATGTAATGACAAGTGTGTCTGGAGGGAGTGCCTTTCTTTTCTTTTTCCACAAGGAAATATGTGTAAAGGACAAAGCAAGAAATGTTCATCCCACTCACTCAATAAAACTTTCTTGACTTTGAGACCATTGTGTGTACAGTGCAGCCAACAGACAGAGCCAACAAAGTGTGCCAATGCTTTATCTCACTGCTAAGCTCATCCAGGTTGTCTGATAAAGTGCACTCAATGTGAAAGAACAGGGAAGATAACGATGAACTGCTTCCACCCTTTAAGTTTTGCAAATCCCTTGCCATGAGATTGTGGAAACTATAAAGAGAAATCACCTCTTCCTCTTCCCTTCTTTTGTATTTTAGTACAAGACATCTTCATTTCCCTGTGGAAAAAAAAAGATAGTTTTATATCTGGATGCAGTGTGAAGTATTTTACTGATTTTGAAATTGAACATTTCTGTGTTGGTGAGTCTAGAAATCTATACATCTGTACTTCATTAAAAATAGTGTAAGCTCAATGAATTAAAGATGTAATTGTCCTAAAACACCCTATAAATGTTTCTCTGCAAACATGCATATAAATGATTCCAGGTGTCGGATGAAAGGCAGCAATGCTGCTTGATCTTGGCAGTCAGCATTAGAATAATATACAGCTCAATAGCACATCAACAATTTCAAATACTATGATTTCCATTTCTTATCATTAAAACAACAACAAAAAACATAAAAACATATAACACAGGAATACGAGGTGCAGAAAGAGAATTAGTTAATTTATTAACCACCTGAAATTCTAAGTGGAGTTGTTAAACTTCTAGAAACATAAATCACATCCGTCAGACTTAAGTAAATCTCTGCAAACATTTGCTTTCCTTTAAGCTTCAATTTCAATTTAAGAAATGTTTCTAATGGTGATCATCTCTTTGATACATGATGTAAGGCATGATTTGTAAATACATTTTACAGTGATCTGAATATTTGTACTTGAGATATTGCAGCATGGATAAAAGAAAAGTGAGAGCAACAATCTTACTAGTATTGTCTGTCAAAGCCATTATCATTCAGTACTGGTGCTTGCACTCTTCTTCCACCATGGCCCTCTGGCAGCTGCTGTTCATAGCACAACTCTAGCTGAAAAGATTGATACCAACCTTCATTTAAATAAAATAACTTTCTTTCTGAAAAAGAGTCAGAATATACTTAATCATGAAAGCGGAAACGCTACAAAATCTCAACATTTTCAACATGCTCACGATGTTGAAAAATGGGCCGTGTTGTGCAAAACCTATATGAATGTTCTTTATGGTTTTCTTTTCTCAGTTGGAGCAGATACAGAAGCTAGGGTCACATATCAGGAATTAAAATCATATTTTAAAGCAATAATTTAGCTTGTAGTCCAAAAGAATTCAGGGTTTTATTAATTTTTTTCTGTGAAATATTTCTGCCTGAAAATAAAAGTCAAGTGGAAAATAAAGTGAGGCAACAACTCAAATGTTCTATGTTATCTTTTCTATCAGTAAATACTGTTAATATATTATGTTGTGTTGACTGAATAATATTATTGGCAAAATGTTTACTTTTAATAACTTAAAAGAATGAGATTTCCATTAGAGGGATATAATTAATAAAGATGTAAGTAATAAGATTATAAAAACCACAGGAAAAGCTGGAATATACAACTAAATTTCCAGCAGATGGAGCTTCTTACCTCTAGAATGTTTCTTATTATCAGATTGAATTTAAGGTGGCTGTTAAGATGACGTCCAAAACTATATAGAAAAATTCCAGCAAAGATTGTATCAAAGACAACTAAGGCAGTGGCATGATTAAATGGTTAAACTGTTTTTAAAGACCCGTTACCTGCTGTCATTCCTTCAGTAAGGCAGCTAATAATGCAAAAATGAGTGCATTTGATTAGGAAGTAATAGACAAATTTACATTAATATAGTGTTGCCTATGTCCGTCCTTCCTTCCTTCCTTCCTTCCTTCCTTCCTTCCTTCCTGTCCTCCCCACCCCTCTTGCTGTTTTCTGTGTGCTTTGTTTCTGTTTGATTTTTTGTGTTTGTTTATTTTGCTTTGGTTTGTGGTGTTGTTTTTTTTCTTTTTTCTTGGTTTTGCTTGTTTGTTTGTTTAATATCTAGATTCATACATTTAGAGAACAAGGAGTAATTATTCATTTCTGCAGATTCTAGTACCAGAGCACACCAAGTTGTATTTTTTGAGATTTCAGAAAGACATAATGAATACTGAGTTGAATAGAAGTTAAAGAAATGTTTTCAGACAGTCTACATGGAATTAATTACCATTGGTTTCTGGTGAAGAGAATGAAATTTTTATGAAATATGATTTGAAATTAACATTTTTGAGGAAATCTGAGACAACTTGAGATTAGGCTAATATGTCCATATTACTACTGTGGCGTGGTATTTGAACGAGGCTTTCATTTTAACAAAGGATGACATTTACCCTGTTTGTTATATATAGCCTGTTTTTCCAGAAATCTTGAGGAGTGGTGTTATGGTAGAAAGCTTGCTTAAAGGAGAAATAAATGGTTTTGGAAAGATGAGTTTGTCAAACCAAGGGAAGGTAGTTATTGCATTTTCTTATTTATATTCTAGGGTGTATTCAATCATTTTCTCTGCAGTATTTTGGATTAAGCTTTTGATGCTTGAAAAAATACCTAAACCTCAGCTTGTATTAACAGAATTCCACCTGGGGTACATATAGGAATAAAGACCTTGTATCAAGTGTCTGTGTCATTCAGACCTAGATATTGGTAAGTATTAAAAAAACTTTCAAGCAATAACAGAGTTTACTAAGAGCGACAAGAACTCAGTGGACTGTGGCTGTGATCTGTGAAAAGTAAAGGTTGGGCTTGATTTTGGTGGTGATTGATTTGCAAGTGATTTTAAAAGAAAGAAGCAGTGAAAAATAGTACGGTTTATGTTGTACCTGTAAGTGATTTTGCATTAATATCACACAAGTGTCTATGAAATCTGATACTTTTGGAATAGCACTACATACAATTCAAGGTCTAATAGTATTGAATCCTGAGTACCTTAGGATTTCTGCATATATTAGCCAAGGTTTCATTCTGTTTTACTCAAAAAGATAAAAGTCAACAGGACAGATCCTGAGATCCTATTAACAACCCAGATTTGCACTGGAAAACTGGAGAGATGCAGGGAGTATTCGTGTGGTTGTAGCGTGCCTTTGAATTTTGTGAAACAGAGCAGATTCAGTCCAATTCAGATTGGCAAAGTGACCTTCAGACTGTCTGTGTCTATCAGCTAGACATCTAGATGTGTACTAACCTGTTTCTAGGTTTTAAGCCATTTATTGGATATTTACAGGCTGGAAGCCCAAGACAAGCCACGATACATCCCATTTGGTTATGGGATGACTTAGGAATGATTTTGGTAAATAATGACAAATGATCTCAGACTTTGCCCCCTTCCTCCAAGTTTCTTGTGAACATGTTCATGCTCTTGCAAGCAGAGTGGTTTCTCTCAGGAGGACAAAATCAGTACAGATTTAAAAATATATTAAAAATGCAGATTTTCTTTAGGACTCCATTTCATGAACATACTTCTTTTTGCATTAATTTACATCTGATCATTACTGCCTTTAATATTCATTTTTGGACACATAAATCCTTCCTCAAGAAACAGGAATTCCTCTGGACACTCAAAGCCACCTCTTTCTTCCCAGAAAACCATTCTTTCTTTCTCTAGGGAACTGTTGCTTTTCTCTCTGTCTTTTCCTTTCCTCTTCTTGTTCTTTGCTTTCTTCATAGAAAACTGTTACTGTATTGGTGGAAAACCTATGTTTCAATAGATTACCATGAGCGAGACTAACACCTTCGGGAAATCCTCTGTGGATTTCTGTTTTCTGTGTGAGGCTCGGGCAAATGTAGAGAGAGGTTGGGCTTGCTGAGCTCCCTCCACAGCGGAGTCAAGGAGAAAATGCTGCAAAAAGTCTTCCTTGTTCTGGTGCTGTTGGACGTGGCAGTAATGGGACAGAGTGGACAGCGTAGGGATTAGGTTCAACAAAGAAGGGAACTGAACTGAAGGGAGTCTCTTGAGGTCAGCAACAGAGGTACAGATGCTCTTATCAAGCAGATGTGAGACCTCTCCTCCCTAATTCCTGTTCCTTCATGGCCCTTTATATCAGTGTTGGCAGAAATCGACAGATAAGTGGCTTTGAAGTTTGCAGAGAAAGATGCAGGCTAGAAAGAAAAGAGAGCTGGACTTGTCAGTTGGAACTGGAAATACTGTACAAGCTTTCAGGGGTCCCTGAGGCCTCTGCTTTCAAATCAAAGAAAGAACAGCTCTATGTGAAAGAATAGGGGTCCGTTGTACTCCAGAGTGGGAGAATGGGCTCCTAAGGCCCTGCTGAATGAAAAGGAAAATGAAAAGGAGTGAACACTGCTCAGAAACATGATTTTGTGTGCTATAGAGTTCAGCTGTCTCCTACCAGTTCAGTGTAGGGGATTGTAACATGACATCATGGAGGTTAAGGTGAGACCAGAGGGCAAACTGCATAGCCATAGGCATGAAAGTGTCTCTGTAAATGCTTTGCTCAGGACCCTCCAACACTGGATTCTCCATGGTGGTGATGACAGGAGAGTGGCTATTCATGCCATACTGCTGAATGAAGTAGAATGCTTTCAACAATTTCTCTTAATGTGCATCGAAGGAGAGAGAATATGCAAAGCAGATGATGCTGATAAAAGTTCCATTTGCAAAAAGCATGGCAAGATGCAAGGGATAGATAAGAAAGAGAGATGGATGCTAAAGGAACCATTTATTCATAGTATTAACTCATAAAACAACAGAAATGTAATTGCTTACAAAGCATGTGAGGTATTTATTGTTCACATTCTCAATTTGTATAAATCATCTTTGCTACTTAGTTCAACATTATATGCCCTAGATGTTTTGAAAATAATACAGCAATTGGCATAACAGAAAATCTAACTCCAATTGTGCATGTACTGTAGACAATCTCATTTTTTTACTAACATCTGAAAAAGAAAACACAGAAATGGGTCATCAACCCAACTTTACGGCACACTCAATGGTGTACTTAGATGATAGAAATGCAATTAACCTGACTGCTAAAGTTAACTATAGTAGCCCATTTCTTACATGACAGGACTCTGCACACTATAGCTAGATGTATTTTAGTGATGCAGTAGCATTAGATAGCTTTCATCTTATGGAATGGACCTAGAATTTATTTGTTTTGGTTTGTTTTTTGGAAACCAGCAAGTAAAATATCTAATTATTTCTTAGGATGACTGCAGGTGATATTTAACTGAAAGGAACCTGCAGAAAAACAAGCTTGTGAAGCTATAAAGGGATCAGAACAATGCAGACATGGTAGTTAAGGTTTAGTGCAAAAAGAGTTCAAAGAAAGTAGGATTGTAATCTAAAATAACATCTCATTAGTTGGGTTAATTACTCACTGCCAGGTATAATTGATTTTTAAGGCTAGAAACAGAAACACATAGCACTCAGGAAAAATAAACTATTTCTACGTTTGGTAAGCTGGACACAAGATGAAGGTTCCCTTGGCAGAACATAAGATTCTGATTAGGTTTCTTAGCTACTTTGAATTATACTGATTATTCTGCATTTGAACATTCAGTCAAACAGCTACAATATTGACTGTATCATTCTATAACATTTCAACTTCTCTTTCTTTATTAGTAGCAAAAAAAAATAAAAAATAAAAAATTAACTATTCTTAAGACACTAATTTAGTTAAAGGGTATACTCAGTGTTGTTTTGATACATAATATACTTATTTCTCTCCTCACAAAGATTCTGATAGAGGGTTGTCATCAATCCTCTGTCATGTTGTAGCATGTATATGTAGCTGGCAGAGACCATGGCACGTAGCTTGCTGCTTGGTAATGCAGAACAGAAAGACAAGCCCAGTTTCCCAAAATAAAATGAGCTATCCACCTAGAAAATTAATAATAATGAGAAAACTAGTTACTTTTGAGGTTTATTATTCCAGTATGAAATCTATGTTAAATCTTGAATTTGGATTAGGGACTACAGGTCACTGTCTATGAGAGTAAGGAGTCATATGGTTTCTCTACGCAAAATTACTCTGTGAAAGAACTCAGTCCTCCTCTCTACAGGTGTAGACTGGTCCAGTCACACTCTGAGATGGTCTGTTGTGTTCGGGTCTGTCAAGACATGGCATGGTGCTACACTGTTACCTGAGTACTGTGGCGGTTATGAGCATTAGCAGAAGTAATGTTCTAGGCATCTTGGGAATTTTAAAGCTGATGAGGACTTCAGATTTTTTTTTTTTTTCTTTTTTAAAGGACTTAAGTTCAAATGTTCAGTTATTTTCTGATGTGAAAGTAGATAACGTTTGATTCAAAAATACAGAGTGTAAGCCGAGACTAAACCTATGAAGGGACCAGTGGAAGACAGAAATAAAGAATCTTGTTGGCTACCTGTTCTCTTCTTCTCCAGAAGTCACTAAAATATATTTGAATAAAGCCTTTTTTATTCGAAATGAAATGCATGAATGGATATTTCTTTTGTTAATTCTGTCATATATTTGTCGGTGCTACTTTTAAATAATATTCATCTCTAGATAAAGCAATAACAGCAAGAATACTTTGAGTTAAAGCTGTTAGTAATTACTTCTTTTATATAGTACGATATCGGGTTTAAATGCTTGATCTTTGAAGTGGTGGGAATGCAGAAGCTTTCATACAGTCCTAGGTATCAGATTAACTTTTCTGAATTGTCATCATGATATATAAACTCCGTACATTAGTTAAAGATAACTGTGATTGTGTCTTAAGTAACAACTTTCCTAGTACACATAGTTAGATGCTAGGGTTTCTGCTTCTTTACCCACAGATTTCTCTGCTTCTGTGATGGTTCTAGAGATGACTGATTAAAAAAATACTGCAGGAAAAGAAAAAAAAAAGGTAACAAATCTTCCATCAGTTTACTAAGAAAGTGTCTGGCATTTAGGCCTGATATACAGCATGTTAAGTTTGTTTCTAAATATGATTTTTAAACTAATTTATTTTTCCTTGATCAAGAATTCCATAACACCTTGAAATATCTCTTCTCTTTTCAAATAAAATCTTATACATTCTCTTCATTCCAGGTGCTGCATCTTTCATAATAATAAAGATAGCATGTGAAATCACAAAAATAAATGTAATAGTCAAACATAACAAAACCCTTCAAAGCAGGGTTTTGATTAATATCTAAAGTAGTGTAAAGGGTGGTGAGAATGTTCTTGTCAAACATATTTGAGTTAAACCTAAACCATTTTTTAAAAAATTAATATGAAGTAGATGTGGTTCATTTGACCCAACATTTTCCCTGTGTGCTTTGTAAAACAATATAGAAAATCATGTTTTTGTTTAATGTATAATATTGTGCACATTTTTTCAAAATAGAAAGTATTAGAAATTAAGGATACCTAGATCTGAGAATCTGCCTCTCCTAAAAATTTCTGAGTGTTCACTGGTTTTAAGATTAAAATCTCTAGCTGATTTGGAACTACTCTTTTCAATAATCTGCCTTTTTGCACATTCTAACAGACATTAAGTGCAACAATGTTTACTGGAGAAGCTTAGTCTAGAGCCCTAAATTTGAATGGATAAAACATTTTCCAGGAGCAGTCTCGATAATTTAATTTGTTCTTCTTTGGGACCTCAAATTTGAAAATTTTGAGGCCAAGGTATTTTTTATATCTGCAATGTGAAGATAGGATCATTGGCTCTTTTGATTAATTCTTTGTTGAGTCATTCTTGGCTGGTAACTGTAGTGATGGGGTCAGTTAAATATTGATTATGTATATAATTTTTAACAGACCTGCCTATATATTATAGTAGGTGCTTTAAAATGTAGTATGTATATCAAAGTAAGGCAATAGGATAATTACATTTATGTCTCAAATAATTGAAAAAAAATACAAATATTATTAAGCTGTATTTGTAATTTAGATGCGTTTACAGTTTTGAATATAATCTTCCTGGCATGTTTCTCTGAAGCAAAAGACAAAATACCAACATACCTTGGAATAAACAAAAAGGAGACTAATTATAGTTGCTTCCTTGCAGCTTTTAGATGGTCTGAGGCAGCCTTTAGATTCTCTGAGGAAGCTTTATAACCAATCACGAAGCCTCCTCATTTCAGAATTAATGAGCCAAAAAGATGAAAGTTGCTTCAATTCTTTTTCTTCTGCTTCCACCATTGCAATTGTTCTTGTTCTTCAAGTGTTCCAAAGGGCTGAATTAAAATGTAGACTTGACTGTTGAATTCTCAAAGCAATATTCATATGACAGCTGATTGCATTCTTACTAATGGAAGCCCTTTACATAGTTGCTTGTATGTGTGAATTACGTGGAAAAGGAAAGCAACGAAAAAAATGGGTTTCAAACAGATTTAGGCAACTCAAATCTAAAATGTTACCTTCAAAGAAACCTACATATATGTATGTATATATGTAGTATCTTAACATAAAATGTGTACACTGTAATGAGCAAGATACTAGATAACATTCCCGTTTCAAGAAAAGCTTACAAATCAAGATGCTTATAAGGTGTATTACTCCTTTACCCTGAGCCACTAGATAGAGTCCTTATAGGTAATTTTAGACAAAATACCTGCCAGGGTATTAGTTAACAATTCAAGTGACCGCTGGTGTGGTGCTTGGAATGTTAGAAGTTAGAAATGTAGAAACAAAATAAAACAAAACACAATGCATTTGAAGTCCCTGAGAGGAAAACAATGTTGAGTGAAGTGTGAAGAGACAATTTCTTCCTCATCTATTATTCTTCACTCCTGTTAATGACAGAATATATATTGTGACCTACACCTGTCTTGGATGTCAATATCATTCTACCTTTTTTTTTTTTTTTTTTTTTTTTTCCCCACTCTGTCAGCCCAAATTGCACAATTATGCAGAACAGAAACAATGATGGCAGTTGGGCTGCAACCTTGAAGATTGCTTTAAGGTGGTAGTAGAAACAAATGTTTGGCATTTACACATGTTGTGGTTTAAGCTGCAGGCAGATAATCATCACAGCACCAATTGTTCATTCCCCCCTAGCAGTGGGATGGAGAGAGAAAGAGAGAACTGGGGAAGAGAAAAAAAAAAAAAAAAAAAAGACAACAGGGTAAAACTCATAGATTGAGATAAAGGCAGTTTAATAAGACAACTTCCCATGCCGTCTCAGCCTCCTCACTGGCAGAACAGTACGAGAAGCTGAAAAGTCCTTGATTTAGTGTAAGAGCTGCTCAGCAACAGCTAAAACAGTACTGTATTAACAACATTATTCTCATCCTAAATCCAAAACACAGGATTATACCAGTTACTAGGAAGTAAATTAACTATCTCATCTGAAACCAGGACAGGACAATAGTCTATTTTTATCCAAACTCTGATCTTCTACTTTTTCTATAACCAAGGCATATGACTATGCTGCTGGATATGCATAACCCTCTAAACCTTCCAGCTTCACATTCTCTACCTTCTCAGCAGTAATGATCCAAAATAAATGATAATGGTATAAAGATATCCCAGCTGCACCTCATGGAAGAAATTTAGGCAAGAAATAGATTTTACTTCATTTTGAAACTAAAATAATCAGAAGGAAATAAAATTAGGTATCAATGAGAAAGAAGACCCGACAAAGGTTGCAGTATTGTTTCCAGTATCTATTTAAATTATTCCTTCTACTCCACCTCCTCCTATAAACCCTCAATTAAATATGCAGTTGTTTCACTTCTACAGGAGAGCAACTTTGTTTTTTCTTCTTCCTTCTTTCTTCCCCCTCTCTCCTCCAGCCCCCTAGTAAACAGTTACTGTGTCACTGGTTCTCTAAGTGACCCAGGCAGCTTTCTAGGCAAATATATGCTGTGTCTTAAATGGAATTTTTGCTTTGGGGTTAAAAATAACTGGCAGATCCATGTGAACCACTTAGTCTCATTATATTGGCTACAATAACACATTGTACTGTTCATCTGGGGTAAATTTATCCTGATATGGATAATCAACCTAATTTATTTTCTGTCTTTGGTGAAATTTTCTTGAAATATTCTTATTACTTTTTGTGAACCTCAAGATGATAATAAAATGCGCGCAGCATGGGGAATAAGCAGGAAGAGTTAGAATCCTATGTTCGGCTGGGAGATTATAACCTGGTGGCAATTACAGAAACATGGTGGGACAGTTCACATGACTGGAATGTGGTCATGGATGGCTATGTCCTTTTCAGAAAAGACAGGCCAGCCAGGCGTGGTGGTGGAGTTGCTCTCTATGTGAGAGAGCAACTACAATGTACTAAATTCTGCCCAGGAGCAGATGAGGAGAGAGTTGAGAGTGTATGGGTCAGGATCAAGGGGCAGGCTGGCAGGGGTGACACTGTTGTGGGCGTCTGTTACAGGCCACCAGATCAGGCTGAGGAAGTTGATGAGGCCTTCTATGGGCAGCTGAGAGTGGCCTCACAGTCACAGGCCCTGGTTGTTGTGGGTGACTTTAACTTCCCTGATGTTTGCTGGAAGGACCATTCAGCCAGCCAGCCACAGTCCAGGAGGTTCCTCCAGTGCATTGATGATAAATTCCTCATGCAGATGGTGGAGGAGCCGACTAGGAGAGGTGCACTACTGGATCTCATCCTCACTAACAAGGAGGGTCTGGTCGAAGCAGTAAAGGTTGAGGGCTGCCTGGGTTGCAGTGACCATGAGATGGTGGAGTTCAGCATCTTGTGTGGCAGGAACAGAACAGCGAGTAGAATTGCAACCCTGGACTTCAGCAGGGCTAACTTTGGCCTTTTCAAGCAATTGCTGGGGGAAATCCCATGGGCAAGACTGCTTGAAGGAAAAGGGGCCCAAGAGAGCTGGATTACATTCAGAGATTGCTTCTTCCATGATCAGGATCAGAGCATCCCCACACGTAGGAAGTTGAGGAAGGGAGCCAGGAGGCCTGCATGGTTGAATAGGAATCTATTGAGTATGCTCAAGCAGAAGAGGAGAGTTTACAGGTCATGGAAGCAGGGGCTGGCCACTTGGGAAGAATATAAGGCTGCTGTTAGAGGATGTAGGAAGGCAACTAGGATAGCCAAGGCCTCCTTAGAATTACAGCTGGCGAGAGGGGTCAAGGACAGCAAAAAGAACTTTTTCAAATACATAGCAGATAAAACTAATACCAGAGGCAATGTAGGCCCACTGAGGAATGGGGTGGGTGCCCTGGTGGCGGAAGATACAGAGAAGTCAGAATTACTGAATGCCTTCTTTGTCTCTGTCTACTCTGCTGGAGGCTGTCCTGGGGAGCCCTGTACCCCTGAGACCCCAGATGAAACCAGGTCAATGGAGGAGCTTGCTTTAGTTGATGAGGACTGGGTTAAGGAGCAATTAAATAGACTGGACATCCATAAATCCATGGGTCCAGATGGGATGCATCCGCGAGTGCTGAGGGAGCTGGCTGAGGTCATTGCTGGACCGCTCTCCATCGTCTTTGCCAAATCTTGGGAAACGGGAGAGGTGCCCGAGGATTGGAGGAAAGCAAATGTCACTCCAGTCTTCAAAAAGGGCAAGAAGGAGGACCCGGGTAACTATAGACCGGTCAGCCTCACCTCTGTCCCTGGGAAAGTAATGGAACAACTTATCCTTGGTGCTATCTCAAGGCATATCAAGGATAAGAAGGTTATTAGGGGCAGTCAGCATGGCTTTACCAAGGGTAGGTCATGCTTGACCAACCTCATAGCCTTTTATGAGAATGTTACAAGGTGGATGGATGATGGCAGAGCCGTGGATGTGGTCTACCTTGACTTCAGTAAAGCCTTTGACACAGTCTCCCACAGCATCCTCACAGCTAAGTTGAGGAGGTGTGGTCTAGACAATAGAGTAGTGAGGTGGGTTACAAACTGGCTTAAGGAGAGAAGCCAGAGAGTGGTAGTCAATGGTGCGGAGTCTAGTTGGAGGCCAGTATCTAGTGGAGTGCCTCAGGGGTCAGTACTGGGGCCAGTATTATTCAATATATTCATTAACGACTTAGATGAGGGAATAGAGTGTACTATCAGCAAGTTTGCTGATGACACTAAGCTGGGAGGAGTGGCTGACACGCCAGAAGGCTGTGCTGCCATCCAGGGAGACCTAGACAGGCTGGAGAGTTGGGCGGGGAATAACCTAATGAAATTTAACAAGGAAAAGTGTAGAGTCCTGCATGTGGGCAGGAACAACCCCAGGTTCCAGTATAGGTTGAGAAATTACATATTAGAGAGCAGTGTAGGGGAAAGGGACCTGGGGATCCTGGTGGACAACAGGATGACCATGAGCCAGCACTGTGCCCTTGTGGCCAGGAAGGCCAATGACATCCTGGGATGTATTAGAAGGGGGGTGGTTAGTAGATCAAGAGAGGTCCTCCTTCCCCTCTACTCTGCCCTGGTGAGACCCCATCTGGAATATTGTGTCCAGTTCTGGGCCCCTCAGTTCAAGAAGGACAGGGAACTGCTGGAGAGGGTCCAGCGTAGGGCAACCAAGATGATTAAGGGAGTGGAGCACCTCCCTTATGAGGAAAGGCTGAGGGAGCTGGGTCTCTTTAGTTTGGAGAAGAGGAGACTGAGGGGTGACCTTATTAATGTTTATAAATATATAAAGGGTGAGTGCCATGAGGATGGAGCCAGGCTCTTCTCGTTGGCAAACGATGATAGGACAAGGGGCAATGGGATCAAGCTGGAACACAAGAGGTTCCACTTAAATTTGAGAAAAAACTTCTTCTCAGTAAGGGTGACAGAGCACTGGCCCAGGCTGCCCAGGGGGGTTGTGGAGTCTCCTTCTCTGGAGACATTCAAGACCCACCTGGACATGTTCCTGTGCAACCTCACCTAGGCGTTCCTGCTCCAGCAGGGGGATTGGACTAGATGATCTTTTGAGGTCCCTTCCAATCCCAAACATACTGTGATACTGTGATACTGTGGTAAAAGAAGAATTGTGAAGCATAATGCATAAAGGTGCTATGCCTTTAGTAGGATTAAGAGACATTTGCTTATATGCATGACTGTGTGCTTTGTCTCTCATTGAGTATAAAAATAAGCACCTCATGAAACAGCAAATGTATTATGTTGGGTTTTTTTGTTTGGTTGGTTGGTTTTTTTGTTTTTTTTTTTTTCTGCCTGCCTAAAAGAAACATAACAAGTCATTTTGCATTTTGAAATCTACTGAGAGCAACAATGGATCATTAAGTTTTTCTTAATTCCACCTGGTGGAGTGTGTAGAGGAGTCCCCTGTGATATCATATAGTGACACTTTCATTATCTTAAAATATTTCTGTATGCAGACAAAACTATTCCTGTAATATTACTGTCTCACTGTGTATTGCATACATGGAAGACTGATTTGCATCGTTATCCTTGGGTCTTTATGGTTCGCTAAGGGTTGATGAAGTCATGTGCATTCACTGTGGACCTTAGTGAGCCATATTATTTCTTTGATATTACTTAGTGTATGAAAGTGTAAGGATAATAAGATAGTAACTTTTGTGTTCCATAACTTTCCATATATTTGTAAGAGAACTGTAGTGTGGCACAACAAGTAAAAGAGCTTTTATGTTCACATTTTAAAATAAATGATTATGGTAAGAATTTCAATTAACTCAATTACGATATCTTAACTACCAGTAAATTATAGAAGCAGCAGTATAGCATTACATGCTTTTCAGTGTAGTTTTATACATAAAACTGTAGTTACAGGTTCTGTTTAAAACATCTAATTTAAAACTTACATAATATAGAGATAAAAATTCTATTTATTTCTATTTCCTCTTGATGTCATTTGCAAAGCAAACAAAACAAAACAAACCCTGCATGTATATTGCACATTTTCAATATGTTTATACTGTAGACTAAGAATTATTTTTTCTAGAAGTAAGTTGTTTTTACTAGTGTTGTCTGTGATGCAGCATTGGGATATACCAAACAAAATCTTGAAAATCTGTCTTTCTGGTAAAATGAGCAAGCCTGGACCCAGCAGGACTGTTAAATCAAAAAAAACCCAACATGTATTTGACCTTTTTCTTTTACTTTTTTTCTCTTCCCCAAGAAGTAGCATGGACATCAACATGCCTTTTAAATCTAATTCTACCTCTTATTTGTTTCCAAGTGTACTTTCAGAGGGTAATTACACATCTAAATAACTTTGTTTACTTTGTTTCTGGTTCTCGTTTCTGGTTCTTGGTATGATTGCAGCTTTACATTGAACCATAGTATTCCAGTGATTTTTGCTATTGACTTCACTGGGACCAATCCTATAAATAAAGCTGCTCATTTTGGGATCCATTCTTATCGTTGTGAAAAATTTCAAAGTGTAGTAATGTTTTCTGTGATTCCATTCTAAAACAAATGAAGTGAGAAAGCAGTGCTTTTTTACTTCAGTCTCTCAGACACAGCAAAAAATATTTACTGCTTCAAACCAAACCAATCAAACAACGAAACAAAAAACAAAATAGAGGAGGACCAAAGCCTCAGAACTAACCCTCAAGCATAATTGTTTAATTTTCAAATTATTTTAAAGAAAGTATTCACATTTCAAATGTGATACCTGAGGATGCCTTGAAAAAATGGCCTGCATTTTCTTGGAATATTATAACAAATCTTAAGTTCAATAACTAGAAATGATTATTCTTTTTTCTTGTCTCCTTACACAGTGTTCTATTAAAATTGTTTCTCTTTAATGGAGTTCTTCCAAAAACTTCAGATTATCTTGCATTCTGTTTCTACATTGTTTGATCTGTCAAGTCTTCAGCTAGCTTTTTTTTTTTTAACACACTGATGACTGAGTTAATGACTTTATTTCTTTTTTGTCCAATGTACTCAGGTTTTGCATTTGTTACTAATTAGAAATCAAATTATTCTCATTAAAGGGTCTTGTAACCTTTTCCTACAATGAGAAAGGGCCAAGATTTCTCATCTGAAAAAAACTGTACAACTGTCAGCACCTAATGGGTTTGTCAATGTTATTAGAAGTAAATAATAAACACAGAAAATGACTTGACATGAACTTTTGAAAATGATCTACAATGAACTTTCCAACACAGATCAATATATTTCCAAGAGAGTGACTATTTATTGAAGGCACTAAAAGCTTTAGTGAAAGAATTTTCCTGTTCAGTTAGCCTAGATTACTTTCCAAAATGTGAAATGGAGAAATGATACAAGATACACAGCATGGAACAAATACTATATATTTAGGTAAAGTGTGTTTTTATCTTCTCTTGCTTAGATAGTAAAGAATGTAGAGCAAATCAAGTATATTATGAAAAGCTATTTCATATGTTTTGCTTGTGCCATTTTAACCTGTGGTCTTTGCATGTCATTAAGCTTGAAGTTCTAATTTCTGAAGAGATTGCCTCCTGTTCTATATTATTATATAATCTTTATTTTATTTTTTTTATTTATTTTTATTTTATTTTATTATTTTATTTATTTTTATTTTCACACATTAAAATATAGTGTAGGAAATGAATGCATATTCACTCGTGTAGTAATAAGGTTTCCAAATAGTGAAACAGTTGAAGTTCCTTTACTCCTCTCTAAAATATCACAGTATCAAAGTATCACAGTATGTTTGGGATTGGAAGGGACCTCAAAAAATCATCTAGTCCAATCCCCCTGCTGGAGCAGGAATGCCTAGATGAGGTTACACAGGAACATGTCCAGGCAGGTTTTGAATGTCTCCAGAGAAGGAGACTCCACAACCTCCCTGGGCAGCCTGTTCCAGTGCTCTGTCACCCTCACTGAGAAGAAGTTTTTTCTCAAAGGGCACAGTACTGGCTCATGGTCATTCTGTTGTCCACCAGGACCCCCAGGTCCCTTTCCCCTACACTGCTCTCTAATATGTAATTTCTCAACCTATACTGGAACCTGGGGTTGTTCCTGCCCACATGCAGGACTCTACACTTTTCCTTGTTAAATTTCATTAGGTTATTCCCCGCCCAACTCTCCAGTTTGTCCAGGTCTCGCTGGATGGCAGCACAACCTTCTGGCGTTTCAGCCACTCCTCCCAGCTTAGTGTCATCAGCAAACTTGCTGATAGTACACTCCATTCCCTCGTTTAAATTGTTAATGAATATATTGAATAATACTGGCCCCAGTACTGACCCCTGAGGCACTCCACTAGATACTGGCCTCCAACTAGACTCCGAACCACTGACTACCACTCTCTGGCTTCTCTCCTTAAGCCAGTTTGCAACCCACCTCACTACTCTATTGTCTAGACCACACCTCCTCAACTTAGCTGTGAGGATGCTGTGGGAGACTGTGTCAAAGGCTTTACTGAAGTCAAGGTAGACCACATCCACGGCTCTGCCATCATCCATCCACCTTGTAACATTCTCATAAAAGGCTATGAGGTTGGTCAAGCATGACTTACCCTTGGTAAAGCCATGCTGACTGCCCCTAATAACCCTCTTATCCTTGATATGCCTTGGGATGGCACCAAGGATAAGCTGTTCCATTACATTGCCAGGGATAGAGGTGAGGCTGACCAGTCTATAATTACCCAGGTCCTCCTTCTTGCCCTTTTTGAAGACTGGAGTGACATTTGCTTTCCTCCAGTCCTCAGGCACCTCTCCCGTTTCCCAAGACTTGGCAAAGATGATGGAGAGCGGTCCAGCAATGACTTCAGCCAGCTCCCTCAGCAGCCGTGGATGCATCCCATGGATTTATGGATGTCCAGACTATTTAATTGCTCCCTAATCCAGTCCACATCAACTAAAGCAAACTCCTCCATTGACCTGGCTTCATCCGGGGTCTCAGGGGTACAGGGCTCCCCAGGACAGCCTCCAGCAGAATAGACAGAGACAAAGAAGGCATTCAGTAATTCTGACTTCTCTGTATCTTCTGCCACCAGGGCACCCACCCCATTCCTCAGTGGGCCTACATTGCCTCTGGTATTAGTTCTATCCGCTATGTATTTGAAAAAGTTCTTTTTGCTGTCCTTGACCCTTCTTGCCAGCTGTAATTCTAATGACGCTTTGGCTTTCCTAGCTGCCTTCCTACATCCTCTAACAGCAGCCTTATATTCTTCCCAAGTGGCCAGCCCCTGCTTCCATGACCTGTAAACTCTCCTCTTCTGCTTGAGCATACCCAACAGATCCCTATTGAACCACGCAGGCCTCCTGGCTCCCTTCCTCAACTTCCTACGTGTGGGGATGCTCTGATCCTGATCATGGAAGAAGCAATCTCTGAATGCAATCCAGCTCTCTTGGGCCCCTTTTCCTTCAAGCAGTCTTGCCCATGGGATTTCCCCCAGCAATTGCTTGAAAAGGCCAAAGTTAGCCCTGCTGAAGTCCAGGGTTGCAATTCTACTCGCTGTTCTGTTCCTGCCACACAAGATGCTGAACTCCACCATCTCATGGTCACTGCAACCCAGGCAGCCCTCAACCTTTACTGCTTCGACCAGACCCTCCTTGTTAGTGAGGATGAGATCCAGCAGTGCACCTCTCCTAGTCGGCTCCTCCACCATCTGCATGAGGAATTTATCATCAATGCACTGGAGGAACCTCCTGGACTGTGGCTGGCTGGCTGAATGGTCCTTCCAGCAAACATCGGGGAAGTTAAAATCACCCACAACAACCAGGGCCTGTGACTGTGAGGCCACTCTCAGCTGCCCATAGAAGGCCTCATCAACTTCCTCAGCCTGATCTGGTAGCCTGTAATAGACACCTACAACAGTATCACCCCTGCCAGCCTGCCCCTTAATTCTGACCCATACACTCTCAACTCTCTCCTCATCTGCTCCTGGGCAGAATTTAGTACATTGTAGTTGCTCTCTCACATAGAGAGCAACTCCACCACCACGCCTGGCCGGCCTGTCTTTTCTGAAAAGGACATAGCCATCCATGACCACATTCCAGTCATGTGAACTGTCCCACCATGTTTCTGTAATTGCCACCAGATCATAATCTCCCGACCGAACATAACTCCTCCTCCTTATTCCCCATGCTGCGTGCATTGGTGTAGAGGCATTTCAGGGAGCGAGCAGAGCACACCCATTTCTCCCTAAGGGCACAGGAGGTCACCTGGTCCTCATCAGTTTTAGAATGTTGTCCCACTGGGACAAGCCTAGCTACAACCTCATCTCCCTTAGAGCCTAGTTTAAAGCTTTCCAAATGAGCCCAGCTAATTCCTGCCCCAGCATCCTTTTGCCCCTACGAGATAAACCTTTCCCGTGTGACACTGTCCAGACTGGTGTCTTATAAAACCAACTATTGTCAAAAAATCCAAAGCCCTGCCTGTAGCACCACTCTTGCAGCCAACCATTTAGAGACTGAATTTTCTTGTTCCATCCCACATTGTCACTTGAAGATGGAAGGAGTGAAGAGAAGATCACTTGGGCCCCTGAGTCTTTCACCATCCTTCCCAAGACCTTGAAATCATTCTTCATTTCCCTCAGACTACGGGAAGCAGCTTCCTCCCCATCTGTCTGGAAGACCAGCAGTGGGTAGTAGTCTGTTGGGTGCACCAGTTTGGGGAGCTCTCTAGCGATATCCTTGATCCGGGCTCCAGGTAGACTACAAACTTCCCTAAGATGAGGGTCAACTCTGCATATTGGGCCCTCTGTTCCTTTCAGAAGGGAATTTCCTGTTACTATCACCCTTCTTTCTTTCTTATCAGAGGCAGTCTTAAGTTGTGAATTCAACCACCTCTTCCTATGTGATCTTGTAGGCAGGCTTGGCACTGGCTCCTCACCTACCTCTTCTTCAAAATCCAGGGTCTCGAACCTATTACAGAGGGGCACCTGGGGAGACAAAGCAGGCGGGGAGGGGGACTGCCTGTGACGCCGAACCAGAATACGCTTCCAACCCTCGTCGTCTTTTAGGTCCCCTACCTCTGCCCAACAGCAACAAGGGTGGGGCCGTCTCAGGACTTCTGCGTCTGTCCGAGAGGGCAGAAGGTCCGTCTCCTTTTGGGGGGTACCTCCCTGGGACCTTCCCGACTGGCATGTCAGGGTGTTACTCCACCAGTCGATCTCCCTTTCACACTCCCTGATGGACCTCAGCATCTCAACCTTCTCCTTAAGTTTCACAACCATGTCGAGCAGATCTTGCACCTGCTCACACCTCACACAGGTGGAGTGCTGGCCTCCCTCCCTTGGCAGCAGCAGGCTCTGGCACTCCCTGCAGCCGGAGACCTGAACAGCCGCCGTTCGGGACAGAACCTCAGTCTGTGTTGCCACAGTCTGAGACAAGCTCTCCTCCTGGAGGCGACCATGGTCGTCAGTAGTCTGGGATGCTGGCAGTAAGTTAGAGGGTCTTGATAGCTTCAAGCAGGCTGTCTAGGAACAGCTTTTCTGTTTTCAGAACTGGTTAACACATCCAGAACTTTTGGCAAAATCTGGCTTACAGCTTCAGTGGGACATTGGAGGTGGCTTTTTAAATACTTTTCTTCCTATTGTCCTTGATCAAAGAATGGACGACTGCAGACTTGGCTCTCAGTATATAGAAAAAAAAAAAAAAAAAAATGATTTGCTGTATGTGATTTTGAAGATTTAAAGTGTTATGTAATTGGTAAGACTAAATTATTAAGATGATACAGGCTTTAAAGGAAATCAACTACAAAGAAACATCAAAGAAAAACTCTGCCGTTCTTTATATATATTACAGGATGACTTAGTCTTTTTTTGAAAAACTGTATACATACAGCATATGTGAAATATAAATCATATACATGTATATCTAATTAAAACCATAACAATTGCCTATAAGCAAGACAAAACAAGGCTACTTTATTAGAAAAGTGGTTCAGTTGTTAATAAGCTGTTTACAAGACTGCCAAAATGTAATTGTTTGGGAGGAATTTGAAGGCTGATTTTTTTCCTCAGGCTAGCTTTTTAGAAAGTATCAGCAAAATGATCAAAAGATTTCTTCTAATTAGTTTGCAGAAATCACATTGTTTTTCATGTGAAAGAAGACCAAGAATATTCTGTTCTGTTTTAAAGAAATGCATACAGCTTTGTGGCATGGACATGAAGATCATCAAACTGTCTTGTTTAAGAGTAAGGGGTCAATTCTGCTTTTTTATGAAATTTATATCTAAGTTGTTACCTCTGAAAACTTTACTTTGTATATGGCCAGTAGTGACCTGTGTGTACTGTATGTAGGTCCTATAGATACCCTGTACAGAGATAAGCCTGAGTATGACCCACACCTATAGACGAGAACAAAACAAATTTTGCCCAGCAGCTGCTCTCCTAAGGAAATTTTTTAGAATTGAATGGGTTATGGAAGTAGCCACAATTGTGTTGAAGTAGGAAACAGGATGCTTTTCTTTGTTTTTGATCTTTCCTTCAGTGGTATTTGACTAAGAGAAGAGAGGATTTAGATATGAATAATGAAGAAACTAAAGAGGTTCAGACTCACATTGGTGGAGAACAGGAGCTACCCAGGCAGTCTGTGATGTCTGAACACAGCAGATGAAGGCTGAAAAAGCAGTTGAGGATGAGCCAAGTCTGGATATGTTGTAAAGACAAGTACTTCACAAAAAATGCTGAACTGTGCCTTGGAAAAGTAGGATGGACAAAGATGCACATATAAGGAATTATTAAAAATGTTGATTGTGATACTGTCAAACATTTCCATGCTTTATGTGCAACCTTGTTAGGTTTCCTTTCTGTGTTTGTTTACTATAGGGTACCACACTACATTTTAATGGATGAAAAAAGTATAAGTTTAGAGAAAGTTTTCTAGTAAAATTTCTGTATGTACTTTTACAGATATCAGTAGGCTTTGGCTCAGAAATGTTTTCACTAGAGTCAATAGAGTACAGCAAAAAATTTGCACAATGTCTGTTTAGAAAGGCAACCTGATTCATTGCACTTGTGGTTGAATCTTTAACAATGAAAGAAAATTAGTTCTCTTGGCATTTGTATCTTTCAAGAATGTTACTATGTAATGACCTGTGCAGGAAAAGCTCTCTATATAGGAAAATTTAAACATGGGCAAAATAGTACACATTAAGGTAATCCTGTGTATAGGATGATGTAATTCTGGCAGAGTGAGGAAACAGTGGAATGAACACCTCACTGAACTCTTAATATAGGAACAAATGACAACAGTAATGTTGTCTAAAACAATAAATTCTTTTGTCTTTACTAAAAGAAAATTAAATTAATCAATCATAATTAAATGCACCTTTGTTTTCCTTAAAATGTTATACATACAAAGATAATACAGAGAAGATATCAAAACTGTAAACTGAATTTTTTGAAACATAAAATAATTTTCAGATATATGCAGTCTCGCTGAATTCCCATTTTTCTGTCATATTACCCGAATTAATGGAATGCTTTCCTAGTTCATGTTTGAAGCAAGAAAAGAATACTTAGATTAAAAGCTATTATATGATAATATTTTAAAAAGAGAAATAAAATATTCAATCATCCCTAATTTATAAATTCTGTTTGCATTAATGACTAATCATTTATAGAAAGTGAGATTTTGGAAATTTCCACTAGCATTTGAGGTTTTGCGGGTATCATGTGATTTTAAACCAGTGCCCTTATTACATTTCAGGAGTTTAGATTTTTTAAAACATATATTCAGATTTTTGATCTCATAGCTCATTCAGTGGTTTTTTTTTTCCAAGCATCTTCAAACTGTAAAGGTTTCTTCAAACCTTATTCTGAATGAAACAGAAGAACCAATAATATCTGATGTGGGTGACAGTCACAACAGATCTGAAAGTTCAAGTGTTGAGCATGTAATATTTTTCTGACCTCCTAATTGAATTAAATACTAAAAAAAAAAAAAAAAAAAAAAAAGCAGTTCACTTCAAAAAATATATAGTATTAATAAAAAAATAAGAAATCATATTGAAGCAGGGAAAATATTTAAATATTTTCTAATATCAGCAGCTCAGTCCTTAAAAACAGGACATCCCCAAAAGAGAATATTAGTACGTTGGTGAGAAAAGGGGTTTGGTTTAGACATGGGGAAATTAGTTCAAATGAATTGGAGGGAATAATCTTTTAATTATTTATTTTATATTTTCTTTTAGGAATTAACGTGAAGCAAGACTTTATTAAGCTGTGTTTTGTATTCAAAAGTGGGCACATTTCCCAGGATTTAGAGGTTTACTGTGGTTGTTTAGTGCAGTATGATCTGATGGCTTACAATGGGATTTACGAAATGGAGAACAGTCTCATGAAGGTATTCCCCTACCTATTCTCAAAGAGCTCCAGTTAATATCTATACTGTAGAAAATTAATTCATATTAACAATTCCATAGTTAACTAGATTTTTTTTGTAGCCATTGAATCTCTGGGCAGAGGGAAACATCTCTGTTTTCTGAAGAGGTTAATCTTTTGTGAAGTTCTGACACAGGTTTATAGATATTACATATTTTTTTATAGAGTGTTGCTTGGAAAAGAGTAATTAAAACCCTAATATTTTTGACATAATCTTACAATTTTGCCAGCAACTCATATAGACAAGTTGTCGTCTCTATGTAGAAAATTTAAACTGTACCTACCTGTTTTATATTATACAGTGACAGACTATCTCAGTGCTTTGGCTTAACATGAGAGAGATCAGAGAGATTGGAGAGATTAGAAATAACGCCACAGCCAGGCTAGTAGCAATGAGCAGCACTGATATGGTGTCTGGGACTTTGGTAGCATTTATCTGTCACACCTGCACTTTGCGGGGTGGGAGAAGAGCACCTCCTTTCTATCCTTTCAAGCCTTTCTATCGGTAATGAGAAAGCTTAGTAGGGACTAATTAAAAGTTCTAGGTAAGCTTTAAAATAAGTAAAAGGGAACTATAGGTGTGCACTTCAGTTATACGCAGATGTGAATGAAGAAGGGAAAAAATTGTTTTCTGAGGTTTCAAAGTCACTTGATATTGGCTTGGAAGCTTTTACCTTGAAATTTAAAAAAACTTCATGAAGATCACTATTTTTTTTTTTTTTTTTTTTTTTTTTTTACTTTTACTCTGATTAAACTTTTTAAAATGTTTTGTAAAAGTTATTTAGTGCTGTAGGTAAGAACTAATGAAGTTTATAGGTAGCAAAGTTCCCCTAAACTTTAAAAAAACAATCCCATTAAACAAGAACCCATCCAAACTTAAGGTCCTGTGAACACTGAAGATCTATCAGCTGTGTTATAACAACACAGAAGTTGTTCTTATGACACCGTATTGTAAAAAGTGGCTGGTTTTAGTAACATGGTGACTGTAAAGCAGAATTCCAAGAAATGTCATAGCTTTGAATTTTGTCAACAATTACGTAATTATTTGCATGGAGTATAAAAAGTGTCTATGTCACATCTAAGAGGAGCTGTTCAATAGCACTACGGTTCACTGTTTCAGGACTACCTTGTTGTAACTAAACTATTGAATATAAAGATGAAACCTTAGAGACCTTACTTATCTATAAACAGAAAGAACCGTGATGGGCTGTTAAGTCTGTTTTTCTCATTAATAGTTAAAACATCACTAGTAATTCCTGTCATCTTCAGGGGGAATTATGAATGCTTTTATAATCTCTGTACACAGAAATAGGACAAACTGTGTCAGTTTTTAGCAAACGTTGTGCTAGGCACCTAATGTCTTGGGATTTAAAAAAAAAAAAAAATAAAAAAAAAAATAATCAGCACTAGTGCCTAGCTAAATCAGTGCTACTTGGAAAGAGAAGAAAAACAGTGAGAGAGCAGCAATAGTGTACCTCTCAAAAATAATAGATCTGGAAAATACAAACTTTGTCTGACCAGAGGCACTATGGTAGGCAATGCTGATGAGTAAAGTGCTACAGTGCTCCCAGGCTCATTTGTAAAATCTACTTTCAGACTTGGACATGAAAACCTGAAAGATAGATGGGAAGATTATATAGTCATAAAAGAGGAAGAAACAAATGTGAATGGACAGAATATAAAAATATATTGTGGCATTTCTAGTTTCCTCTTTTTATTTTCTTTAATCTAGGGTAGGGTTGTAAGTCAAAAGGAATATAAAAGATAAGAAAAAGAACCCCTATTAACAGATGAGAGTTCACATTATAAATAAAGGCTGCTGAGTTGAAGTAAAGTATGATGAAATGTACCCTAGGAAGCTAGAATTCCCATCTGAAAAGGTGAATAATAAATGAAAGGATTTTGGATATCTTCCAGTTTTAAAGAGAAATTCTGAATTTTTTTAATAACATATCAAAATAAGGAAGGCAACACCTCCAGGAACAACCAAAGCCTATATCAAAGGTAATTTTCAAGCCATTTGGCTATCACAAAATATCCAGTTAATAACCTGAGTATCATAAAGTCCCTATGCCACTCTATTGGCATAGAATATTTAGTCTCATTTCTTTACAAGAAAATTATAGCTGCATCATTCATGCAAATTAAGCTAAAATCTAGGAACTGTCTTAAAAACTATGATGAAATTTGGCTCCTACTCCAAGTGCAAGGTGGGTATCTCACCTTTTCTAATGCATACCATGACACACAGTCTCACAAAAATCTTGTCACAAGCAAGGCCTCCTCCTCATTTCTGTAAAAAAACAAAAACAAAAACAAAAACAAAACAAGCCACAAGTTCTGAAAAGTGAAGCCTGACAATCTAGGCAAAACTGGACAGAAGCCCAGGAAAGTGGAGAGGTTGCTAAAAAATGTCCCAGAATAACCTGAACAGGTTACTAATATCTGTTATTTTAAGAATAGCTATACAACAGCAGACCTTTCTTATTGAAAACTGTCAAGTTGAGAAGAACTCCACGGTTCGGCATTTAGCCCAGAACTGCAAGACTTTCCTGAGAATTATTGCTTTATTTCTTCAGGATTTGAATAGCGTACAATTTTTTACTCATTAGCAGATTAGAAAATGTGTTATGTCTGCTTTATTTTTATTGTATTATTCTTGTTTAATTACAGCAGTGTTAGGCTGAACTACATATCATTGGATAGCTTAAAAATATAACACAACTTTCTGCAGTGTTTCGCTGGAATTTTCCACCAGGATCAAAAATCAAGTTCTTAACACTCATGCTGTGATTGTTGCTTTTGAATTTGTGATAAAATGAATTAAGGTAACCATGCAAACAGTTTCTAAAAGCATACCTTGGAGTCCTTCTGCAAAACTAAAAGAAGCTATTTTTTTAAAGAAGCCTAATTAGCTGAATATTAACCTTTAGAGATATTGTGGCAGTTGCACATTCCCCTCCCCACCTTTTCCTTCAATGTGGAAAGTGCATGCACATCCCCCTCTCCCGCAACACATCCCCCATCTCCTTCAATGGGGCAGTTAATAGCTGCTTTTGTTTGCCATTAGCCAAGAGAGGGGAGAGGTGCCAAGAAGTCAGGAAGTTTCTGGGTGCCCATAGCCAGAGTGGGGCGGTGCAGAGAAGCCAAGAAGCTTCTGGAATGCCCACAGCCAGATCTGACAAGACTATAAAAAAAGAGTTTCTGATGAGGATCCCCTTTGTGTGGTCCTCTTAGAGCCACGGGCCTGCTGCTGTCGAGAGGCCCTCCCTGTAGGCTGGGACACCGTCTAAGGCAATCTCCTGGGACTGCCTCACCTCCGCGTGCGGGTGAGTGATAACTTAGTATATATTTTTTTCACTAGATAAGCGAGTGTATTTTCTTTGCTGGAATAAGCAAGTGATTTCCTCACTAGATAAGCGAGTGTATTAAATATTTCCTCGCTAGGTAAGCTAGTGTATTTTCCAGGAGTCAGGGACGGCTCTGGCGTTGTTTTCTTTTGAGTGTGAGTATGCACACTGTGGATGTCCATTATTCTTAATTGCTGTACCTCAATAATTTCCTCAACTGATATCCGAACCTGTATTTTATGTTAGTGGAGTGCTAACTAATTGTATAAACTTTGTTTCTAATTGTTTTTTTTTGTTTTGTTTTGTCTTTTTTTTTTCCCCGGACCCTTCTGGACAGAATAAAAGCCTGTTTTGGACCTAGTTGTCCACCTAAAACTAATTTTGGAGTCCCTCCCTGACAGATATATCTATGGAAGGAAAAGCAGGTTCATTAAAATAAAATGTAAGACCTCTGACTTAAGATAGGGTGACATTTTCAAATTACAGAGCTTTTTCTACTTAACTTTGCTGTATTTCACTTCACTCAGATAAATACCCATTATATACTACTACCTATCACTGCTGTTAAATGGTATGAACTACAATAAATATCAGTATGAGTAATTAGTAAGAGCCATAACAATACTGTACATCTCTGTAGGACTGTTGAATATTATCTCTTGACTTTTGGAATAATTCCAGTGATCCCCTTCATTTAACATGTATGATACTATAGAAACATGGTTTTGAAGCTGTTATACTTAGAAAAAAACCTGGATGTTGTAGACCAAACTTAGATTCATGTAAAAGTAATAGATGTATGGCATACCAGTGCTTTATCTGAGAACTTCCAAACAGAAGCTTATGATAATATATTTTAAATATTCATGCTACTTTGCACGGAAACTGTATTTGCAGTATACCATCATAGGAGCTAGCTCATGAAACTGTTTTACCAAAAAGTCGATTATAAATTTGAGACCCATGGATTCCCTCAAATTCCAGGTCAGTAAGGAGATTCCATTGACTTTTGTGGGACTGTCCATGTTTACATTTAGGTATATTCTGCAAAACTGTTCGTGCTTACCTGTTGATGTATATGTAAGTACATGGCCAAGTAAGAAGTACAAAGACCAAATAATGCACTTTTAACTGAGAAGAGTCTGTGAATAATATGGTGGAAGGACTCACACCAATTTGTTCATTTTGGGAGCATCAACTTTTATGGACAAGTGGGATTACAGTGTGAAGTTTGTCTTTGTAAGGCCCTTTTTTTTAAAGTACATTCATACCAGCAGTCTGTTATCTTGCCTTAAATATAAGTCACATGCTCTCACAGATTAATGACAGAACACAAATGAGAGACATATTCTTTTATTTTGCTTTAAGAGTGAGTTACAATATCACTGTTTTGTTAGGGAGCATTATTTTAGATGTTTACTTTAACATGACATTCCTCTTAAGAAATATAACAATCCAGTAACTTAAATTGTTGTAATAGGGGCAACCCGGTCTTAGTGAGGTGGTACATTAAGAATTAAGATCTTCACCACTGGTGATCTCTTCAGACATTGCTTTCACAATTCTATTTTTTTTATTCTTTGTATTTGATTGGTATAATAATACTGTAATTTGAGTTGACATTGAGATTCCCAATGCAGTCCTGTAGTGGGTCTACATCTTTGTTTTATCATGCAAACAATAACAACAGAAAACAGTGTGATGTTAAGGAGGAAACAAGAAACTACTCTCATTCTTAGGTGAGAAAAAATCAAAAGAAGAATAGTAACATAAACACTTTACAATTTTATCATGACCAAATTAAGGCTTTGGATAAAATGTAAAATACAGGAAAAGCGTAAAGTACAGAAAAATGTGGTTAGTTCTACTTTGCAGGAGCCATGAACATCTTTCAAGATACTTTATTATATAACAAGATCAACTGATACCTCTGAAAATCATGTGGCTCAACCGCAATGCAAAAATCATACTGATCTGCATCTAAACAAATATGCATGTATTAGTTTTTAGACTACTGTACCTGAATAAAAGTAATTAAAGCTTCTTCACAATAATGAGTGAATGTTTCTTGCTTATCCTCTGTGTACAAGGAAGCAAATTTAATATGCAAAGGCTGTAAAAGTAAGACTTAATCTGGTAGCATTTGTGAAATCACTGGGTATGAGGAAACGCATATACTGACAATAAATCTAATTCTGCTATTTCACATGACTGTAAGAACACCAGTTTATATTTATGTGATACCTTTTATCTAAAACACATCGTAGGTGAAAACAAAGCTGATAGATTTTTTCAGAGTTGTTCAAGCTGGTGAAAGCTATTATCTTCTACTATAAGAAGTCATACGAAATACACACTAGTGTGATCCTACAATGTATCCTCAGCCATTAAACACATATTAAACATCTATTTAGTCATGGTTTTGTTCTCCCAGAAGCTTAAATTCTGTGTTAGGGACTGTCAGCTTTCTTTTTAGCCTTGAGTAGGTGAAGAGAAAATAGGGTGTATTTTTGATAAGTCTATTCATAATTGATGATATCTTAATTGGAGTCCCAGAAAACAGATATACATGTAGTCTACTTTTCCCAAATGATAGTGGAAATCTGATTGTAATATCTGTTTTAACAGCAATTAAAACATTCGCTGACTTTCTGTTCAGCATTTGCATCTTACTGCACTGTTCCAAGTAAATGTGATGTATATTCTACTTTATCCCTGATTGAAAATTAAAAAGGTTCTGAAAAATGCATTAGTGGTGTAGTTTCCCTTAAATCAAAAAGTTAAATCAATAGTCATCATAAGCTACTGACATCAGATAAAAAAAAAACTTCTGTGCTCTTAGTTTGAGACATCCCATCAATAATATTGAATGTTTCTTTATTCATTAATTTCTGACTATCAGTCTGCAAGATACTCCTTGATGCATGTTGATGTGGTGTCATTGTTCTCATATCTGAGACCCGAAAGAAAGCTGTACTGTATAGCTCCAACTTTCCGAAAGGACTTAACGACATTATATAATGATGATAAAATTATATTTAGAAGTAGTTACTATGCATATAAAACAGAGAATTTCATGCTAATCCTACCTTAGTTCAAATGTTTTCACCTAACAAACCACAGTGAAAAGTGTTTTCTGTAAACAATAGATCTTTATTACAACATGGCTGTTATCAATGTCCCACTGTCTCAGATCTCTGATGAAGTGCAGTTTTAAGAAAATCTACCAATTTAAAAAATGGTGTGTCAATACCACCCATGTTCTGAATTTAAGGTCATTAGCTTTGAAAAGTCTGAGTCATAGAAAATGCATAGCAATTTAGAATTCAGAAATTCATTTGATCTAATCAGAGCAACTAAAGTATTAGACATGATGGCAGAAAGATTCTGGAGCTATTTCATAGATCATAGCTGTTAGTCATATAGGAATTTCTAAATGGAAAGCAAGTCTGGTAATTTAGACCACTCATGCATGAAATTACTATTAAAGTCAAAGGTAATCTTCCTGAATTGGATTACTAATGACTTCTGGGGTTGAGCCGTTATTGGTTATGAATCAATAGATATTTTTCTGAAAAGCATATCTGCTGAAGAAATATCTTGAAGGTCTTGGTGTTCGCCAATCTTGTCACAAAGACTCCATGAAAATTAAGCAACTTGAAGAGTATTTGAAACAAAAACAAAACAAAACAAAACAAAACAAAACAAAACAAAACAAAACAAAACAAAAAAAGAGAGAGAAGTCAGAGTCTGACTTTCTTTTTAGTAATAACTTGAGTAGTGCTTACCTAAAACTCATTATGAAAGTTGTTCCCCTTATTTCAGTGTACACTGTTTAATACAATTTATCACATACCTATATGAAGAAATATATTCCAGAGACAAATTCAAGTAGGCTATAACTACATTACTTAAACACTAAATGTCCAAGCCCTGAGTTAATTCTATCATTATCCTGGGGACTCGTCAGAGAAGGCCAGCTGTAATAGAGCAGCTGTCTGGCCTTCATGCTCTTTGATTCAGGGCTGTTTGAGAAGCCCTGGGAGGGGCTGGCCCTCTCTCATTCAGGAGCTGCCTTTACCCTGAACTGCTCTGCTATGGTCCCTCCCTGAGCTACATCTCATCCACACCTCTTCTTGCCATGTACCTTGCTGATCTGGACCAGGACACTGACCTACAGCCTCCTGGCTTCACTTCAGACTTACATCATCAATGGGAATTTGCCTGGCAATCCAGGGCCAGTTACCTGACCTTGGTTACGGTTCTGTGCTGCTCTTGTCTGGGTGCTTTGTTGTTGTGTCCTTGACAGTGAGGCCACTGCTCTGTCTGCTTTGCTGTCACCCTTGGCTCCCAGTTTGCCTTCCCTTGTGGAGCAGAAAGCTGTTGGTGCTCCCTGATGCTGATTTCTGTATTATATTATAATAATTTCAGATTCTGAATGGTAGACAGTCATACAATTGCATATTGTATGCATACACATAGTAATTAAATACTTGATATTTTTCTCTAAAAAGGTATCATTTTCCTCTTCTCAGATTACAGAAATTTAAAATATGTAACATGGAAGATTAAGCCTTTGATTTTGAGTATGACATATATGAATACACGTGAAAAGTATATATCATGAGAGAGAAATTAATAAATAATAAAGAAGACTTCAGCATCTAAGTGAAGATCTTACGGAGGGAGGAAAGTTAAGGATAGATTTTCAGTGTCCCCCGCAGAGGTAGGAATCAAATCCAGTCAGTCCATGGCTGTGTTCACTAAGCACTGCAGCATCCATTCCTGCCCATGATTTTCTTATTGCTCAATTATATAGGCAGAATAATACCTTTCCAGGGTTGGCAAAAACAATTCTGAAGAATAAAAGATATGGAAAGAGAAACAATGAATTTCAGCTAACATGACTTCACTGCTGAAGTACAGCCAGCTGGAGATAAGAAAAGCCGTGCTGAAGACAGGCATGAGGCAGTGATTGATAGCCTTGTTTGAGAGATGGATGAGATCAGTCTGACAGTTTCTGGCACAAATTGGATTTTCTGCTGTTCAGGCAACTTAATTTCATTTATGTTCATTTATGCCAGCTGGGTGTGTGTATCTTCTTCTCTTCCCCCTTCCATGTGCTGTAGCTTCACATTTTTTTTCCTAAAAAACATCTCTACCTTTGGTAAAAAAATGTGATTAAATGACAGCTTTTCACTTAATACATCTAGCTGACTTTCTTCAATTTTCCCTTTTGTGTACTCAGTAAAAAAAAAAAAAAAAAAGGAAATCTTTATGTGCTCTTTATTATGATTCTACCTGGAGCTACCTGGAGATATGCAATTCTGACCACAGGCCAGTGTCATTTTATTGACACTGACCTGTGAAATATTTCCTGTCCTGTTATCTGTCTGTTGTTCTCTAGCTTTCAAGGTCTGTGTTCCCTCTGACTCTGAAGTTATATATCAGATAGCAGTGTGACCACTGCCCCCTGTGTGCTCTACAGTAATGCATCAAGTATGCCATCAAGAGAAATTATATCTTTTTATGAACATTTGAGTCTGTATTTTTCAGTACAAAAAAGAGGCAGCTGTGCTTGAATTAGGATTTCAGATATCACTTAAATTTGGAAATAAGTTGATTGTTTAGCACAATTTTAACAATGGAATTGAAAGGATTCAGGCTAGTGTTTTGTAGAACATGATATTTCTGTTCTAATACTGAAGCAGATATAAAATGGCAGGAAAAAAATAAGAATAATGTCAGAGATAGGTGTTTTTTGTTTTTTGGTTTTTTTCTGTTTTTTTAATAATTCAGTTTTGAATTACAAACTTACAACATGATGGTAAATCTGCAAACTTCTAGCAAACTTGTTATGGCTTACAAATGTCATTGGTCCTAAATCTGAGCTGCAGAATATAAGTGCTGAAAGTATTTTACAGTGGCAATAGTAGGAAAACAAACAAACAAACAAAAAAAAATTGAAAGAAAATTCATGCTCTCACATAATTTTTGAACATGCACATCTTTATGTACAATATCTTACACTCTGAATATGTGGATCTGTGTATGTATTTATGTAAGCATAAGCTTATGTGAGTATTGTAATGATTGTTAATCAGATTGATAGATATACACCATAAAAATATCTTCCAATATTAGGATTAGTACTGGTATATGTGAAATCAAGAGTTCTGTTCACTGGAAGTTTAAAAGAAGCAGGAAGCTGGAAGTTTGAAAGAGCAGATTTCCCTGAATAGGGAAATAGATGAAGGACTAGAAAGTACCTTACAGGTTGCATTTCTATGATATAGTGAGCGTATGAACTATGAACAACTGGTTTTGAATGTTTAATAAAGAAGTGTACAAATATGAAGTCATGTCTTCTTTGTAAGGGGCTCCTATTACAGCATAGGTGGACACAAAAATGAGCAGGACAGGTCTAGTCACTCACACTTGTCCCTGTCCATGGATATTTTGGAAACGGAGGAAAGGGAAGCAGGGAATGAGAAGAATTAATGCTTCTATTCCTTTTACATCTCTTTACTCTTTACTTAGGCCAGCAGCACGGCTTATTAGCCAGTAGTATCTCAAGTCTTGAAAGAAATATGGGAGAAGTGGGATCGAGTGGGAGTTATTGAAAAATGTCTGAACAATGCAGTCATTGGTCCCAGCCACCATGGGTTCATGAGGAGAAAGTCTTCCTTGATGAACTTAATTTCGTTCCATGATAAGGTTACCCATCTAGTTGACAAAGAGAAGCCTGTCAATGTAACCTTTTGGATTTCAGTAAAACCTTCAATACTGTCTCTCACGGTATCCTCCTGGACAAGATGTCCAGCGTACAACTGGACAAACACACAATGCAGTGGGTGAGCAATTGGTTGATGGACCGGACTCAAAGGGTTTTAGTAAAAGTGGTTATGTCGGGCTGATGACCAGTCACTAGCAGAGTTCCACAGAGATCAATCTTAGGGCCAGTGCTCTCCAATGTCTTCATAAACCACTTAAACTCTGGACTTGAGGAATTACTTGGTAAGTTTGCTGATGACACAACATTGGGAGGAGCTGTCAACACTCTTGAGCGCTCAGAGGATCTGAGGATGGATCTAGACAAATTGGAGAACTGGGCAGTCACCAACCACATGAAGGGGGTTCGGCTTGACAGCAAGTTGAACATGAACCAACAGTGTCCCTGGTAGCCAAGAGGACCAACCATGTCCTGCGGTGCATCAAGTACCACATCGCGAGCCAGGCGAGGGAGGTAATTGTCCCTCTCTACTCTGCATTTGTGCAACCTCACCTGTAGCACTGTGTGCAGTTCTGTGCAATACAGTATAATAAGGATATTAAGCTACTGGAGACTGTCCAGAAGGGGGCTATGAAGTTGGTGAAGGGTTTGGAGGAGGTGAATGACAAGCGGCTATAGTCACTTGATTTGTTCAGCCTAGATGAGACTAAGGGGAGACTTTGTCACGGTCTACAGCTTCCTCACAAGGGGAGGAGGAAGGGTGGGCAGAACCCAAGGGAATGGCAGGAAGATGTGCCACGAGAGGTTCAGGACATTAGGAAAACGTTCTTCACCCAGAGGGTGGTGAAGCACTGGAACCGTCTCCCCAGGGAGGTAGTCATGCCTCCAAGCCTGACATTATTCAAGAAGAAACTGGACAACGCCCTCAAACACATGGTGTGAACTGTGGAGTTGTCATATGCAGGAACAGGATGTTGGACTCGATGACCGTTCCAACTCAGGATATTCTATGATTCTATGAAATGAACAGGAGCTTTAATCCACAAGTGACTACACTTGATCAGGGCTTGCATGTGACTGCATTCCTGTTGTAGCTGCTACATGCTTTTATTGCCTTCACCTCTGGTTAGTGCTGGTTCTAGAAGGTGAGCTTCTGCTGGAGGTTTGATACAAATGCAAAATTAGAGTGAGTGACTTTAAAGTTCAAAATTCTCACTGTAGAACATCATATAGTTATTGGAAAAATACATTAGGGAGGTAATCTAAAAAAATACCAACCCTTTCTTGGACAACAATAAATAACATGATTCAATAGGCTAGCCCTTTATGATATTATGACTTTGTGAGACATATTAGTTTTCCAGCACACATTAATTATATTCTTGTCATGGAAGTCTGTCTGAAAAACATCTTGGTTGCAAAGCTACAGTGCCAGCTTTGACAGTTGCCTCTAGATAGTCTAAAATATTTTGTTTCCCAACTAAATCCCATCTTTCTCAGATTTCCTTTGAATTTCCTAATATGTTACTTTCTTCTTTTTAGATTAGTTCTTTCTCTTGCCCTTGCTAGCTATTAGCTTTGAACTGTAGGAATAAATTGAGATTTTTGTCAGAGTGGAAGCACTCATTAAACATTTCAGCAAGTGTGTATTGAATATGACTAGAATAAAACTAGTGTGTATGCACTTAGTATTCTAAGACTTCTGATTTATCCTAACAGGTAGATAGTAGTAATAATAATATTATAAAACTTTGGTTATCTACGTAAAAGTTGAAACTATTAAGAGTTATTTGAGAGGGGTAAGAACTGATGCTTGTTGGACAACTTAGACAAGATATCTTCCCTGTTTTTGTGAGGTGGCTCAATGCATTGTTCCAAATTAAGTTGCATTAAAGGTGAAGTTTGGGATTTTGGTTTTCAGAAATTACTATGAAAATTAAAATCTTCCTCAGCTGCTCAAAAAAGAGTAGTGGAGAAATAAAGGGACATCAGGCTAGTGTGAAAACAAATTCAAAGTTTCCAAAAAGTGAGTGGAAGATAGCATGAAACACACTGTCCTGTGAATATGAAAATGTGGCAACATTAATTTTTTAATTGTTTATATGGCTTTCTCTATATTAGTTTTATGATGGAAGACACTTAACAGAACTTGTTGTATTTGTCTCCCATCCTTACTTCTCTGTATGAAAACATCCCCAGCTGAAAATGAAGCATTCACTGATAGAGGATGTATGTGAGTTCTGACATGCCAAAGTATAAAAAAGATGCACATGTTTATGGTGCCTTGTTTTGCACCCCAGTCTTTGCAAATTACTGATAGCTTCATATGACCAGAAATAAAAATATTTACATATACTTTACAAATGCTTGAATTTAAAAATGGGTGAATGTAAGAACATAAATAAAAGCACAGCATTATACCAGATTTTGAAGTACATTCTGGTGACATAAAGAAAGATCAGAAAGTAAAAGGAAAATAGGATAAAATGCAACCTGGATATTCTACAATTGAAACCTTCTAGATTACTCTGATTTCACTAAAAACAATTTTTTGAAGGAGAATAAAGCAGGTCTAATATATTCCAATAAAGTACCTGCTATAGTGCCATACAGAAATTATTTAATTTGGAAAAGGTAGTGTTTTATACAAGATTTATTAATAATGATTTGGCAAAAAACAATGTATAGAAAGAGAAGTATCAGCTGAAGACAATTATTGGTAAAATTCTCTAAGGATCATTCTAGAGGCCCATGTATTTTTTTCTTTAATAATCTTGTTGTAAAATGTAGTATTGCAGTAATTGAAGATATTGATGGCTGCAAGTAGAATGAACTGTTATAGAAGAGGATCAGAAACATGCACAAGGCACTCATTTTACCCCCTTACTTAGGTGTAAATACTTGGATACTGGAAACATTGTGCAATGCAACTGTCTCATAGAATGTTAACATAGGATTTTTTTTCCTGTTTCTGTTTTTTTCTTGGTTCTTTGGAAAAAAAAATATTTCTGATGTAATAAATACATGGACATTTTTGTTGCTGTTTCATGTTTGTTTGTTTTGGTTTATTATTACTATTATTTTTGTTTGGTTGTGGTTTGTGTTTGCTTGTTTGGTTGTTTTAGTTGTACCCTCAGTAAGCCTAAGAAAACGAAAGAAAATCCTAGGTTGATGACAGTCTTCTGTTTTGAACCACTAGTTTGAAACACTTTTTGAACCATTGTTTTGAACTGGTATGAATTAGATGGATTTTTACATAATTTTATGGGGCCCGATATTTTGGTGCTTTTGTTCACAATTTCCAGTTTTATTGGAATAAAAGTAAGCATTAGCTCACAGGGGAAAAATATATCAATGAATGGGTGACAGATTAATATTTATTTTCTATAATATTAGTCATAGAATGGAGCTGGTACTGTGAATCATTACTAACACTGCTGATTATGCCTCTGTTGAACGAGGAAATAGAAAAGAATTTCTGATAGTCCAATATACTTTGCAAAGCTCAAAATTTAGGATAGCAAGTGGGACAGATTGTGAGCTCCTTTATCTAGTACTTTACAGCTGAGTACTTGGACTGTGTGATTTGCTAGGCTAGTCTCATATTAAACCTTCAAAAATGACTAGGTTAATTGAATTCAAGAGGTATTTTTACAAATATAAAGATGTACATTTGCATAAATTGTTTATAGGTCCAGTATTTAAAGTAATGATAAGAAGAAGTTAATAGAATGGTGCTATCTTTTACACTTCATTTTCAAAGGATGCATGATTGCATTTAAAGAATGATACATTTCCAGCATGGCCATAAAAGTTCTGTTGACATATGGTAAACAGATATGGCATGTGTACAAGTGCACTTGTCAAAGAGCTCCTTTTCTACTTCAAGGAATTCAGAGGTGCAGCATCAGGAAGATCTATTTAACGATGCACCTAAATGATAATTTTGCAAACTTATTCCATGTTTGAAATAAAATAAAAACATATTTCTGGCAAAGCTGCATTTTTGTACTGACCATTGTACTACAAAGATTTAATTTTCTTTTCCAAAGAAATGAACATACATTTTTAAGTATCACTTAAGGACAATTTTGCAGGTGTTTTCATACAAGATACTATCTGCTAAGATAACTCTGTAAGAGCAGAACTAAGGAAGTTATTTTTCCTATATATAAGAAGAAAATTTACTAGTGACAGAACAAAAGGCTATAGGGTTTGTTCCAGATTCTTCCAGTTGCCACATTGAGAAAAATGAACTAGAGAGTCTATGAAATATTGTCAGAAAGTAAAATTTAATTGGTTATTAAAAACTAAAAGAAATATTATTTCATCTGGCATGTTTAACAGTTTCAAAGAACCATGAATACTACTTATGTGACCACAGGAAAACTGAGTAGAAGAACTGCAAACAATGACTGTTTTCTCCTCTGATAGCTCACTCTTGATGAAATTAAAGGCTATTACATGTTTTTTAAGGTGGGAATGGCACAAAGAAGAGAAGATACTAGTTCCTTTGAAGCAGAAAGAAAGAAAAAGTTATGATTGCTGCAAGGTTATAAGCCTGGAAGATGGGAAAGGCAACTGAATACTGAATGGTGACAAAGAAAGCAGGGGAAAACAAAAGCTTAAGATTGTCAGAAAGATTTAGGTGTGTCGTCCAAAAAGATGCTGGAGACATCACTGCTATAGCACTGTGCAAGCTCTGTGCCTTGTGACCACAGCTTCTTATAGTTAAAGGGAACTTGGAATATGATGGGTAGAAGTGTTGACAAATTTTTCCCCTCCATCCAGTTCTTCATAATCTGCTGGGGAAAAAATCATACAGTACGACTTTTACTTAAGCTGAATTCACCTCTGCTCCAAATCCATCTATACTCCAAATGCAAACTGTGTCCACATGCACCAATCTCTGCATAGTCAGAAAGCAGAAAGCTCAATATCCTTTACCTCCCATCAGCAAATCTTATATAAAGTGACTCTGAACAGTTAGCAAGAGCAAGTCCAGGGCTAAATGATGAGAAAGTCATATTATTCATTAAATAATGTGTTATTATGAAGTTCTATACAAATTAACCACGGACTTGAGGTAGCATAGGCTATTACAGTGGTGTTCTTGTTGTTGTTGTTCTTGCACTTGGTTGCACTTGTGGGTCAACAAGAAAAACAGAAAATGTTTTAAATTCTACTGTTTGCAAGTTTTCTTTTTACAGTCTGCAGGAAATTTACAAGAAATGCTAGAGAATAGCAAATATATAAACAAAACTAAAGAACTCTATGTCAGATGTGGTTTGTTAGCAACGGAATTGTTGTTCTGGTCTGTTTACGCTTTTCTATTTCATGTAAATTCAGCATATGTAACAATACTGTCTAGAAAACTACAAGCAGCTTTCTGTGAATGAAGAAGTAATTTTAGGGAAATAATTTCTGCTTTTTAACATTAAACTAAATCCACCCATGCTACATATGTGAGGACTGAAAGCTACATCCATTCAAGTAAATTAAATGTACCTAGGACCATTCCTTAGCACTAAGGACAAAGAGCACATAGCACTATGCACACATGCCATTAGCTGTCTCAGCGTGGAAAACAGGTAGGTAGATGTAAAATGTCTGCTAAGGATGGTCACTCAGCCATGCTGATTCCAGTGTGATGCCAGTTGGGGCAGTGCTTGCTGGGTTGCAGCATCCCCAGGCACAGTTGCAGCAGCTTCCCAATGCACACAGTCACATTTCAGCATTGGAATCTGTTTTATTTCCTAACACAGGCAAATGCAGGGTTTCTCTCCCCACCAGTGCTTTGTCTTCCAACTGTCATTAAGGAGGACAGAGTAAACACTTTTTCTTACTATGTGTCTAATGTGGTGACTTGCACAGGGCTCGTGCTGGTGATGGCATTTCATTGGATGGAAATATGCTTCTCACCAAGTCAAATTGCCAGCAGAACACAGCAAGTTTTTGTATGCTGAACTGTGTGATTGTAATGTCTCCTAAAACTTGCAGTGCTAATCCTAAATTTACTAAACCTTTCCGTAGGACCTGATTTTTCAAAGCACTTAAGCAGGGACATAAATTCCAGAAAAAAAAAAAAAAAAAAGAAGAAAAAGAGAAAAAAAAGGAAGAAAAAAAGAAGAAAAAAAAGTATTCTTATATTGATTTAAACCATTACCTTTTTGGATGAAGGTCTACAAGGCATATACATAGAGGGACAGATCTGAGGCTTGCAGTGAGATTCTTAATTCAAAGTTTCATTTGAAGGAGAACATCACAATTTTAGCAAGCCTTAAAGGTACTTTCCTACTAAGTCATAAATTATGCAATATAGTAAAGTCTTGCTTCTGTTAGACATAAAGTAACTGAATAAATAAATAAAATAGACTTTTTTTTTTTTTTTTTTTTTTTTTAGGTTCTGGGCATTCGTGTAGCAAAAATTGTCTGATTATAATAACTTTTTTTTACCCCCTTTGAAGTAATTGGTAAAATATTCTTGTAAGGTTTGAAAGAGAAAAAACATAAGGTTTTAATTTTTCAGACAAGGGTCTTATAAATTTTCTCTCAGTATAATAATAGTAAAAATACAATTCTGTTTCATCTTTAATGTGAGGTACAGAAGTGGAAAGTGAATTTTCTGCCTTAACAAAGAGATTACTAATAATGAAATTACCGTCCTCTTGCAAGTATCAATTTGCTGTTTAGCAATGTGCTAACACATTTTTTCAGACTTCTATGATGTACCAAACGAAAAGGGAGCAAATATGGTTGTCTTATGAATGTCTGCTGCAACTCATCATATTATATTATATGTAATGCAGGTGAAAAGCTTCATCTAGACAGATGACATGAGGGTAATAATAACAGCATCTACCCAAATGTACTTAATTTTTGACTCTATGGGCAAGGGGAGGTCAGTGGGATGTGGAAGAAGTATGTCAATGGAACTAGCTCAGCTCCTTTAAATTCTCTTCACACTCCCAGGACACAGCTGAAATAAGGTATTTATTAATAGAGTCTCAGAGATATTCATTGGCACCTCTTCTCTAAGGCAGAAGCATCAACCAGGACATTCATATTCTCCAGAGGCCAGAGTGAGCCCGAAAAAACATGATCTGAATGGAGAAAAGAAGCTCTTGGCTTCTGTGACAATAAAAAGTCATGTAGAATAATGGGCAAAAGAGGAGACACATCATGTGTAAGAAATATTTAGAAACTTTCTGAACAGAAAAATGTTCCTTCATAATAAGTTCATCATAACAAGTAAAGTAAAATTACACTTCTATCATAGTTCTTTTCAAATTAGTCTTTAAAAATACCACCAAAAATGTTCTCTTCACATCTGTTCTAGAATTCATATATTATTCTCATTTTTTTCTTGGTAGTTATCAGCCACTTTTTTTTTTTTTTTTTTTTTTTTCATGGCTCTCATTATTTTTTGAGCCCAGTCCGTCAGATAGCAAAAAAAAATGCATCAAAGACAAGGACTTTTGCTAGACTTCGGTTAAGCTTCAGTGCCAGAAGTTATCAATTTTTCTGCAATGCTTTAACTGTTGAAATCAAAAAAGCTGAAGTTTCCCTGAAACATCTCTCAGAAAGCATTTGCTGTTTATAATGGAAAATTAGTCTCTGCATGTCCTCTGCAGTGCATTTCAGATTTTTCCAAATAATTATTTTAGCATGGACAAATTTAACTGCTTAATGGATGACATTTTGATACGTTATAATTGTACAAGGAGAGCATAAAAATGGTTTTAGAAATCATATTGGCATTATAACCATATGTGGGTGTAAAAGAAAGGCCAATTTATTTTTAACTGCATTCCTTTTGAAACAGAAAGTGCACAGATTGTAACCTTTATGATCAGAAGTATCCACACAAAGTTCTTAAAAAAAGGAAGAGGTGTACAGACATAATGGTCCATACAAATTTCAGGAGAGTAAAATACTTTCTCATTACATACTAAGCTGTTGTTCTGGAATACAATAAAATCAGCTATGACTGGAGAACACAGAACTTGTAGGACTCAGAATTGTTCACTTGCGGAAGTCCTCCTACTACGTTTATGTCATGATTTTTGCCATTGTCTGTTCTATGTCAGCTACATTAGTCCCCTTATAATACTGATGTGCTAGGATATTTATAACCTTTGACAGCAACAACAGATTGGCCAGCTTCACCCCAATTCACATTTTATGCTGCATTGCTAATAAATTTGGCTTGAGACTTTGGATGAAATGAGCTACAAAGTCCCAAGTAGGCTCAGAGATCTTTTTTATGGAAATACATATCCTATTTCATTATCATTTTTTCTGAATTTCTTCTGAAGAAAAAAAAGCAGATCACTATTGACCCCTTGAGATATCACTTTTTATTTACAATTCTAGTTTAATCCCAAACTAGACTGTTTTTCTCCCTTATTATTAGTATATAAACATCTTTTTACTTTATTTTTACAGATAAATTTAGAGTCACAGCAATGCACCAACTACAGATGCTGAGATGGCTGCAGTATATGTTCTGAAATGTTCCAACATCCTCTACAAGCTGTCAAGTTCTTTAATAGCACATATAATAAATATTTTGAACTATTTCACTAATCTGTTATTGAAAAACAAAAGAAAACAAAACAAAACACAAACCCTCAGCATCTTCTCTAAAAAATGTAGCTATTGTGCGAGAAAATGTGGCAGTTCAGGGTGGGGGGGAAGTAAAGATGAGCTGCACAATTAAATCTAACACCCTATACCTGAGATCGTTTAGATGAAGACAGATGAACAGGTGCACAACTTCATCTAGGATTAAAAACGCCAATTATATTAAAATAATTCTGTGTCAGTAAACCAGCTCCTGGCTTTAACAATACCCATGTAGTGAAAACAGATTTCAGAAAGCATAAGTAAATGTAGACAGATGGCCTCTCTATTTACCATCATTTCTTCCACTGATTCCCCAAACAGCCTGAGGAAACTGCATTTACCGAGATCTTCTCAGATAGCTTTAGCAAACAGAGCACTAGCCATCAGTATCGGAATCCCAGTCCTGTCTTTCATATCATATTTTGAGCACATCCAGTAATCTGACCTGTCACAGACACCAGCCAAGTGGAAATGACAGTGAATGACAGTAACAGACCAAATAAGATGGCTACCAGGCATGCAGAGAGATCCAGGGACCTCAATCAACTGAACCACAAATCCATTAAATGATTTAATTTTGTATGTCCAACTGTGGGGCAAGAGAGAAAAATATATGCACAAAACAATAAAAGCATGTATAGGAATAAACAGTTTAAGAAACAAAGGTACTCTGAGGAGAAGCTTATCTTACATGCTTGATTATTCGCTTTTTTGGAAGATGCCACAAACTTTATATGCACGTAGAATACACTATTCTATAACATGACCTTGCATTTTAGAAAGTGATTTACAAATGAAATTGGTTTTGGCTGGTAATGCAGAAAGGTTAAAAGCTACCATCTTCCACAAAAATAAGCTAGTCAACTTGATTTTTGTTTGAAGTCATTTTCCTATCACTTTCACTTTCTGGCTGGCACTGCAGTGGCTGAAATGCAGAAAGAATGTATTTTCACTTGAATTAAGGTTACAGTTTCATTCATGTGCACTTATTTGTTCCAGACTCAGCCTTGTATCTCAAATGAAACCTCAAACGGCATGATGCCATACATATGCTTTTAGATACTGTAAAACCTTTTTTTTTTTCTTTTTGTCCTATCAAAGGTTAGTTCACCTCCTTCTGTACTAATTATTTCAGATGTAGTTAAATCTAGTTTAAAAACCTCTAAATCCCAGGATATGCCTACACTATGCTTTCTGAGCATCTCATAAAGTGGAAAGGTGAAGATCTTTTTTCTCACCCTAGAAGTGTCAATACCATGGTTTTGTTACATGAGGAACTTGGGCATTAACTCATGTCAAAGTAAGGTGTTCAATATCCATGATTATTAGACACTATTATTTCAACCACATAAACCTCTTGTAGCTGGAAAAAAAATATTTATAAATCATACACAAGAATTAGAAACTGTGTTTTATTTTTGTTGTTTAGGGGTTTTTTTGTTTGTTTGTTTGTGGGGGGTATTTTGTGGTTTTTTTGCTTGGTTGGTTGGTTGGTTGGTTTTAATATGTTGTATCTGCTTAGAAAGCAAGATATTTTTCTTTAATTAATAACAAGCAGATATGCCTAGTTGATAAGAAAGTCAGCATGGTACTATTTTATAATTCTTGTCATTATAAGAATACTCAGATCAAATATACCTATATAGTGTAGCTGAAATACAACTGTTAGGACCCTACAGAGCACTCCAGACAACAGTGTATTTTAAGGCTAGAGACACTCATTAGATGAAAGCTGAACAAAACCTCTGCAAAACTACATAACCGTGTGACCACACTATATAACATGTAGTTCTGCTAATACGCAGCACCTTCCTCCCAGTGTAAATTCGTAATTGTGTGAGATCATAGGATTTGCTTTTCTGAGTAAAAAAGGTAGAGAATTTTGTCCAAGCATCCGTGTCTGCTAAAGAAACTTGCATGGAATGGATTTCTTTCTAGTGTTTTTTTCTTTTAAAATATTTCATTCTGTGAGAGGGTTTTAAGTTTCAGCAAGCAGTTAAAAAATACACAATCCCTACAGGAAAAATACTTCTTTCTTTTCAATTGACCAAATTCCTAACTGTCAACAGAAGGGCTCTCAGTCAGACTTCCTTAGCTTTTGCAAGAAATTGCATGTCACTCTGATATGTCAAATGACAATTTGTGCTGTATTTTCATAATATGCCACTAAGTCAAAGGATACATTTCTAATGTTTTGAATGCAGGCCAAAACCAGCCTTCTGGGTGGATTGAATGGGATTCAAGAATATTCTACATGAATATTAATCTGTGCTCATTTAGAGGCTTGAGATGAGCACCAGAATATGCTTTGAGGGATAGAAGTGCAAAATCAAACCTCAGTAGCTTGTAATTGATGAACATTTATTTGATCCTTTGTACACAGCCATGGGCAGATATGCTGGCTGCAAGGCTTTTCTTCAACCCTCTGCTGCAAGGCCAGTAATACTCAAAGGCAACTGAAGTTGGAACAATTCCCACAGCGTGGTGGGTGTATCACACAGTCCTGTACCTGGAAATGAGACGCAAAGATCAGAGACAGAAAGCATGCAGGGTTTTAGCTCGGTCCTTGGCATGACCTCTTGAGCAAACAAAAGCAAAAGAACATTGGAGGATAAAGGGATTTTTTTTTTTCCTCATGTATTCTAGTTGTCCATTATTCTTGAATATACTGCCTCATATTTCTTTTTAATTTATCTAAGTATATGCAGCCACACACACAAATACTAATTTATTCTATGCTCACTGAAAGCTTTGCACTAGTCTAAATAAAAGCTTTGTATTGTTCTAAAAAAAAAAAAACAAAAACAAAAACAAACCCTAAAATAATCTACCAAGATAAACTGAGGTCTTTTTCAAAAGAATCTTATGGAAGTTTGTTACTCATTCTCCAGAGAAAACATAAAAAACTTAATTATGAAGGCCAATTCAAGTAGAGCAAAGAAATTTGCTTAGTCTTGTACCAAAAGAACTGCAACTACTGCCATTTTACTTGCTTCAAGCATGTTGCAGATACTGTCCTATTTCAACAAGTAATGTGGACTGTATCATTACATGTAGAAATACTTCTGTTCACAGATTTTTCTTTTTAAGACCAGATTTGCCCGTGTGTCTGGACTGTGTGTTTTCCTTTTTGTAGAAATATAAATTTAACCCTCAGAATGACCATTTACACTTTGATGCATACTACTCAGTATAAACATGCCATTTTATAATCAGTTCCAAACTAATTAGCAGTAATTATCTGTGTCTGTCAAAAATATCAGTAATCATTTAGAGTATATTGTCAGTCAAATATATTTTAAATAAATTTTGATAAGCATTTCTGGCTCCAATTAACGGAACAGCAGATTCTTGTTAAAATTTTTGTGGATATTATTCTAACATATGTGAGGAAGGAACTATAAGGATATTTATGGAAGAGTATTTCCAACTGTGTTAGTAATATTTTAGTGGCTTGAATCAAGAAAAGTGCATTATCCTCACATTGCTAAGTCCTAAAGAGTTGAGCTAGAAATATAGTTGCCAGTGGGGGAATTAGAGGGATATAAACTACTTTATTGAAGCCTAAACCAGAATCAGAAAGTATTACTACTGATTCTGTGGCTCATATATCATTGCCTAATATTATCTTCAAATTACAGTTTTTGTAGATGGCTTTAAATTTTAGGTCCAGGATGGGCAAGGCAGGGGTAACTGGGTTAGGCTTCAAAAGATATTTTTCCAATCTGTCAATGTTATTAATATCAGACTAAGAATTTGAACCTTTCCATGTTGTGGTTAGTGAAGCTTCATTACGATTATGAACAAATGAGAAATACAGCAATAAATGACTAAGTATGTACAGTTAATCTAGATTTATACCAACACTTTTTATACTAACACTTATATGCCTGTGTAGTTAGATGCTGTTAGCTAATATTCTAACTACACTTCTAAAAATAAAGCACCTCTTGAACAGACAAATATGGAGTTAAATCAACCTTTTCAAAGACAAGAATTCTAAGAAAGTGAATCCTTTTCCACTGAGCAACAGCACACCTCTGGAGCAGCAGCCCACAGGAATTTCCTTTCTAATGTGGACTGACTCGATGAGAGTCACTTACCATTCCCTTCCACCACTGTTTGTCAAAAAGGTACTGTGAAGAGAAAAAAAGAGATTAAGAAGTGATTCCTGACTCTGGAATTCATGCTTTAAAAGGGATAGAGATGGAATGGGTTGAAGATGAGTCAAATTTAAGGTAAAAACATTGCCATTTTATGGACTTGAGATCAAACTTTGCATGGAACTATACTGCTAAGGACACTTAAGGGGAGAGCTGATAAAATCAAACCAAGAAATACATCCCAAAAGGCAGCTCGAGTCTCTTGCCATATTGGGCTTTTTGAAGGTGAACCTGTGGCCATTTTTATAGGGAAGAAAACATTTTATACTCCAGAACAAGTAAATGATTTTGCACATGAGGGCGTACTCTTTTCTGGAAGTCTCCCACATTCTTTTCAGCATTTTTTATGGAAGGAGAATGATCTGGTTTCTGACCATAAAGTCATGAATGAACATTAGATCATTAGACAAATCAGGTAGAAAATCCTCTTTCAGAGAAGAAAAAACAGTCACTTAGTGAGTAAACAGACATACAGGGCTTCTTCCTAAGATCATATAGTGTGATATTACCTGTCTAAGCTGAATTATGGTTTTAGTTTGTTTTTCTTACCCTTCTCTGCAAAAAGTGAATCTCTTGGGTTATGGTCCTGTCTCTGAAGAGTCTACAACACTCCAGAGATTTAGATGGAGTTAAATGCTTTGTTACTAGGTTTATGAGAAACTATAAGAGCAAAATAACACATCATTCTCTAATTTCAAAACTGACATGAAATAGCAATGTTTCTCTTCAGGGATTTGCTATCAGAAACATGTCCCTAAAATGTGAAATCAGATCTTGAAGGCTGAACATGACCTTCTAATATAACTAGGAAAAGCTTTACAGGTTCTGGGAGAAAGGTATTTCCAGACTTTAAAAATTACACTTTGCTGAAATCTTTAATTTTTTTTTCTTTTTACTGCAATTTCATGCTAAAACACTGACTCTTTAAAATCACATTCTTGAAACTCTTTCACATTTTTCCATGTTTTGAATGAAAGCTTTGTTTACCTACTAAAATAAGCTAAAAGAAGTGGCTCAGAAAAAAAAAAAAAAGAAACAAACAAACAAACAAAAACTCATAGCTTGCACTCATCCAGGGAAAAAAGGAAAAAAAAAAGTGTCGACCAGCTTTATTTTTTTTTTTTCAAACATACATCATGAAATTGTTTGAAAAGCAGTAATAATTCAGTAGAAAACAGGCTAGTACAACAATGTAAACAAAAAAGAGAGCAGAATACACACAGGTTGTCATCACGTGTCAGGTTTTTCACGCATTTATTTCATGTAAAATATCTGGTTTTCTGAGCTTGCAAATGAAAATATCTTAGGGTTTAAGATATCTTATAGTTTAAGATGCACTGCATGAACTGTTCATTACCATTTTCTCCCTTTCCTATGTCCTTATGCTGATAAAAACAGTCAAAGGAAACATGCTCACAGAACTGTGTGATGTACAGAGATCCATGTTAAGATACCTGTCTCCTCAGCCAACAGAGCAGCATGATTAGACACTGGTTTCCAGGAGCAATCTTCTTCAGTACGGAACATTTTCCTGGTGTGTTCTCTGACTTTTCTTCATTTCCTGCTATTAATTAATTAAAACAAAAACAAAAACACAAAATCAAAAACAAACAAACAAACAAAAAAAGTCTACATCTTCAAGCTAAAAATTAGAATACAATAAGCTAATATAGTGTCTGTATTTTTTAATAAAACAATACAATATCTAAACAATTACTTCAAGGTGTAGTTAAGAGATTAGACACATATCCCATCTCCATAGCACCATCGCTTCTATGGTGGAAATAGCTGTTTTAAAGATTAGTAATTGCTTCTCACTGTTTTTATTTCATTAAAACTTGAGGATTATTATGTATTGATGCACTGACATGTTTGGTTTAAAATCAGACCAGTCCTAGTTCACTTGGAAAACTTGCTTTTCTCACTTACTGTCTTAATCTAGAACAGATTGGATGTATCCGTGCTTCAAAGTGTGGGGAGGGGAGCCACCGTTACATTGCTGAACTCACATTCATTTTCATCTTTTGTTCTTCTTAGTCCTAAACTGGAGACTACACAAAGGAGAAAAAAACATCACTAATGAAAGGACCTCTGCTAACTGACGTGACTGAAAAGCAAAAAAAAAAAAATAGATGTGCTGGAAAGGGTAACTAATGACAGCTCAGCATGTCTTCTCACTCACGCAATGCTATATCAAGGACAGATGAAATGGCTGCTGGAGAGACGACACAAATCCATGATGTGTTGCAGTGCAGATGTAGGACTCTCTAAGGACTGAGGCTAAAACTGGATCAACTGGGCCTGCCTCTGAGAAGGACTAGAAAGTGTAGGTAGAACATGAGCCTAACATGGCTTTAATGCCTCCAGCTCAGGAGCTAACAGCAAAAGCTAAGTCAAGGTATCACTGCACACTGCTATGCTCACAGTCTTGTCATGTTCACACAATCTCAACCTACTTTTTATTAACTGAAACTTAAAGCAAAAAGTCTGAGCCACACATCCTTCCTTGTAGATGTGAATGATAGGGTTAGAACTGTTATTTTCCCCCTACTCTCTTTCCTTAAAACCCTTTAAAACTCTCCAACTTGAAGTCTAAGTCTCTCTTTCTTTTCCCTTATCTTTCCTATCATCTTTCCGATCTAAAGGAAAGGGACGGCGGGAAGTGAGGGGATAACAGGGAGGTCTGCCATGGTTTATTGCCACCTTGTCTTCAACCATGACACGTATTTTATCTACTTCCTTGTTCTGTAATTACCTACTGTGTAAGGAAATTATTTCAAATAGTCAATGAATCATAATTTTCTATTAAACATATCTAGGGAGGTGGGGACTGTTTGTTCTTTCCACAATGATAATTTCAGATGAAGATCTACATCTGGATCAAGATACAGATTTGGTACTCTGTGTAATTATACACTGCTTAGATCTTACTGAGATCATTTGTGTACAGAGCCAAACAACAACTTTCCTAACTCCTTTCCCCAGACAAGACACGAATCCAAGAGGGAACCAAAGCACATTCGATTCCCTCTAGCTTCTGAACTCTTTGCCTCTGAAACCAAAGTACTTCATGGGAAAAGAAGCAAAGAAAGGGTGATCCTTGGCACAACAGGGAATCTAATGTTAAGATGCCTTTTCATGGTTGTGATTCCCATTTTTTTCTTACATATTATAACAGGTTTATCTTTAATGTACAGAACATTTTGGTTAAGTGCACGTGTCCTGTTTTTGGCTCGGATAGTTAATTTTCTTCCAAGTTGCTGGTGTAGTGTTATGTTTTGGATTTAGAATTAGAATAATGTTGATAATACACCAATGTTTTAATTGTTGTTAAGTAGTCAAGGACTTTTCAGCCTCTCATGACATTTTACATGCACAAGAAGCTAGGAGGGAATACAACCAGGACAGCAAACCCAAACTGGCCAAAGGGATATTCCATATTGCATGCTCAGTATATATTTGGGGGGAAACTGTCTGGGGAACTGCTGCTTGGGGGCAGGCTGAGCGTCAGTTACGAGGTGGTGAGCAAGCATTGCACATCACTCATTTTGTATATTTTGTTATCATTGTTATTATTATTTTCTCTTCCTTTGCTGCCCTGTTAAACTGTCTTTATCTCGACCTAGGAGTTTGACTTTTCCTCTTTTTTTTTTCTATTTTCTCTCCCATCCCACTGTGGGCAAGGGTAGCAAATGGCTGTGTGATGCTTAGTTGCTGGCTGGGGTTAAACCACAACAGCACGGTAAACCACCAAGGGAGTCTATAACTCCCTTTGAACTCTTTCTAGAGCCAAATCTTTACACCTAATTATAAATTGCTAGCCTCTTTCTTTCCATTTGAAATTCTCCAACTATTCTAATTAGGCTTCCCCAAAGGTCAGAGAACATTAACAATCTGGGCACAGTCTGGCTTTTTGAAGTGCTCAGAAATCTACTGTTAGTGCTATTTGAGGAAGCACAAGAGAAACCCAGCTGCCTTGACTAGCCTGGAATTATTAATAATAATAGCTATGTAGTGATGACAGATCCAGGTTAATTGCATACTAATTAAAGGCTATAGTAAAGTGAATGACTGTTTGCATTTGAAATAATGGCTTGTGGCCACAGTATCTCACAGAAATGTGCCGTATCATCTTGGCAATATTTCAAATTAGAATTAAATTCATTTGAGACATGTACACATGATCTAGTGTGAGAAGCCAAGAGTTTTGAGAAGCTATCTGCAGTGAGACACTGACAGTCATTACTGAAGAAGATTTTGATGTTAGCTGAAGTTAAGTTCTAAGAGTGAACGGAGAGAATGGCTGGCAGACCTGGGAGTCAATCAAGAGATAATTAACAGCCAGTGCAGAGTACGAGGAACTACTCAGTATAAAGAATCAGATCTGTAGTTAGGGGCAAATAGGGAAGGAGCCAGGAGGGGAGTCTCTCAGTTACTCTATTCCTGAATGCTTAGAAAGGAAATTAAGGTGCTTATCAGTGGAAGGATGAATCGCTGAAAACAGAGTGATGACCAAGTAACAACTGTATTAGAACTCAGTGCTGTTCAGAAAAGTAGTCTAAGGCTTTACCAGAGGGGTTTTTTCAGTGTGTTGTGAGATAGCATGAAAGGCATACCAAGCTACTTCTGAGGAGGAAGAACACCTAATACATTGAGTAATCAAAAGTTAAACTGCTACATTTGGAGACAAACTAAACATGTCCAAAAAGACAACTTGAAGTCATGCACTACTAAGTACATAGACTAATTGTAGGTTGCTATCTAGGATTTCTCCTGTGCCTGATTTTAGTAGACTTTGGCTACATCCAAACTAGAGCCACAGCTTTGATGAGAGACAGCAAAAGAATATAGGAACTAAGAGAAAATAAGAAAGAGTTTGGTTCATATCTAGTGGTTAGATTCAAGTATAGATGAAATTCAAAGGACTTTGGATTATATACAGCTCTATTTACAGAACAATTCAGTAGATAAACACAAAATTTCAAATAAAATAACAAAAGCAGTGAAATGGAACAGTTGGAAAAAACAAAACAAACCACAAACAAACTATATCATGATACTTGCCTGTGTTCCTTTGGAGCCTACAGGCTCTACTAACATGACTCAAGGACCAAATCTCTCCACCAGAACCTTGCTAGAATGAGTAATCATGTAGTCCTTCCATTGTATTTAAAGTACGACTGAGTCTTCCCTCTAAAATAGCAAAGGATGTTAGAGAGGATTTAACCTGAAATGGCTTATCCTCATCCATGAGAAGGAGTTGACTGTAAGCAAGTTCTAACCCTAAAATTCTAACTTGGTTTCCTTCATACGTGACTGCAACTCTTAGAACAGATCATATATATGTAAGGTTTTAAAAATTATTCTGTGCTACACTGGAATAGGCAAGGTAATAGCAAACTTATTAAGAAGTGGCAAATATTCTAAATTATATATCCCAAAAAAAAAAAAAAATGTGGCTAGCTTTCTGAATTTCTTCTGATTGAGCTACACATCTAATCCAAATCAGATTTTATGAAGATGTTCTATTAATATTGTTTTTATAATCCAAACTGATGTAAACTTTAAATACAAATGTGTGCATACTTGATAACAAAGAAAGTAATAACCAAATTAGAACCGTTAGAAGTTCAGAACATTTGACCATATAAAAATGTTTAGTCAAAAATACTCTTTAAAAATGTCTTTTTAGTCCCTCCAAAATGAGCTATATTGAAGTATTTTCCTATGTAAATCTAGTCATTTTCATCAAGAGGTTAGACCTGCAGCTAATGTTAGTTGACACTGTAAATGTACTTCAGCAGTGTGACCAATATCAATTGAAAAGTTGGTCCAAACTGATTTAGCAAAATATTAAATACATCATGTATCTTATAGAAGTATGCTATTTTGTCTGTAAAACTCTGCAGCACCAACTGCCGCTTTTTCTGCTCTTCTACGGTGGGGACTGTTTTTCAAGATAAAAAGAAGTGACTCAAGCGTTCTTCTTGTTCCTATAGTTTAGCTGCTGAGAATGTGTTTTAATATTATGAGTAACAGGGTATTCAGTTCTTTAGCCACTTAAGTGAACTCAAACTATTGGATGAGAATTTTAGAAAGGAAGATGACTTCATGCACTTTGAAATCAATGTGCAAATCTGTAAAACTTTGAATAGGCAAAGGAAACAGCTGGGGTTGAAACTTTACAGGGCTTAAGCTACATAAATGACCTGCAACCTACAAAGTCATTAATTTTCTAATATACACAGTGACAAAAGATTAGGATATAAGTAAAAGTGGCAAGCTTATTTAAGTAGAAAGGAAAAGTATAGTTGTGCTGTTCAAGGCATTTGTGGTATATTTTTTTTCTTTTTCTGAGGAATAAGCTGTTTCCAAAATGAAAGAAAAAAAAAGAGGGGGAGGGGAGGCTATAGTAAAGCAAATGACTGTTAGCATTTGAAATAATGGCTTGAGTTTTGAGAGAAACCTGAAACCCACTGAGGCAAACGATGAAGGGTAATCAGTTACTGCTGATATTAAAAACTACTATAATATTGGCCTCAGGGGTCAGTACTGGGGCCAATATTATTCAATATACTCATTAACGATTTGGACGAGGGAATTGAGTGTACTATCAGCAAGTTTGCTGATGACACTAAGCTGGGAGGAGTGGCTGACATGCCAGAAGGCTGTGCTGCCATCCAGCGAGACCCGGACAGGCTGGAGAGTTGGGTGGGGAATAACCTGATGAAATTTAACAAGGGAAAGTGTAGAGTCCTGCATCTGGGCAGGAACAACCCCAGGTTCCAGTATAGGTTGGGAAATTACATATTAGAGAGCAGCATGGGAGAAAGGGACCTGGGGGTCCTGGTGGACAGCAGGATGACCATGAGCCAGCACTGTGCCCCTGTGGCCAGGAAGGCCAATGGCATCCTGGGGTGTATTACAAGGGGGGTGGTTAGCAGATCGAGAGAGGTCCTCCTTCCCCTCTACTCTGCCCTGGTGAGACCCCATCTGGAATATTGTGTCCAGTTCTGGGCCCCTCAGTTCCAGAAGGACAGGGAACTGCTGGAGAGAGTCCAGCGTAGGGCAACGAAGATGATTAAGGGAGTGTAGCACCTCCCTTATGAAGAAAGGCTGAAGGAGCTGGGTCTCTTTAGTTTGGAGAAGAGGAGACTAAGGGGGGCCCTTATTAATGTTTATAAATATATAAAGGATGAGTGCCATGAGGATGGAGCCAGGCTCTTCTCAGTGGCAAACAATGATAGGACAAGGGGTAATGGAATCAAGCTGGAACACCAGAGGTTCCACTTAAATTTGAGAAAAAAACTTCTTCTCAGTAAGGGTAACAGAGCACTGGAACAGGCTGCCCAGGGAGGTTGTGGAATCTCCTTCTCTGGAGGCATTCAAAACCCGCCTGGACATGTTCCTGTGCGACCTCACCTAGGTGTTCCTGGTCCAGTAGGGGGATTGGACTAGATGATCTTTTGAGGTCCCTTCCAATCCCAAACATACTGTGATACTGTGATACTTTTACAGCACAGCACAGGAATTTTAAAAGATGACATCTGAAAGACATGAAGAAAAATACTACAGGAAAACAATACAGTAAAACAACAAAAATATTTACCTACGCCCTAAATTTTAGAACAGTTAGAGAGGCATACTAGAAGACATGATTGATAAGTCTGGATAGATGTGCTGTACCTTCCCTTCTCTCTTCCCCCACAGAAAGAGACTTATAATGCCAGAACCTCAAAAACACTTTAAAAAGGTGAGTTTAACACACAGTTTTCATTTTGGCTACATAAGTAACAAATAGAGCAGTAAGTAACAGATATGAGCACAAAAGAACTATTAATACATAAAATGATGGCGTAGTATGAATAAACAAGGTAAATCCTACTCATGGCATTGAAGCAATACTACTTTCATGACTGAGCTGAAAAAAGTAGAAAGACGAACTGTTCTGACGCACAGAGGAAACACCATATTCAGTGTAGGGACAAGAAGGTATAAAAATTTCTACCTGAAACTAATAGTGAGTCTGAAATCCTCAGAATCCTTAAATTTTGTGGAAAAAAAAAAAAAAAAAGTATTAGACACTCAAGATACTTGCCTGTTGGACTGCAGTAAGTAACTGCAGGTAAATTCTTTCACTACACTGCTCCTCAATGGAGTTTTGAAAGGATACTCCTCAGCATATCACCTGCACAAGGAACATGTCAGTAAAAAAAAAAAAAAAAAAAAAAAAAAAAGTAGTAAGTATATTAGGAAAACTAATAGGATGCAAAGTCAGTGGTGGTAGATGAGGGGCATGTAATAATTCACTTCAGAGAACATCACAAGTATAGCTGACAGCTCTCCAGGAGAAATCACCACCTATTAGTGGTCTAACAACCACCTTTTGAAAATACTCATGTAAGAGGCACTTTCACCTGCAAAATAGCATTACAGCACACCAGGACGACCTTCATCATATACATGAGATGCCTTTACTGGACTTAATCAGAGGGATTTATTTAGAAAGTAAGGGCTTGTCCCTAGAAGTTTGACTGTTTACATTGACTTCAGTCTATCTGACTACCTCATAGATATGTGCGAACCTGAAATCAGAGAACACCAAACCTCACCAGGATATTTAAGATATTAACCTCAGTTCATTAAACTAAAAAGCATTCCTGTGAAACCCCAGGCTCTACCTTAAACTGAAATTAATAAACTTCTGTGAGGGCTTCACTGTGGCTGCTAACAATACTGAGTCTTCTCTTAGGACTTTCTGTGTAAAACCTGGATGCCTTATACTGCTTTGAATCAACAGAATAAACCAGACCATAGAAATTACACATGAGGTAATGTAAGAAGCTACTGAGATAAAAAACATATTTGAACTGCTCCTGGTAGTGGAACCCAATACATGGTAGAAATACAATTGTTAATGCTTGTAAAACAGATAAAAGTAGCTATAATTCTGATCAAAAAAATTCTTTAAACCTGCACTAAAGGGTTTAATGTAATTCAAGCACAGCATGTCAGGCTCTTGCTTTGTTATGGTTTTTGAAAGAAAGGTTTCTTCTCTCACACCTGGCATATTGTGATTTCTACTGCAGAATTTGAAGATTTCCATCATATGCTGGCAAGTCTGGTGGTTATGAGTCATACCGGATTACCTGGTTATATTTACCAGCATGTGCAAAACTGATACTTGGTATTTATGAATTGAATCTGAAATGGTGTTTCATGCTAGAGAGGAGTTACTCCTGAGCTTTACAGGATAAAGCCTCTTTTAATAGAAAACATTATATTGGTTAGATTTTACACACTCGACTTTGAACCTGGTACAGAGTTTAGGGAAATATTGTAACTTTATTTCAATTTGGCTACTTTGTTTTAGTTTCTGTGGTGGGTTGGCTTTGGCTGGCTGCCAGACCCCCAACCAGCCACTCCCTCAATCCCCATCTTCAAAGGGCAGGCACTTTTCCCTGCTCCAGCCTCAGCCCTTCCCAGGGGCTGCAGGGCAACACCTGCCCCAGCAGGGTCTCTCCCAGGGCCGCAGGGGAGTCTCTGCGGGGGAGCCGGGAGCAGCTCCTCCCCTCCTCCTGCTCTCCCCTCGGGGCTGGCAGGGCTGTTCCTCACAGGGTTTTCCTCAGCCCTGTCTGCCGGGCAGCGTTTTGCCCTTTCTTCCCCAGGCTTTCCCCGAGGCGCCCGCCCGTGGCTGAGGGGCTCAGCTGTGCCCTGCGCTGGGGCCACTGGAGCCGCTGGAACCAGCTGTGCCCAGCACGGGGCAGCGCTGGCCGCTCCTCACAGGGGCCAACCCCGCAGCCCCAGGGCTGCTGCTGCTGCCGGCACTTGGGCACCTGCAGCCGGTACAGTTTCAAATGTATTATCTCTTCTCCATTCAGTTCATTGATTGAAAAATCATCTCAGCTACAAGGCTTAACAGAAGCATTTACTAGATACCATATTGTACTGACTATTCAAGGAAGACATTTTCTTTGGGCCAGTACCTAAGGATCAGCTCAGCATGGCAGGTCTGAGGTGTTCTTGAATGGATGATGATGTTAGGTACAGGTCTTCTTTCTGAGCCTGTGCCCTCCTTAGCCTCCTGCATATAAATATAATCAGGAATTTTTAATCCATGAGTTTGAAAATCAGCTGGATCAAGATACTTGTATTGGGTTTGCATGGCAAGGTTTTGGTAGTGGGGGAGGCTATAGGGATGTTTTCTGTGAGGACCTGCTAGAAATTTTCCCTGTGTCTGATAGAGCCAATGCCAGATGGCTCCAGCAGACCCACTGCTGTCCAAGGTCAAGCCCATCAGCAATGGTGGTAGCACCTCTGGGATAACATATGTAAGAAAGGGAGAAAAACCCCTGCACAACAGAAAAAAAGTAGACAGAGAAAAGAGTGAGAATATGTGAGAGAAACAACTATGAAGACATCCAAGGAAGTGGCAAAGGAGGGGCACGAGGTGCTCCAGGCACTGCAGCAGAGATTTCCCTGCAGCTCATGGGACAGACCGTGGTGAGGCTGGCTGTCCCCCTGCAGCCAATGAAGGTCCACGGTGGAGCAGGTGGATGCCTTAAGAAGGCTGTGACCCCCTGGGAAGACCACACTGGAGCAGGTTTTTGGCAGGACCTGTGACCCCATGGAGAGAGGAGCTCACACTGGAGCAGGTTTGCTAGCAGGACTTGTAGCCTTGTGGGGTACTTGTGCTGGAGCAGTTTGTGAAGAACTTCAGCCCATGGGAAGAAACCATGTTGGAGAAGTTTATGGAGGATTGTCTCCTGTAAGAAAGACCCCACACTGGAGCAGGGGAAGAATATGAGGAGGAAGGAGCAACAGAGACATGTGTGAGGAACTGACAGCAACCCCCATTCCCCATACCCCAGCTTCACTCGTAGGGAGAAAGTAAAGAAAATCGGGAGTGAAGTTGAGCCCAGGAAGAAGGGAGGGGTGGGGGTAGGTGTTTTAACATTTGGATTTTATTTCTTATTAGTTTACTTGCATTTTGATTGGTAATAAATTAATTTTGCTGGTCGAGTTTCCTTTGCCTGTGATGGGTATTGGTGAACGATCTCTCCTTGTCCTTGTCTCAACCCACAAATCTTTTGCTATATTTTCTCTCCCCTGTCCAGCTGAGGAGGCAGAGTGACAGAGCAGCTTGGTGGGCATCTGGTGTCCAGTCAGAATCAACCCATCACAATACTAAGTAATAAAACCTATGCTGAAGATATGGTGTCTGGCGAGCAGTAGTGTTTGCTTTGTGCATACTTGTTCTGACTGGGCCATTAACAGTTACAATTATCACAAAATATTTATCTTAATGTAAAATGTTTGGTAGGAATGTATGCCTCCAAAGTGTCATAACATATTAATTTCTGTTCATAAGTTTTACAACATATACTTGGAGAACTATTCTTATATACTTCTCTGATAAAACAATGTAGCCTACTCCTAGCTCATGGTATTACTAGATAATGCCAATTTAAACCATGTCAAAACAAGAGCAATAACAAAATGTGGGAGGAAGATACTACAAAAAATAAGACAGTAAAAATCAAAATAAAGCTTTCTGACATACAAATACTGTGTAACCAAGAGTGTCCTCTGTGAAGCTCTCACAATGTGGAGGCATGATTTTTTCCTAAATAAAACATTTTTCTGAGTAAAGCATGACTATTTTCAGTCAGAAATATTTAAGAAATATTCAGAAATTTTAAGACAAGATGACTGCAGAGAAATATGCAACCTTAAATAACAGTGAACAGACAGGTTAGTTTTTAGTGTTTTTTTCATACACCCTTTGGGTACTGGAGCATACAGGTACAAACTCTGTGTTCTAGTCTAAATTCCTGGATGCATCTCTTCTACCCCCATTAATGGATCTCTCTGACCCATTTCATAATCTGTGCCTAAGCCTCTTGAAGTAGAACAAGTAGATACAATTCCTCTGCCAAATACAAGATTTCCAACACATTTTCCTATGAATATATGCCAACTACTTCATAGGAGCTCAGAGATTCAGAATCACATAGCAAGTGCAGCTCTGACAAAACTTCAGTTTCTTTGAATATCCATTTGTTCCTTGCAACTAACACAGGATGCTAAAACACTTTACAAATTCCATGTTTTTTAGATCTTACTAACATCTATTTCATCACACTGACAGTTCAGCATCATCAAAAGTTGCAAAGTGTTTCTCAGTCAACTTTCCCTTGCTAAATAAATGCTGGTTCATCTCAGGTGAATCTTTTATTTCTTTGCTGCCCTTACCAGTGTTGCCCTCTAAACTGAGTCTTGCAGTATGATCAGGGGTGCACTGTTGCTCCAAATACCGAGTTCCTGTATTTTGATTAAATGTGACTGTTTTGACCCCTAATTCTTTGGGACTGAGCTTTTCTCACTGTTCCTGACTGAAAGCAAGTACTACCAGCATAAAACAGTGACGAAGGTTGGACCTGTTTATTATCTGATGTGGCAGTTGCTCATTCCCCTGAGATCTAGAGCTTTTAATAGGGCAGTTGATGGCTCCTTATCACCTTTTGTGCCCCACTATGCCTGTCCCAACGTACACATCGTACACATCTAGGACTGTACCAAGGTGCTGACAGTCACATCCTTCCCTACCCCGGGGCAGGGTGACTTCACCTCCACCAGCTGGGGGGCAGGAAGGATGGGACCCTCAGTCGATTGACAGGGTCCTCAAAAAAGAAGGTGCTCACAGTAGCTGAGAAGCTTCTGGATGATGTTGCAATGCCCACAGCCAGATCTGACCAAGCTATAAAATAAGGTCCCTGACGAAGACCCTCCTTTGAGTGGCCTTCTCAGAGCAGCGGATCTGTGAACTAGAGCCCTCCCCTTAAACTGGGACATCGTATGGGAAACTTCCTGGGATTGAGAGCATCTCACCTCCTCCTGTGGTGAGTGGTGATTTACTGGCTATATCCTTGAATGAGTCCTTGCCTAAACCATGCTAAATAATTATATAAACCCTGTTTCTCGGTTTATTTGCTACACTTTTCCAGCTAGAATAAAGTCTGTTTTGGAACTTATTGTCTGTCTGAAACTGACTTTGGGGTGCCTCTGTGACATCTGAATATACCGAATGTGTACTGTTTGAATAAAAAGTGTTTCCATGCCTTTTAAAGAAATTGCTGCTTCACATTATGAGCATGCATCTTCGGTGTTAATATTCCTGTAGGTGCTTCTGGAACAGTTAGAACTGTCCATTGCACATTTATTACAAAACCCCACACTACTGTTAATGAAGAAAATCAGACAAACAGAGGATTTTTTGTCTTTTCTTATTATTAGAGAAAGTAGAAATAAAAGATGCATTTTTAAAAGAAATATACTGGAACTCTTACAGGAGGAACTGGATCTTTTACAATGTCATCAGTATTTCTAGTTTAAAACCGAACAAACAAACAACACCACCCACCTCCTTCGAAAGCCCCCCAAAGACTCTGGATAAATTATTCAAAGAAAATCCTCAAGCTAAGTCCTAAGTTGATATCATTTCCGTATCTATACCACAGAACATTTTTTTCTGTAGTTTTGGTAATCCCTCCTTCTTTACCCTTACAAAGCGAGACAGAATATTTAGAGGTTAAAGTAGCTAACACTGTTCTGGAAGTACATTGGTATATTTCCCTTGAATTAGGAGATTGAAAGCTACAGGAAGTTATTTCTGGTAAAAGTATTGATAGGGCTTTTTTCTTCTCACAGGACTCTTTCCACAATTTGGCTGGAGTAGAAGGGCATGCCAAAGAAAGGGGTTATCATGAGTATCTTGAAAATATACAGATAAAATGGGTATATTTTGAGTTCTTGCCAATTAAATGGTCTCCCTGCATTTTTCACATAATATCTTCTGTCAACAATTCTTTACTACTCTTGCTCACATGGACTTTTTGGCATATGTCAGATCAGTGGAGTACAGCTTTGTCTTTTTGGATGGTGAATACTTGAAAGACTAGCTGATGAGAGTGGGCTTTGATACACCCTGTGTATTAAAATTTTCATAACAGAGGCATGCAATAAATTAGATGTGGAAACTGAGAATAAACCAGCAAAGAAATCTGAATGCATGGATCAGATTTTCACATGTACTTTAATTATATGATTTTACTGTATGAATGAAAACAAACCAAACCAAACCAAAACAGCTTCTCCAGTTGTTTCTGTCCCAGAACATAATAATTGGTTAACATCACTTCCTGATTGTCTTAACCCTTTTTTGCCTGAGAAATATACCAGGTGTCTTGGAAATGATTGATTCCATTCCTAGTCACTTTAGTATTCTCATAATTCTGATACTGTTAAGAATTTAGATTGTCTGCACCATATGGATATGACAAACCCCTCAACTTTTTATTAAATTAAAATAGAATGCTACACCTTCTCTGAACTGTAAATAATGCCCTGCTAAATATATATATATATATATATATAAATATATATATATATATATATAAAGTACCTCCTGAATAAACAATAGGTAAGGTTTTGTGCAACTGAAATCAATAATACATTCACCGTAGGGTTCAGATGGAACAGAAAGTTCTCTACACAAGACTTGAAAAATATTTGAACATATAAGATGTAAAATTTCCAGATATAAATAAATAGACGTGGCAAACAAAATCTAATGGAGATATTAAATGGAGCTTGATTTTGTTTTTCATTGGAAAGTATATTGAAACTGCTTCACACAGAGAAAACTATTAGTAGCATTGTATTAAAGTACATTCATTGATGGATGAATAGATCTAATAATTTGTGCTCTTTGAGTAGGCGATAAAGCAGTAATTCAGTATCTTGAGCAAAATGCAGCAAAATGTCCTTTGCATTGGAAAAATGTTATTTTAATGAAATATTTATCTAGTCCTTTTCATGGTGCAGATTTTGGTCCAAAACACAGGCTGCTTAATGACCAGAACAGTTTAATGAATATGTAACATATCCTCTTGACACATCTTCTTTCTGCTGTCTATAAAAGGACTGCTAGGCTGACCTTTTCCATCTATATTGTACATGCGTGAAGTTAGCTGAGAAAAATGTCACTTTTTGCATCTAAAATTCTTACAGATGTAACCAAGACAGTGTTATGCAGCAAAGAAGGCAGGTGCAATGTATAGGCTAAATGCTGGCCACAGTACCCAAAGCTTTTCCTGTGGGTCAGTAAGCAGGCAAGTAAACTGAGGGTGATAGCTCAAGGCAATGCTGCTGGCATATATTTGGCTTGGTCCCTGTAGCCACAATAGCTAGGACAATTCAAAAGGAATATAGTAATTGTCAGGATCTGCGTTTCCGTTTTGCCTTCTGAGGAGCCCTTGTTTGGCAGCAAAACAGACCAGCACCCTTGGTTTTGATATTTATACAAAGTATTCATGGTCACAGCTACTGATTTGTTCAATCTGAGAACTAAGTTGAAATATACTGATAATTAGTTTTATCCATCATCGTATTAAGAGCAAGGCTTTTCATTGTATTATTGAAGTTTGTCCCTGAATTCTGTGTCTTGGTCCTGAAGGTATCAACAGCTATGACTGTCCTTGCCCAATGCCCACAGCTCACTGGACACTGCCCAGGATGCCATGTCAGCCCTGGGGCCCTCAGCCCCTGCCCCAGCAACACTGCAGCAGGGCCAGTCTCCAGCTCCCCATAGCCCTGCCCAGCCTAAAGCTGGGCCCATGTCCTGGTCTGACCTTGGCTTGCCGCAGTCCCCAGGGATGTCCCCAACTCCCAGGGCTGGGGCTGCCCCTGTGCCCCCAGCTCCTGACTGGCGGGTAGGAAGGGTCCTGGCTGTCACATCCTGCCATCACCCATCCAGGGAAGCCGCTGATGCTCCCAGCCTCAGGAAGCTGCTGACCCCCACAGTGTTCTGATAGGATTTCAGCGTCTGCCCACATGCATATTAATTTCCCATCTTTTCCACCAGCCCATACAGAGTCTCAATAGTCTGTCCTCTCATTTCAGTAATTCTTTGCATCACCTATACATCTGTGTTTCACACCCCACCTTCCCTAAATCTTGTTCAGACTAACTACAATTTACACCTGAAGCTTTTACAACCAAATAACAAGGGAATGAAAATAAATGTCTTCTTGTCAAAGGAGAACCATAACACCGCATTAGTTTATCTTTCTTGAGGAAATGCATCTAATTGCTGAGCAGTCAGTAAAACATTATTTAAGAATAGTCCTAAGCAATTAAATTAGGTTATTCCAGTTTGCTTAAACACACATTAATCTTTTATAATGACATCAAATTTGTGAACACCTCAGGGAAAAATTATGTAGTAAATCATTTGTAAATGTAATAAATGTTTAACCTGTAAAATAATAGATGAGCTAGAATACTTCAAAGCTGGTTTGGTTTACTTCTCTTTTTCCTTGATTAAAAAAAAAATCAATCAGAGCTGCTTAATTTCATTGTATCATTCATGCAGAGAATCTGCTTTGTTGTATTTGATTGATGGAAAAAGGGGAAATTTGTATCTGTTCTAAACTTTTTTTTTAAAAAAAATTCAAATTGTCCTCATGTTACAATTGGTAAAATGCATAGAAGCTGACTTGTTTTGTCACTCCAGTTTAAAACTGGAAGTGGGAGACAATTATGATTGGAATAATGGTTATTGGTAAAAATATACGGATTATAAGCTATTAAGCAAGAAATACTACTTTTTGGTACCATGGCCTGAGACTAGACTTAGAGGAAGGTAATTTAACATTATAACTTCTAATGTGTTGTGTTCAGCCTGAATTAACTTTGCATGCAGTTTCCTCTCAGTGTGAGGCAAGTGACGGCATTATAAAGTTACACAACAAATATCTGACACTCCTGTTGAAACTTGGCACAGTGCAGTGTGTGAGCTTTCTCCTCCAAGTAGCTGGGCAACAGTCTTTCATAGAGGAATCAGTAGCAGCTGCAACTGCTCCATCACGTGGTGCTCCTCATCTCTCTGAATTAGACACTTTGTGAGCAAGAGCATCAAAGTGTACCAGAAACTGAAAATGCTACACTGTGTTCTAGGATGAGGCAAGTGGGAAATACGTGCTATGGACATGATCATACATTGAAATTATGTTCACAATTTGCATGCATTTGATTTTCTGTGAACAACCCTATGGAAATCTCATTTTGTATGCAAGTGAGTGTTTCATATGACTCCATCTATTTTTGTTTCTGTAAATCAAACAGATTGTTTTGTAATGTATGTTTTGTATCACTTATTTGTGGAAGTGATGGTGTGAAAAACAGTCCACAAAGACTATACCTGTGTCTAAACTGAATAACAGATGTGTGCTACAACAACACCTGAGCTTTTGGCTGATGGGGGGATAATCCACATGTTCTGTGACCAACTCAGACAACATTATACCATCCTTCTAAATTATATGCTAAAATTTCTTCTTTATAAGTACCAGGGTGCAAGCAAGGCACAAACATGATCTGGAAATGAGAAGAGCTTTTTTTGTGTCCTGCAACTCTCTGACTATGATTACAGTAGCAAACAGTTTAGACAAGCAGAAGCAGATTCATAGCACAAATTATGATGCTGAGAAACTGATGCCCATGTTGTAGTTGTCTACTACAGAGTGCAAAGCCTGATGCTGAGGATCTGACATGCATGCTATACACACTTCAAATACTTTCTTTGTTTGATTTTATTTTTTCAAGCTTCAAACTAGTTCTAGACTGGTTCCATTAAGTGGCATTACATGCACTCCTCAAACACTTTCTGGCTTAAAGCTATCCCTAGAGTGAACCAAAGTCTAGTAAATGGCAATTAGCAGGAGCTTTGATTCAGAAGCAGTCATTATTTGAACTGCTCTTTTCATGTAGATACATTTGTAGTCAGCAAGTTAGAAATACACAACTGGAAATTAGATTAACATCCCATAAAGATTATTTCTTCTAAAATTAGGCAATGCAATCAGAATGAGACAATAGAGCTCCTCTTATCAATTTTCAGGTGTATAAAAGTTCAGTATCTAGTTTACATTAATTGTTTAGGCTTCCAATACAGGTAACAGCAACAGAGATAAGTATGGCAAATAAAAAATGTCTGATGCATCATCATTGTCTTAGAATGGGTGAAATTATCTTTTGGATGTAACAAACTGCTTTCACTGACATTAGGGAAGTCTAGACCAATGACAAGATGTGTGTTTTTTAGGCAGCTCAAAGAAGATAATATGAGCCCCAATTCTAGCAACATCTTTTAAAAAACAGCACAAGCTTCAGTTTTTCAGTGCTTTTCAGTGATTTTATGCCAAAGGCTATATGTATTTAAAAAAAAATATATATATATAAAAGAAAAGGAAAAAAAGGAAAAAGTCTGTGGTTTGTAAACAGTGTTGGCAATTTCTGGTTTTCAGAAGAAATCCTGCCCCTTTGCACTTTGAGAAAAATGGATTAATTCAGCTAGTGGTTCTGTTGCTCAGCTAGTGTGCCAGATATGTTTGAATGTATTACCATAGCTTCACAAATAACCGAGAAATAAATAGCCTATGAGTGAAGTGCTATTGTTAAACTTCCATGCATAGAAGTGTTTTGGCACTTCAGATGGTATGGGGGGCCAATTGTGTCAGGTTTCATACAAATGTAAGAAAAAAACAATAACTGTAAAAAAAAAAATCTATATCTACATCTAAGAAATCTTTTGTCAATGGAGACTTCCTGGGGCACAGTTTTCCACTTACAATAATGTATAGAGGATTCTGATACAATAGTTCATTTCCTGTTGAGCAGTTTCTCATTTCAGATGACTCTTAATCAGTCATAGAGGGAACACAGTGCTAGATCTCTGTAGGACTCCTCAAATGAGGTTATTGTACCCGTGCTTGAGAATGCAATGATTAATCTTTTCTGCTCCTTCTGACAAAAACATTATCAAAACTGATGTGTCAGAATGTTTCAGCTTCAGTGAAACAGCATTTTTTTCATGTCTGACCAGCTCTATTTATCACTTTCATGTCAATGTTGAATTTACTGATGAAAAATCCAATTTGATCTAGCGTGAAGTTTTCTGAAAAAGCCTGTCTGGAATTTGTAACTTAAGAGAAGTTTTACTGTCTATAGTCCTTCCCATTAGCAAGCAAAACATGCTTCAGGGATTGGGGAGAACCCAGCGCTACTCACTGGCCTATCCACTCATATGTCCACTGAGAATCTCTAATATAGTGAGACATTCACAGCTATACTGCTAGATCCAGAGCATGCAAAGAGTTTGCAAGAAACAGAAGTAATTCCAAAGGAGCAGGACTGCACCACAACTAAAGACTAAAAAATACCCTGTATTAAGAACTGTCTTTTGAATGTATATAGATTTGCAGGAGGATGCTTATGAGGTTCTTTTTCCCATTTTACTGTATTTTAGATGTTTTGCTAAGCATTGGCTTTTTCACCTGCCATAAAGAGCTCAGAGCAAGCATAAGAATCCCATGCTTGATTTTGCATTAATTTCTAAACTTCGTTGATTATATTAAAGTCAGTAGATGTCCTAGGTTTTCAGCAGGATCAAGATCTAAGTATTTTATTTTCCTATGAACTTTTCTTGAATATAGAATCCAGTAAAGGACTCTGTATTTTTAATACTAGGAGCCATAGAAAAATTGTTTGGCCAATTAGAAAGGAGAGAAAATTATAATTTTCATAAATATAACACAATGTTTATTATTAATACTTGATGAAACAACATTTCACTGCCATAACAATGAATTTCATACAATTTTTTTATCATAAACCTTATAATTCAAGGAAGAGGAAAGACATTTTCTTCAGTATCGGTCCCATATGGTCTTGCACTAACACACAATACAATTATCTGTCTCAGATGAGGATTTGATAATATTTTTGATAGAGGGCCAATAGCCTAGTAATAAATTACTTTTTCATAACCAAAGTGCATAAGGTACATTTCTTTTAACTTCAGGAAAAAAAAAAAAATCATCCCAGCCAGATGGTTTAACTTCAAGAGCAATGAGTGGACAGGCTTATAATGAATTAATGCTTTATAAGTTAGTTTCCCTAAGAACAACTAGGCTGTTTAACAGTCTTTTCTAATATGTTGAGACTTAACCAGGCTGACTAATTGTGGTGTGTGTTTGAGTTTGTTCTTTTGTCTTCATCTGTCTTCCTCTTGCTCTAAAACAGAAGTAAAGGAAGTTTTGTCTATGTCTTTCTTAAAATGTCACCACAGCTCTGCAGCTGATTTACAAGACAAGCATGCTATCTAACTTAATTTGGTTTATGGGCAATGTAGGTCTAGTTACTTTAGGCAAACTTTTTGTGTGAAATTGTTTCTTCTTCCCTAATCTTAGAGAATATACTTTTGAACAGCTGTATCAAACAGTTCATCTCTAAGGAGAAAGGTTCACTGGAGAAAAGACTGGAAGATTTGATGGTATATTAGTCTGTTAGCTTTGGGAAGCCTCGGGTGAGAGTTCAAAACCTCTGTGTCTTTTTGGTTGTTGCTAACAAAAAGTAATTTATTATGGTATCCCCTGTACTGCAATGCTATTAAACCTTTTTGACAAGGCATCTAAGAGGAATCATAATACTGCTGTTGAGGACAAGGGTCTCTTTTTTTCTTTCCTTATTAATACCCATCTTGCAAAGCCTCTGCTTGGATCAAACATTGTTTCCTGGAAGGGGCTACCGCAAATCCAATGATGAGCATGCTTGGATTTCACTACAATTTCAAGTGCCGCTTCTACCTTCAGACAAACTTCTCTTTGTCTGCCACTCTTCTGACATCCACAGGAGCTCTGTTCTTGCATTTTCTTGGGAGGGAGAAGCAGCACAGATTTTCTGGGGCTAACATGCAGTCCTGCTTCCAACACTACCAGTGTCATTGCTGTTTTAGACACAAGTTAGGGGTACCAGAGCATGACAAAGTAAACTGGATATGGAAAAGACTAAGTTGAAATGCACTAGCATAGCAATAGTATCACTATAGAGGAATACAGCAATGTAATAATATCAGCACCCAATAATTGGTGTCACAGGCATCTAAATTTACAGTTTTATAATGGTATATTAGCTATTACCAGTTCCATGATGAGATATACCTCTGAAACTGTTAATTTAATCTCTTGGGCTTCTGTTTTATTTGCTCTAGTTCAATTATTTGCTCTTTTAATAGATCTCCAGCTGCACTACTTGCAATTAGCTCACAAAATCATGTCTTTCTGACAATTAGATTGTACCATTTTGGTTGCTTACAATAAGAGACAACAAATTTACAAGAAGTACAGGCAGCTTAATGAGCATTTCACTACTATATCCCTGCCAGAGACACATTTTACTCCTCATCCTTGCATGCAGCAAGATATTTGAGCTAGTAACTAGATATCCCTTTTGGGACACAGTGCACTCTTGTAATATTGAAATTCTCCTTGGTTCTCTCTGGCATTTCATCCAATCTACAGGGGAGCTAAACAAGAAATTTTCCCACTAGTTCCCTAAAAAGCAGTAGAAAATTGCCCTCACAACCACATATAGCTCGATATAGCAGGGCTGGCCCTAGTATCTTATTTCTGGGGAACTGACTCTTAATTCTTGAAAATTTTTTGTTGTACTGCTGGTAAATTAACAATAGCAACACAAGAAAACAATCTTGCCCCCAAAAACTAACCCTCCAACAGCTGAACAAATGTCAATATTCTGATAAGTAAGTTTTTTACATGTTTTTTTTCCTTTCTAATCTATTACAGGATTTTCATTTTGTTGCTGAAATTGGACACACAGATAATTATAGCTCTTGGTAGCTCATTAACAGCTCTGCCTTTAAATCAAAACATTTAAATAATGAGTTGGTCTAATTTGAATTCCCTGTTAACTATCAACAGTTGCTCTTCTTCCCTCTCTTATTGAATGATTCTTTTCTTTAGTTGGGAAACTACTTCCTGGGCTAGTCCAAGAGACAGATCTTTCAGGATTCATATGCTTACACACTTTTCTTTAGATTTGTCATAAATCATTACTTTATGGTATCTTAATTCTTTATTCCACTGCAAGATTTATGGAACTGAAATTTCTATCTATACTTCTATATTTTCATGGATGCATGTTCCACATATTTACCATGAAATTTATTCGAAATAGAGACAGGGGGACCTATAGCAACCTTTTCAAACTATATCTGTGTTGAAAGACAATGATTTGGGTTCTTTTACGTATAGGAGTCACAGCAGTAATTAATAATCTTTATTTCAACTGATACGTAAGAAGTATTTTCACAGCACTGTATTTTTTTAAGTTTATTTCTGAAATTTCCAAGACCTCTTTCTCTTTGTGAAATATGAACACATCCTTTGATACCTATTAGGGAGGTAGGTAAAAAGATGGAGTGACGACTCAGCAGCCCTCTATGCTTAGGTGTTTCAGAATGTCATGGTACAAATATTTAGATTTCATCTGTTCTTACTAAGGCTGCCAGAAATATAGCCCATGCTCCAGTAAATCTTGCTGCAAGAGTTAGAGATGTTACAGCTCCCTATTGTCTGGCCTGCCTCAATTCTGAAAATTACTGCTTGTGTCACAGAAGGGGCAAAAGGTTGTGCCTGAGCCATTTCAAGTTATCTTTTCAGTGTCTAAACTTAGGCCATGGGTGACTGTGAGTTTGAACTAAAGCAGCAGGCTTAGCATTGGCTAAAGTACAATTACCCTTCTACTGCCTTTGCTAGAAGAGCTGCTCCCAGTGCTGCATGGGCAAGTTAGAGCTATAGCAGGGAGTGCTTGTGCTTGTCTACCACCACCAGTAGAACTGATATCTATTGTTAACTTCTGCCAAGATAGCAAAGCTGTGACGAAAGAAAGTGTATGCTCTATTTCATGCAATTATGTTTTCAAAACTCCTGATGTCAGTGCAGCTTTACTGAATACAGAGAGCTTGTGTTGATTTAACTGTTTAACTGTTTGTGCTGTTTCAGAAAGATGATATAGCTGAGCTGGCAGGACAACTGGAAGTATGTATTTTCTTTCCAGTAGGAGGAACTCTGCTGAGAGGCCTAGTGTGGTCACATATACTTTCAAGAGGCTGTGGCATATTCTGTCTATAGGTATCAGAAAAACTTGGGTCAGAAGTGGGATCAATACCAAAATTAAAATTAAAAATCACACATAAAAGCCCTTATGGTATTATTTCATAGCACCCTACTCATGAGAGAGAAATCACAACATCAAGAAGTAAAATGGAAAAAAAATATGTAGTGTCTCTCATTTGTTTAGCAGAACTACAGTTTTGAGAATTTTTGTCTGTAGGTGAAATAACTGGTTGAAGACACCCATTAAGGATCTCTGTTATGACAATGTCTGTTCCCGTGTATGTTTCTTAGAGTTCCCTCCTGCCAGTATGAGTTAATGGGTTGACACTTAAATTATTGACTCTTTATGAGAAAGAATAGAGTGAGGAGGAAAACAAAAAATGTAAATGTGGGAAGTTAGGAACTGCATACAGCCCCACATTAGGACACGGAGAAATGCAGAGGAAAAGGTTGGAGAAAAGTGTAACTGAAGAGGGGTCTCATATTACTTCACTGTAGCATGTGAAGAATGGGTGAAGAAAGGAAACATACAACCAATGGAATTACTGTGTAGGTGGCACTGACATACATATTAATGACTAACAATTCAATGGTGGAAGGCACACAAAACCATTTGCAGAAGACTCCTTATGATACAGATCCCTCAGGAAAAGGGCTCACAAATCAAGATCCAGGGTTTTTTAAGATCACTGTAAGATGAATAACAAAGGCTTTTAAAAACAAAACAAAACAAAATAAGACAAACAAAAAAACAAGTAAGCAAACAAAAACCCCCTTAATATAACAGTCTAGAAGGGTTTTCAGGAAAATGTTTGTTTCCTAACTGAGTAAAAGAGAAAGCCTTTGGATTTGCCTATACCTGAAGACAGGTTGTAAAAAAACACCAGGAACCCCATACAAGATGTTCTTAATGAAGCACTAGAAACATTTTTCCAAATCTGTACAAGTGATAAATGCAAGTTTAAATCACAGGTCTTCCAGGCTTCTCTGGTTCATGCAAAAGAAATAGAGTGATACTTTTACACTTGGTGTCACCCATTGCCGTGTGATGGGTATGCCCAGGCTGTGTAACTTTCAGTGATCCTCAGTGGAGCTGTGAAAAATGTGATCATCAGGTCCACCTCCACATATACTAATACCAGACAAGCAAAACCTGCATGAGTTAGAGATATTTTGATTTCCTCTGTTGTTTTCCTTTGATTCTTCATCAACTACAGTTCCACTAATTTTGCTGTACAGCTTTAACTGCCGTGGCATTGAAAAATGTCTGACAGTATCAAATTCCATAAAGTGGTTTGCTGTATTAGTGTAGAGTACTTTATCTTCTTACACTATTTCAGGGAACTTTGAAGGGTGGTTAAATACGTGCGATCAGAGAGCAGAAGCTTAAATTTACATTTCTCAATTCTTAGTGGTTTTGATAGGAGAGAAGGATTATTTTTCAGTAACAGCTACTGTAAACCTTTTTGAGACATCGGTGATTTAATAATGCAATGGTTTTAATAGGATCTAATGAAGCAAGTTTTTTGCACTGTTTCCCATGACATGCTGCACAAGCACATCTGCTGTACCTTTTGCTTCTTGTAGGTTAGATAAGCAAAACCAGTCCATATATTTCTGTCACATTAATTATCATTATCATTAATTATCATATTTGAAAAATCATGCAGCCTAAATTTTTTGTACATTTCATTAGTTTTATTAGCACTGAAAGCTGCAGTGATATAACTTTGAGCAATATGATCAGGCAGATACAAGTTGGTGCAGAATTGTTTCCAAATGTTCAGTGCTCAGGCTAAAAGGCACTTAACAAAAGCACAATACCTGGAAAATGCAAATGATCAAAGTACTTCTGTTGTTTATACAGAATACTGTTTGCCTTTTGCTGAAAATTCTATGTGGAAATACTGAATCAGACTCAATTAGATTGGTCTGGTTTGTACTTTGAGTCTTAAATTCTTACTGAAGGGCCCGGAGAAGAAGAATTAGTATTCCTTATACTTAGATGTACAAGATCAAATAAAGGCAAAAAGTAGGACCAATGTTCTATGACATGTTCTCCTTCACAAAGGTACAGATGTTTTGCATGAAAAGTAAGAGAGTAAATGGTGCTGCTCAGGTAATCCGACCTCTGTGCACAAAGCCCAGTACCTATGAGTGTGATATGAGTAAGCTCTTCCAGAGGTTTTTTTTTTAAAAAAACAACAAAAAACAAACAAACAAACAACAACAACAACAACAACAACAACAAAAAACAAACAAAAAACAAAGCAAACAGAACAAAACAAAAACCAAACCCAAACAAATCAAAAAATAAAAAGTAAAAAAGGAGATTAATATATCATATTGAGGTTGTCGGTCAAAATCATGCCTACAGAAATCAAATCGTACTCCAACTTTCCTTTCTTTATTATGTTATTTACTGTCATTTGCTGTCTGGACATAGGTGGCCCTGCTTGAACAGGGGTGTTGAACAAAATGGCCTCCAGAGGTCCTTTCCAACCTCAACTCTTCTGTTATTTAATCAGATATCCAATAATAGTTGCCTGTGATCCCCATTTGTCACCAGAACTCTTGTTGCATTCACCATGTTCAGGTGATGATTGGTCCAGTCTGGCGATGCTCAGAGGCATTTTCTGTCTTACTTTCCTCTTCCAGAGATAGCTGCTTTCTGCTCTTGGTTGAGTTCTAGTATTTTCTGCCTCTATTTACTATTTGATTTTCTCTCTTAGTCAGATCAGTAGCATCCTGAATTAAGTAAGAAAGTGTCAGCCAGTCTGAATCCAGTTCACTGAAATAGGTCTTTCGGACTTTTTTATATCCTTTCCTACTTAACTGTATTTTTTCTTGTTCTATTATTATTATTTATTTATTTTATATTTTCTTTTGTGATTCAGACATTAGAAGACATTAACAGTCTTGCTCAGTGTTGCATATCTCATTTGTTCTGTCCAAACTACTCCAGAGATTTGACATTCACTACTATGCCTCTAATGTATCTCTAACTATTGAGGCAGGGGCAGGAGGCTGTGCTTACTGAAAGCAAACTGAAATGGGAATGTAGAGCTGAAAGACAGAATGGCTGGTATGTGAAGATGTAGGTTTCAATAGGTCTGTTTGTCCAAATACTAACAGCATACAGAGACCATGACCTTTCTCTGATTGAATGGAGGGTACGATTGCCACTTTCCCATCAGGCGTGCATTGTGATTGAACTCTTCAAACCTGACCTGGGGATGTAGCCACATTACATTCATTAATTTTAATAGGAGTTAACTCCCATAAACTCATCCTGTCTCTTTGAGGTTACATTTTGTCTTCAGTTACATTCACATAGTGTCATTGTCAAGTTCCTAAAGTATTGTCAAGAAGAGATTTTTGTTTAAAGAGATTTGTGTTTAAAGAGATTTGTGTTTAAAGACTGAATCTAGCTGACAAGGCTCCTTAACTGAAAGTGAACTGCTGGACTGAAAATAGAGATTTAAGTTAAAGTATTTATGTGCAGTTGCTCTTTCAAACAAGAAAGTATATATTAACATTTTTTGTTCTTTCTTTTCTGAACAAAAGATGAGGAATCATTTTGCAAAGTAGAATAACTATACACAAACCTGTCTATGCCATGACTGCAGTTATGTTGCTGTGACTTGCATTTAACTCTGATACTTTCTAGAGACCTTGCAGGAGTTCATTGATCTGATATGTTTACTTTTCTCTAGATGCTTAAGTAAAACAAATTAATGTATAAAAAGATATCATAAAGAAGGATAGTCTTGATTTAAATTCAATTAAATGTCAGCTTGTCATATATTAAGTAGCACTCTGGGAGCACTGTTTTGTTGTGTAATTAAAATGGTTCATTGTTAAGAAGAAATACATACAGAGATATTGAAATATTAGTTGGGACTTAAGCATGTTTATAAATTGGCCTCTTGGTACTTTCTTCAAGTTATTTCCTCCAGCAACTGTATTCATTACTACAGACTTCATTCAGATCATTAAAATCAGTATCTTCACAGAAACATGAATCACCCTGTCCTAAATATTAATAAAAATGGTTTTGTTTACTTCAGTTTCAAAATTGGATATTCAGTTGGCATTTTATCTACAGTTTCAGTAACAAAACAATGGAACTTTTCAAGCCTTTGGGATCCTGGAAAGCAGTAAGAATCTCTGGAATCATTCTAAGTGTTGTCCCAAAACTGATGTGAAACTAAAGCATGTTTAACTAGAAAGAAATATGGAAGAAACTCCTAAATCTGTCTGCCATATAAAGCACACTTATTTTCTCAATTTCTGTGAGCAAATGCAGATACAGACATCAGTCATGGGAAAAATAGATGTGGCAAAAAGGAAAATAGACCAGAATGTGTCAAGGCTATTTTGGGTTGTATACCAAGACTACAGTGAGGTCCTTGATAGAGTTTCTCCATACCACAGGAAATACTTTAAAATATAAAAGTCATGAGCATAGGTAAATGCATCTAACATATGAATATGAAATATAGACCTTACAATATCTAAGAAAAAATGTCTAACAAAACCAGGAAATACGTTCCACCAGATTTTTTTGTTGAAAAGCCACCATTATTTCTATTTTCTCAGGCTATATTCTGTGATCATATTAAGAGCTTAACATTTGACTCTACTTGTTCTTGCAGAAGAAAATCTCTTCACTTAGATGTGAATGTGACCACATCAGCTTTGTTGAAAATAACTGTTGAAATATTTTTTCTGACACTGAATGCTGAATGGAATACTTAGTGTACTGTGAAAGTGCTGCAATGCTTGAGACCATGTTACTCTTAGACATTACCAAAGGAATTAGGAATTACCAAAGGAATAAGGAAATATATGCAATTAGCTTTTAGCTTCTTAAAAAAGTGCCCTAGTTCATCAGAAAAGATGTGTAAGCTTTGCACCTGGTTTTGTGCTATGTTGCTTAGACATACTGTAAAATGTCTCTGAAAGGAAAAGTCCTTGAATTTCTTCTGCTTCAGTTGCAAGTCTGTTAATAGAACAGGCAGAGAATTGTAATGCTTCGTAGCTTTTGGCTGATGGAGGGAAATATAAGGACCTTCCAACTTTCAAAGTGTCTTTGAAATAGTCTTACCAGAAACAAGGCATCAGAGGAGTTCAATGCTGTAAAGGAAAAATGATTTATTTTTTTTTTTAAGTAGAAAAATGCAATTTTCTTCTTTTACTTTATCAGCAGGAAACTCAGCTAACTGGCTCTGTCCTTTCCCTCCTCAACTTCTGCAGCTTCAAATGAATAGAATCATAAATACTAATAAACATAAAAATTAAGAGTAAAAACCTTCTGGTAATCATCTGATTAAAGCAGACACTGTGGGACCCTGTAGAATAATTATGATCAGTTACTAGTCTGATGACTAGGAATAAATAGCTGATTATATAATTACAGAAAACTTCAAAAATTTTAAAGCAGTTGAATCCCAAATCTATCTGAAATATTTGGCCTGACCTTGTGTGAAATATTACACAGTGCCATTCCTCTGGGCTGCTAAGATCCTGCGGTTTTCCATTAAGCTAAATGAGGAAGTCTTGACCATCACAATTCACACCATTGGGTCCATTATCTTTTGCCCTACAGGTGATTTTCTATGTGCTTTATTACAGAAGACAGAATAGCTGATGGGGTATTATCCTGTGGACAGCAATGTCAAAGCTTATTCATTTATGGGTACAATGATACTTTCCAAGTTATATGGTACAGAGTGTTGTATGATTCCCATTAATTTTGATTGGAAGTACATAATTTCATATTAAAAAATTACTCTGAAAATAAGATAGAATTATTTTCTTGATGAAACAAAGAATAAAAATGCATACAGACTTTTTTAGTTGCTTTAACACAATATCTTTGACCCTAAAAGAAGAGAGCAGGTCTTTTGTAACTAGTCACAAAGCTAAAATACACTGGCATGTGCTGGCAGACTAAAATTTTAATGCAAGTGCAGCCAATGTATTAAAATGGCTGCAACTGTACAGGGTTCCTCAGAGCAGATGTAACCAGTATTTCAACCAACATTTTTTTTTTTTTTTTCTTCTGACAGATACTAAGCATCTCAGTATTCACCAATGAACCGTTACTCTGTGAAAAATGTTGACACGTGACTTAGCCTCATGTAGTTCTCTTTGGCTTAATTCTGTGCATTCGTTTAGTAACAGCAGGGCTGACACCAGGCAAAGTGAGGGATGTCTCTTGGTTCATCTCCTCAATAGCCAGCAGGGGAAGCTGCTGCATTGTTTTCTCAGTCTGACTCACAAATAGAACTACTGGTTATTTTTGAATCCACAGATTAAAAGGTGGAATTATTGTAAAATGAGAGACAGAATATGCATGTTTGTATGAAGGAGTCTTTGTCAGACTATGCTTGGAATGACTAAACTACTCACAAGTGAGAAACCAGGGAATAAGTGGTACACGATGGAACAAATGTGCTATTTAGTGTCATATTTACAGTGTCCTACATATTTACTTAGGTTAATAAATATAAGAGACTTCAAAACCTGGCTTAATATAGATTCAATGATTTTAAGCAATTATTAGATTACTGTAGTCCTTGATCCATGTGCATAAGACAAGTGTTTTGCTAGAAAAAGTGCTGGACTGTAACAAACACTGGTTCTGTTCTCAGGCTTGTCACAAGTGTCAGAAAGTCTTCTGGGCTTTTTTCAAAAAATATTTCTTGAGCCTATGCTTATGGGGCTTCACAGAATTTGGCTTCAAATCCATCTGATGTTCAGTCATTCATCTTTAAACAGCACTATGAAACTTCATCCTTCCCTTTTTTCCGTCATATTAAAAATAGATCTGTTTTGATGGCCAAAAAACTGTAGTTCTCTAACTGGTCTGAAATAAGAACAAGGATTTAGAACATACTTTTATTTTATCCTTAAAAGTTTATTGAAATCTCATGAAACTTCCAAGTTACAGGGATAAATAACGTTATTAAAGAGAGATGGAGACCAAGAAATGTTTGCCAAATTTGTCAGCTGAATTTGAACTCTGTATGTGATCCTAAAACAAATACTCCAACTATTTTTACATCTTTTCTTCTCAGTTTCTACCAGGACAGGTAGTGTTATCACACTAGTAAACTGCCAATATTCCTTTCATGCCTTATTAATAATAGATGTGTCAGATAGTGTGGTATAAAAGAGCCCTTAATTGGGCACATATAGAAGCTCGGCAACTAGAAAGGCCATTGTCAGTTCTAGAATGAACCTTACCTTGAGGTTGTATTAGTGACCCATGAATAAAAGTTTCTCACGAAATCTAATACTCTTGGTTTTGTCCTAAATAATGATATTGTCTTAATTCTAATCTAATTCTAACCTTTCTATTGACATGAAAGTCCCTCAGTAGGAACCTGCAAGGTCACTAGACATCTGAATGAAAATTATAATTTCATTTGTAAGAAACATACGAGTTTGGGACCGACTCTTTCCTGTCTTTAGTTTCAAACAAATTGATTTTGTTCTCCAAATGGAAGTCTGCTTTGAAGGTATTTATAGCTGTATAGAAGGAATTTACTTGTGGTTCTGTCCAAACTAATGTAATGTATAGAAAATAACAAAAAATACTGTGTACTCAGAGGTTACGATTCTTACGACTATGCATATGGCCATACATATTTATAAGTTCAGTCCTACCCAGGTAGTAACTGAATGAATGGCCACAATTTGTCCCATAAGGTGACAGAATCAGTTGGTAACTTCAAGTAGTATGGGAAATTCCTATCCCATATGAAGTTATATTTATGTTACAAACCCTTATAAGAATAAAAATTATTTGTGTTACACTTTTATCTTCAAGGAGATCAAACTTTACTTTAGAAATTGATTTAACATATACTTCAAATCTAACAAATGCTGCATACTTCTGTCTCTGGAGGAGTCAAGACACATAGAAGTACTGCTGTAGAAAACTTAAACACCTGATTTTTGTCTGTTGGGGAATGCTTTACCAAAAAGGCTGAAAAACTAACCAGTAAACATTCAATTGGTACAATTTGACAGAGTCTACTTGGAACACTTATTGCATCTGTTATCTGTGAAGCTGGTTGCTCTCATTCAAATACTTAATGCAATGCTGGAAGTAGGAAAATACTAGATGCAGGATAGTGGCAAAGATTTATCCCCAGGAAAATAGGAATACCATTGTTGGAACACTGAGGTGTGGAATTTACTCAGTGCTAGGCTTCGGAATTAAAAGCAGCTTTAGAGAAATAATAATTGTGGGAAAAATACCTTTATGCAAATTGTTTGAGAAATTCACCCCCTTCAGTTCAATGCAGAGAAATGAACAAGATCTAATCTGTTTAATATCTTTACCAGTTATCTGGATGAGAGGATCGAGTGCTCCCTCAGTAAGTTTAGTGGTAGACTTGGCAGTGTCACATTTACAGTTGGACTTGATTATATTAAAGGTCTTTTCTAAACTAAATGATTCTATAATACTATGTTTTGATTACAGCCCATAAGTACCTCTAAACGGGAAAAATTTTTGTCAGCTTGTGTCTTGAAATTTAGTAAGAATTAGAACAAATGAACTAAACTTGCTGTGCAAAGCCTGATAAATTAAAGGTGAAAATAGGAGGCACAATATCTTAAACTATGTATGTGCCCACTAGATAGCACAGTTCACAGATCCAAATTGTGCTGTGAACTTCTCAGAATTTTTCTCCCAGCCACTTTTGGTTTTGATAGTGATGTTATAGATTGGTAGAACCTAATCTATTTTATGCAGAAAATCAGAGAAATATAGTAATTAATTCCTTGTTATTTGGAGTCTCTGAACATAACAGTATGACTAGCAAAAATATTAACATTAGCCAAATGATGTTTGGAAACAATCCTGTCACTAATTTCTTACAAATACTCCTGTTTCCTCATTCTACAACAGAAACCAGTATTCCTTTTTGATCTGCCACGTTATAAAACTTCTAGCTTCCAGTCCCTTCCGTTACCCATTGACTTTCTACCACCTCTCTAATGAACTATCCATCCAACACTTCCAACAAACATATGGACATGCCAGCTCACTATCTTGGATGGTTTCAGAAAAACAGCCAGAAGTATTGCTTTGAATTAACTTCTTTTTTAACTTCCACATTATACTATATTTTATTTATAACTACTATTTGCACCCCAAAGCCAACTCCTTATATTCATCTCATCCTGCTTACAGGAATATATTAGCCATTTTTGTTTTACCCTAGTGTTCATCTGTTTCCTCCATGTGCCTCTTACTATATCGTGGATAACACAGTAAAAGTGAAATATCTTCAGCATATAAAAAGGTTGAACTACTCAGGTATGCATTATACTTAGAAAAAAAAAAAAATGGTTCTCACATACCCTTATGTAAGTCTTATGTCTTATTCTTTTGATTTTTTGATTTTTTTTTTTTTTTTTTTTACATTTTAGAAACATCATATATATAGTCAAGTTGAGCTAAACATGCATAGTTTCTTCACATTCTTCAGCACTTCTCTTCCTACCTTCTGACTCTTTTGACAGTAATGTTTATTAGAATAAATTTTTAAAATCATTTTGCATAAATTGTGAGTGGCTCCATTTACAAAGCAAATGTTTAGCCAAAGGCTGAAAGCTTCAAGCAATAAGTTTTCCTTTGGAGCAAGAAGATGACACATCTCACAGTGAGGGGAACAAAAGAAATGTTTAATTTCAGAAAATATAGTGCTCAAAGGAAACAGAATCTTTCCATGAAGTTCAAGCATTTCATACCTATAGATTTCTTTAAAGAGACTCAAATTCTCACCATTTGACTAACATAACTGATCCCTCTGGAATTAGTTCCTATAGACTTGTTTTGGATGAATCACGTGACTAGAAACAGGACTGCACCCAGAGTCAATAAATAACAGATGGTAAAATAGCCAAATACATTTGTAAACAGCTCCTTAGGCTAAATCTCTGCATCAACAGCTGGAAGAGGCCATTCAATATGGTTAGTCTCTTTTTCAGTGTGAATACCAACTGCTACTGGACATTTGCTCTGTTTACTGAATACTGGGAAGAACCTTGATGCATATGAAGCTTCATATATATTTTTTAGCTTTTCATACATGGCAGATGTTGGCTGAAAACAATTAGGCAAAAAAACAAGTAAATTAAAAACTTCTTCGATGAATTATAATATAATTTAAATGAGAAAATTTACATTAGGCATCTTCTCAGAATGATTATGAAACAGTTACCTAATAATGAAGCTTCCAAGTTTTTTCTAACAGATGGTCAGAAGCTGAAATATATTGGATCATAGATAATCAGCAAATTTAATATGCAGGGTAAATGCAGCAATCTATCATCCTGCAGTCAGCTGATCGGAGCCAGCCCAGCGAGAGCCAGAGCCAGCGAAGTTCAGCCGACCACGAGGTTCAGCAGAGATTAGGAAGCTCAGAGGGAAACGTACAGGGACAGCGTGACTCCCGGAGTGTCCCGATCCCCAAAGCCCCAGCAGCCATTGCGAGAGAGAGGCTGACGCAACGGGGGGCGTTCCCACGGTGACGGCGACCACACCCCCTCCGCCTGCCTTGAAAAAGCCTTTGTGAGGGCAGCGACTAGTTGCTGCAGCAGAGTGCAGAGAGCACTTGTTGCTTGTCAGTCCCTCTAACTTATTGCCAGCGTCCCAGACTGCTGATGACCATGGTCGCCTCCAGGAGGAGAGCTTGTCTCAAACAGACTGTGGCAACGCAGACTGAGGTTCTGTCCCGAATGGTGACCGTTCAGGTCTCCGGCTGCAGGGAGTGCCAGAGCCTGCTGCTGCCGGGGGAGGGAGGCCAGCACTCCACCTGTGTGAAGTGTGAGCAGGTGCAAGATCTGCTCGACATGGTTGTGAAACTTAAGGAGGAGGTTGAGACACTGAGGACCATCAGGGAGTGCGAAAGGGAGATCGACTGCTGGAGTAACACCCTGACGTGCCAGTCGGAAAGGTCCCAGGGAGGTACCCCCCAAAAGGAGATGGACCTCCTGCCCTCTCGGACAGAGGCAGAAGTCCTGAGACAGCCCCACCCTTGTGGCTGTCAGGCAGAGCTAGGGGACCTAAAAGATGACGAGGGTTGGAAGTGTATTGCAGTTCAGCATCACAGGCAGCCCCCCTCCCTGCCTGCTTTGTCTCCCCAAGTGCCCCTCCGTAACAGATTTGAGGCCCTGGATCTTGAAGAAGAGGTAGTTGAGGAGGTGGTGCCAAGCCTGTCTACAAGATCACATAGGAAGAGGTGGTTGACTTCACAACTTAAGACTGCCTCTGATAAGAAAGAAAGAAGGGTGATTGTAATAGGAAATTCCCTTCTGAAAGGAACAGAGGGCCCAATATGCAGAGATGACCCTCATCTTAGGGAAGTTTGTAGTCTACCTGGAGCCCGGATCAGGCATATCGCTAGAGAGCTCCCCAAACTGGTGCACCCGACAGACTACTACCCGCTGCTGGTCTTCCAGACAGATGGGGAGGAAGCTGCTTCCCGTAGTCTGAGGGGAATGAAGAACGATTTCAAGGTCTTGGGAAGGATGGTGAAAGACTCAGGGGCCCAAGTGACCTTCTCTTCACTCCTTCCATCTTTAAGTGACGATGTGGGATGGAATAGGAAAATTCAGTCTCTAAATGGTTGGCTGCAAGAGTGGTGCTACAGGCAGGGCTTTGGATTTTTTGGTAATGGCTGGTTTTATAAGACTGCAGTCTGGACAGTGTTATGCAGGAAAGGTTTATCTCGCAGGGGCAAAAGGATGCTGGGGCAGGAATTAGCTGGGCTCATTTGGAGGGCTTTAAACTAGGCTCGAAGGGGGATGGGGTTGTAGCTGGGTTTGTCCCAGTGGGACAGCATTCTAAAACTGATGAGGACCGAGTGGCCTCCTATGCCCCTAGGGAGAAATTGGTGTGCTCTGCTCGCTCCCTGAAATACCTGTACACCAATGCACGCAGCATGGGGAATAAGCAGGAGGAGTTAGAATCCTATGTTCGGTCAGGAGATTATGATCTGGTGGCAATTACAGAAACATGATGGGACAGTTCACACGACTGGAATGTGGTCATGGATGGCTACACCCTTTTCAGGAAAGACAGGCCAGCTAGGTGTAGTGGTGGAGTTGCTCTCTATGTGAGAGAGCAACTACAGTGTACTAAATTCTGCCCAGGAGCAGATGAGGAGCGAGTTGAGAGTGTATGGGTCAGAATTAAGGGGCAGGCTGGCAGGAGTGATACTTTTGTACATGTCTATTACAGGCTACCAGATCAGGCTGAGGAAGTTGATGAGGCCTTCTACGGACAGCTGAGAGTGGCCTCACAGTCACAGGCCCTGGTTGTTGTGGGTGATTTTAACTTCCCTGATGTTTGCTGGAAGGACCATTCAGCCAGCCAGCCACAGTCCAGGAGGTTCCTCCAGTGCATTGATGATAACTTCCTCATGCAGATGGTGGAGGAGCCGACTAGGAGAGGTGCACTGCTGGATCTCATCCTCACTAACAAGGAGGGTCTGGTCGAAGCAGTAAAGGTTGAGGGCTGCCTGGGCTGCAGTGACCACAGGATGGTGGAGTTCAGCATCTTGTGTGGCAGGAACAGAATAGCAAGTAGAATTTCAACCCTGGACTTTAGCAGGGCTAACTTAGGCCTTTTCAAGCAATTGCTAGGGAAAAATCCCATGGGCAAGACTGCTTGAAGGAAAAGGGGCTCAAGATAGCTGGACTGCATTCAGAGATTGCTTCTTCCACGATCAGGATCAGAGCATCCCCACACGTAGGAAGTCAAGGAAGGCAGCCAGGAGGCCTGTGTGGTTGAATAGGGATCTACTGGGTATGTTCAAGCAGAAGAGGAGAGTTTACAGGTCATGGAAGCAGGGGCTGGCCACTTGGGAGGAATATAAGGCTGCTGTTAGAGGATGTAGGAAGGCAGCTAGGGTAGCCAAGGCCTCCTTAGAATTACAGCTGGTGAGAGGGGTCAAGGACAGCAAAAAGAATTTAATACATAGCAGATAAAACTAATATCAGAGGCAATGTAGGCCTACTCATGAATGGGATGGGTGCCCTGGTGGCAGAAGATACAGAGAAGGTAGAATTACTGAGCCTGAATTACAAGCCTCCTTATATATGCAACTATATTCTAATCACGGATCCACGCTCCAAGCATGTATTTGCTATATGAGTATCATGGGCTATCCATGCGCTGGAGTCTCACTGATGATATGTCCGATGATTCACGCCACGCCAGGACCACGCTGATTGAGGAATGCCCCTCTTTCTCACAGCAGATTCTGTTCTCAGCTTCTCAAAGCAGCCTTGAGATTCCTTTGAGCCAGACTAATTCAGCAACAAATCTTTATCTATCAAAACCCCTCCACAGTAGTCAATGGTGCGGAGTCTAGTTGGAGACCAGTATCTAGTGGAGTGCCTCAGGGGTCAGTACGGGGACCAATATTATTCAATATATTCATTAATTATTTGAATGAGGGAACTGAGTGTACTATCAGCAAGTTTGCTGATGACACTAAGCTGGGAGGAGTGTCATGAGCAAACTTGCTAAGGATGCACTCGATCTCACTGTCCATGTCACCAACAAAGATGCTAAAAAGCGTCAGCCCCAATACTGACCCTTGTGGAACACCACTTGTCACTGGTCTCCACTTGGACGTTGAGCTGTTGACCGCAGCTCTTTAAGTGTGACCATCTATCCAGTTCTTTATCCACTGAGTGGTCCGTCTGTGAAATCCATGTTTCTCCAATTTAGAAACAGTGTCAAATGCTTTGCACAAATCCAGCTAGATGACGTCAATTGCTATCTGTCAGTACAAAGCAATCACAAGCACAGGTTTGCAATGACCAGTCCTAGACCTGACTACCTTCTTCATAGTCAGAAATACATTTGCTTCACATAGGCATTTTGGGCAGAGACCTAAACCATGTTGGAGCAAAGCCTTTCTACTGGTCATATAGAATTTTCAACAGGTGTCCTCTCACAGCCATGTGTTAAGGATAAATCCTGATTGCAACAAGTCTGGCACAGTTAAGTAGGATCCAGATTAACATTTCTATGCATGTTCATCCTCAAGGTGAGAGGTCTCATGAGTTTGAAGGCAGGAGAGGCAGGAGAAAACACACATAAGAGGTCTTCAGGAGAGGAAATGTTGAGTCCTTGCTCCTTCAGGCACAGAGGCACACTCAGAGGTTCTGCAGTGTGCACAGAGCAGCAGCCCATGGAGCCAGGACTGAAGTAACACCCTTGCAGGAGCAGGGAGACACAGAAGAATCATCTGAGGAGCAGTCACACTTGTATCTCAAGAGAGTATGGGAGCCCCCTGCCCCTTCCATGGTGCCAGTGTTCACACCAAGGCCTATGCCCCTCTAGGCCCCTTGTAGCAGGCATTCCCTGGTCTCTGGGGCTGGCAACTTATTTTCCATGCAGAAGCAGAGAAATGCCTCAGTCCTATGTTCCACCTTTGGTCCATGTTCCCAGTACCCAGAGCACAGTAGAGGTTCAGTGCTGGGAGAAGTGTCTCTCATCAGCAGCACCAGCAGCATGCTAGGAGTCCTTCTGCTCTGGGAGTAAGACCTACCCAATGGACAGAGTGCTCAAGAAGGGCTGAAGTGGTTTCAGTCATAAAAATGATTAATAAGAATGGTAGACTGGCCAAGAAGTTTTTATATAAACAAAGACATCCTCAGCTGAGGTCATCCAGTCTAGCTCCTATAAAGTCAATGGCAAGAGATATTCTGGTTTGTGTGAAATATAGGTGATTGGATCCTACTTCAAAAAAAACATATATGATGGAAATAATCTCATCCTGTGGTGAAATGTTAAAAAGGAACCTTACAAGGACAGTGTAGGTTACATTTGAACAGGAACTTGAGAAGATAGAGAGTTTAGTTAATATCAGCAGTTCTAAACTAAATCAAACTGCTTGATGGTCCTGCCAGTCACTGGATTTCTAAGCAGTGGCAGCACTGAAATTCTTTTAAGTCCTGAGAGTCTGTAGCTGGTCTTGGAGAGGTTTTGGAGTCCTAAGAATGAGCATCACAATTGCTTATATTCTTGAGCACTAAAGAGTCACTCTTATAGGGATTTATATGTGTTTATATATATTCTGATGATTCATTGCAATAGAGATGAAAAGATGCAGGGGTAAAACATGATAACCCAGAGTTTCCATTTTCCAGATGTTGTTGCATTGGTATATATATCAAATAACAAAATGAAAGCTGCAGAGATTGATTACTTAATGGCAAGAGTGGCAAAAAAATTGTGCTGCTGGTTTGTGTTTCTTGCATAGGTTATGGTCAGTTGTTCAGAGGCTTCTCATGGCCTCAGGGTTTTCACTACTTCTCTTCCTTCTACATAATTATGCCCATTAGGATGATGAATATTGTACAGCTTATTTAATGCTATTTATTACTTCTTAACTGAGGAAAAAATATATGTATATTTACATAGATAATGAGTTCAATTATTCAATTAAACCTATCTGTAGCAGCAGAGACAAATTAATTGAGTGGCAGGAACTGCTGCTGCATAAGAGGAAATGTAGAGGAAAGGGGATGAGCATGATAGGTCGAGCATTGCAAAAGTAACCTTGGTGCACCTATCATAGACAGGATTCAAGAAGAGGAAGACATCTGTATGTAACAAGTGTTGACTGTATGCACTGGTAGAATAGTATCTGAGGAATGTCAATGAAAGAATGGAATTTAAATGAGAGAATAAATTGCATATTCAAACACATACCCATTTGTGCATGGAAGAGCAAGTGTTAAGTGTTAAATTAGCACTGGAGGGGATACTTATGTCACTTATGTCAAGGCATGTGGAAACAGGCCTTTTGTTGCAGAAGTGGTGGCTTCTCCAAGTCAAGTAGCATTGTGAAACTAATGCAAAATGTAAAACACCTTTATCTGTATGTGTATGGAAAGATAAAGTATATGTAGCTGCATGAAACCACTTTTTACTTCATAATCTAAAAAGTGTAAGACACATTCTCATTATTTTAAGTGTTTCGTTTTTAAACAACAATTCTAAATTTTGTAGTGAACTTTTTTTGGTATTAAAATTCTACAATAGGCTAGTTCATTATAGTTTAAATCCTTTGGGTTGCCTTTTGTGCTATGTTACTGAAAAAAATGTTTATGTAGATCAAAGATCAAGTTAGGTTTTTATAAATGCATATTTCATATTAATGAAAATACTATATTAATACAAATATAGGTAAGTCAAAATACAACACTTAGATACTTTCAATTTAAAACAATCATTTTTTGCCCCTTTCTCCCACAAAACCTTTCAATACTGTGGAAATCAAATTATTTTCACAAAATAGTACCTTGCAGACATTTCTTTGTCTGCTCTTACAACTTCTGATCCTTCATTGTTCAAGAATAGTTACTTGTAATCCTCTTTCATAATATGCAATATGAAATTGTGCAGAAGTCTTAAACTTCTTACAAGAATGATCTCAAGAATCAGTGTTCATTAACAAATAATCCTTCATGATATACCATACATTGAAATTGAAAGCATAAAAATAAAAAGTTTCTCTTTTTGTCTCAGTCAAAATACCTCTATGAACTGCTGTAGATACTAACATCCATCTATGCATCCTGAAATAACTGTGATGTGACTATAAAATCCACAGGCTAGTTGTCCAGGTAATTTGCAGAAGATAGTAAAGGGCACTTCAACAACAGCCGTCTGTCAAGTCATAGCACTTAGGAAATCTCTTCCTGATGTTTTTTAATAAAAAAGATGCATTCAGGTGTTTATTTTGTTTAATATAAAGCTTTAAAAGCAATCATACTGAAATCTTAAAATTTCTGTTAAATTATTTAAATGAATCCCACTGAGTTCAGAAGTAGATTTGCAAGACACATCAAAAGTGCAGTTAAAAAACTAAAATCACTCCCTCAAAAAATGAAATTCATTCCACAGCTTCACAACATAGTTTTCTTTTATTTTTTGTGTTTCATCTTTTTTATGGATCTTTGCCTGAAGGAAGTTGGAACGATAATTAGCTAATTAAGGTTCTAAGGCTCAAATATTATTGACCTTTTTTTTACAGTATTAGTTGGCAAACATAAAAAAGAAAATAAAAAAATAAAAAAAGAGATGTCTTCTCCTCATCTACTCGGGCCTCTCCAGGGCACAACTTCTAATTGCATTTTCAGAAATCATCACCCCTAGTAATTTGAACATAGGGCACATACCATTATTACCTCCTTACATGGCATTTGCTGAGCTAGTAAGCAAAAAGACACAAAACTGACAAGTCTTGTCAATGAATACTAATTGTACAGGGACACATCTTTGTACTTACTTCTCTACTGGATATGAAGGGAAGGAAAATTGCATTTGTATTCCTGATACTTTCAGAGGCACTCAAACTTTTCTTAAACAAAGCTATCACCTGTCACCCTCTAAAAAAGCCCTCAAACTATACATCAAAAAAACCTAGAGACACAAACAGATGTTTTTTCCCTTTATAGATCACCTTTGAAGAACCACTTTCATTCTGACTACTTCATTTGTATGTTTTTTTAAAATAGTATTAAAATCAAGAGTTATATTACTGATGAAAGCTCAATAACATTCACCTCAGTCTGTTGTTTAGGCACTGTATTACCTCTAAGGCAAGCAGGCTGTTTCTACTTAAGAGATTGTCTAACTTGTTGCAGAATCATCTGTAAATGTGTAGTAAACCCATGGAGTTTCAATCATTTTCTTATCTGCTCTGTTGCCCACAGGAGAGTCATTACTGCAGTATCTGCAGCTGTCACAATAGTTAATATGATCTAGGCATAGCTACTTGTTTACCTATTGATGTGATGTGACAGTTTAATAATAACCATCATAATCATGGATACATAAGATCAGAAATATTTTTTTTTACCCTATGGAGATGCTGTTTTAATACCAAACGCATTGTATTCAGTCCTTTAAATTACTGCACTTCACTGGAGGCATTATAAGATATTTTTAGCTTTAGCGGCAACCTAAAAACATGCTACTTTGTCTGTTTCACAAAAGAGGAAGAAAAAAATAGCAAAGATTTTATTTTTTTTAAATGAAATTGGATATTCAATAGTAAAAAGTAAAACTGAAAGTCTCCCAAAAGGTGAAAAACAAATAAATTCAGCTATTAGGGTGTTAAATCTTAGAACATAAAATAAAAAATTGATGACACAAGGATATACTGCGACAAAAAAAAAAAAAAAAAAGCAGAATAGTCTGCTGCATACTCAAATGAACTCATTTACTGCTACATTTACTACATTTACTTAGCATTTTGTCTGGTTTCCATCAGGTTCAGATTAAATGGATGAATTTTAACCGCAGTCTGGAAGGAAGCTTTAGTGACCAAAGGACAAGGTTCCTGTGGTTATAGATTTGGATATTTTGTATGACTGATCCCAAATCTCCACCCCCCACATGTCTTTTAATAAAATAGAACCCTTAAGAGATGAGAAAACATCAGAGTCAGACAGTCCTTCATTTCTCTTTCATAGCGCAGTGAAGTAAGAAACTTTTGAATGGTAACGGAGGAGACCATTGCGTTTGTTAAGCTCTTAATCTTAGTGTCAACCAAAGCCTCACCAGCTGAAACGAAGTTTGTCTCTTGCAGTTGTGTGAACATTTGTACTGTAGGAGCTCACTTGAGATGCTGTAGTTGTATCTCATGTCTATCCGTGACTGGCACATTAAAAAGCCAAAAATAAAGCCCTTGTGTGGCTACTCAGTGTGAATGAATTGACAGATCCATCCAGAAAAGAATTAAACTGAAGGCTTTAAATGAAAAGGTAATGAATTTCTAACAGGATTATACAGCAGATTGAATCAAGTCTGTACAACACTGAGCTGAGAATTCAAAGGAAAACAAGAGAGGGCACAAAGTATTAGCATTTGTAATTGGCTAATGAGACTTCAGTGACAGGAATTTTGCTGCAGCAGCAGATTCTCACGTTGTTAGAAAGAATGAAGAGGATTTTAGTTCCCGTGCTTCACCAGTTGGCTTTAGTAGAAGACAAGTCCCCAAATGACAAGTCATATCTAGTTTTTTTCTGCTCCCCAAAACTTGCAGATAATTTTAGTCAGAGTATTTTTTTGGTTGTTCATGTGTAACTTCTGGCCTGAAGTTTGTAACAGCTTTAGAACAATAGGAAAAAGGTTATTATCATCTGATCAGCAAGCTGTATGGGAAAGCTTTCAGAACTTTCCTGAATAAGGGGATTTTCAAACCCAGAATGTTTGCCTCCTTGTACTTACTGTATTTTAAATGTTAGTTTGGTGCTTTTTTCATAATCGTAGGAGTAGATTAAATAAAATAATTTATATAGAATTTTGCATACAAACCAAATCCTAGATGTCACAGAGGCACCCAAAAATGACCCCAAGCAAATGTAAGTTTAAATGAACTTGAATTCAGAACCAAAACCACAGAAACCAAAGCAAGCTCAGGGGAGTAATCCAAAATCAATCAGCACTCTGGTAACAACTAAGAAACTGCAAGTTCGATATGTTAGTCAGGAATATTATTGCTACATGATCACACAAGAATGATGATACATAGCGTGCATGCACTCACTTGAAGAAGAGCCTCTCTCACTCAAGGGTATGCAAAATAAATAATCTTTTGCCAAGGGAGGGGTGTGGGCTCACTCAAGAATGTATCCAGGAGACATAATCACTCACTGAGGAGGAGGTGAGGGGTCTCAGTCTTGGGAAATCTCCTTAGACAGAGTCCATGATCTAAGGGTAGGGATTTGTTCACAGACCCACTACTCTAAGATCACTCAAAGGAGATCTTTGTCAGGGGCCCCATTTTGTAGCCAGGTCAGTTCTGGCTGTGGGCATTATGAGCACAGTCCAGAGACTTCTCTGGGCTTGGGGTGCCTCATTTGCTGAGAGCTCTGTCTATTGACTCAAGGTCTGCCTCTCTTGCTCCCCAACTGGGGGCAGGTGTATGTGACTGGTGTCACAGTGCCATAAGGCAGGGGGGACATGACAGCATTGACCATGATGTGTAAGTGAAGACAGCTACAGTGTGACAAAAAGGTGGTGAAGAGCCATCAACTGTCATATTAAAAACTCTGAAACTCATGGAAGTGTGTGCAACTGCCACACTCGAAGATAAAATTATCAGATTTAATGGGAAAATATAGCAAAGGGTGACAGAAATTAAGTAGTATAAGTTAGGAAGGAAAAACATACTTTCAGCCAGGATATAAAATGAAATGTTGATGAGGCAAAAAGATACAAAAAGGCTGTCATTTCAGGTATAAGGCATGCATTATTCCAATTAAATATATATATATATATATTTTTTTTATTTTTTTTTTAAGTGAGATTTTCTTGCACAAGCTTTCAACCAGAAGTGTTTACCCTTCAGCTGTGATCTCAACTATTCACATACTATACTAAGCTACAAAACCAGCTCTCAGCTGCTATAGAACATCTTACCAGAGACTAGACCTTGGACAAATCCAGTGTCTCTCTGGGCAATCTGTTCCAGCGTCTTACCACCCTTATTGTAAAAAAAATTCTTCTTCATGTCTAGCCTGATTCTATCCTCTTTTATTTTAAAACCATTACCACACATAATGGTCTCACAATGCTTGTTTCATACAGTAGTTTTAGGGCAGATATCCCATATTTTCCTCCTCCATCATTAGTCCAGGTTGATTCCTTTCACCATTTTGCATTCATTTGCCCCCTGCCTCCCTCAAGCAACTGTGGTCTAACTCTGCAACAGTTCTTAGACTAGCAGCTTCCCTCACAAGATGCTTTTTTTGCCCAGATTCCTCATCTGGGCAGCAGCTGCAGATCATTACTCTCTCATTACAATAAGTTGTAAGTAATCAAACCTGGTAAATGGAAACATATGTTATTGCATTCTAAAAACTGACATAATCCAAAATGCTGGAGTAACCTCACCACCGTACATTTTTTGAAAGTTGATGAGAGAGTACATATGTTACTATAAATAACGTAAAGCTGTGGCCAGTTGTTTTTCTGGTTTTGCTTGTTTGTTTTTCATTTTTTCCTCTGTCCTCTTCCATGCTCCTAATTTTTCTGAGAATTCATGATGATTGGGCCACTTGAAAAATGACAGTCACAAAACCTGGGCATATGGAGCATATAAATGGTCTGTTCAGTTCTGAGAAGAAAATTCAGCCAAGGAAGTTAAAGCTGTGTTCAGAAACGATTGAACCTGTCACTTTAAACTGTACATACCCTCACTTTGACACTGATAAGGAAACTCCTGCTGCCAAGGGGTTTAAAGAAAATTCTCTTCAGGAATGTCAGACCCTCTACTTTAAATGTTGCTTCCTATGCAGTGTTAATGAAAAGTCTGTTTGCCAGGATTATATATATATATGTATATATAAAAAAATACAGGTAATTCCTTTTCCTATGGACATGCATACCTTGAAATTCAGCTGTATTTGCAGTTACTATATTGAAAGTAAGTGATGCTTCTCTTCCACAAACAGCTGCATCAAACTTGTAACTGGTGGCACATCAGCAAATAATCTTCAGTGAAGCAAGTGTCTTGTTTCTGACATTTCAGTGACATGAAATTGAGTTTCAGTAATTTTATTCAATGTCAGGCCTAGATGTTTAACAATTTTCACAGCAGTCAATCAAGCCTGTTTCTTTTTAGCTTTTTTTTTTTTTTTTTTTTCTTTCTCATTCTCTCTCTCTGGTGTAAATTGGAAAAAATCCTCTCTGAATTCAGCAGAATTATAACAGTCTGAGAGAATAAGACCACTTCTGTGCCAGCATCACTCTCTGACAACTATGTTACAATAAGCAAATAGAGAATAAAAAAACAACAACCCTAAACAATACTGTCAATGTATGATAGAGGCAGCCAAACTACTAAAAGTCAGAAACGCTGTCAGTCGGTGTGATGACAGACAACTATGACTATTATTCTTTTGCCTGATCTATGGTCATTTTATCATGACCCCAGGTTACAGTTCTTGTCTAACTTTATACAGTACCCAGAAGTATTTACATGTCTGTTCTATATCCCTTTGTCATATGGAGTTCTCACTGAGTTATTTGGCGATTGATTTTTTAGAACTTTGGTGGATTATGACTAATAATTTCAAAAAATAACTATTTGACACTCCTGTTTTTGTAAATAAGTGAATATTATGAAATAACACTAAATACTCCTTCTAATTCATGGTAAGGTATTGTGTTGTTTGTTTTTAATACAGTTATTGTACCATGGGCACTTTTTCTTCACATGCATGGCAGATGTGTAATGTATTTTGCCATGTTATATGGAAATGGAGTAGGTGATCTTTCAGGATACCTATTTTTCATGCTTCCCTATTTAAGAAAAAAGTGGCTTCATGATATATGCACTAAATTTGCGTCCTGTCTTCACTGTGTCTGCATTAATATGAGGTAACATAGATATAATATAAATTTAAGAAGAAATTCCTAAATATGTGTATTGCAAATATTTTGTAGAAAAAATCTGGAATGTTGTAATGTGTAGGAGTTATTTGTTTCTCTGTAGTATTGCTGAATTTTAACTGGCTTCATTTCTGCTCTTCAAAAACAGATGTATGTGATCTTTCATTACATCTTTCACATTTTCTAATGTCTTTGATAATTTGACAGGGCAAGTGCTTTAATTCTTTAATTAAATTAGGTTTTCAAATAAATTTTATTGGCTTGTAGATATTTTTTGTTGTTAATCTTATTTAAATGGATTTACTAAATGCTCCCTTGGAGTATGTGCGTCTTCTCCAGGTTCTTCTCCTTCTCAGTGCATTAGAAATTGAATCAGTAGTTTAAATGACCTAGTGTACTGAAAAGAAATAACTTTTCCAGAAAACTGTTGAAGTGCATAAGCCACTTGCCTATGAAGTACAGTTTAGTCCTCTTTTTTTTTTTTTTTTTTACAACATTGCCACTTTTTGTATCATAAAGAGATAGTGTTGTAAGAATGTCATGACTATCTGATTCTGGTACACTGCTTGAGGATATGTAACAGGAACTTGATCCTCTTTTAGCTGAAATCTGCTCTATTTTGTCATTCTTCTCTGCTGCTACAGGCAAAGGAAAGGACATAAAGATAACCATTCCACCTTGTTTTTTAAAGTCCTGACTTTTCTCTAGATTTTAAACTTCAGTGTGAAAAATTTGCTGCACAATACCTTTTCAGCAAAAAGTCTGTATCATGACCTCAGAAATACTCAGAAACATTTTTGATGCAATGACCTTTTACTAAATCCAGGTGGTCATTCTGAAGAAACTAACTTAGATTCTTGGTCTTGTGCACTCCACTGCCTAATATTTTTCTCCAGGGCTGACCAGGTCTTCACTTTCAGCTGCTTCATTTTTTTTGGTATTCACAGAAAATCTGAAAGAAAATAATTTTCACTGAGCAGCTGACAGGATCAGGAAGTTTCAAGTTGGATGAAAATCATAGCTTAAAAAATCCAGATCTGTCTAATGGCTTTTAATAGTAACCATTAACAGATGCTTACATGTAGGTGTAGAGCTGCTTATAGTGATCTTAATCATAGTGCTACCACATGTGGTGAGAGCCTTGCTACATATCTGGAGCGACCAGACCCCTGTTCTGAGTCACAGACAGTGATATCTTACTTTTTGGTTCTTCATAAACCTCAAAAGTGTTTTTGTTGCTGTTGTTATAGTTTTATTCCCCCCCCCCCCCCCCCCCCCCTCCCCGTAATAGGAATGCTTCTGGCTCGTGTGTGTGTGTTTTGTTTGTTTGTTTGTTAATGATGGGAAAAAGAGAAGATTGTTTCCCATATCAGGTCAAAGTCATCCCATTTCATGGGCTTCTGTCAAGCCAGGGACATAAGGATTTCGGGGACAGCAGCATCCTAGAAATACTTGAGCTGCCAATCTTCCATTTGTAGCTAAAAATAGAAAATAAGGTAAAGAAAACCTTATTTAAGTGTAATCAAGTGAGACGTAGTCTGGTGAATGTTCTATCTCTGCTATTCATGCCTCTTTTTTTAATATATTTAGTTATTAAATAGTAGTTATAGATAACTTTAGTTTCTAATAATGTGGAGTTATAAAACAGTTAATGTATTAAAATACACTCCTGTAGTACACTCTTTATAGAGATATTTTAAATAAATCAACCAAATATATGTCAGTTATAGCTTTTAACTTTCAAAGTGAAATAAGAAGTTCACTATGAGAATTAAATGAAAGTGTAACTCTCAAGTGAAAAAAATTACAACAGTTTTTATTGCTGTCAGTGTCAATATTCCAGTATTGTGAAGTAAGAATGCATGGTATTAAAAGAGTAAATAATTATATTATTTTTTTTAGATTAAACCCCATAAGTTTAAAACAGTATTTTTAAAACTATTTTTGAGCTTTAGGCCTCATAGTTTCAGATTTTTCTTAGTAATCTTGAGAGACATATTTTTAAGTAAAGTTGCGTTTGCAATGATCACAGAATGTTAGGGATTGGAAGGCACCTCAAAAGATCATCTAGTCCAATCCCCCTGCTGGAGCAGGAACACCTAGATGAGGCTACACAGGAAGGCGTCCAGGCGGGTCTTGAATGTGTCCAGAGAAGGAGACTCCGCAACCCCCCTGGGCAGCCTTTTCCAGTGCTCTGTTACCCTCACTGAGAAGTTTCTTCTAAAATTTAAGAGGAACCCCTTGTATCCAGTTTGAACCCATTACTCCTTGCCTTACCACTGGTTGTCTCTGAGAAGAGCCTGGCCCCATCCTCATGACACCCACCCTTTGTATATTTATAAGCATTGATGAGGTCACCCCTCAGTCTCCTCCAAGCTCCCTCAGACTTTCCTCATAAAGGAAATGTTCCACACCCTTAATCATCTTTGTTGCCCTGAGCTGGACTCTCTCCAGTAGGAACCTGAGCTTTAAAAATGCATTAAATTCAAAAGATTTAGAAAGAAATATCTAGTGATAGCAACAATGTGCTTTCAAGCTCTTATCAACATGTCTCATACTTGTAAAACTGTCTTAGGACTTTTCATGCTGCTAGCAGAGACTGTTAATGAGCTCTGGATTTTAAAACTTGCATCTTTAAGGTAAAATGCAGTTAAAAGGTGTTTGTGACGCATTGCTGCAATGAAGATTCACTCTCCAATGTGTAATTCACCAAAAAACTTCTTTATTTCACTTCTTGGGGTATATAATGTATAAAGAAAATATGAACTTCTGTGAACTTCCAGAAAAAACGAAGAAGTCTGACGAGCTTATAACACTGCAGCTGCTGAGTTCCTTCATAGCCCAGTTGAAAGGCTATATAAAAGAATGGTTTCTGCAGCGACACAACAGGCAGACCTTCCAAGGCATTTGTGATCCTTGATCTGGAGAGGTGCATGTATTTATAAGGATAATAGATAAAGTGAGATTTACAGGATCAAGGACATGTACTCCTGACTTGGTGGTCAGACTATGAGGGCTGTAGTTCAGCTATGATGCCTCTCCATTTTTTTTCTCTATTCTTAAAAAACTCTGAAAAGTAGTATAAAATTCAAAATGGTGATAAAGTTTTTGACCAGTTGTCCTTTGATTACTGTTTAGAATATCTCCTTTTTTTTTTTTTATTTTTTTTATTTTTTTTTCCTCTAGGGATCAAAAGACTCTTTTCAAGCTATGCAGAATAAAGAACAAGTAAAGCAAATTCCCTTGTGATTCTTGACCTCACTGCACTCATATTAATCCTGGAATCAGAAACCCGGAAGGTAACTTTTAGGCGACTAGATCAGTATACAGGTCTGTGCAAAATGGGCCTGTAAGTCTGGGTTAGTACAAGCTTAGGACATCATGCTTCCTTTTTCTGAATATTTCAGTCTCTGTAGTTCACTACTCAAACTTCAAGTCAATACTCAAAAAAACCCTGAAAACTTGAGAAATAATATCTTAATAACAGAATCATACATTTTATAGGAACATGTTGAATGATGGGTTTACATCAAAGGGTAATAATTAAAGATGCAAATAACTCTAGTTAAGTCTTCAAACCAATATATCACATTAGGGTTTGTAATTACTTTCATAAAATGCGCCATACAAGGCCATTTCTTGACTTCTAATATATCTCTGCTTGGTTAGCTGTTCTGTTTCTGTCAGTGGAGGGAAATACTCAAATACTCCTTACAATAGCTGGACTTGTACAGTAGATGTTGTAATAGCACAGAATATAACTATCTTTCCAGATGATTCTTTTTTCTAGGTTTAGGTTGTTTTCATTTGGATCTGAGTTTACTGTAGCTTCTGAACTTGCTTCCTGGATCCGAATTTTATATAGATTAACCTTGTTAGGTAAACCGTCCTCAGACTGACAGATTTAGCAATTTTTGGTGTGTATGTGGTGAGGGGGGGACAGGCTCAAGTAACTCAGTCAATAGAAGTGAAGATGCTCCTTGTTTCTGCACAATACTATTATATCTGAGACTCAAATGAATTCTGTTACTTGAAAGCAAGTAGTGAAATTGGGTAATTCTGAGATGAAACTGCTTATCACCTTCATTGTTCACTTCTAAAAGCACTAAAATAAATCAACTTTTATCTTAGTTTTATATCAGCATTTCTATGTTTAACATTAACTTCTGTTTTACACAGAAGGAAAGATATAATCTAAATACATTTTAAGAGACTGTCTTCATCCTGATGGCTTTTTAATGTATTCCTCATTTACAAGTAATCAGTTTATCACTGCTCAGAACAGTGAGGGATCATGCCAGATGATCAGTGTACAGATGAGTTTAAAAGAGATTATTTCAAAACTGTCGGGTTGAATATTTAGTTCAGAAAAATGACAATGGGAGTTGCAGAGAATAGTAATAGCCCTATCACAGAGTGATCAATTGTGAAGTTGCTCTAATATTTCAAAGTAATAACAAATTATGGAATTAATTTAAAATCACATAAAAAAATATGGGAGTTTACAGAAGCCTACATCAGATCAGGCAGATAGATTTAATTTATTCTTTATTTATGACACATATATGTCTCTGTATAAAATATTCTATCTGTCTAGAGAAATGAGTGTACTGGAGTATAGCTAATTATGTCTATTGTGGGCAGAATATATCATGCGTGTGCAAATAATTCCAATTTCAGATGTACAAGTCAAGACTGCTAATGCAACATCCTGTCACATCAGTAAGAGGATGTAAAAGATGGGTTTAGCTAGTAGAGCTTCATTTTGAACAATTTAAAGAATTCTTCCAAGACACATAGGATTTGTGCTCATGCATTTTAGTAACCAAAAGACCTGAAGTTAGACTAATTCCTCTAGAATTCTTCTGCAGTCCAAGGGACCACCTCCACTTGGGAATAAAAGGACCGTCAGTTTAGGTTGGATGAATTGCCACTTGTAGTTCTTTATTTCTTGAATGGCTTGCAGAAGTAGGCTAAGATAGCTAGGCTCCTAATTATGGGCATCTTATTTAAAGTTGCCTGAAGTTCAGCTTGCAGGGAAGAGCCACTGGGTGTAATAGTCTGTGCTGTATTTTGTGTGAAAGAGTGTGGAGAAGGGGCCAGCAGCTCTGCTGAAACCAGCATAGCTGAGCTTCGCAGTGGTATGATGAGTCATTGCACAGCCCCCAGCACCAACTGGAGCAACTTCGGCTGTAACATCTGAGGCCTTGACTCAAACTGAGCCCCTGAGTGAACTTTGCAGTTCTGGGGTGAGTCCAACGAAGGGCTACAAAGGTATTTAAAGGTCTGGAGCATCCGACAAATTATTGAAGGCTGAGAGAGCTGGGACTGTTCAGCCTGGACAAGGGAGGGCTCAGAGGGACCTTATCAATGTGTACAAATACCTGATGGGGGGAGTGGGGAAAATGGAACCAGATTCTCCTCAGTGGTGCCCAGTGACAGGAGAAGAGGCAATGGGAACAAACTGCAATACAACAAATTGCATTTCAACATAGGCAAATCATTTTTTTACAGTGAGGATGTTGAAACACTGGAACAGGTTGACCAAAGAGTTTGTGGAGTTTCTGTCCTCAGAGGTGTTCAAAATCTGAGTGGACATGTTCCTGAACAAGGTTTTTTGTTGGCCTGCTTTGAGCTTGGAGGCTGGACTAGATGAACTCTAGTGGTGCCTTCCAAACTCCACAGTGATTTTTTTATTGTCCAAAGTTTAACAGGATAGACGAAAATATACTAAAAGGAGGTAAGATACTATAGTATATATTCCCTTTCTCAAACTCAGCAAGCATCATCCTAAAAGATACATAATTTGAGTTTTATTTGTTTTTTCTTCACACTATTAATATACAAGGAAATTTCAGAAACTATTCTAGATATCACCTGCTGGAATTTCCTCCAAAAGCATTTTTAAATGAAAAAAAATCTAATTAAGCCAAACCGTCTTGTTAAACTGTCTTCTGTTTTCATGCACTTTTAAAGAAAACAAAGATATGTCCCTGACATGTCTAACACACAGATTTCTGACAGGACCTTGCCTGGTTTCTAGCTATTTCATGGTGTGTTTTACAATTCCCACACTTCTAAATCCCATAGCTACGATACAACAAGATCACTTAATGTTACACATCTCTTGTGCAAGAAACTTGTTAGTTTGGACTGTTTTCACAGGGAAAAGGGACACAAGTTAATAATCCTGAAACCCAGAATCCTAGACCCCAAGACCCGAACTGGGGTTTCCTGGGGCTCCAGTGAGACCTCTCTGGGCTGTCCTTTGGAAGTGAAGACATGTAATAAAATTCTCAAGCAATGTTCTCCTAAGGAAGTTTGTTGTGTCTTATGAAATTCAGGTTTTACTTGAGACTAAAAAATGTTTGCTTTGAAAAAAAATATATTTTTCATTGTTGTTAAATGACAAAGACAATCTCATTTGCCACATATTTACTTATCAAGTTGTATATGTTGAGTAGTAGTCTAGCTGTATAACACAGATAAGTTTTAGTAGTAGTGTTTCTAGGTGGCTATAATTCAGTTTATGACAAGAGTTAAATGGTAGTCTATTCCTGCTCTAAAATGTCTTAAAGGAGAGGAGAATCCAAAAAGAAGGTGTATTCTATTGGCATCTGTTAAAGACAAGTGAAAGGACTATTGGAAAGGCTTACAGTATTCTTATGTATGTTGCTATATTTTTTGAGAAGCTTACAATGAAGCAGAGAAAAATTGTAAGAATATGACTCTTGGACAACTAACTATACTTTAAATTTTACTGCAGTAAAAGGTCATGTTAACTTATGGCAATAATTTTGGAATTGGGAAGAAAAAATTAAATAACAGAACATAAGAAATTTGAAGAAGAAATTTAAAGAACTGAGGAATTAAATAAATTAATGTACAGAGAAAAACAGAAGTGTTTGGCTGTTGAAGCTAACAGAAGAGCTGTTACATTCTGTAGTGTATAGAAGACTGTGTCAGCTCTGAAATACCATGTTTCATTCAAGTAGGGGACTGAATTAGCAGAAACCAAAGATATACATATAACTTTCTAACTTTGAATCCCTTTGTTCAGACACCTGGAGCCCAGCCTTGGGCAGGGGGAAGGCTGGGTGTGGAGCAGGATGTGCTGAGAGAGGACTCAGACAGGGAACAGACACAACTTGGATTGCAGGCTGAGCAGCAGCTTGAAACTGAACCTGGTTGCCAGACACTTAAACTGTTATGTGAGATGGAGCTAGAGGAAGAGGGAAGCAATTACCTGACTAAGAAATTACATTGGATATAAACAACAGAACTGCAATATAATTAAAGTTATACTTCAGAAATTAGTAATTGGATGGTACTGTTTTTCTATTTGGTTGTCTGCCTTCTTCTCTCCCTTAGTTAAATGCTATTAGATAAACTAATTGGCTAGTATTTGTGAATAGAGAAAATTAGGTCACTAAGGTTTAGCTTAAGTTTCTGTCAGCTTCTGGGTGAAGATACGAGCCACTGTTTTGTCAGCAGACTTTGATCTAAACTTAGGCCAAGTTGCTGCCAATCCAGCTCTGAGGTGAGTAATATGTCTGGATCTTCTGCAAACTGCTAAGCTCCTTAGTTCTCATTAACCTGTTGATGAATTGTGTTCCTTTTAGAGATTTTTGGAACAATGGGTAGACTTGCAGAGAAATTCTATGAACAGCAGCTAGTTACTTCGTCTCTATCAAAAATAATGGGAAGTAAGAATGTTTGAAAATCTCCCTGATGTTTATTTGTTTCTTTAGCAAAACTTGTATTACAGAATCTTAGAAAAGGCATCCAAAAACTCCAAAGACACAGTTTTCTCCTTATGAATAACCACCAAGGGTCTCTGAGCTTTAACACTTTCTCAAAGTTTAAATTAGAATTTTGACTACTGCAGAACTTTTGAAATTACTTTATCTGATATATAATTCCAGTAGCTCAATGCCAGTAAAAATGCTAATTATTACTTAAGTCCAAATGTAAGTTGAGTTTGTGAAATGCAATAAAGTCAGATTTTATAAGTATTTTTGTAATGTCTTTTTGCAAATGTCATAAATTTTTAAGGTACTAATAATTCTACTACTTGACAGCATTATGAATTATGAACAAAGCATATTATTCTTTCATTTCCCTTTTGAAGGATGATTTTAATGCAAGTAATATGCAAAAGTTTCAAGTTTCAGTTTCCTTGGTCAAGCTGGATTTAATAAAATCAAGGCAAGTCCACTCTGAGCTTCTACAGAGTCATATGTTGGACATAAATGAGAAAAATAAATTGACAGAGAGAGGATGAAAGTAAAATGAGTAGATATTTTTAATTAATGACAATTCTACTATTGCTGTAGTTTGCAAGAAATATGCAAAAAAAAGGAATAAAAGCCCAGATGATCTAGATGTGATTCATGGTGGTTTTGTTGTTAGCTTTTTTAAAAAAAATTCCACCAAATAGTCTACCAAACACCTGAACCATGACAATGATGGTACTAATGCTTTCTGATGTCTATGTTAACCTACTTATTTCAATTAGACCTGTTATGGGCTGGATAGAGGCTCAAGTTAATTTATTTCTCTGTGCACTTTTCTGTTTTTTTTGAAAAAGTAAAGTAGCATACAAAGCACTGAACAAGCCTTATGCCTCACAGAGCATGCTAATGAGCAGGAGTGAAGCGGCTGGCATTTTTCTGTGTGGTTCAAGAACAGTGGGAACATCTATTTCAGATCTGAGGACAACAATGACTAAATTCTAAAATAAATTTGTATTCCTTTTATTTCTGTCTGAAAACCTAGTTGAGTTTAAGCTGTGCATCTGACCATTTTTATTCAAGTATTCTTCACCTTTTTCCACACTAAAAAATGCATTGTAATTTCAAGTGTTTCTAAGTTAGCTACCTTGGATTGGCAACTAATCTTTCTGTTTCTTTCCAGGCTTAGGATACACTGTCAGATTCAGTGTAAAGGAATACCTTTTCTTGCAATGAGACACTGAGCAATCTCTCTAAATTCCCAGAACACAAAAGCCTATGACCTTCACTTCCCTGTCCAGTAATTTATCATCACTTTCCACACCATTCCACCAAGAACTTTTGGGTACTCCAGACTTCTCCTTTAATCCTGAGGTAACATGGCAAGAAAGCAAGGAACAAAAACTTAGGAAAAGAAACTTCTCATCACTTACCCATTTCACTTGAATCTCTTGAGAGTCAGCCAACTGACTGACCCTTCTCATTCAATATTCTCAGCATTTCCCTTCAGACAGAAGTCTCATACTCACTTCCCTGTATGATACAGACTTCTGCTGCACCACTAAGCAACCCCAGCTGTGAACAAAGCACCATTGCACAAGGAGCTGGAAAAACACGAATTTAAAAGATGATTTCTAACTCCCCTGCAAAAAACAAACAAACCCCCCTCAAAACAAAATAAAAAGAAACAAAAACAAAATTAAACAAAAATAAACCAAACCAAACCAAAATGGAAAATAAAAACAAGGAAAAAAAAAACAAACACCAAAAAACAGATGAGGATCCAAACAACTAAAATAATTTTGTAGACTCTATACTTGGTTTTAGATACTTTGCAGGAGCATATATTTTATACTTTGGAGACGATAAACGAAACCTTTTACTTGAAAGGGGGTCCAAATAGATATTCAGGAAAGACGATTGGAAGGAAGTAATAACTAATAAACTGCGTCATATTGACTGAAATAGCTTGAACTTATCACAGACATAAAATCAGACTACTTTAGAAAATAGCCTTGTTACAAAATTAGACTAAAAATTGGCCTAATCTTCTCAAAGACATGCAACAAGTTAGACATATTCATTTTTCACGTATTATTAAAGCAGTCTTATTTTAGTGATTTGACAATAAAGGAATGACTGACATAATGTTCCTCATATTCACTCCAAGGTTTACATCTGAAGGAGTGATGATACCCTTAATGTTTTCCATCTTAACATGTAAAACTTGGATAAGACTTAAGAAACAAATCATCAGCTCGTGATGTTCAGAACTTAGCATTAAGTATCCTTTATTTCTGTTGAATCCATAATTTTGTATTTTACTTTGTGTTTATATTGTATGGTCATTTGTTGTATTATATAACCAATATTTTCAGAAACCTTTGAAAGTATATCTTTGGAGAACTTGTCTTTGGATAAATTCCTTGAGCTGCTGATATGCAATTCACATCCATAAATGAGCAATTTGCTGCTTCTACGTGCTGGTAACTATCTTTCCTTTCAAGAGCTGCATCCTAATCTTCTCCCTGCCCTGGATGATTTGAGTCTCTCCTTGTTATTTTTTCAGACTTTAAAAAATGCAAAATGTTCTTAGTGCCACATGACTGGGTTTGTAGTCAAGAGAAACTGCAGAGGCACTAGACCAGTTGGCACTTATCCAGTGAATAGTGTAGCAAGGGTTATCAACAATAAGCGTGCAATGTGTATTTGTATTGTTTAAATTTAAATATGTTTTCAGCATGAAGTTCAAAATGGATGGTTTAGGACAAAATGAAGTTCCCAGTGTGATATAGGCTGATCACAATCTGTCACAACAATTATAGACAGTCTTAATTACTTAGTCAACTTCCAGGAGAATTCTTGAAGGAGAAAAAAATAAATCAAAGCTTGGCAATACCCAGAATAGGCTTTAACAATGAAGAGTAAATTATCTTGACACCAGTAATGTGAAGCTTAGAAGGAGATAAATTAGCAGTAAATTAACAATTAAAATATTTCTTTTCACATTAAAGTATTATTAAAGTTGTTTGTTGTTTTGATACAGAATGAGGTTTTTGACATATCTAATGTGAAAAAAATAATCATAAATATTATAGCTTTCAGTTCAAGACTCGTATGAATTTGATTGTTAACCTTCCTTTCAGATTTACTTAAAAATATTTTTTAAAATATTTATTTCCATTAACATCTTTCAGGGTTACTGGGATTAATCTTAGGTCAAGCAAGAGATTTGAGGTTTTGATCTGGTTATCATGAGACCTGTTTAGTTTCTGATAATTTGTTGTAGATCTAACACAGTTTCGTAATCCTTCAGACTGGAAGAAAGAATAGCCTCTGACAAAGTAAATTCAAAGTTATGATTTAATGACCTGGTAGATACACTATGATATCAGTTCCTATTTTCATGCCTGGTAGAACAAGCAGATACTTCTGAATACCTAAAGAGTTTATAAATTCTAACACACTATGTATACCTCCGTTAATATTGTTTTAATATCATAAAGCTGCCCTGCAGTGAAAATATCAATTTCTGTAGCAGCTTACTGGAAAATTCTAGTCAAAACTAATTACCTATGGTTATTTTCAAGCTTGTAGATCATTCATTATTAATGGATGAGTTAATTAAATTAATTTCACTGCAAATGTTGAGACAGAGCGATTCCTGTTGAGGTGATATGCCAAGATATGCCAGGAGATGTCTGCTTCTTCATTAATTTTCTCTTGATTGAGGTTAGGTGAATCCCTCTGCGAGTCTACTAACAAGCCTTAGTCCTTTAGGTGAGAATCAATTTCTAGTAAAGGCAGTCTTGTGTGTAGCAGTGATTTGTTTTTCTCTTAGCTCAAACAAGAAATTGAGAGTTACATTAAGCCTTCTTATATACTGACTGCATTTAATTTGCTAAGCATGAAGATTAAAGCTGCTTCCTTGTGCAAAATGTATCAGGTGCTGCTGCCCTTGTGTTTTCTGTTGAGTGGAATAGATTTTACAGACCTGACCACTGGGTGCATATTTTAGGTTTTCAGTAGCTGCTGTTTCAAGAACAGGCAAGTGGAAGCAATGCAATTTTTTATTAACAGGAGAGGAATTCTCCTGAGCTCTAGCTGCTTCAGGCCATCAGGAATTTCTGAGCAGTGCTGCGCATGTATCTCATGATACCTTTTAGAGACCTTTCACCACTTAAATTTCTCAGCTTGCCTTCTACAGCTAGGCAATATGACGTAATCATTTTTTTTTATGTTTCTCCATTCATCAAGAAAGGCACACTGACAGCAATTTGATTAGATGTTGAAATACTTTTCAGTAGTGACCAGAACTGGATATGTGCATGTTGGCAGAAATTTCCTGCCCTTCTTGGTGAGCTCGGCCTGTGTATAGATTGGATGGATTGGGATCATGCTCTCTTTTTTTTTTTTTTTTTTTTTTTAATGAATAAGGCTTTTCACAGAGGGTGCTGGAAGTCTGACTATCTGGCAGACAAAACTTAAGACTATGTGATCTTTTTATATGGTGGTCACAGCCAACACAAGAATCTTTAACTCTTGTTTGTCAATAGAGGAGAAAGTTGTTGTTGTGGGTTTTTTTGTTGTTTTTGTTTGTTTGTTTGTTTTTGTTTTGTTTTGTTTTGTTTTAATCTTTCTCCAGCATAGAGACTGCTGGAGAAATATTGGCAAATAAGCCACATAATAAGATTAGTTTTGGTAGCATAATTATTTTGTCTCACAGAATCATAGCATGTTTGAGGTTGGAAGGGATTTATGGAGTGCATCTGGTCCAACCCCTCCTGTTCAAGCAGGGCCACCTAAAGTTGAATACCTAGCACCACGTCCACATGACTTTTCATTATCTCCAGAGAGAAACAATCTACAACCACTCTGGGTAGCCTGTGCCACTGTTCAGTCACCATCTCCACAAAAAGCTGTTTCCTGATGTTCAGGAGGAACCTCCTGTGTTTCAGTCTGTGGCCATTGCCTCTGGGCCTGCCACTGAGCACCACTGAGAAGAGCCTGGCTCTATCTTCTTTATAGCTTCCCTACAGGTGTTTGCACATATTGGTGAGATTCCCTCTGAGCCTGCTCTACTGTCAGCTGAACAGTCACAGCTCTTTCAGACTTTCTCCATAGGAGAGAGGTGTCAGTCCCTTCACTGTCTTTTTGGCCTTTCACTGGACTCTCTCCAGTATCTCCATGTCTCTCTTGAACTGGGTAGCCCAGACCTGGACACAGGACTTCATGTGTGGATTCACCAGTGTTGATAATATAATGAATACCATTTTTGTTTAAGTAATAGTGAAATGGAACTGCTGGTGAATTGATTTGCACATGACCAGAAAATAAAATCCTGTCAGAGCAACAGGAGGGCCAGTGGTCCCCTGGGGACATGAGTGAGTGTCAGGGGCTCCACCAGGTAGATTATGGCAGGGAGGTTTTGGTGTCAGCTGTGGGTGGGTCAGCAGGAGGTTTCTGCACGAGTTGTGACTGGGAGCCCACTTGCTGCTTTGGAGGAGGGCAGGCTGCTGTGGTGGGACTGCCATGTGGGGGAGCTGCCACGCGGTTGGGTTATGCTGTGTGTTAATTGCTTTGTGGATTCTTTCATGATTGTTGGTGGTGGCATTTGTTCATTTTTCTTTGCTGTTGTTAAACTGTTCTTATCCCAACTCATGAGTTTTGTGACTGTTTTCTGATTCTTCTCCCCATCCCACAGGGGGTGAGGAGGAGTGAGCAAACAGCACATGGTTTCAGTTGACAGCTGGGGTGGGGCGGGGGCTAAACTACAACATTTGGATAGATTAATTTGTTTTTACTTTATAGAGGAGAACTAACAGCCAGATTAAATTCAGAAGCTGATTTGGGAGTCTCTATTGCATCTACACAAATGTGATGAATTAAAGGATTATCTGTGACAATATAGTTCTGGCACTTGTTAGTTTTTCCATTATTTGGAAAACAATGTTCTGTAAGTGTATCTATTTTGCACAAGATCTCTTTGGGATCTTTATGCTAATTTTACATAATTGTCTGCCAAAAACACAGGAGAAATGTGAAATAATTTACTACTTCTTTAGAAACATAGCAAGGGTCTATGGAAACCATTTATTTGCTTAACAGCATACTACAGCAGAAGTGGTCATAGAATTAAGTGAACAATTGTATTAGCCTTCATCACAGTTTGTAGGTGAGGAATTACACTGCAGTTTGAAATCATATGACTTGTCTCTGTGTTCACCTTGAATTACATATAGATGAGCTCTTTTCACATAATTGTGAAATCAGGAAATAGTACATAATGCTGCAGTATTAAATTCACTAAAGAGGCAAACTTAACATCTGCTTTTGGATATTGTTGCCATAGTCTCAGTTAATATAGAAGGACTGTAAACATGGAAGTTAACCATACATAGAAGATACATACAAGTGTCAGGTTTTGAGATCTTCATTGTGAGAACATGTGCTGTTGCTTTAAATTGCAGTCAAAATATCTGAAATTAAGGTATGACATGCCTTTTCTGGTAACAAAGTTTTCTAAATAATGTTAGAAGAATATGATTCTCCTACAGAATCACATGTTCACTACTTATATCTCAAAGTATCATACTTGAATTACAGGCTGTTAATTTCACCTTAATTAGAAAATCACCTTACTGTCCAGGTCCACTTTTAATGTCAAGGAGTCTTCAAAATTTCCATTCATTTACTTTTATTTATTCAGTAACCAGATGCATTTAGTTTTAAAGGTTATTAATTCATTATCATTTAGGGACAGCAATATTAATCAGTTAAAATTCCACTGGAGGTAGTAAAAGCATTTGCTCATTCAGATTGTTTGGTGTTTTTATTAAAATCTCTTTGTAACTGATTAATAGAAATTTATGTATGAATTTGTCCATGTGAATGTAGATAACATGTAATTAAAGTAAATCTCCCAAACACTTAACTTAGACAAGGAGTCATTTAATGAGCTTCTTATAAAACCCAGGCTACTTAGCATAAATAATCACATTATGATTTATTGCACTTTTGCATAGTTAAGGGAGCAACTCAAGAAGTGATTAATAACTTTAATTTCTTTGCAAAGCAAATATTTTCACATTTTTAAAAAAACAGTGTATTCTTACATTGATTGCTATAATTGCTTTTCATAATAGTGTCACAAATTCCAACCAGTCTTCTATCTTGGTCTTTAGAATAAATGACTTCAATAGATAAAAGCAGGGAACTGCCTTGGAATAATGAATGTTATGAAAAAATAATAGACACAGCCACATCCATTTAGAGAAGCTATACTACTACCTGGAGTACAAAAATAAGAAATAAGCCAAAGTAATTTGCTCTCATGGATATGCAATACACTAATAGCCAGTTTAAGGCATCTGAGAGATAACAATCTCCTACAGAAAAACCATGCTTGTGGTAACTGTAGGCACTTCTTGATTGCATTCCCTTAGCTATAGCAACTGCACATTTCATAGAGGCACCTTATGTAAACTGGAAAGCTTAATAAAATTCTTCCCTAAAGATTTCAGAGTCACAGAACTCTTGCTGAGTTTGAAAAGTATGTCTGGAGATCATCCAGTCCAATCCTCCTGTTCAAAGTAGGGACAACTAGGGAGTAGATTGCTCACAACTGTGCTCTGTTGTATTTTTAGCATCTCCAAGAATGAGAGTCTCCAAACCTCTCCTGATACTGGTTCCAGTATTTGACAACTTGCATTGTAAAATGTTTACCTGTGTTTAGACAGAACTTTCTGTATCTCAGTTTGTGCACATTGCCTCTTGCTCTTTCACTGACCATCACTGAGAAGACTCTGTCTCTATTTTCTTTGCGTGGCCCCAATTGATATAAATATATTAATAAGGTGACATTGAACCTTTTATTCTTGAGGCTCAACAGTCTCAGCTCTCTTAGCCTTTCCTCACGTATCAGATGCTCAAATCCTTTTATCATCATCATCATGATCCTTCACTGGATCTGCTCTGGTATGTCAACACCCAAAAGAAGCATCTAGAAGGCTTGCCATGTCTATGTTTTTGGCCAAAATCAATCAATACCGTAGATGCATTTTGTGATCCCTCATTTTCAAACATTTGAGTCTGAAGTATTCAGTTTTTAAAAGTTCAGGTTTTGTTACATATGATGCTTACAGAGGTACAAGTTACCAAAATCAGCTTTAAATCTCCATAAGCAACTTTATTTTGGTATTATTATTATTTAAAATATTATTAGTGGTTTTAGAGAATAGCTCAACATCAATCTATGTCAATTAAATATTTAGTTTATATAGTGCAATTTACAGTCATGTTATCATAGATTCATACCTCTGTAGGTACTGATTTGACTTGGAAAACATGTTTTAAATCACCTATCTTCTACTATAAATAGTGAAAGAGTGAAATAGACTGACATAATGGTAAGTAACATTTGCATTAAAAACTTTGATAGCAACAATCCTACACTGTCAAATAGCTGTAATTGGCCTGTTATGCCTTTCCTTTCACCAATTGTGCCAGCTATGTCCAACGTTTCTTAAATTATTCAGTAGTTGAAAGCATACCTCTAGTGAGCTAAATTCCAAATCCCTAAATATTAATTTATGACAAGGATCATCAACTTTAGCTCAATTTGATTTCAAATCCCAAAGTGTGCATCAACATTTCAATGAATATTTCTAGTGCTAATTACTCAATTTCTATATTTATAAGGGAACTGGCATCTCATAAATATCACATTGTGCTATTATCTCCATATGCGCCTGTTCTCTCTAAATATAGAAAATCAGCAGTTGGCACTAGAAATATTCATTAAAGTTTGAAGGTAGATAAATAACAAGTAGGAATGCCATTTATTTGTTACCATTTACAAAGCAAAGAACATCTAAGTGCTACTTATTTGATTAATGTCCCCCACACCACCACTTACACTAAATACTTAATCTGACTGAACTACTATGAAATAAAATTCTTACTAGTTAGTAAGAAAATATGGTAGTGGCTTGTCAGTTTTGGCAGGGTACAGTACCTTGCTCAGTTTTTGTTAGCCTCATCTCTAATGCCAGGATTGTGAACCACCTTAGATATACTTTTTTTTCCCCCAAGTCTAGGACTGTTTTGTTGTTGTTTTTTCAAATAGACAAAAAAGCCCCACAAAGTGTACCAGGGGTATACTCTATATCAGGAATGCTGTTTCTTTCTTTTTTTTTTTTTTATGAAAAGCTGTCTCTCAAGTCAGTGAGGCACCTGTACTGAGAGCTGAGTCAGACTGGAAGGTATAGAACTGAGAAAATTGGTTTAATTATACAACATAATCTCTCCAAAACACATTTTCATGATAATTTCTGTACCACAAATAATCTAGCTAGTTTCTCTTTGCACATATTAGCTATTGCTCATTTGGTGCTGCTCTGCTTCCTGTGTAAAGCAAATGATATGAAAAGTTTTCAATACCTGTCCAGATATCAGTCTTATGTACAAAGACGACTGAGTACAAAATTGTAGTTTTCTCTAACTGTATTCGTGTCTCCCCTTGTACCAAAGCTCAGGACATGTGAAAAGTCATACCAGAATGTGTAAAATAACCTAAATCAAGGGGATCTTAGGGCTAACAAGTTGCCTTTCCTAATTTTTACCCTTTCTTTGGCAGTGCTTTGATTTATGATTTGGATGTCTTTCCACATAGCCTCAACTATTAGTGATACACTGGAAATATAAAATTATTCTTTGCTAAGCAATTAATTTTCCTTTAAGTGTACATGCAACAGAAAACATTAAAAAGAAGTATTGATTTTATATGTTCTTGTTCTTGGAAATTAATTATTTGTTATGAAAATAGGGATAAGGAAATATATAGAAAGTCCTTTTGTAATCCTAGACTGATTATCATCCTATCTTAAGGTATGTTTTCTTTTTTTCCCTCTGTCGGGGCTTTTCATACAGATATTCATGTGTTTCTGAGGAAATCATTCCAATTTATATCAGTTCCATGTCTCATATAAGTCAGTATATATAAATGGTATATGACTGCTTCTTTTAGATTAGACCTGATATTTTTTTCTGGTTTTGTGTAAAATGTGCCACACTGACACATCTTTTGGAACATGGGGATGGTCTGCTCCTGTGTGTTTAAGATTTTGTTCTTGAAGAATGTCCAGCTTTCCTGGACTCCTTTACCCTTCAGGACTTCCCCCCAGTGGAATCTGTCAACCAGTCTCCCCAAAAATAATAATACTAGCTTTGCTACAGATGTCTGTGTTTAATTTAACTGTATTTTATTTGTAATTGACTTTTGCTTTCTGAAGGGCTACTTTATGGCATATATCTGATAAAGCATAATACTTGAACAAAGAAAACATTTCCCTACAATGATTTTATTTCTGTGACTTATCAACCTTATTCATGCATGCTTAATATTCTCAACAGATATTCTCACCTCAGCTTTTGAGAATATGTAATGTGCTTAGCATTTTAAAGTAGGATAAGCAGAAAAAACTTCTAAAATGGAGGAAATTTAAGCACTTAGTACCGGAATGTGAAGCTAATCATATTTAAAGCAGGTGGTGACAATAAAATCAGTTTTTCTGGCTGAACTAAGAGTAGAGTCTACTCCAAAGAACGGGTACATTTGATATGCTTTCAAAAGCTTTGGAGTATAGATGATGTATTGACCTGTAATGTACAGCAGCACTGTCCTCAAAATAAGGATAAACCTTGATATAACTTAACATTACAACTTTAAAGTGAGTAAATACTTAGAAGCATTGTATAACTTTCACCTTTACATGTACTTCATGCTGTTGGCATTAAAGTACTTTATTGTGCATCAGATAAGATTGCCCCTTGACTTTGTTTAAAATTTATTATATTTTTTCTTTTTTTTTTTTTTTTAATGCACTGCTGAAGATGAATAGATGTCAAGAATGATACATTAGCTAATGTCGAAATGTATTCATACTGAGAAATTGAAGGACAGTTAGTTAAATGCAGCTGGACGGCAGGAAAATAAATGACAAGAGTTCTCAGTGTGTCAGTTAGAATTTCATGGTTGTCAGTCATCAGAATAAATTCCAGTGTGCCTATGATGTGGACTCTAATTATATACTTAAGAGGAAAGCTGGCTTCCTGTTTTGGCTCTTAAATTAAACAAAAAAAATCTTTCAGTATTAACTCTTCTTATAACATTTTCATATATACAGGAGTAACCTGTATTAAGCTTATTGTATCTGAGCACTTTCATGCTGTGAATGCTCATATTTAAAGTACTGCTTCAAGTCCATTATACAGTTTAATTATTATTAATTGGTGTATTTTCTGGCAATACATGATTAATTAGACCTGCTTAGTCATAATTCTGCAAGAAGTTTAAATGAAATCTTCTCAATTGCTTACCAATAAACGTGATTATAGTATTACTGGCAGCTACCAGATATTACTTCTACTCTTGGTGTATTGTTAATCCAATTAGATCCCACACATGGTCATGGTCTTGCAGACTGGATGTGTTGAAGTTCCTCAGAAGTCAGAGGATTCAGTAATAGTTATTAACCTAAATGTGTCTAGCTGAAGTGACTTATTAGGTGATGAACCTGGCTAAAAAAATATTATGGACTGTGCCCTAATTCATAAAGATTGAACCCGGCATTTGCTGTAGGTACTGGCAAGGGGGAAGATGCCGGAGTTAACTCGGACACAATCGATTCCAACGGCTCCAGCGGCCCCAGTGCAGGGCACAGCTGAGCCCCTCAGCCACGGGTGGGTGCCTTGGGGAAAGCCTGGGCAAGAAAGGGCAAAACACTGCCTGGTAGCCAGGGCTGAGGGAAATCGTGTGAGAAACAGCCCTGCCAGCCCCGAGGGGAGAGCAGGAGGAGGGGAGAAGCTGCTCCTGGCGCTCTGCAGAGATTCCCCTGTGGCCCTGGGAGAGACCCCACTGGGGCAGGTGTTTCCATACAGCCCCTGGGAAGGGCCTGGGCTGGAGCAGGGAAAAGTCTGAGGAGGAAGGAGCAGCAGAGAGGAGCTGCTGTGGGCTGACTGCAGCCCCCATCCCTCTGCACTTAGCAGAGGGGAGGAGGTAGAGGAGTCTAGAGTTAAGGAATGAAGTTGAGCTCGGGAATAAATGTAGGATGGGGAGAAAGTGTTTTAGTTCTTTTTTTTTTTTTTTTTTTTTTTTTTCTCACTATCCATTTGCAATTAAACTGCAAATAAATTAAAGTTTTCCCAAGATGAGTTTCTTTTTCCCATGAAGGTAACTGATAAGTGATCTCCATGTATTTATCTTGACCTCTGATGAGCTTTTCCATCCTTAACTCAGTATCTATACAACCTAAACCATTTTCACAGCCGTGGTCCTTGGAAGTTTCCTCCAGTGCAAAACCTTGACCAGACTGACTATTTTACGGCTGTGAGAACCTGCGAATTCAGCTGTTTAATGCTTCGCTCTGCATGAGGGGATTGAGTGCACCTTCAGTAAGTCTGCAGACAACACCAACTTCAGTGGGAGTGTTGATCTGCTGGAGAGCAGGAAAGCCCCACAGAGGGATCTGGACCAGCTGGCTGAGGCCAATTGTATGAGGTACAAGACCAAGTGCCAGGTTCCACACTTGGGTCACAACAACATCATGCTAGCCTACAGGCTGAGGGAAGAGTGGCTGGAAAGATGCCTGTAGGAAAAGGATCTGGGGGTGTTCATTAACAGCCAGCTGAACATGAGCCAGCAGTGTGCCCAGGTGGCCAAAAAGGTCAACAGCATCCTGGCTTGTATCAGGAATAGTGTGGCCAGCAGGACTGGGGAACTGATTGTCCCACTGTACTTGGCACTGGTGAGGCCCCACCTCAAATCCTGTGTTCAGTTTTGGGGTCCTCAGTACAAGAAAGACATTGGGGTGCTAGAGAGAGTTCAGAGAAAGGCAAGGAAGCTGGTGAGGGATCTGGAGACCAAGTCTTACAGTGAGTGGCTGAGGGCACTGGGCTTATTTAGTCTGGAGAAAAGGAGGCTGAGAGGAGACCTTATTACTCTTCTACAGCAGCCTGAAAGGAGGCGGTAGCACAGGGGGTGGCAGTCTCTTCTCCCAAGAAGCAAGTGATAGGAAAAAAGGAAATGGCCTTAAGTTGCAGCAGGGAAGGTTCAGACTGGATATTAAGAAAAAAAATCCTCACAGAAAGGGTTGTGAAGCACTGGAACAGGCTGCCCAGGGAAGTGGTTGAGTCACCATCCCTGGAGGTGTTTAAAAGACATTTAGATGAGGTTCTTAGGGACATGGTTTAGTGCTAAAGTCAGGTTATGGTTGGACTCAATGATCTTGAGGGTTTGTCTCTTCCAGCTGAAATGATTCTGTGATTCTATTCTATGATTCTATGATCTATAGGAAACTGCATAAGTTTTGAAGGTAGATGGTTGTTGGGCATCTGCTGTTACAGTGCACCCTGATCTAGCTGCAGGCACAAGTGACTGCCAAATTTTTTCACTGACATCCTCTCCACAGTATTGTCAGGTCAGAAATGTAGGGGCTTAATTAGTTTAAGACTCCTCTGACTGTTACATTGTTTTTCTGTGCACTAATTCCCACATGGTAGTTTTAGTCAGTGTTGATAACTTTGTGGTGATACAAAGTTTTTGAGAGTATGACAAGGTGTAAATCGCCTAGTTCAAGGGTGGGAATTTATTTGGGGCCTATCCCTGACTGGAAATGAAACAATGTTATAAATGAGGAGGTGGTAAATAATTTTGTAACGCAATGTTTTTTGTAGAAGGATTTTACATGTGGGTGCAAGGGAGGAGAAATACGTTGTGTGAGAGAATGCTGAAAGATCTATCAGAAAGCTGGAATTGCTTTAGGAAAAGATCTGTACTTATTTCAGCTACCTGAAGTGGATGCTGTGGAAAGGCACAGCCTTCACAATTCCTGAGATCCTGAACTGTCAGGTTACTAGAAAGCCAATAAACTTTTACTAGTGGTGGGGAAAAAAAAATGTACTGAGCTACATCTCTTAGCACACACAATGGCCTCTTTCCACCCTATGGTTTATGACTTAACTACTTCGGGTTTTTTTCAGTGGTCTTAATGGTTAAGACTTTGACACCATATCCCATAACATTCTCAAGGAGAAGCTGGCAATTCATGGCCTGGACAGGCATACTCTTGCCTGGGTAAAGAACTGGCTGGAGGGCTGGGCCCAAAGAATTGGGGTGAACAGAGTCAAATCCAGTTGGCAGTCGCTCACAAGTGGTGTTCCCCAGGACTCAGTATTGGGGCCAGTTCTATCAAATATCTTTATCAATGATCTGGATGAGGGGATTGAGTACATCCTCAGTAAGTCTGCAGACAACACCAAGTTGGGTAGAGGTGCTGATTTGCTTGAGAGTAGGAGGGCCACACAGAGGGATCTGAACTGTCTGAGGCCAGCTGTAGGAGTTTCAACAAGGCCAAATGCTAGATCTGACAGCTGAGTCATAAGAACCCCAAGAACCCCATGCAATCATCCAGGCTTGGAGAAGAGTGGCTGGAAACCTGCCCAGTGGAAAAGGCCCTGGGGGTGTTGATTGACAACCAGCAGAACATGAGCCAGCAATGTGCCTAGGTTGCCAAAAAGGCCAATAGGATTCTGGTTTGTATCAGAAACAATGTAGCCAGCAGGAATAAGGAAGTGATGGTGCAACTGGACTCAGCACTGGCGAGACCCCACCTTGACTCCTGTGTTCAGTTTTGGGTACCTCACTGTAGGAAATAAATTGAGTTGCTGGAAGGAGTTCAGAGGAGGGAGTTAAGGCTGGTGAGGGGCCTGAGAACAAGTCTTATGAAGAGTAATTGAGGGAACTGGGGCTGTTGAGCCTTGAGAAAAGAAGGCTGAGGGGAGACCTTATCGCTCTCTGCAAGTACCTGAAAGGAGGCAGTAGCATGGAGGGTGTTGGTCTCTTGTCCCATGTAGCAATTGATGGGACAAGTGGAAGTGGCCTCAAGTTACAGCAGGGAAGGTTCAGGTCGAATATGAGGAAAAAATTCTTAATCGAAAGAGTTATGAAGCACTGGAACAGGCTGCCCATGTTATGGTTGGACTTGATGATCCTCAGGGCCTCTTCCAACCAGAATGATTCTATGTTTCTATGACTATGCAAACAGACACAATTGAGCTACTGTTCTTAGAGGGCAATGTTGATAAAGATATTTAGGCCAATACAAAAATTGTATGATCATAATTATGAAGTCTACATTTGTAACAAGAAGTTCTTTAGCAACACTAATGTAGAACTCTTGAAAAAATATTTTAAGCATTAATTAGAGCTTTGAAAAATGTCATCTTTAAGTTAAATGTACTTAGCATTCACCTTTCTGCAGAAATGTTCAGCTCTGAAGTAATTTGGTTGATTTACAGTGCACATTTTAATAGCAAACCTATTATTGTGTCAATCAGGACTTTCCATGTTTTCGTTTCTTTTAATCAAATAAAACACTCCAAATTATGTCTACTTAAAATATTGGCAATAAAAGGTGTGATAAAAACTTGAACAACTGCAGTTAGTACAAAAAGGTTTATCTTAAAGTCTTCCAAAGTTATTGTTCCAAAAAATTTAACTACTTTATCTGAGCACTTCTGAGGTTGCATGGAATACAGTGTTGAACTATTTCTTCCCTATAAAATTAAAAGACAAAACAAAACAAAATACTGGTATTTTTACTTCATTGACATTAAACTCAACACTTGCCCCCAGTTGTGAGGTTTTCTTATGCTATTCTGTCAAAGTAAATGCACAAATATTACTGATTTTATCAGATAGCCTGAGAAAATGCAGAAGATTGTCCCACTGTACTGTTGGTAGTGGTACCATTTTTCAGGTTTGTTTCACTATTTTTTACAAGTAACTTATTGTAGTATGCTCAAGGTAAACTCATGTCTCCTTTTCTGAGATATGAGAAGACACAGAGGTGTCCTCAGCACAACTTACTAGAGTATCATGCCCTAAGCAGGTGCTGAACTTGATTTTGAAAGACAGTGGATAGTGTAATGTGGGTCTAGCCAAGAGTTTAGACAGATTATTAAGACAATAGATTTGCTCTTTTTTAAAATATATGTTTACATTCTTTGCTGCTTTGGATCTCAGCAACTGCAAAACCCTCAAAACTTTACAGTCTAAACCTTTAATATGCTGTGCTCAAGGTAACACTTTGTTGCCAAGCAGTTCAATTTGATTCTTAAATACTATATTCACCATGTGCTTTTGAAACACTGCTTTCATATTCAAGTAGGGAAAAAAATCCTGGATATGCTTTTAAATCTTAATTTTCCTCATCTGTGCCCCTAGAGTTCACAATGAATTTGGCAAATATAATTGGTTTGCATTTTTCTTTGGTCTGCTACAGTCAACTTTTAAGAAAATGCATGGCTGACTGAAGAATGTAAACTGGTAGATGCCAGTTCATTACAGATGCAAAACAATTTACTAAGTGTAAACTCAGATATTATGATCTGATCTTGTTTTCTAATTGCAAGGAACAATTTTGGTGGAAGCAAAGAGGGGTCCATGGGTCTTAAAGAAAAAAAATGATATATAGTAAGGCTTAATATAAACACATGCTTAATTCTGCTCACACATGTGACCATTCTAACTTTTTTATCACTGATAGTGGTGAGTGGTAGGCACCTAAAGAAAGAGCAGACAGGGCAATTGCATAGTAATAGTTTTCCAGATCCCAGTTGTGCACATACAAGCACTTTCTGACTTAAGAATTTCCTGAGGTCATATCCCCGTGCTTGCTTTAATATCATTACTAATTTTCTTTCCCTCACTGAACATATCCAATTGTTTGGGTTGAAACTCCCAATGGTTTCAAAAGGTTATGGCTCACAGGCATGGTCAGAGAATTTACATAATAAGCACACATACTTGCTTTGTCTCCGTGTGTCACTCTAGAAGTTTTCCTGGATTATTAGGGAAGAAACTAGATTTAAAATGAAACAAAACAAAATTCTAATTTTATCAAAAGAAAGACATCTTATTTGTTCATAATTTAGAGCTAAAAATCAAACAGCTAGTGCATAATATGCATGTTATAATTAGAATTTCTTTTACTTGACAAGACTTTTACTGGGGCTAAGAAAAACTTGGCTAGTCTTTCCTGTATAGTCTCAGTGGAATCCAGAGCAAAATGGAAATGGGGACATTTAGGTGGAAGATTTTTGCATACAAAATAAATGGCAAAGTTTTAAGGGCACATGCATTTGAATACTATAATCAAAATGTCATTTAATGCAAATTCCAAAAGTAGTATCAACACAGAATTATAAGTTTGACAGTGAAGTGGCTTTCATGAATAAATAGTTAAAGAAAGGTTAGGATATTGCTGTCTCTGTCATGCTTCTGTTTCCTCTTCAAAGTTCCTTCTAGGTGGTGGTGTAATTTTTATTTTTTTTATTATTTTTTTTTTTTAATATGGGCCACAAGTTCTGCAGATATGCCAAAATATCATTATACTTTTAAAAGAGAGAAATAACAATCCATATAAAAATATGCAGTCTAGAAATTACACTTAGCCGTTAAAAGAATATTCAGTCAAATCACTTTAAGTAAGACGTGAAAGAGATTTTATTTTTGAGCTTGACAAAGTGTGTATTTTAAGAAGTAGACCCATCTTAAATTCCTGGCAATGCATTCACTGGAAAAGGGCAACATTATAAGATATATATTCCATCTGTGCTGAATTTTCCTCATTGGATGAAAGAAAAACAAACAAACAAATAAACAACAAAACGTATCATGGAATCATTTTGGTTGGAACAGATCATTAAGATCATCAAGTCCACCCATTAAACTAGCACTGCCAAGTCCACCACTAAACCATGTCCCTAAGCACCACGTCTACAAGTCTTTGAATTACCTCCAGGGATGGTGACTCAACTACTACACTGGGCAGCCCATTCCAGTGCTTGACAATGCTCTGTGTGAAGAAATTTTTCCTAATATCCAATCTAAACCTCCCTGGTGCAACTTAAGGCCATTTCCTCTTGTCCTGTCACTTGTTACTTAGCAGAAGAGACCGACACCCTCTATTCTACAACCTCCTTTTACGTGGTTGTAGAGAGCTATAGGGTCTGCCCTCAGCCTCCTTTTCTCAAGGCTAAACAGCTGGAGTTTCCTCAGCTGCTCATTATAAGACTTGTGCTCCAGACCCTTTAGCAGCTTTGTTGCCCTTCTTTGGACACACTACAACACCCCATTGTCTTTCTTGTACTGAGGACCCCGAAACTGAACACAGAATTCACGGTGAGGCTTTCACCAATGCCAAAGTACAGTGGCATGATCACTTCCCTGGTCCTGCTGGCTGCACTATTCCTAACACAAGCCAGGATGCTGTTGGCCTTTTTGGCTACCTGGGCACACTGCTGGCTCATGTTCAACTGGCTGTCAGCCAACACCCCCAGGTCCTTTTCTACCAGGCAGCTTTCCAGCCACTCTTCCCCAAACCTACACTGTTGCATGGGGTTGCTGTGACCCAGGTGCAGGATGCGGCCATCATCAGTGGGCCTACATTGGCTCTGGTGTTAGTTTTATCTGCCATGTATTTGAAAAAGTTCTTTCTGTTGTCCCTGACCCCTCTTGCCAGGTTTAATTCTAAGGAGATCTTAGCTTTCCTAATTGCCTCCCTACATCCTACATCCAGGAACAACAGAAAATTAAATGGTAAGGTTTTCCTTGGGAAAATCATGACAATGTGTAACATGAATGAGACCTACAGATGGCTGGTAAATTAAGGAATCTTAGGAAGGTGAGAATGAATTTTACTGTACATATACTGGAAAAAGACACTTAATATTCTATAATGTGAAATATGCTTAAAATACTTTTAAAGTTGATGTTAACTGATGTCAAAGTCTTATCTCAGTAAATTTCCAATCAGTTCTTACACAACGACAGTATAGTTATGTAAAAGAAAAACAAACAAACGTAAAGATCAGAACTTGCACAGGTGTTTTTAACCAACCACTGTTTGAGCTTACTGATTTATTTCCACACTAAAATATATACTGTTCTTTTTTACTTTCTTTTACCTATCACTCTGTATTTCTTATGATCTGCACATTTTATTTCCAAAGTACTCCTTTGAAATACTTTCAAGCACATAACACGTTTTTTATTATACCTCAAAGAAGACAATCTCTGAATGGCCAAAACCCAGCACAGGCTAACATAATATAGAACTTTCCATTTGCTTCAGTCAATGCTATTGCATCTTTTGCACCACAAGTGAGTCCTAAAATTTGAGGTTCTGATTTTATTGTTGGCTTTGGGGACTGTGCTCCTTCCATCTTAACTTTATGATTATGTTTTGGGTGTACATGGATCTCTAACCTTTTAATACTGAAGAATATTTCATTCATACTAGTTAATATGATTCTTCTGGGTTGACACCTATTTCTCAGAGAACATGTCCTGAGTGGTCCTGCTTCTACCCAGAAAAAAAAAAAAAAAAAAAAAAAAAAAATTCAAAAAGTGAGAATTTACTGAATTTACTGGGTTTTACAAGAACCATGCTTGAATTTTTTTGTTGGTAACTCATTGTTTTTCTGTTAATATGAGGATGCAGTCTACTTTTATATCTTGGAGTATACATTTGCCTTCCAAAAGATCTTATAGGAGTTGGTTAATCAGTATTTCTTCTGGTTGAAGTAGGAATGCTCACACCCAAACATGCATGGCTGCAGGCCCAGGACTGCTTGCATTTCTGTCCTTTTTAACATTACATAGAAACAAGCTAAACATTTTTTCAAGTACTAGTGAGGGAAGATGGGGGAAGTATTTGAGGGTGTTATGTCTGAAAGAACATAAAATGAATTATTGTGAGAATCTTGGTGTTGGAGGCATAGAAAGAGAAGAAAGGTGAGTATCAAGGTTCTGTCCTTTGACCTGTCCTGGCAATCAAGCAGTTTGTAAACAATGGCAATATAATAATTAAGCACCGTACAGTGGAGACTTGGGCATCTTTCAGATTAATTAGTGTGTGCTTGAAAAATGTGAGGAAATTTCATAATTTCTGTAGTAGCCTGTGTTTTAGAACAAGCCCGAGTTCCTCAGACATACATTTTGCCTGAAAGCTAACAGCAAGGGCCAACTAACTTGAGCGATTTTCCCATCACACTATAACACATAGTCAGTGTCAGAGACTGAGGTAAACAGTGAAAGAAACATCATTTATCAACATGTCCCTTCTTCTTTCTTCTCCATAAAGAGCAAAACAGCAGAAGGCCTTATGATTCTAAGAGGGAAGATAGAAGACCTGACAAAATACTTTTGACATAATTTAAAAAATGAAGTAAACATTTTCAAATTTTCTCTAGATTCCACTATGTAAGATATACCAAGATCTCTTCTCTTTACAAAACCTAAGTCAGTGAAATATATACATTCTGACACCTATTTTGATATATTTCAAGTTGGGAAAAACAAACAAACAAACAAATGTACAAATGTTATGTATTCTGCTATGAGATGCTGTCCCAAGAGATTTCAAGCTTCATGAAGACACTAGAGCATTTTGAATAAGTCTGAATATCTTAAAAACACTTAACTTTAAATCTTTACATTTATTTACAACTTTTCATTATCTTAAAAAAGCAAACAAAGAACCAAAGAAGCAATAAAAGAGAATTTTGTTGTGTAGCCTGCTTATGGCTCCTCTACCTAAATATTATAAACCACACTTCTGTCTGAAGATGAATGTGGTATCTGTAGTTGCTGAATGACATTATATTAATCAGAAGATAGAAAGCTGTGCTTTTTCACCGACGGCATATATTTCTCCAGAGACAATATACATGAAATATGCTTTGACAGCAATGAGAATACGGAATTCACTTTTATTGTAACGTATATTCAGCTTGGCCACTCAGTTCTCATCTTGCCATATTCTTATCTTGTTTTGCATTTGTTAAACACTTTCAACTCCTCCAACTTGCAGGAGAATGTGATTTTACTTTCATGCAGCTAGACAGAGCACACAGATGCCATGCAAGCAGAAAAATATAGTTTAGATATTCCCAGAGTGTGTATGATGAATGGAGAGATAAGAGAATCCTGAAGTTCTTTAGAGACATCTTAGGAATCCATACACATTAAAACTTGGTCTAACACAAAAATGTTTGTCTTTCCTCATGCTTTAGTAAAACTTTGATATCAGAATTCTCCGATAAGGATTCATCATGAGATATATGGATTTTTATCCTAAAGTTGCCTAGTTCAGCTTCTTTAAAAAGTAGTAGTTGCCCATGCAGCTTATACCAATATCTTCAGTCTTTGCAAAGTTCAATCTAATTTGTGGTGGAGTAGATGATAATTCTTACAAGAATTATCATTGCTACTGATTTTTTATAGCAAAGTATTTTCAACATAATGTGACCAAGGAAGCACAATTGTAGATTAGGGCTGTACTATAGTAGCCACTGTGAACAAAACCTAGCATAAGAGGACAGTCAAGTGTAGAGATAAAGTGACACATTCAATTGAATTTACAACATTAGCCCTTTTAATGTTCATCTGAACTGATATCCTTGTCCCACTTATCCCACTATAGATGATGTAAAACTCTCTCTGATACAACAGAGTAAATCATCTTTGCTTACTGGTTAGTTAACTTAATTACTCATGGTAGATCATTTGATTCTATTAGAGACGTCAACGTGTTTAATCATGGCAACTCTAGGTAGTATGGGGCTTGGGGGACCAGTCTCTACAGTAGACCCACTATGTACCTCTATCTTAGTGTACAGAGCTTTAAAAAAGACCATAACATACAATTAAAATGAAAAAGCATGTATCAAAAGACATTGAAAGTAAGATTTTTTTTAAATTATCCTGTTGAAGAGGATGTCTAGTTACCGTGTTTTTCTTCCTAGGTTTTCGGAAAAGAAGAAACCTTCCTAACACTTCGTAAATAGCTTAAAATTACAGAAGAGAGAATGGATTGGAAGGATCTATCCACCATTTATTCACAGGACTTGCATGCACTCTGTTGGTGAGTTTGCAACCATAGAGTTACCAGATTCATAAAACCCAAGAAAAATATAATGCTGGTATAGTAGGATAAAGAATGTTCAAGAAAATGTTTAGAAGTTCCACCTCAGTATGCCCTTGTAAGTTTACTATTCCTAGTGGAGAATTTTTAAAAGAATCTAAATTATTAAAATAACTAGCTACAACTGACATATAATAAAACATGAGAATCTTGTTTAGCAAGATTGCTTTAAAATATCTTCCTTAATAATTTTAGCTGGTAGTGTTTAATGGTCTTTTCTTGATGCTTGTACATTGTTAGCATGTTTTACAGATGGTACTTTTCAACTCTGGAATTTTCCTTTAATTAGTTAACACATTTTTCTGTATGTTGAGTTTAAAGATCGATAGCAAGAGTAGCCTGTCTGGAAGCCCCTGTAGTTATTTAAAAGATGTATAGATAAGGCTCTTAGGGACATGTTTTAGTGCTAGATTTCAGTTATGATTGGACTCAATGATCTTAAGGGTCTCTTCCAACCAAAATGATTCTATAATTCCATTATTAAGCCCCCATTCAAATTGTAGACCAATAAATCCTGTGCCATCTTTCCTGATAACCTATGGCCTTGATGCTGTTGACAGCATTTGCCCAAAGATATCAAAATGTTAGCGAGAAACTTATATAACTAATACATCTAGCTTTATTTCACTTTTCAAGTTGAATGCAGTAGTACAGTTCATCAGATTCTACTGAATAGTTAATAGTAGCAGATCTTGGCTTTTAAAATTAACAGTTCTGTGATTATTGACAAAATAAAAGGAATCATCAATAAAACTGTCAGTATTGCACCTCAAGACACAATTTAGAAACTTGTAAAAATGCAACAGAATATAAGAAAATGTGACAGTTGTATTGTGTGTTCATATACGTTTCACAAAAAAAAAAAAAAAAAAAAAAATCAAAATAAAAGGCCAAAAATATCCATGGAGAGTGAATCAATATTAATATCAAAATCAATATCAACCTATCACTCTGAATAGGCAAGACTGCTGTAGTAGTAGTAGTAGAAATCTACAGAATCAAAGGAATCAAGATGTGTCTGTGTTTTACCATATACGGTACATTAACTGGTAAAATTATAACTGAATAGTTCAGTATTTCTATGTTGAAAATAAACCAGTAATTATTAAGCTTCATTTCTTTACTCATGTACCTGACATACAACAACTTTTCATCACTGAGTTACTTATGTATAAAGATCATGCCAGTATCAGGAACATGAATGCATTTTTTAGCTCTCAGCATGGTTCGAGCTGCATCTCATTGAACTTATTGATCTAAAACTAAGTCAAACAGTAAATAAAACACAAACCTAAACCACATTCCAGCTAAAAGCCAAGGAGTGTGTAAAATAAATCTGACTGCAGTTTTAAACCTTCAAATCCGTTTCAATAATTAATATTAATTAACAAATTAACTGTGCTTTATTACCAAATGGAACATGCTAAACCTATTTAGGACACTTAATTTGATGTGTTTACCTAATTGAATCACTATACCAGTGCTGGTACAGAGCCAGTCTCCAGCTGTAAGGAATTCAGAGATGGAGAACTGAGTGAAAGTGCTTTATGCACACAGACAAAACTTAATAGCAGGATTTGAGGATTTGTTCAAAGCTTAAGGTCCTTTCATGCTCAACATCCTTACCTTAAAGCTGGCAGATGCTGCTTCCATTCTTCCAGAGGTACCTGAAGAACTTCATCACACATTTCTTCTGAGCCACATAACTGATATTTGAAGAAGAGTCTCTGAGTCCTTCTCAGCTTTCCCTGAGGGGCAGGAAATATTTTTGCATAAAACATTTAAAGTGTCTCTAGGATGATGGCTGTGGCATTCACATGAAGATAAGATGCCGAGATTTAGTAGAAGATTATGAGAACCAAAGCAAAATCAAAGGATATCAGCCCTATATTTACAAGCACGTATACTGGAGAACTGTGGATGGGTTTTGATGGATTAAGACCTGTTGCTGAATTAGTCAGGCTCAAAGGTATCTCAAGGCCACTTCGAGAACAGAGTCTGCTGTGAGAAAGAGGGGCGTTCCTCAGTCACCGGGGTCCTGGCGTGGCATGAATCATTGGACGTATCATCAGTGAGACTCCAGAGCACGGACAGCCCACGATCCTCATTTAACGAATCCATGCTTGGAGCGTGGACGCGTGATTAGAATATAGTTACGTATATAAGGAGACTTGTTTCTGTAATAAATGGCTTAGCGTGATTCACATTGAATCGACTTGTTTTGCTTGGTTCTTATCTCGCTCTACAGAGAACACCATGATTGAGGAATTGCCCTACAGCAGATGTACATGTGTTCAAAACTTCTCATATGGAAACCAGTCTTCACAATCACAGTATATAGCAATTATAAAAGGAAAGAATCTCACCCTAGAACACCCAAGGGGGAATTTTGATAAGCAATTAGTTATTTTATTTGTATTTACTAAGCCCTGCATAATTTAATTTCAATTTTACAAACTTAACTTGATTGGTTAATGCACAGAATGTAAAAGAAAATACTTGCACAGAGCCTGTTTTTCAAAAGCAATGTCAAAATATTATAATTGAGGTTGGTAGAGACATCTGGAAGTCACTGGACTACCACCCCTCCCCCAGGTAACAGTTTTCAGCTGGCATATTACTTTTGTTCATGTGCTTATCACTGAAATAAAACCTTTGATTTCAGAGAATGCATTTATTGCGCTGTTTTTTCTTTTTCAGTTAAACTGTTTTTTACAAGTCTCTTGTTTTTTACTGCCTGACTTAGTGTAGGGTCATTAAATGGAATGAGATCATAACCATTTGAGGTTTCAGAAGAGGAATGGAGTCAGGAGCCTTTTGCTTATGTTTAGAAATCCTAGTATGGAAATCAGCAGTGACATCATGGGGGCACATGTTTAGATGCCAATGACATAAACCGCTATCCCAACAGTGTTCTGTAGCCAATGAAATCTACAATTTGACATAGACAGTGTATTTATGTCTAAGTTATTTCAGGAGATACTCAGAATACAATGTTTAAGGCTCGAGCCCTAAATCACCTATTTTCTTCAAAATATGTAGTAATTTACACTAGAGGAACACATAAATGTAATGTTACAATTCTGACCAGAGGAAATTATATGCTTACTTTACATGTATTATTGATGATTGAACAATGCTCATAGGAATGATGATGAAAAAAGGCTTTACTGATAGTTGTATGAATGTTTTTAGGCATCCAGGGCTTCCATAGCATTTGCAAAGAGTTCCTTTCAGACCTAACACAGACTAAGAAATGGTTGGTAATTTCTCACCAATTCTGAATGACATGTAGGGCTGGGTAATTTCATATGCAGTTGCCATGGATAATTCAAAGTCAGAAAAAATTAGTCTTATCCATGGAAAAAATATTAAGTAGGATTTCTTTTTCAAGGTGTAGCTTTTTAAATTGCTGATAAGAAAACATGCAACAGACTCAAACACTACTGTGCTTAGCCTACCAGTTTATTACAAACCTATGCTTGTCTCTAAGTAATCATTTTGTTCAGTTGTTTGTTCCTAGAATGCATGAATGGCAATTTTTTTACACTGAAAAAGGAAAAAAAAAGAGTCCAAAGTGAAGTTGTTTTAGATTTCATGTGAAGTAGTAGGAAGGAAGTGATAGAGCTCATCATTCTTAGGAAGAAGAAAAGGAGAATAAAAATCATAGACTTTAAAACAGCTGACTTTAACAAACTCAGGACACTTAGAAATTCGGTGAAAAATTAGTTAAGGAGAGTCAGCTGATTCCTAAAGAGATGATATTACAAGCATAAATGCAAACTATCCAATTACAGAGGAAGAATAGGAAGTACATTAAGAGACAACATGACCTAACCCATGAAAGGGATCATACAGACTGTGGAAACTAGGTCAGACAGAAACTTGGAAAGACTAAAAATACAGCTCACGTAGGTAGGAACAACACCAAAACAAATATAGCTCAAGAAAATAGGAAGTGACATGTAAGAGTGTTCAGAAATCATTCTGCAAGTACATTTAAAGAAAAAGAAAGCCAGGGATGGCAATAGCCTATCAACAGGGGAAAATTGCCTTGTCTTTCTATCACAGGTATAGCTGATATCATTGACAAGTTCGTGTTGCCAAACAGAGAAAGAATAAGTGGAAGCATACTTGAAAAATACGATTCTGCTCATATCTTTTGGCCCTGACGATACATACTTTAAGCTGCTTTAAGAACCAATTGAAGTAATTTCAGAACTGTTGGCCATCATTTTGAGGGTGCATGAAAAATGAATGAGGTGTTAGAAGGCTGGAAAATGAAAAATATCATAATGTTTTTAAGAGCAATAAGAAGAAGGGTTGGGAAATTATTGCTAAATTGTTTTGGTTTTCTACTCCATTCTGCCCTTTCTTCTCCCCTAAAATATTGTCACAAACAATCAAATGATTTGTAAGATTTTAAAAGATAATGAAGTAACAAATAATTTAGATTTAATGTTTTATGTATAGTAGAAAATCAAAACATACTATCTTTTGTGACCTTTGTAAGATTTGTGACAGTTTCACATATTTTCCTTATTAAGCTTTACAGATACGATGTAGATTTACCACCATAGTGTTAGAGCAAAACTGATCACAATATGGTATTGAGAGAGAGATTATAAATGAAATGAGCTTTACTTTTGAGTAAAGCTCTTTGAAAGATCCTCCTTGAATTCCAGTTTATATTTCATTGATATCCTGGATGATGGAATTGAAAACATGCTTATTATGCTGTCCTAGTATAAACTGCAAGCATATTGGAAGTCTGTATTATAATTCAAAGTAGGTTTAACAACAGGGGAAAAAGATTTTAAAATGTATTATTCAGTTCAATAAAAACTACTACAGTCTTCTACCCTTGGGTTGTAAAGCCAGGTGCATGAATACAGAGACAGCGGTTCTACAGGAGTTGATTATATAGCAATTGGATATCAAAGGATCTGAGTATAATCCTCAGCAGATCACAAGCCACACATCAATCAGTGGTGCCATGCTGCAGTAAAAAAGAACATTGTGCATCATGCTGGGATTTGTAAATGAAGTACAGCTCACAAGAAATGTTACGTAATTCTTCTGCTTTGTTCATCATATATGAAACCTTAGCTGGAACATAATAACCTCTTTGGGGAAGCGTTTAGATCCATGAAGAAAGCTATACACCAATATTGCAAATAGTTCAGGAGAGAAAAATGAGTATAATCAGAGATCTGGATAATTTTTATAGTGAGGGGAAACTGTGATTTAGACTTAGTTCTTTGATAGAAGACTTAAAATTTAAGAGTATTCAGATACGTAAAATACTACTTGAAAGAGGAAACTAGTTGTCAGTTCTCCATCTTAGTGTTGTTATGACAATAGGTAATTAACAGGTTCAAATAGCAGTTCAATTTGCATATTGATGCAATAAACATAATGATGTATTAGAATAGGCCAGTTTCAGAGTCTGTGAACTCTCCACTGTAGAAAATATTTCAGAACTTGCAAGAAACTTCTTGCACATAATTAGACTTCTTTCGGTATTGAAGCAGAGATGGACCAATGAGTTCCTGAGATCCCTTCCAGATGAGTTCTATAACTGTTTACTCATTAATTTAAAAATTGAGAGTTTATAAATATACATATACGTTGGGTTTGTTTGTTTGTATTGGGGTTTTTTTTTGCTACTTAAATGAAAGTCAAGAAAAAAGTGATGGAGTAAACATTCTGGTATAATTATGACACTAAAAAAGAGAAACTGACAGTTATTTCCCCAAAGAACAGGTTTTTAAGTTGTCTAATTGAGCTACATTTTCAAAGAAGTGTAATTAATTCTTAGGGCAAACATGTGCTTTCAAATCCTGTTAGAAAATAATGGGATTCAGATGTATAATTTCTCAACTCCTACACACAGCTTTGAAAATACCTTGAAGTCTAAACATGAAGGTATCCTCAGTAACAAAACAGAGTTTAGAAGTCAACATTAAACAGTTTTGTATCTGTTCACCAAACAAAATGCCACATTTCACAAAGAACTGCTTCAGCTGTGGAAAGAAAGGGACCTATTTTCAGATCCAAGAGTCTTTCTCTACAACCAGACAAACTCAATAAGCTGGCTCTGTCCTGAAGCAGATGACAACCAACTTAGGAGTCACTGTTCAGTTCAGTGGGAAACCTAAACCCACCTCTGGCTGTTAATTAAGATGATTGATTAGCTCTGTTTAGTATGAAATAAATTTTGACACTCCAGGAAAAAAAAGAACACCAAACTATCAAAAAAATCCTTACTTTTTCTCTTATGTTTATCATGGTTCTGTGATTGAACTGATCCAATATATACTGCCGACTGACTTAAAAACATAGAAATTAGTACTAAGTGTTTAATTTAAGTAATGTGGCATTTACATGAATTAAATCAGCTAATTAAGCAAACAATTAAGAGCTTGGAATATTAACAAGTAATTGTGTAACAGACATTCATTGAAGTTTTTTCATAAGTGTATGTTATAGGCATTTTAATGAATTTCCTAATTGTACTGACACATTGCACAAATTAGAATCAGACCAAAAAATGGGGGAAAAAAGCTCTGGACAACACTAATTCAAGTTTCCTAAGTATTTATGAGCAGCTTTAAACAATTCTCATTGATTTAACTAATTACGTTTGCTACTTAATCTAAATTGAATACTTCATTGCAGTCTGAATTGCAAGTTTTATTGGCAGTTATACTACAAAATGTTACGCAGATAATTAGTGGTTATAGAACTATTGATATAACAAGACTTAAAAAAACATTATATACAGCTTTTGTAAAGTTTTAAACTAGAATTCAGAAGAGAAAACTACTTATTTGGGTCACAGTATTGAATATTACAGCACAATTATCAATGTTTTATCATAGAGTTTGAAGCTTTCATCTTAGTCTTTTGATCATTTTATATCAGCAAGGGATTCATTACATCATGGAAAAAATCTGTTTGTGCAGGTTTTATATCATGGGAAAGGGATCATATTTCTGTGTGCTAATGAAGAAAATATAAGGTATTAATTTAAGAAAAAAACTCATACCCTGCCTAGTTTTCCTCAGTTACGTCACTTTCTTCTTCTGCACTGCCAGTTATGTATTCAAGAACAATGGAACATAATTGCATTTTTTCTTCAGAAATTCATCATGTGGCCTGTTGTTTGTGTGACGGACTTCTCTTTTTATAAGAAATTAAAAAGAAAGTAACTCCTCCATCTAAACCAAATCTTTTTAAAATGCGTATATTACAATTTGCTTTAACCTAAGAGGTTCTTGCCTAGAAATTTTCAATATTAGATATTTTTCCTCTATTTCACGTATTCCTATATTTTCCTATATTTTCCTGTTCTCCAAATAATTCAGCAAAGTAAGGCTAGTATTACTCTATTGAAACAAAATGCTAGCCTGTTTGAGGGACTGATGAATATCAAAACAAACCATAAGAGCATTTAATTCTTTAATTTGATTTTTAAATACAAATACAGTATTAAGTATTACAATGCAAATACAACATTATGTGCAAGTGCCTGGATGATCAGGCAGTTGCCTGCTAGGAGGAAAGATGCTGAAGAACTGTTTATATAAAAGCTATATAAAAGAACTATACTATAAAATGCACCAGGTCAGTGAGAAGAACACTTGAACAATGATTGGAATATGTTGAAAAGGAACTCATGGCTTCCCGCCCTCATGTGAGAGGTCTGCTCTGTAGAATTAACAAATTAAGCAATCAAACAAAATCATCCGGGAAGGACAAGTGCCCCACCTTCCAGAAAATAATAGCTATGCTTAGGATCACGCGTGCTTCCTGAACACAAGCAACACAGGTTTAAATTGTCTCTCAAGTAGTTCAGGCTCTGAGTTCAAAGGAGGGCAACAAAGTTGGTGAAAAGGCTGGAAGGAATGTCCTATGAGGAGTGGCTGAGGACTCTGCGCTTGTCCAGTTGGGAGAAAAAGAGGCTGAAGGGTGACCTCATTGCTCTCTACAGTTTTATGGGGAGATGAAGTGGAGAGGAAGGGGCTGAGCTGTTCTGCTTGGGATCCAGTGAATGTAGGTGTGGGAATGGTTCAAAGCTGCACCATAGGAGGCTTAGACAGACCATTAGGAAGCATTTATTTACCAAGAAGGTAGGCAAACACTGGAACAGGCTTCCTAGAGATGTGGTCGATGCCTCAAACCTGTCAATGTTTAAAAGGTACTTGGACAATGTTTTTAATAACGTGCTGTAAACTGGTCAGCCTTGAATTCTTCAGGCAGTTGGACTAGATTATTGTTGTAGGTCCCTTCTTACTAAAATATTCTTTCTATTCTATTCTATTCTATTCTATTCTATTCTATTCTATTCTATTCTATTCTATTCTATTCTATTCTATTCTATTCTATTCTATTCTATTCTATTCCATTCCATTCCATTCCATTCCATTCCATTCCATTCCATTCCATTCCATCCTTGAAATGCAAGCATGCCCTCCTCCCATGTTCTTTAAAACACAGTTCAGATGATCTGCTCACAGAAAAGTTTATGGCACAAAGTCCTGTGTAGGCAGTTTCACAGAGTAAGGTATTCAACCAGCAGAGCAGTAGGATGCAAAGGGATAGCCTTGTCTTCTAGTTTTGCTACTACGTCTTTTAGGTATGACCTCACTCAATATTACCACCTGTGCTGAACTGTAATCTGAAGTCGTCACCATGTATTGTGAATGAAATAAAGATTTAGGTTTATGGATCATGCATATAGCAGGCCAACTTGTAAGTTACAGCAGCTACAAGTCTACCTGTTGAGGTTCATTAATTCCTTTTCTCATGTGAACCTTATTTTTTCTGGTGACTCTCATCTGTAAAACAGCAATTAGAAACAAACAGGGCAGGATAATCTGATGGGATGTGAGACAGGGGTTAGGGGGAATTGTGCATGGAAAGACAGTTGTGCATGGAAAGACAGTTGTCTTACATGTTTCCTGAGGTCTCCTCTACAAGAAGTTAAATATAAATTTTATGAACTCTCCCATTATGAAGAATAATCTCACAGGAAGCTTTTCATTCTCTTCTCTTTTGCTTTTCTTTTGCTTACTTCTTTTCCTGGCAGAAACTGTGCATTAGATGGAACTAGTTAGTTTGTTAAAAAGATAGAACTGTTTCTGCACAATGACTCTCACAACACAAAAACTTATTTTGTCTACTAAAAAAAAAAAAAAAATAAAAAAAAATAATATAAATAAACTGATTTTATAAGATAATGATTGATATAATAATTTGATTGTTAATGAGGAGTCTGAGCTTATATCTATAATGTCTTCACTATAAAAGAGTTACAATAAAATAATGGAGAAAACAGTGTCATAGGAAAGAATAGGATTTGTGGCTGATTCATTCAAACTGTTAAGCCTCTAAAAACAAGGAATCTGTATCAAAACACTTTGAAGGCTGTTATATTTCAGAATAAGGCTTCTAAAGGGGAAGATATATTATAATTAGTCATGGTTGTAGATGACTGTCAATATTTTACCTTTCAATGAATATCAATCTGTAGCACTCATACTGCAGATAACTGCTGTGCTATTGTTTTCTATAGGAATTTGCTCTGTGTTTTTTCCCTGAAATTTTGTTTTGGCTTTGAGAAACCTTTCTAAATGAGAATTTAATGGAAGAGAAATATGTTCTTGCAAAGTAGTTCAGTTTTCAGCTACTGAAAGCCATTCCACTAGAAAACAATCTGACAAATAAAAATCTTTGCCCAAACCTAGTGTAAATGCTTTAAAATGTTGACAAGGAAACAGGCTCTGGAAGAGATATATTTCTGAAAGCTTTGTGTTCCCTTTTCCCAGTCAGATAATCTTCATGCAGCTTTAACATTTAGTTTTTCCTATATGGCAGAGGAGTCTCCATAGTTTCAAGGGTCATGAAAGCTTCCCTTGGACATGCCTGGTACTCCAAACCAGGTTATCAGGCTCTTGCCCCACTCCGCATTAAAGAGAAAATCACTTATACTTCTGGCATTTTCAATAATTCAAAATCTTACAATTGTTTCATAAAGTTTGAAATATTTATTCTACTTAATAAACCTCTGAATCATACTGTCTGCTTCATGCTAACCACAGCAGGTAGAAAGAAATAATTTCAGAATTTTGAAAGCTGAAAAAAAACCCCACCTCATAAAGTAATAATATTTAAATATTTTTAATGTTGACCGTCAGTATGAACCAAGTGAACTAGATCCTAAAGTTCAAAAAATACATCACATTTTGTTTCATAGAACTGTAAATTAATGCTTTTGAAATAGCATTTAGGAATAAAAGATAGGAAAGAAAAATTGGAAAGCATATTATTTAACAAGAAATATGTAATTTTGCTGGAGTGTTAATATTGACAGAGGCATAGAATAGATTTTTCATTTGACATTTCTGAAAAGCATTTTAAAACCAAGAGCAATTTCACTTAGGCCACATACTGCATGTAACCTGCTTCATCAACAGAAAGCGTTATAATCCAATTTATTGAGTGGTAAATATTTTCACTTGTGTGTCTGCTGTCACAGGGATTTATCGTAATGTTTCAGACCTTTAGGTACAGGGCAAAGCTTTTATAAGTCTGTCTACTCAAAGGAGAGGTATTGATTATGCAAACTTGTTAATGTTGCTCACAGTTACAGGGATTCAATAATAACAGCAAATATTGGTTATTTGGTTGAGCTGGTCTTTCAGTAAAGGTCTCATGAAACTTTAAATGTTGGGACTATTTTAAAGTGATTTATTTCAAAACCAGAGAATGACATGGAGTTTTGACTACAGACTGAACTTTAAAAATTGACATTATATCCCATCTATACACCACATAAATTGAAAAGAGTTATTTTATTTCTTGAATTATTTCTAAATATTGTTTGGCATTTCTTTTTGAATATGAATCTTTCTACTTGACTGAAAGTATTATTGCTGGATGTAATTTTTCAACTTTATTTGACACATAGTGACATTTCAAAGAGATAAATATCAAGATTCTTAATAATTTAGTACAATAATTTTGATATTTCTGAGTTGTCAGTGGGTTGTGAGTTTGGTGTGTGCGTTTTTTTGTTTTGTTTTTTTCTTGTTTGCTTTTTTGTTTTTGTTGTTTGTTTGTTTGTTTGTTTTGTTTTGTTTCATTTTTCCTAAAGAGAGAAAGTGAACAATCTAGAATGGCTACCTGTAAAAGTACAAACCACGTAACCAGGTTGTTTGGTTTAAGGAGATGGTCCTGTCATTGGACCTGGAACTGTAAATTCGGTTTAGTGGCACTGCTACTCATTTTCATTCCTTGTTGCTTGGCAAGCTGCAGACCAAATAGTGAGGCTGCAGCTTGAAATAACATCCTAAGAGCTATTATAAAACAGAACAACATAGTCAAATCTGTCCTGTAAAAGGGGTTTTTTTTATTCTTTATTGAAATTGAAGGCAACACTTTTTTTTTTTTTCCTCATGTGAGACTTACAGATGACTGTTTCAAAAAACAGAACAACCCTTCTGATATTCAGCAGCATTCAATGCTGTACATATTTTCAGATAAGCAAGACAGAGGTTCATTTCAGAGCTTCTTTCTCCCCAGTAGTCTTGAGGTATAAATCTTTTATATCCTCATTGTTCTGCCTCCAAAAGCTCCTTTTTGCTGATTTCTATGTCCTGCTGACATTTGTGCTTATTGTCTGAAAGTATGGACTTCATACGAAATTTTAAGGTGCATGGGTTTTCTGAAGTACAGATATGCAACTGCGTATCGTTCGTTTTAGCACATTTTTTTTTTTCTGTCTATATTTACATATTTAAATTGTATTGGAGAAGGGCTGAATTTATTTAAAATGATGGCAGTTGGATTATAATTAAGTCTAACAAAGTGAAACCAAATCTAGGATATATAAGAAACTGTAAAATAACTCATATTACAATACTCTCCCCAGAGTAAGAAGTAGAAGTCCTTCATATGAAGAAATCATAGTGTCCTAGAGGATATTCTTAAAATGGAGGTCCTATGATGGACAAACTACATTATTTCTTCTCTAATATTTATAACTTACAGTGCAGCATTGTATTGTAGAACCTTGCACATCTTTTGGTTCTAGTTTGAGCCATCAATTCCACCTTTACTAATTTATAGGTGTGATTTTAATAATATGTACCAGCAAGAGTAGTATGGAACAGTGAAGCTGGTCATAAGATGTCAGTAGAAATCCACAAAGGCTCATAAAGTGTGGGACATGAACACTTAACTAAATATACACTACTGTGGTTGATGTGCTAGCAGTACTGATGATTTTCAACAAAATGGATCATAAAGCATCTCATTTGTATATCGTGAGAAGCATAAATAAATTCTACTGTTGATGAGCATCTATAATACTAGGTAAAGTTAAATATGCATATGCTACCTGTAACATTGCAAGTGACTTTTTTTTCTTCCTTTAGTGTTCATTTCCAATATAGAGCTTAATTTTTATTATAAATGAAACCCTCCACACTAGAATGTGGATTTTTTTTTCTCTAAAACTGCACCAGCCCATATAAATAATTTCAAACAAATGACGTTTGTGTCCTGTTTTTAAACCAAAGAATTTAGAACAGCATTCATTATACTTCAAGAAAGTTTCAGCAGAGAAGTTAAAATGATCTCAAAAGCCTTCTAATTCTTCAAAATAAAACAAAAACATGACTTCTCTTCCACAGTTAGCAACCATTACTGTGTGTTGGGGGGTTATCAGTGCTTTAGGAACTGTTAATTGAAATTTAAAAGTGTAAGCTGACAACTTTCTGAAGATATTTGAATAAAAAGTATTATTCCATTTACATTAGAATCCATTAGCTTCTTGGTTCTCAAAACCACAGGTAAACAGATGACGGAAAGGCTTTAACAGCCTTTAACAACGAACCTGTGAATGAATACTCAGCAGATTATATCAGCTAGAACATTCCTGTTCAGAATGCAAGTGTTACTGGGTTAAGAAAAACAAACCTATTAATTTCTCTACCTCCTCATCAAAGTCATACCGCTTTTTGCTAACCTTCATCTTGTCACTTGCAAGCTAACTATAATTATGGAAATAATAGAGTAGTTAGAAGTCAGTAGCTTGAAACCCACTTCTGCTGCTAGTCTGAAATGATTGTCAGCCCATGGTTTTGTGGTGCTTGAGGTTAGGTGCTGCACACTCCTGGTTCCTGTGGACTTCAGCAGTGTGTATGGAAACATATTGCTTCTGAGGGTTGAGCCAATACTGCATTGAAAAGCCTAATATCAGTATTACACTGTTTTGTAAAGTCTCCTGGATTTGAAATCTCTGTGTCTTTCAAGTTCTTGTTCAAATGAGCATAAGTTTGGCTAGTGGAGTGGTGCAAGTGAGTTTTCAGGATGGGTTAACTGCCTTGTATTTTGGAAAGGATTAATTATAAATGAACCCAGAATCAGGGTTACAGGCTGCTACCCACAAAGAGCTTAATCGTCACATTTTGATTTTGACTAGCCTTTTTCCTGTAGGTTGGGCTGTTGGGAGACAAGTCCAGTGGGATGATTCTTTTTTGGAACTGCATATATTGAAAAGAGATGCAGGAACATACCAGTACTGTGCAATAGTGCAGAGTAAGTCTGTCATAGGGGAATTTCTGTATTCTTGCTTGCAAAATAAAGATTCTACTGCTGTGACAAGTTGGATCAAGTCCTGAGTGAATCCCATCTGTCAAAGCCACAGACATAAGGCAGCTGCATACATATTGAAGATGATCAGACCTCTTGGATCAGCAAACAGGAACTGTATTGAGACGCCAAAGAAGTCTTTGAGTCTTGTTTGACCTGAATTTTTATCCAGAGCTGGGTTTTTCTTATCTTTTATTCCTGTAGCCTACCCATTTATCATGCAGAAGAGACAGGATGCAATGCCAAGTCATCTAGTGAGTTTCTCTTCATCATGGTGCAGCTTCAAGAGGCAAACCTTTTTTGCAAGCAAGCTCTGTGGGCACACAGCAGTATCACAATTCCAGAGATTCCACTTCTGTTTCATCAGGACACATTTGAAAGAATTTAAAGTCCTTTTTGTTACATGTCATGGACCACACCATCTGATGACCCTGACGTTAGTGACTAGTTCACTGTCTTCAAAATTATGGACTACAAGCAAAACAGCTTTGTTGAGGGTTAAGATTGCGAGGTGACAATAAAACCCTGGCAGATGTATTGTTAACCCCCTCTTCCCCCCCACTTCCCCCTTTTGCCCCTCCCTCTCCCCCCTTTCCACTAAGGACAGGTGATTGGGAGGAAAAGAAGAACAGAGAGAAGAGAGTTGGAAAAAATTAAAGATGTTTTACTAATGCTACTAATAAGAATAGAGAAAATAATACAAAATATACAAAACCAATCTTGAAAGTCTCAGCAACTGCAGAGCTGGCACCCAAAGTCCTGGATTAGACTCCACAGCCAACCAGAGCTGGATTCAGTCTCTCACTAGGCCTCAGTTCGCAGGGACGACTAGCAAGGTCCTCTCCTAATGTCGGCCATAAGAACAAGAGAACGAGATCCTCGTGATCTCCCACTTTTATATGAAGTATTCACGTGAATGGAATGTTATACACAGTTGGTCAGTTGTTTCTCGTCGCCCCTCTCACGAGATGTCCATCCATGCTTATCAATAAGTTTGCATTCCATTGCTAGGTTTTACCAAAACATGTGTCTGGTTCTCCAGGAAAATGCAGTTAATATGAAGGCTTTAGCTGACAGACAAAATTCACTGAAAGAGAAACTTGTTTTTACCAAAACCAGGACAAGCTTCAAAGTAAGCTCTTCTTTATGGCATCACTATTTTTTTTTCAAGTATAAAATGTTAGGTGTAATGACAATTTGTTTGATATTTGTTGAGGAACATGTTGAAAGTATTTTTAATTAGATAGACCAACTTTATACTGAAATGTTATTTTTAAATTATTGTTACTGTTATGATAATTCCTATTGTTGTTTTTGAGGAAGGACATACTTTGGAAATATGTTGCAGAAAATACACTGTGCAAATGAAGAATAAAAGAGTTTTATTGATTTTTAAATATATACTAAATAAAAATAACATTGATTTGCAACAATTTTGGAGGTATGGACTTTCCAAGTCAAATCTTAAATAATGGTAATCTATCTGGCATCATATGAACAACTAAGGCCCTCATACTGCTATTGGACTAAATCAAAAGAACCAAAAAAACACAAACAAACAAACAACAACAACAACAACAAAAAAGCCAAATAGTGGAATTATATTGTGGACATAAAATCGTAGAATCATTTTGCTTGGGAAAGACCTTTAAGATCATTACTAATACTGTCAAGTCCACCACTAAACCATGTCCCTAAGACTACTTGTCTTTTAAAAACCTCCAGGGATGATGATTCAAACACTTCCAAGGGATGTATTTCATTCTATTCAAAGCTTAATGGGAAGAAAAATGGAGAATATTTGTTGAACAATGCATTTCCTAGTCATGCTTGTCCTGCAGTTAGTTTTCTTGCTTGATTTGAATTTTTCATCAATCACTCAGCGGAAAGACAGAGAGCGGGGTAGCTGGAAGAGAAAAAGAAGAAGAAGAATATTGCATTTCCTGATAGCCAAAAAGAGACAGAGGAAAGGGAGTCTTTCTATTCTGGTCATGAAGGAATTGGTATACATTATCACAGGAGTGACAGTGTGTTTTAGAGACTGCTCATTTCTGGTCGTTTTTAGCAGACTGGATTTATTTTTTCCAAGGCAAAGCACTGTTGTATTGCTAGATCTGTGAGGAAGCTTTTGATACTTCATATTTGCATCTGTAGCAAAACAGGCCTGCTGAGCATAGGGATTTGTCAAGACTGAAACTGTAAAGTGTAGGACACTTTTACTTTCATAGGTTTAGAGAAGCTGGAAAATCTCTGATTAAAATATTAGGTAGTATTCACACGTCTGCATATCAATAGTAACACATCAATGTTTCTTAAAAGTCAAGCAAGAAAGCAAAGTATAATAATATAAGCTATTATTCTTTGATAGATGTTACAATTCTTCATTTTGTCTGGTCACTAGTGTCACAATTGCTGCACCTCAATTTTTTGGCATCTTTCATGTGTGTTTATTGGGGTTATTTGTTTGTTTGTTTTCTTGTTTGGTTTGTTTGTTTGTTTGTTTCTTTTGTTTTGTTTTGGTTTTGGTTTAGTTTGGTTTGGTTTTCCTGCCACATTACTGTAAATGTTGACTTCCATCTGTGTTTGAATTAATTTAAGTGCTCTAAGCTCTTTTTGGCATATGCTGCTCATTATATGTTTGCTTATGTTTTGTAGCTGGAACAGGAAGACAGGTTTCTCAGGTCACTATCACCTTTAAGACTGGTTTTCTCCAGGCCAAGCAGCTTTAGTAGTAAGAGGTGTTAATTAACATTAATTAACATGTTAGTTAGTTAGTTAACATGTTAATTAACATTAACATTTTTTTATTATTATTTTTTTGAAGTTCCAAAGAATCTCATTTAAAAGTTAATCAAGAGGTTTAGCACCACAATATGGTAATAAGACATAATTACTCTGTAGATTTGAAAATGTTAAATGCTACTGATATTCTCAAAATATACACATTGATAGGCCCAATTGTCTACTCCATACTGATGTTTCAACAACATAAACAGTTACAGTGCAAGCTCTCTCACTGCAGTAGGCCCTTGCTGATTTACTCATAGCTTCTTACGACATTCATCATGGGTCAGCATTAGTGAGCATCCACAGCACTTGGTCTATTGCCATACTTGCTATGCAAGTCAGGAAACAGAGCATTCCACCTAGAAGGGAAAGTGTCTATCGTGTGAAAACTACTAAAAAATCCTGATAACCATATATGACCACGTCGGTTTGTCCAATGTTACAGCTGCCTGGTTGGTAAAAGGCCCACTTTCATGAGCAACTTGTTGGAAATTTCCAATACTCATGAATGTTTTACAGTACATTGCAGCCAGTCTGGAGTAGTTTCAGATGTCTAGAAAGAGAAGATCAGATGTGGCATTTCAGGAACACTCTCTTTTAGCCACAGAGCAGGAACAGAAGAAATTAATGGGAGATTAAAATGAAACAAAGTGATGTTCAAATACTTTTCTGATTAGTAGAAATGCCCCTTGTGCATCCTTCCTAAACTGCTGCTAGAATTTCAGTGTTGTCTTGCCAAATTTAAACACAAACTTACTTCTAGCAAACATAGTATGGCTTATTTTATAAACTCAACTGGAGATAGTAACCATTAGAGAAAGCACCTTTTAATGTCATGCTTGTGATTTATGTACCTGTTTGGGGGGCATAGTGGCAGAATTTGAAAGTGTCCCATGTGACTTCAGAGGTATAATAATCAAACTCGGTACAGGGCACATACCATTATACATAGCTATCTAATCAGGCTGAAGTGTGAAAAATAGCCAGGTACAGTGATATATATTCCTTGTTCCCTTACCCAGAAGCAAACTAAGTTATGAGGTTAACATAACAAGCAAAAAAGGTATACTTTGACCTTTCTGTACAACTGTTTCAGAAGGAACTATTTGTTAACTGTCACAGGGATTGAGTGCTCCAGAGCATTTTAAGCCTTGTCAGCCCACTAGATTCACTTCTGTGGATCAGAAGCTGAACATGACAAATATGCCTATCAATATATTCCTTGGAGCTACATGTGTTTCTGTATTTTCAGGATCAGCAACCTTGTTAAAAAAGAAGTTATGCAAAGTTCGTATACAGGATGTTGTAACAAACTATTGTTGCAATAAAAGGTTGAATGTTTCATTTATTTATTCATTTGGGAGAGAAGGAAGGACAATTTATATTTTAAACAGCTTGGCTATAAATACGCAGTTATGCCAAGATAAATGGTTAAAACAATTGTTATAAATTTTATTTTGGCATTGCAGTAAATTGTGTGTATTCTTTCCTGAATGTATGCGTGAATTAGCATTTTTATGTATTCATAATGTGACCTTTAGCTTTAAAACTTTCTTTAGGAAATAGTTCTCCTGGAATTTGTGTAGTTTCTATGAAGTCCTTGCTGAGACATGAAAAAGTGAGGTCTGTGATATTTGCCCCCTACAATTTAATCTTAGAAGTTCTAACCCACCATCTTTTAAAATTGTCTCTCAATGGTCTTTTCAACATCAAAGTTTTGGTTTTGTTTTGGTTTTTGTTGTTGTTTGTTTTTTGTTTTGTTTTGGTTTGTTTGTTTGTTTTTGTAAAACACAACCTTTAATTAAGGAACTACTGTTGCTTATTAAAAAATTTATATACATATCCTTGGTAAGGAGTAATGGGTGGGTCAAATCTTTTTTTTTTTACTGTTTTACTTTTTTGTTTGGTTGGTTTTTTGGTTTTTTGGTTTTTGGTTTTTGTTGTTTTTTTTTCAATTTCCTAGTCAGTTTGGCATTGAGCCATTCTGATGTCCAAATTCTTGAGTTCTTTCTTGTTTGTCTTCTGTTGGCTGGGGTGGATAGTGTAAATCCAGAGCATCATACCATCATACATAACCTCACCTGTAGTCTTCACTGAGCTGCACTGTTGTGTTTCAGAAAGTGCACTCTTCACAGAATGTGTACTAGTGGAAACATATAACTGTACCGGACATTAATTTCCTTACTGGATGCCATAAATCTGACACAGAAAGATAAGTAAGCAAGCATTTATCTTTAGTGATCTTCATTTTTACATTAAACATATTAATAAAAATAACAGAGATTAAACTGAGCCTCATTTCAGTGTCTGTCAAACAACCAAATAAGAAGCAAATAATATAAGGATTTAAAAAAAAAATCCAAACAACAACAAAACAAAACCAACTTTATTATATTAAAAAGATGTATGTTTGGAATCTTGTTATTTGGGTTATATGTGGAACACTTCGAAAGGTCACATGTATTACTGATGAGTGCATTGTTTATCATTAAAAATACTTGTCAAACTGTGAAACAAACACTCATTTATTTTCAGCATATTAGGTAAAACATTATTTTCAGCTGTTAGAACATCCTAAGGAGGAATTAGTATTAATTCATCTAACAAAATTCACTTTTCTGTGAGACACTCATTGAGGTAATTAGTAGTCTCCCCTCATTCATTAACATTTCAAATCTCATTAAAATGTAAATAGTGGGGAAAGCTTTTGTGTATTAGAGGGTATTTATTGGCATTTATCATAGTAAGTAGTTTGGTCTTCTTTAATTATAAAGAATATTATAAATAGTAGTTTACTTTTTTGAAAACAGCTGGTTAAAGGTTGTTGTACTTATGTTTTTTAGCATTGCAATCAAAATGGATGATGCTTTGTATAGATATAATTCATCCTCAGTTTTGCAGTAGATGGTGTATAAAGTTGAACAGATTGTTCATCAGGCAGCCATGTACATGAGGAGAAGTACAGAAACCTTTTGAAGCAAAAAAGATACTACTCTATAGAGTTCCTCCACCGATTTAGGTGGGTAATATTACCACAGTATCTTTGACAAAGACTCTGATGCTCATATTCTGCATATGTCAGTTCAGAACATAAGAAAGTGAATTTTAATAATCAGTTCTATTGAACTGATTTCATATGGATGCCCTTTATAACTTTCCCTCACCCCACATCCCCCTCCTGCCCCAGGCTAGTAAGTAATGATGAATAACTATTTAATCTCTACTATATATTTGTACCTCTTTCTTATTTTTGAGATGTCCATGGCTGGCAGCACACGACCATGGAGTGGTCAACACTAGAAGGGTACAAAGTGTAGTTAAAAAGTGTGCAAACACTAGAACTATTCTGGGCTGTGACGCTAAACCAGGGATCAGAAAGCAGGCACCATCTCCTGTAGCTTGGACACACTGAGTTTCTGTGAGTTCTAGTCCTGGGTGTCAGTATTACAGTGATCATTTACTTGCTAAGCTATTGGAGGAATTCTGCATTGATCTTTCAGTCTGGATAAGATCACATAAGATCTGATTTGTATGCTAAAACTCATCAGGTTTCCAAAATAAACTGTTTTCTGCTATTGTTTTAATTTAATAAAGAAACATGGTTTACTTTGGCATATAATGATTGACCTTCATATACATTAGTGTATTTTTTCCTGTCTTGCATGTATCAGGTAATTCTGTACCAAAGCAACTGCTATGAATATGGAGAAGAAGAAAATAAACAAAAGGAACTGAAAAGACATAAAAGCATTAAAAAAGTGTTTTATGTACATTTCTGTAAATACAATTCCAAATGAAACTGTTCTTTTGATACCATTTAACATAATTTCTGTCAGTTTTTTATACTTATGTCAAAAAAAGGTTTGGTGGTTGTTTCATCTGAATAATTTTATAGAGTTATAATAGTTGGATTAAATTTGATCAACACTTTCTAGAATGGTTCGCTTGGGTTTTTTGTGGTTTTGTGTGTGTGTGTGTGTGGTGTTTCCTTTTTTTTTACTTTTTTGTTTGTTTGGTTGGGTTTTTTTGTTTGTTTGTTTGTTTGTTTTAGAATTTAGTTAAGGTTAGTTATAAGTATTTATTTCAAAGTATGCAGCAATAGGAGGCTATAGCTGTTCAGCATAATTTATAAAATGCTAAGAAAATGAAAATTGCTGTCTTTTCTTTTGGATGGGTTTCTGTTAGATGGAGATTTGTAGTTGAACCAGCTAGGCTCAAATTTCAAGGCCAACTTATAAAGCTGAAAACAGGACCTGCCGTGGGAGAGAAGCAGCTCTACAATAACAAGGCCTCAACGTGACGTAAATCAACGGACCTATCAGCAGTGAGACTTCAGCGCGTGGACAGCTCGTGAACATAGATGATATCCAATTAGTGAATGCATGCTTGGAGCGTGGACGTGTGATCAGAGATTAGTTGCATATATAAGGAGTCTTGCTTCTGTAATAAATGGCTCTAACGTGATTCACACTGAATCGGAATACTGAGTCCTTTATTCACTCGAACGTTTTCTTTTTTCATAACAAGTTTGATAATGAAGCATTTTCTTTCACATTTCTTAGGATAACAGCTTTAATGTGTATTTTGAGATGCCAACTTCACACAAAGGATTTATAAGCCAAATGAAAGAACAAGCATACTGTAAAATACATTAGTAGCTTTTTTATCATTGAAGAGCACGTCTTTTCATCTGATAAGCACAAAGAGAATCATTTGGAACATATGACAAATATGACAAAACACCAACCTGTGAAACTTACCTGCTGAACGACAGAAAAGTAAGAACAAATAGCATCAAGATCTATCCAGGTACTACAGAAAAGATCAAGTCAATAGGATTTACATGTTCAAACTGGGACTTACTGAGATTGGGTGCTGACATGTTCATTAAGTGTTCTTTCAAAGCTCCTGCCAAAATAAAGTTCAGGCTTTAGAGTGTCAGTGCCCCAAAACCTTCCAATTTCTTTTTTCTTTCAGGTTCTCCAAGCACTTAGAATGCATCCCTTGTAGTGTCCCAGTCTACAGAGCTTAATTCCAGGTTCATCCTCATGGAAAGACCTGGCATTTCTTTATCCTAGTGTGTCAGTCTAGAAGGTGTCCTACAGCAACCATTTAGGGGAAAGATATTTTTGGTCAATATTTTTTTGCCACCACAATTGTGGTTATGACTGAGTATATCTTTTGCTTAAAAGACTTGTGGCATGATCAAAGACTTAATTTCAGTTGGTAGAAAACTTACAAATCAGTAGCAAAGCCAGATTCTTTTTCTATCTTCTGCTTCTCTAAAATTCCTCCTCCCACCCCTCTACTCATCTTTTTTTTTTTTTTTTCTTTTTTCTTTTTTTTTAATGTTAGTATGGCCTTCAAGAAAGAGAGAGAAATACAACAGCCAGTATGGACAAATCCTGGGAGTCAGTGCAATAGCTGGTTAGAAATATTGGTATGAGATACCTTCAGGCCACTGAAGTAATGCAATACTAAGGTCTCTAATTCCCTCAGTAGATGTTTTGCCTGTTATACTACTGCATGATAGGAGGAAAGAGGTGCATGGAATCAGAGAGTTGTTTTTGAACTCTGCTTGTGTCTCTGAAGAAAGACAAAAGACCTGTGAATCTGGAGGATTAATCAGAAATGCAGGATTTTAGACTCCTCTTACTTTTCATTTCCTTACTTCTGGATGAAGCTTTGCTCAACACAGCGGCTCCTCCAGATCCCATGCAGACATTTACCCCTTTATAGGAGCTGTTTGTGTAGTGCAGACAGGCTTGGCACCAAGATTGTGCAGTTCACTCTGGGTCCAGTGTGCAGAATTTGTAGATCACAGTGCCTAACTATAAGCTTTGATCTAGTGCCACCATTTTCAGTGCAGAGTTCCTCAGGGTCTACAGTGATATGCTTTTTTTTTTTTTCCTGCTTTTTTTTTTTTTTTTTCCTTTGAGAGCTTTTTTCTTGGCCTTGTAGATCAAAGAGTTAGCAACTCCTGATTGGGTTGGATGGGTGCACTGAAGAAAACCTTTCTATTGTGATTCAAGCAAAATGTACATTACTAATATATGTACCCTAAGTTCTCTGTTTGCCTTTTCAAAATATTTCCTGCAATGAACCTGCCTGTGTCACTGCAATCACGACAACCCTACTTTTAACTGTTTTCTGTCAAGCCTGTGGCTTAAAAACCTTGCTTTTTATCCCACCCTTCCATAATGCTTTGTTTAAGACAAAGATTATTTCTTCTTGAGTTTTCATAAAATACTAAAACAATTAAATGAGGGCTTTTAGGTATTCTTGTAAAACAGGTAAGGATGTTAATAGTTAAGATACTGCAACAAGTTTTATGCTTAAAATGATAAATACTGAGGTATTAACTTTAGAACTAAAACATCTCTGGTAGAGTTGGCTAAAATCATATTTCAATTAATTAAGTGCATGGCACTCACGTAGAATCAGTCACTGAGGGACCTACCATGGTTTCAATAGCATATTGAAGATTCACTCCCCTGAAGGAAGACTGTCACTAGAGAAAAGACATGAAGTTGATAATGAATCCCTCAAGTACCTGTAGTAAAGAGAGATTTCACATCTGTGAAAGAATCCCACTGATGTTGTCTCACTTGTGCTTGTCAGAAAAAGTCACTAATTTCTCTAAGTAAGAGAGTTTGGGTGCTGACTTGGAGGATGATGCTGTGTTTGCAACTAAAATGGATGGAGCAGTGACAAATATATATTTTCCCTCTAATGCTGAGTTTTCATCAGGTATTTCTGTTTTGCAGTAATTATTTCTTTTCCTTTAGCTTCACCTGATATCTCAAACGCTTTAGTTATTGGTACCTGGATTTGGTTAAATATTTCATTTTCATATAATTTGAATGGCTATTCCAGCAAGCAAAAAGAAGTGTTCAGGAAACTGAGTTCACAAGCAAGAAAGTTATCAAAAACCTGCTATTAGTTTGGTAATGAAGTTAAAGAACAGTTCACTTGAAGAGATGTCTGCTTGTGCTGGAGAGTGGCTTACACTAAATGGCTGTAATGTCTATGAATTGACAGAAGTTCTGCAATGACCACACTATTTCTGTGTGTCACCCTTCCAAGCTGCAGATTGCATCTGGTGTGACCACACTTGGGTCTTGAAAAAACATAATGTGGACTTGCTTGAGGCAACATTAGCCCAGGAATTTATGCATTCCCCATTCTTTCCTCAGTGAAGTCACTCAACAGAGTATACATCTTTGCCTTATCCATTATGTACTATTTCCAGATTATTTATTCCTTTTTTTTTACTCTAAATAATTGATACCTTTTTCTTATCTTCAAGAACAAATCTGCTCTAGCATTTTAAAGGTATGATGTGCGAGTGTTTTTTGCTTCTACATTTCTCTATTATGTATACATTGCAAAGGTACGTATCTGTAAGTATAAAAAGCAGTGTGTTACATTGAAAAAAAAACATTTGTTTGAAGATTACTCAAATTTATTGTTTCAGTTCACAGGAAATACTGGTGATTCAATTCATTTGAAGAAAATTCGTAAAAAAAAAAAATTGAGGGGAAGCCGTATTCTGCAGTATATGTGTTATGGAAAGAGAATTCTTTCCCTGTGCCATCCCAGGACTACCATCTTCTGCAAAACAGGCAAGGAGGAATAAAAGAGTCAATGCTGTGTCTCAGAATTAAAAGACTTGTCTTGTATTTCTATCTCTCTGACTAGCCTGTAGTGTGAATTTGTGATCCTTTCTGTAAAGGGCAACCTAGCATGTTTAGATTCTGATTACCTTTGTGTGTTTGTCAGCAATCTCTGCTTCTGCCTGGTGACAGGTTGCTATACGGAACAATGACAACTTTCTCCCAGGCAGAGCTTTTCTTCTTTGCTTTTTGATTAGAGCTCTGTTATGGTTCATGAGCTTATTCTGGGATAGAACTCCCAGTACAGGGCTGTACTCTAAAGGGCATAACTTAATTCTTGATTCTAAAACAAATATGGTTTCCCTCCAGCCAAACTTCTTAATATCCTGACAGAGCCCAAGAATGTCAAAATGAAACCTAACAGAAAGAAAGCAAACTGCTTTATTCAAACAAGAAGGCTCCAGTGTAAAGTCAAAACCAATGTACTGTGCATTACCTTGTCCTAATAAAAATAAGGATTGCATTAGATAATATTATACAATGTAATACATTAGGAATATCAACAGCAAAAAATTAAATGTATGTTTTGAATATCTACTACAAAAAAGGTCCTTGGGTGTGAAGAAAAGCAATGCTAACATTTTTTTTTTAAAGCAGCTGAAGCACATTTTCTAATTAGCTTGTAGAAAAAGGAAAACATGGGGTCAAATTTGGTTATAGTTTTTGTTATGCTTATCTGTATTACATACAGCGTACATACACAGCCTGTTTCTGTTTGGAAAAGCAGGTGTGGTCACTCTTCCATCTATCTGTCCTTACTAGCATGGTGAGTGTTGATAGCCATCAGATAATACAGAAATTAGTAGGTAGCACAGGTATAAATGAGAACATACCATGGACTTTTATTGGCAATTAATTTTCCTTAAAGCATTCCTCATTTAATGGATATAAGTGAGTTTCATTTTCAAGTACATTTTGGATGTTGACAGTGCTTATTATAGCAGCTGTTTCATTGTCAAATTGGATGATATTCAAAACAGGATTTTGTTCTTTTTCTTTTTTTCCATCTGTTGAGACTATAGACGTTTCTTGAAAAAATAGCTTCTAAATGAATTAGGCCATATTGTAAACGTGTTCTATTTATGAAATGCTTAAAACTAAAAGCATAAGAAAAATTATGATATAATTTAATTCTAAGAATAACTTCATTAATTTACAATTTTTCTATTAAAATAACAGACATTTCTTTATATATATGTGTGTTCAACTGATGCAGCTGATGACTTAATCTTATAACAAATATGATTGCTTACACACCTGTAATTCAATTTGCTATTTGAACACAAGGCAAATTATATAAAAGATATAATTAGGTGCTGAAATATAATAAAATAAAACCAAAGCAAAATACAATACTTATGATAGGACAAGGAGTAATGGTTTTAAACTAAAAGAGGGGAGATTCAGGTTAGACATGAGGAAGAAATTTTTTACAATGAGAGTGGTAATATACTGGAGCAGGTTGCCCAGAGATGTGGTAGATGCCCCATCCCTGGAAACATTCAAGGCCAGCCTGGATGGGGCTCTGAGCAACTGGATCTAGTTGAAGATGTCCCTGCTCATGGCAGGGAAGTTAGACTAGATGACTGTTAAAGGTCCCTTCCATCCCAAACTATTCTATGATTCTGTCTTGTAAATTCCTAGTTAATAGTTAATTTAAAAATGGAGGTTGCTTTTCTTCTGCTTAAATAATTCTTTGACAATTGGTAAAGTATCAGATGAGTAAAGGACAGTAGTGATTTCAGTATTGCCTAAAAATGAAAGAAGGCGGGAGAGAAACTGCTGACTCCCAATAGCATCAACTCAGAACACCAGAACAAGAATAACTTAGATTCATTTGCAAAGCCTATTTTAATTGATTACAGTCTGAATCCGAAAAACCTCATTGCTTATATTGCTAAGCAGGAAGTTTGGAAATGCAAAGTCAGGAGACCTGGGTCCTAGCATTCAGAATCACAGAATCACAGAATCACAGAATGTTAGAGATTGGAAGGATTGTCAAAAGATCATCTAGTCCAATCCCCCTGCCGGAGCAGGAACACCTAGATGAGGTTACACAGGAAGGCGTCCAGGCAGGTCTTGAATGCCTCCAGGGTAGGAGACTCCACAGCCTCCCTGAGCAGCCTGTTCCAGTGTTCTGTCACCCTCACTGAGAAGCAGTTTCTTCTCAAATTGAAGTGGAACCTTTTGTGTTCCAGTTTGTATCCATTGCCTCTTGTCCTGTCATTGGTTGTCACCGAGAAGAGCCTGGCTCCATCCTCGTGACACTCACCCTTTATATATATGTGTAAACATTAATGAGGTCACCCCTCAGTCGCCTCTTCTCCAAGCTAAAGAGACCCAGCTCCCTCAGCCTTTCCTCATAAGGGAGGTACTCCTCTCCCTTAATCATCTTTGTTGCCCTGTGCTAGACTCTCTCCAGCAGTTCCCTGTCCTTCGTGAACTGAGGGGCCCAGAACTGGACACAATATTCCAGATGGGGTCTCACCAGGGCAGAGTAGAGGGGAAGGAGAACCTCTCTCGACCTACTAACCACCCCCCTTCTAATACAGCGCAGGATGCCATTGGCCTTCATCGCCACAAGGCACAGTGCTGGCTCATGGTCGTCCTGCTGTCCACCAGGACCCCCAGGTCCCTTTCCCCTACACTGTTCGCTAATAGGTCATTCCCCAACTTATACTGGAACCTGGGGTTGTTCCTACCCAGATGCAAGACTGTACACTTGTCTTTGTTTTATTTCATTAAATTTTTCCCTGCCCAACTCTCCAGCCTGTCCAGACTTTAGGTAAAGACAAGTAACCACTTAAGCCTGGAGATATGAGCTCCATATAACATAAAGAGTGTCTTGGGATGTGTTGGAGATTTGAGGGATTTTCTTGAAGTTAAAGTGTGGGTGGGTTTCTGTTAGATGGAGATTTGTTATTAAACTAGCCAGGCCCAAAGGAATTTCAAGACCACCTTGGAAAGCTGAAAACACGACGTAAATCAACAGACCTATTAGCAGTGAGACTCGGGAGTGTGGACAGCTTGTGAACATAGACAATATCCAATCAGCTAACGCATGCTTGGAGCATGGACACGTGATCAGGAAATAACTGCATATATAAGGAGGCTTGTTTCTGTAATAAATAGCTTCGCTTGAATTCATATTGGATTGTGTGGAGTCCATGAGTTTTTGCCCTCGCAGGGACAAATTCAGTGCCTTGCTCCTCAAATTTTCCCCTCATATAATTTCCACCATACACTGGTGCAACTACAACTTTGAAGTGCTCTGTGGGTTTGTTTTGTTTTTTTTTTTTGCTTCAATTTCTCTTGATGGAACACTGTTACAGGAATTTATTACTCCTCTGGACTGAAATCATGTACCAATTATCAGCCTAAATTCCTCATGGCCAGTTTATTCCCATTTGATCTGTACCAATGTTGTTCTTTACTTTGAATAGCTCTTTCTCCCTGGAGTTTTACTGTCCCAATCTATTTATTAGATTCAGTCTCTTTAGTCTTTGTGTTGCTTACTAATTTTCATCTAATAGCTTCCTTATTCCCTGATGAACTTAATAGCTTTTCTCTGTATCCTCAAGAGTTTGAATTATTTTGTTGCCAATAAACAACAGTAATGCAAGAACTCAGTAGTGTATGTGGTTATACTGATAATCCAGTAAACATTTTAAGGGTTAAAGATAGTGTGTCAGTCCACAACAATTTGGAAATTGCATGTCTGAACTAATTTATATTTTTTTACCAATATCTTACACAATTGCATTAATGGTTTCGTGTTATGCTTGAAACATCACCTGATTCACTCCTATATGTATTTTTACATATATATACACACATATATTTCTTATATAAGTACAATACATACATATGTATACAATTGCAGTCGCACTGTATTTCAGATGTATAATTATGCTATTGCCAAGGATTGTTTGTGGGTTTCCTTCATTCTCTGCCACTTGTAATTTATGAGCTCCAAGATTTTAACACCAGTGTTTCTTCTTTGTCCATGTGTTCACAATCTTCCACATTATACTATTGAATTTCATCCCACCTATATAAATCCAGTCTTCAAGGCCATCTAGTTCTATGTGATTTTCTCATCCCCTTTCCCACTGGAGGGGGCATCCCAGCCTTATGTTGTCAGTATATTTCATTAGTCTGATTTTTATTTTTTTTTTTTCTGTGCCATGACTGTTATTAAAATACTAAAAATGATAAATTTCAAGGCTAAAACTTAAGGAACTGTCCTGGTCACTTCAAGCCAGCCAGACCACAACCTGACTCCCACTAGCTAATATCCTATTTTAAAATTCTTTCGATAGCCCCTAATTTAACTAATAATTTCCCATGAGGAACTACAACAGATAATTTTCTGAACTCCAGATAAATTAGGTACACTACATTTCCCTTGTTATTGTATTATCTGCTAGAAGTCAATACCATACTGACAGGTGTAGTCCTTGTATAGGTCTTGGTGCTCATAGAAGTGAATGTATTTTTATAATTAATATTAGATATCTTTTAACTTTGTTAATAACCCTTGCTGTTATAGGTGTCTGGTACTTTGGGAAGGACTACTTCCATTCCTGAAATATTTTATAAACTCTGTTCTTTATATAATACTATAAATATTATAATACATGTAATATTATCTTACTCAGGGGTAAGAAAGTGCTTAGTCTGCAGTTTTTCCAAGTATTCTTGACTTACTAAAGTGGAAAGCTAAGCTTTTTTCAGACAGAATGAATCTTTGTTAGAAATATTTGGCTTCGCAGAACCAGTTGTTTTATTTGGAGCTTTTAGAGTACATACTGACAATTTCTGTTTCTCTGAAATAGCTTTTCCATCTGCATCTAAATTCTGCCTATAATGATATACCAAGTTACTTCAAGCATTTTTTTTCTCTGGTTTAGGATGAAGGTTTTTTTGGAGGGTTGGGGTGAGATTTTTTTTTTTTTTTCCCTGAAGTGTAATTCTTGCTTATTGGCATATTATTTCATTACAAAATCCTGTTCACCAGCAGCGATTTTCCCTGTGTGAAAGCAGAATTATTGTAGCTGTGAACTATTACTGATGGCATAAGGAGATATAAATTGCCTTTTACCAAAGATTTTACTACTATGGGGAATAACATTATTTTTAAGAGCAAATAAAATGTATCCTCTTTTCGTTCTGTGTCTGCAGTGCACTAACAGCCACTATAAACTTTCAGGGGTGATGACTAAATGAAGCCTGGAAGATCCAGAGCCACAGACTTCAAAGGGAGCAGAGTGAAGAAATACTTCAAGGCAGCCAAAAGGGAGGGATAATTTATTTTCTGTTTAAAACACTGAACAAAAAAAAATTAAAATACTAAATAAATAAGTAAAAACACACATGGTCCACAACAAAACTAGAAGTTTGAAACAGGTTCCATACATTTTTTTAAATAGTCTATTGGTTTTGAACCTTGTTTAAACCATGAATCATGTTAAAATCATATACTGGAAAAATCAGGATGTGCATACTGTTGCGATGGTAATTTGATTTCTGTCATTTGCTTGACAGTGGATGTGCTCTTTAACCAATGATGATGTGCTTATTAACAAAGGCCTTCTTTATTCCACTCCTCTGCTGCAAAATTGAACTGTTTTTCGTGGCTTCTGTGATAACTTTGGACTTACCTGGTGAGCTAATAGACTCAAAAGGGTAGTATATTTAGATACTCAGGCTTACTATGGTGCATTTTATTTTCTCATCAGAAAATTTAGTCATTAATATTTGGATAAACTTATAAGTAAGAAAGCAAATTTTGTTCCTGACAGATTTATTTATTTATTTATTTTAATAAGAGACTTGTTTATTGTCATGTATTTAAACATAAAAATAGTGAGCAGATAAATCAAATAATCAAAGGGAACAAAATAATAGAAAAGTAAAACACAATCAAATAAGAACAAGAGTGAATATGTTTGATAGTTTTACTTGCTTTCAAACTCAAGTATTTAATTATTTTGACTTTTCATTCATGAAAATATTTTTTCTAAACTGTAAATGCAATTATGTGCTGCATTTACTTTTATGGCTGTGTGCAGACTTCATGCACCGGTCTCCATGAAGGGATATGCACATATGTGAAGGAACTTCACACCTGGCTTCATGGTTGTTCAATTTAAAAACAACAACAACAAATGTTTTTTTCTCTTATTGCTTTTCCCCTGAACTTCTAAACATTTCCTATGGCAAGACACATGTTGAGACATAAGGATATGTTTAAGAGGCATCATTCTGAATAACATTTAATTTCTTATTTATAGTTTTGAATCATAATCACCATTCTTGATGGCATTCTTTTTGATGGCACACTTTTCATGTGACATACCACTTTTCTGACTTATCACTTCATATTTGTGATACACAACAGTATGCTTAATAATTTCATTACGAGTCTTGTCATGGTAAATCAATTAATATAAACCAACATGCAATGTAGCATGTCTAGATACAGAAAACCAAAGTACAAAAGACATATAATATGCTACGACTTCAACATAATTAAGTACAACACGGACAGCTACCAGAACATGTGCAATAAAATTAAAGATACTATTTATGAAAGGCAAAAGGGGCATTCTGGCTCTTGAAGCAGTTTAATGGATTCATTTTGTTGTGATATGAGTTCTCTGTTTCAGGGAATTTTGGTACATACAGCACTGGAATTGGAATCAAGAAACCTGGTTTCATCCCACATCTTCCACAGTGCTATTGAATAACAATTGCAATATCTAGGGAGCCTATTCACTCTGTTGGTTCTTCTATTTGAACTCTAACTGCTGAAGAATGTCTTCCAACACCTTTGCTTTAGCATCTGCCTAAAAAAATTAAGAAATATATGATTTTGGGGTTCATTATACTCCTGTCTCCACGAGACCTGAAGAATTGAATGGGAATTCAAATTTTTACTCAATTGCCTTGAGTTCCTGTTTCTCAAAGAGCACAATTTGTTTGAAATTCTTTAATTTTACAAGATAAAATTCCGTTTCACTGGAACCATAAATAATGCCTTCTTCATATTATTAGTTAATTCTTATCCTTTCTCAGCAGGAATAAGGTCACCTTTGCAAACCCAAAGTTTCATGCGTTTACATTCTAACCACTCCTGCTTTCCGTTCGGTATTAACTTTATTATTTCACCTCACCAATATATGTGCACATTTTTAATTAATGTTTCATTTAATTTTGTAAATTTTCTGATGCACTTCTACTGTGACTTTACCCAGTTCTCCCTCTGGGAAAACAGGGACAACTTTCATTCTTTCTGTATGCTCTGTATATCTGCAAACACTTGCAGGTTTTGCAAATGATATAATCTATATGTCCTTAGTCTACATCTCTGTCATATCCTTCTTCTCAGATTTTCATTTCTCCCCTGTCTTCACCAAATCACCCTCCACACAGCAAACTTGCAATTTTATTTTTTTTTTTTTTGGGGAAGGGGAGGTGGATTTGTATCAGTCAAAACCTCTTTAAATTTTTTTCACTTTGTGTTTTGTTCAAAAACATCTCTCCCTTCTTTCTTTTTGTAAGGTTTGCAGTGCCACACTTCTTAATTTTTTTGGTATCATACTTGTTGTCATCCCCTGCTTACCTTAACTGAAAGCTATTAGAAGCATCAAGTGCCTCAGAATTGGCGTAGGCACTTTCCACATGTTAATGTTCGTCAGCATTCATTGAATGTAGATACATTTTTTTGTTTTAATATATATCTCTGAGGAACTTCAATGTTGATAAAGGTTGTAAAAGTACACCATTTCCACCACCTGGGGTATTGTCTGTATTTTACTGCTGGTGCTATGTATCTTTTAATGGTGTCTCAGAGCAATGGAGAAAAAGAAAAATCACCTTCATTCAGTGTCTGAATTTAAATAACGCATGATGGATAACAATTTGCTAAACATTTTTGCTGTAATTTTATTAGCATACATAAAAAGCCGTTCATAGTGATGAATAATATTCCAGTCATGAACAAATCACACTGAGTTTTAAAAACAAATCATATGGAAGTGGATATGTTATTTTATAGTGGAGAGATTATGTCATTTCCCATATGAAATGTTAACAGACATCCACCCTGTGCAATACTAACTGAGTCAAACACTCAATATACAGTCTGTTGGTCACAAAATAATTAGGAGGCTAAATTCCACCAGCTCAAGATCAGTATCGTAACAATATGTGTCAGACCTTGATGTAAGATAAAAGCATTAGAAGCCCTCTTCTGTATTGATAAACATACAGTATCTGGGCTTTGATCTTGCTTTCTTTGCCCACCTCTGAAGGCAACTTTGATTTTATTATTTCAGCATCTCTTCAGGTCCCACCATGATACCAGCTTCAGGTTTCCCCATGGGAACTGCTCCAAAAGCAGTTGTATTTATCATCTTGTATTTGCTGATGTTTGTAGTTTCTGACCCTGATAATGATTTTCTTCGTGTTTATATATATATTTTTTTGTTTGTTTGTTTGATTTGGTTTTGTTTTCTGGTAAACGACTGCATTTTAGACTTGTTTGATGGTCTGCTGAAGACAAGAACCTGAAGAGTGACTTTATTGCTTGCTTGTCTCATTTCTCAAAAAAATATAAAAATCTTCAATAATTTTCTCTCTTTCTTAGTTTCTTATTTTTTCTGAAGCAATAAGGTGTTGCAGACAATAAAAGAAAAAGACATGCAAAAACCACTTTAATGCTTTAAATGTTCAGCTTGGAATCCCAGTTAAGGAAAATATGTAAATTTTTGCTTGGAGTTCATTTGAAACGTCTTCTCATGTTACAGCTTTCTCTTCCTGCATTTTGTAGACCAGCTGTAACTGGCAATGAAAATATATGAGAAGATTTCCACTTTATCTCATGAACAAAAACTTTGGAAACTTATGACAGTAATTTTAAAGAGAGTGCTATCAGCAAGATAAATAAAAATAAATAAACAAATGGAATTAATTTACTCCAAGGAAGGTAGCTAGTTTAGAAATAAAATTGTCTAATAATTTATTAATGGGAGAAATATGCTTGACTTCCTAAATTCAACTAGAACTTTCAGATCTGAATTTTTTTAAGGTTAGAAATGAAGTCATATATATATACAAACATAATCTTTAACAGGATTGCCTTTAAAGTAATTAACCTCAAATTTCAAGAATATATTCAGGAATTGAGAGAGTTTTGTGTGGAAAAAAAAGCACTTAAAACATTGGTGTTTTTTTCAGTGATAAAAATAACAATGATTAATTTATTTAGTATTCAAAAGCTAGTAACAGTTATTTATATAATAATTGCTGAGTTTAACCATAAAAATATACATAGTTTCAAATATGTTCCTCTTGTATCCTAGGTAGGTGTGACATTTTAATATGCTGTGACAAGTATATACATCCTGCAAAACATTAAAAGATTAGTATATAAGAAATTCAGAAATATCAAGTGGAAGAAGTAAATTTTTACTGTTCTATGTCTGTGTGTGCTTATTGAATAAACTAAAACCTGTGACAAAAGAAGGAAATCAAGAGACTGAAATATAATATTCAATAACAAGAAAACTCCAATCTTATTTTGGTACAGTGACCTTAGAATTTCTAGCTTTAGCAACATGCATGTTTCAGATATATCTTTTATATTCAGCGATCTCAGTCAAGGTATTTAAAAAAAAACAAAACAAAACAAAAACAACCTTCATAGCTATGTCTAAATACAAAGGTAAGTATACCAGTCATCATCTGGAAGGCAGAGAAGAACATTCTGGAACTTTCTAATTTACTTTTCTTTTTGCTCCATAGGATTTCCAGTAACTAGCAGTGTACTACGGTGTTCAACATCTTCATTAGTGATCTGGATGACAGGGCAGAGTGTACTTTCAGCAAGTTTGCTGATGTTACAAACCTGGAAAGAGGGCTGGTATGCCAGATGGTTGTGTTGCCATCCAGAAGGACCTCAAAATGCTAGTGAAACAGGCTAACAGGAACTTCATAAAGATCCACAAGGTGAAGTATAAAGTCCTGCAGAGGAATAACCCCAATATATGCTGGTGGTTAACCAGCTGGCTAACCAGCTTGGCAGAAAAGGACCTAGAGAGTCCTGATGGACACAAAGTTGAACATGAGCTGGCAATGTGTCCTTGTGGCTCTATTAGGTTTATGTGACAAGGTTTTTAGTAGCAGGGATGGGGAAGGGCTACAAAGGGGGCTGTTGTGAAAATACACCAGAAGCTGCTCTCGTATCAGACAGAGCCAGTTTCAGCTGGCTCCACGATGGACCTACTGCTGGCCAAAGCTGAGCCAATCAGTGCCTGTGATAAAATATTTAAGAAAGGGAAAACATGCTGTGCAGTGGCTGTGAGAGGGGTATGAGAAAATGTAAGAGAAATAACTATACAGACAATAAGGTCAGTGAAGAGAAGGACGAGGAGGAGATGCTCCAGGTGCTGGAGCAAAGATTTCCCTGCAGCCTGTGGTGAAGACCATGGTGATAGAGGCTCTCCCCCTGCAGCACATTGAGGACTGTAGAGGTGCAGATATTCAAACTACAGTCCATGGAGGAGCCCACACTTCAGCAGGTGGATATGACTTGAAGGAAGCTGCAGCCTGTGGAGAACCTGTGTAGGCTCCAGACAAGAACTGTGACCCGTGGAGAGCAGTCTGCACAGAAGCAGGTTTTCTGGCAAGAATCTGTGGCCAATGGGGGACCCACGCTGGAGCAGTCTGTTCCTGAAGAACTGTAATCCATGGGAAGCACCCATGCTGCAGCAGTTCTTGGAAGAACTGCAGCCTATTGGAAGGAACCACATTGGAGAAGTTTGTCAAGGGCTGTATCCTGTGGGAGGGACCCCACACTAGAGTAAGGGAAGAGTATGAAACAGAAGGAGCAGAAGAGATGAAACGTTATGAACTGACCCAAATTGTCCATCCCCCTGTACCACTCAGGAGGAAGAGGCAGAAGAGTTAGAAGTGGAGTAGGGTCTGGGAAGGAAGTTTGGAGGAAGGTGGGAAGGTGTTTTTAGTTTTGTTTTATTTCTCAGTATCCTACTCTGTTACAATTAATTGGCAATAAATAATATTGTAATTAGTAAGTGGTTACCATTGATAAAAATATATGTCAGACACTAATAACAACATATTTGATAATTCTTGTGCTCTATTCTTTACTAAACCAAAACTCTTAAACTAACACCTGAATCTGATAACATTGAAAAAAGTAAAAAGCCAAGTTCTACACCTGGGAGGAATAACCCCCCACACCAGTATACACTGGCAGCCTATCAACTGAAAGCATCTCCAAAGGAGCTGAAGGTCCATGCAGAGACTGAGTTAACCATTGGACCGTAACATGTCCTTGCAGTAGAGAAGGCCATTTGCATCATGGACTGCATTAGGCAGTGTTACCAGTAGGTCAGGGGAAGTAATCCTTCTCATCTGCTTAATTCTGATGAGACACAACTGGAGTGACAGGTCCATATCTGGACTTCCCAGTAAGAAGTGGAAATACTGAAGCAGATCTGGTCCATGAAGATGGCTGAGGGTAGGAGCACAAGGCCTGTGAGGAGATGCTGAAAGAAGTTTAAAGACAGATCCTGCTCCTGCCTACAAAAAAAAAAAAAAAAAAAAAACCTAATGGAAGAGTATAGAGAAGATGGAGCCAGACTCTTCTTGAAGATTAATAGTGGTAGGTGAAGAAGTAGATACAAGCTGGAATATGAGAAATTCTTATTAGATATAAAGAAAAAAAAAAATCCACTTAGAGTATCATCAGACACTGAAACAGGTTATCCAGAGATGCTGTGGAGTCTGTATCCTTGGAAATACTCAAAATCCAACAGGACACAGTGCTGGGCAACTGCCCTAACTGATTTTGCTTCAAGCAGAGGTTTTGAACTAGGTGACCTGGAGAGTCCCCTTCAAATACAAATTATTCTGTGATGCTATGCTTATTTCTCGTTATTGTTTTTATTATTATGCTATTGCATAATATTATTATATTATGCAAGGGAACTCCAGCTGAGCTGAATCGGAGCACTGAACCACAGAACAACAATTCCCTGTTAAGATTTTTATACCCTCTTTAACTCTTCTGCCCACCTCTCTCTAAATTACTACTTTTTGGAGCATAAAAAGAAGGGAATTGTGCAATTAGAAGCATATGAATACATGCTACCGGTCTGGAATGATTATTGTGCTGTGAATTACTTTTTGAAAATGTGTATTTTAATACAAGCATACATTTTCTGAACAAAACACTACTACCTTATAATTTTTATGGATATTAATGAGGATTATTATTAGCTTATTTCTCTTAATATATCTGGAAGGAGAACATACATTTGGTTTATCAAGATGGTTTTGCAACAACCTTACTACACCCGTTTAGGCTTTCTGTCTACTTCAGACATGGTGCACAGGAGATGGATTATGATTTCATGTTCACAAAAAGAAGCTTAAATGTCATTGCTCCACAAACAATTCAAGATAACTAAAAATAGATGCTACTCTAACCTTGAACATGTACAAAAAAACACTCAATCATATTATGTGGACTTGGTTCTTTCCTTTTTCCCCTTCAAATATGTTTATCTTCAGTCTAAGAACTTGAAAGGAAAAGGATGTGCAATATAGCAATTTTTTATGCCGTCCACCATGTAGGTACATTCTGTAACTCAGCATTCCTGAACTGCCATGGTCTGTTTCATTACACTCTCTTTACTAACCTTTTAAAACCAAATTTTATTTAGACCAGCTCAGCACTTGGTAGTTTTTGCACCACAGTAGGAAGGTTTCCAGGCACATAGAAACCTACTATAACTAATAATCAAAATCTCAAAGATACCAATGAGTAAGCATTTGTGTGATGAGAAAAAAAGAAAGAAAGAAAGAAAGAAAGAAAGAAAGAAAGAAAGAAAGAAAGAAAAAAAAAAAAGACTACAGCCAAATGAAAAAATTGAAGCATTACTCTACACAGAAAGTAACAGCAGAAAATGGTTCATTTACTCTCCTTCCATTTGCAGAATGGTAATAAAAATGCCAAATAGATTGATTTTCAGACAACCTCTACATTGCAGTAAAGTCAAGATTACAAGAGAAGATGTATTAATACAACATACTTTTCTTATAATACTGCATTTTTACCTCTCTTTCAAGGACATGCTTATGTTTATGTTCAGTTTAGTTTTAATTGGGTACTGCCATGCAGTTTTTAATATTTATGAAATAACATGTCTTTCTCTGAGATAGCTGCATAGATTTTGCATTTCACAATTCTATGTATTAAGCATTCTTTCCAGAGTGGTTATAACTTTATTGTCAGAAAAATTCCACACAGCCGAAAAGAGGAAAAAATACCTGTTCCAGCGAACTGGCCACCAGATGACTTGTTTGATTTATGTATTCTAAAGCTGTTATACATAACATATATATTCTAAAGCTGTTACAGATCCAATTCCTCTTGAAGAGAGAACATAGCAGAAAGTGTCAATGTTTGTTGTTGTTGTTTCCCAGATGGATCTCAACATTATCTCATCTTAACTAAATTATGATGGCAAATCTAAAATGAAATCATTTGCCCATGGGTCTATCTTATGTTCTGAGTTACTGTGTTGAAACAAAGTACCTATCTTTCAGGCATTGTGAGGCTTACATATAGATACGTGAAATGGTCAGAATCTGCCACATGGTATCTGCCGCATGTCATCATTTTCTTGTGTGATGTGATGGAGTCTTATGTGATAAATGGTATTTTCTGCAATCATTTTATACATATCACTCTACCTAAAAAATAGGCTATTTGTGATAATAGGCATAAAAACGCCCAAACAAGGCTTCAGTTTTTAAAATGTATTACATTGTGACCATTGATTAATCTACCCTTTTTAATGGCAGTATTTTTTCTTTAGGTTAATCAAATAGCAAAATGCATAACTCAGTAAATTTTAGCTTTCTAAATTTCTACTTGTTTTCCTTTGGGTATCAACAGTATAGAAATCCCTGAGATATTTAAAACTGGCAATTTTCCTAGAGATAAATCTCTAAGCAATGTAACTTTCTATGTTCATGGACCCTGACATAAGCATACATTCACATTTTCCTATTGTCCTGTTACTGGAGACAAAGGGATAATTTCATTACATGAGCCAGACTCTCTTAATGGGGTAAGATCACATAGTCAAGGAGAGAAATTATAGCTAGTTATGAAAAAAAAAAAAAAAAAAATGCTGTGTGTTCAAACCAAATTGAGTTATTTAATGAACAGTTTTTGAAAAATGGTTGATGTGCCATCATACCACTTAAGCATATCGAGTAGCTCAAGGGGAAGCTGTTTTGTGTAAGCTTTAATTAATTTCCACTTTCAAATCCTTTGAGACACCAAATAAAAAAGTCTGACACATGCTGTTGATAGTATACACAGGTTCCAAGGACATTTGATAAATTACAGGTATTATGATAAAGAAAACACATTTTTATCAGGAACTTTGTTTCACATTCTAAATGTGTGCATATTAACCAATGGTTGTGGGCTTTTCAGTGGTATAAATTAATAAAGGCTTTTTTTTTTTTTTTCCTTTTCTCCAGTCAATACAATTTGATTACAGTAGTTCAAGGTTTTATCTCATTATGTATCTGTGATAGCTAGAGTTTTGGAACTGCTCGACTTCTTTTTTTTTGAGTGCTCTAAATCAAAAGTATCTAATCTCTAAGGCTAGGTTTTACTGGAACACAAAACAATACAGCGGAGCAGAGAAACTCTTTACATTAAGGAAACCTCAGATAAGCTGTGTGAGCAGGACTGAATAAAACAGGTTACAACAAATTTTAACACTGCCAATTGTCTCTTTGCAGGCTAATCTTTTCCACCAAATTTGACCTCAGTCTAGCAAAATTTAGAGGTTCCATAGGTCACAAAGCCTTCACAGTCCCCTGACATTAACAGTAAGTTAATTTTGGTTTCTAAACAAGCAAACTGCTCATATGCCAGCTGATTTTTCTTATGACATGTTCTCTGAAAGAGGAAAATGGTTTCAATGGAGGGGAAGAATAGATTCATACCAATAGCTAATCTAGTAGTCATCTCCAGTACACTAAAACTCGGCTTGGTTTTTGCCTCTCTCTCCTTCCATCCTAACTCTCAATAAGACTCTTCTGTCTCTGAAGGTTGCATATATCAATGATCTTAGCAGTTTTTCAGTAGTTCTTATATTTCTGTCACTTCAGCCAGATTTTGAAGGGCAGATTGTCAAGAGGTGGGCTGCTTGCAGAGGAAATAAAGAGATGCTTACCATTTTTCACTTTCTGTCTTCAAAGTGCATGATTCTTCATAATGTCTTAGACACAGAAAAATGCACTCCTCCAGCCCTGCAACTCTGGTATTTTCACAATGTCAGCGTGGTAGGTGAGGGTGATCTTTGATTTATCCTTTTCAGAAGAGGGGCTTCCTGAATGTCAAATGACTTGGCTTTTGTGGCACACCCTTCTGAAGTCCTGGATGCACTCTCAGCTTCATCCGATGGAGGACATACACTTCTCTCTAGCTTTAGCACAACGGAGAAGTTCCAGTGCTACAAAAGCTTTTTGCTAATTATGGCAAAGGCACACAGAAAACTTAGGGGTTGAAGCCACTCCCTTGCATTCGATTCATAAAGAGAAAAAACAAACCAATTTGCACATTACGTATTCTCATTCCAATAGAACATTCAAAAAAAAAGTAATGCTTTACACATAAGATTAATTTCAATATGTTATTTCTTATCAATAACACTCAGTGAAGGAGACAGCTAAAGAAACAGACATGAAGCTGAAATCATGCCTTGTATGTTTATGTAAAACACTTTCATAGAAATCCTGGTACCTCATAGTACTTTTCATAGAAGCCTGTTATTTACATAATGGCATACCTAATACCTTCTTTCTCCTCCAGATTTTTACCTTCTAAATAGAGCTCAGTATCAGCTAATATGTATTTAAGTATTAATCGTATGGGTATCATTCAGAGACTTGCCATCAAAATGCAGGCAAACACATGCCTGGCCATAATATATATGGAGATATATATAGATATAGAGAGATATATATATATATTTTTTTCCAAAACAATATTTACATTAGTAGAATTTTGCACACAAACACCCTGAATGCTTAAGATCAAATATCTTTAAGTTACACAGTATGTTACCCACCAAGCAGCAACTTACTTCTTTCAGTTTTATTGGAATTAAAATGTTTCTAGGAAAGGAACTTTTAGCATAGCTACAACAAATCCTGTTTTATCCAGTTCTGCTTGTTGTTCAGAAAAAGCATATTTTCCACAAAATAATGAATCAGTGTATTATTTTTATGCACCAGGCATAGAAAAGCACTATTATGTACTGACTCCAATGTATTAAACTTCAATAATATCAGTTAAATTTTTATGTCAACCATGACCAGTCTAAATGAGCTGAGTTTAAGAAAATGTTTGTTACACAGCAACTGAGTATTTTTCTATGAATAACTTTAAAATTATTTATTATCATCATAAACTTGCACTGATTAAAAAAAAAAAAAAAATCAAGTTAAGGTTTGTCAGGTAAAATTTTATTTTGCAGTTATTGTGAAATCTTGATCCATGGTAGTTGTAAGAAAACACAATGCCCTTGTAAATCTTTAACTCTGCTAAGATTTCCAGTTTGTATGGCTCCTACAATTGATTTCTATGCCTTGATCTGATTCCGTAGAAGTAATAAGTATTTTGAAGAAAGAGAATGACAAGTAAGAAGGTAAAATACTAATTCAGATAATGTCTAATTCTGTGAAATGAAGAGCACCCTCAATCTCCTTGACAAGAATTGACTAATCTAAGCAGCATCTAAGGTTAAGTTTTAGTGTCTTGCTTCTGCATCATAGAATGAATATATTTCATCTGGAGACCATATTTAGAATCACAGAACAGCTCAAGACCTTGAAAGATCATCTGTTCCAACCAGAGCTTAGATGACATTTCCTAGCACTCTGACCACTGCATCTTGAAAACCTTCAGTGACAGGGACTCTAGCACATCCCTGGGGAGGTTGTTCCAGTGAATGATTGTTCTCACTGTAAAATTTTTTTTCTCATGTCAAGATAAAACATCTCCTGGTGCAACTTGTACCGATTGGCCCTTGTTTCTTCCATGTGACTCCTTATAAAAAGAGAGCCTCCCATCTTTTTGTAGTCACTTTTTAAGTACTAGAATGCTGTGAGGAGATTCCCCCAGGCCTTCTCTTCTCAAGAACTGTAAACACATAGACATTACATCCAAGAAAGATACCAGATAAACTACAGATCAAGAAGGACCTAGGACCAAAGGTTTAGCCTTAATGAAAATTTTGCTTAATTGCTTTCACAGTTATGATGCACAAAAATATGTGATATATAAAGATGTCTCTGCTCACAATGCTTTTCTAGACAGCATTTTCCTGATGGCAGAGTTTTAAGCATTTAAAGAAGAGTTCTGATATCTCAACTACTTTCAACAAGGTCCTTGAAAAGAGATAAAAGAGAGGAAATATGTACTGGACAAACACAGATAATCATGGACCTCCTCACAGGTTGTGGGTAAATGCCCATGGAGAGCTCACATACACTCCGACTTGGTGAGGTGGAGGGGAAAAGTGAGAAAACTCATGGGTCATGATAAACATTGTTTAATAACTGAATGGAAAGTAAACAAACAAACAAAAACAACAACAAAACAAACAAACAAACAAAAAACCCCCACAAAACCAACCAGACATACAAAAAAACCCCAAAAAAACAAAACGTGGTGCCAAAACAATCACTCACCACCAGCAAACTTATGCCCAGCGAGTCTCTGAGCAACGTCTGCCTTGGAAAAACTCTCCCCCAGATTTATTCCATGATACATGGAATATCTTATTGATCAGTTTGGGCCAGCTGTCCTGGCTGTGTCCCCTCCCAACCTTTTGCATACTCTTAATCTATTTGTTGTGGGAGCAGCGCGGGAAACAACTAAGGCGTTGATGCTGTGCATGCACTGCTCGGCAGTAGCCAAAATTCTGTTCTGGTCACACGTCCAAAACACGTCTGTATGGGCTGATATGAAGAAAATTAACTCTATCCCAGCCAAACTCAGTATCATGTCAAAGCCCTTTGGGACACAGAATCAAAGTCATTCCCCAGCTATAAGTTTAGAACACTTATCTCCTGGTCCTACAGATTTTGGCATACAGTCCAGAACTGGACCAGGATGATGGTTAAAGCCCTTGGAATACTTCCATGGATGAAATAATTCAAAGTATTTTTTAAGATCCATTTCTCAAAAGTCCATGTAGGTTAATAAATCTAGACACTGAGAATTAAATGGATACATCAATGGCATAAGCCAAGCTAGTATTTGCATTTCTAGGGAAGCAGTGTATAAAGCAGGCAACCTTAAAATGCAGAAAACGCTGAAATACAAAAGCTGGTCAACTGTAAACTAAAACCCAAAATATGACTCAAGGGAAAATATTAAGAACAGATGTACTTCCAGCAAAATGGCAGATGTATTGTAAGTAAAAACGTGTCATGATGCACATCTGTGCAAATCCAAAAGAATGAATGACATTACTGAAGAACACAGGTTACATTTCAGAAGTACTCAGTGTGGCAATGCTTTCAGTAATAGGCCAACTGGCTAATGTCAGCAGTTCATAGACATGGTCCATGGGGGGAGATGTCAATAAGTTGAGATTAATTACACATGAATATGCAAGTTACTGTAACCTTCACAAAAGTATAGATGTAGGCAAACATAATGGAAGAATTTCCTGTCTAGCCTTATGTGCCTTATGTACTGACTGAATATACTGCTATGAATAACCACAAAATTCTGTAAGCTTATTCATAGTAAGAGCAAATGTAGAGCAATGCCAGAACTTCTTTCTACTCGCTCGGGGAAGTATCACTTTGTACTTGTCATGTATTTGTGTCACATTCTTAAACCATTACAGACTGACACTGTCAGAACTAGGACACCACTCTGTAGATCTTTGATTAGGTCCTTCTTTAGGCATTTTTGTCTTTTTCACATCTATGCTCTAATTCATTAATTTCAAACAATGTCTCTACTTCAGGATCCATCAGGTTCATCAGGATGGTACAAAATATCCCAAGCATGAGAACTGTATTAATCTTACTGCAATTAGATTAAGAGAATAATAAAAAAGAGAGATGTACTTTGCAGCATAGGAGATCAATATCTGTAGAATAAAAAAATACAGCACTAGACATTCCACAGAGATGTGTTCCTTATTGTAATTACATAGCAAACTAAATGATAACTTTGTTACAGGGGTTTCAAGCTCCAGCTCTTAAAGTGCAGTGATTTATTTATTTATTTATTTATTTGTTTTTACTTTTTTGTTTGTTACTTTGTTTGTTTTTAGTAAAGTGCACTTCTAATTTTCCTCTTTTCAAGCTAAACACAAAACTTTAACTACACTACTGCTTGGACAACTAAAGGAAACAAACAAATAAACAAACAAACAAACAAACAACCACCACAACAAAAAAAACACCAAAATACCCCAAATAGCAAGGACTCTGCATAGGCAGAATTAACCAGGGAGAAAACTGACAGATAGAAATATTCACTCAGTCTTCCCATGGGCAAAAATCTTATCATGTCGCTTTCCCCTGAGAGGTCAAAATTCTCTTATAATCCATAATTTATTAAAATATTGGTCAGTTGTTGGAGCGAAATAAGGACTCAGCAAAACAAGTCGATTCAATGTGAATCACGCTAAGTCATTTATTACAGAAACAAGTCTCCTTATATATGTAACTATATTCTAATCACGCGTCCACGCTCCAAGCATGGATTCACTAAATGAGTATCGTGGGCTGTCCGTGCGTTGGAGTCTTACTGATGATACGTCCAATGATTCACGCCACGCCAGGACCCCGGTGATTGAGGAACGCCCCTCTTTCTTACAGTAGATTCTGTTCTCAGCTTCTCGAAGCGGCCTTGAGATTCCTTTGAGCCTGACTAATTCAGCAACAGATCTTTATCTATCAAAACCCCTCCACAGTCAGTGAGTATGGAAAAGTCCAGGACAGAGTCAGCACTGGCAATATGAGAGAGGTCTACTGCAAGCCTTCTCATGGTGCACTGCTTCCAGGATGAACTATCTAGCTGGTATCATAGGCTCTTGTAGGTTGAAAAATTGTGCTGTAAACCATTTCCAGGTAAATTGAATCAATCAGAACATGTCAGTAAGTGAATTGAACAAGTAAACAAATGGAAGTGGTGCTGAATATTAAGCTGGTACCACAGTTCTACTTTTAGAGTTTGAGCTGGCCAGTTTTACTAACCATCCTTCACCTCTGTATCGAACCACTTCCTCCTAGGACTGACCCTGGCAATCCTCCTCAGGAGAGCAACAGTGGCTGTTTTCTGCTTGGTTCCTGTGCAATTGTGTAGGGTTCCAGTCAGCTGTCTGCAGCAGGACCAGCTGGAACGCCTGCACACAAGTTTACCAGAGGTGGGTCGTGAGTGCTATCACAGGAGATGGGAAGGTCTGTAAAGAGAGACAGAGTTTCAGCCTATGCATCTGTGAGGTATCTTTCATTCTAAACATAACACAGAATTTCCTTTTCTTTCTCTTTTCTTGACTTTTCTTTCTCTTTCAATTCCCTCTTGCTTCTTTTCATTTTTTTTTCTTTGAGAACACTTCTTTCAGTCATGCATCTTTCCCAACAATGCACTTCTTCCAGCCTATTAATGTCATAATTTCTAACTTTTTTTTTCCTCCTACTTTAAGACATTACAACTAGGCCCATTTATTGTGTGTTTAGATGTCAAAAAAATTGAAAGGGTACATATGCTTTTAAAAGTTGGCAAAGCATTTAATCGTAAGACCCCAAATCAGCATAAAATGAAGAATTTTATTTAAGATAACTCCACAGATACTCTTCTTGCTCCCTGATACAATTTTGGTTTGACAGGAAAGAGAGATCTCTCATTTACTGAACTGTTCTGTTGTACTGCGCTCTGCTAATAAGGAATACAGGTGCATAAAACTGCTAAGAATTTTTATAATTTGTGAAGCACTTACATCTGTTTTTTTGGAAGCAGTGGTTCATTGGCTAGGGTCATTAGGAGAGAAGGGGGGGCACTGAAAAGCCAGGAAGCTTCTGGGGTGCCCATAGCCAGAGTAGGGGGGTGCAGAGAAGTCGAGAAGCTTCCAGAATGCCCATAGCCAGATCTGATCAGACTATAAAGCAAAGTTCTTGCCGAAGTTCCCTTTGTGTGGTCCTCTTAGAGCTGCGGGTCTGTGCTGCCGAAGCCCTCCCCTTAGACTGGGATGCCTTCTAAGGTAACTTCCCAGGATTAGAAACGCCTCACCTCCTCGTGTGGGTGAGTGATATCTTATTAGATATATCCTTGAATAATTCCTTGCTGCACAAGCAAGTGTAATCTAATTCCCTGCCTAATTCAGGCAAGTGTAGTTCTTGCTAACACAAGCAAGTGTAGTGTCCTGGAGTCAGAGACAGCTCTGGCTTTGTTTTTTGTGAGTGCATGTACGCACGCTGTGTATCTCCATTATTCTTAATTGCTGTACCCCAATAATTTCCTCAACTGATATCCAAACCTGTATTTTATGTTATTGGAGTGCTAACTAATTGTTTAAACCCTGTTTCTAGTCGGTTGTTTTGCCGGACTTTTTCAGCCAGAATAAAAGTCTGTTTTGGACCTTGTTTTAACACCCAAACTGATTTTGGGATGCCTCCATGACCAGAATATGAGCCATTATAAGGGGAGAAATAAAGTTCTGTTAGTTCCCTCTCATTAAAACTGTAGAACTCTGCAGAAAAGAACAAGAATCTGGGCAAGAAAGACGCAGGGCAGTAGTAGTGACTTGGATAGTTAAGTTCAGAGGTTTTTGGTCAGTGTTGTTGCTCAGGCAAAGGGATAGTGTAAAAAAGGCCTGTGGATTGAGCCTTGCAGGAGAGAAACATCTTCTTCTAGCCATGAAAACATGCCAGTTATGTGCCAGGGCTACCAAGACTAAAGGACTTTTCTGCATGCTCAAAAGCAAAAGTGTGTTCCAAGATAACGTTAATATCAATGCTAATGTGCTTAGATTCATTAGGCTGTTTGCAATTATAGTTTTGAATTTATGCACTTATTTATGCCTGAGACCTTCTTCGAGAACCTGAATCTACACCTAGGCAATTTGCCCAAAATCTTACTGAGAGATTTGCCAGAGTACAGATTTGAAACTCCTAGAAGTGCTACAGAAAAGCTCCAAGTAACAGAAACAGCTATGTTTTCTTGCTTTCTAAGGTAACATGTACTGTGTTTATTTCACAAAGATGCCCTTCTGATGAGGTTTCTCTGCAGTTATATATCCACTAGTGTCCTGGTTTTCTTAAAAACAAGTTTCTCTTTCAGTGAATTTTGCCTGTCAGCTAAAGCCTTCATATTAACTGCATTTTCCTGGAGAACCAGACACATGTTTTGGTAAAACCTAGCAATGGAATGCAAACTTATTGATAAGCATGGATGGACATCTTGCAAGAGAGGCGACAAGAAACAACTCACCAACTGTGTATAACATTCCATTCACGTGAATACTTCATATAAAATGGGAGATCACGAGGATCTCGTCCCTTTTCCCTTTTTCCCTATGGCCGACATTAGGAGAGGACCTTGCTAGTTGTCCCTGCGAACTGAGGCCTAGTGAGAGACTGAATCCAGCTCTGGTTGGCTGTGGAGTCTAATCCAGGACTTTGGGTGCCAGCTCTGCAGTTGCTGAGACTTTCAAGATTGGTTTTGTATATTTTGTATTATTTTCTCTATTCTTATTAGTAGCATTAGTAAAACATCTTTAATTTTTTCCAACTCTCTTCTCTCTGTTCTTCTTTTCCTCCCAATCACCTGTCCTTAATGGAAAGGGAGGAGAGGGAGGGGCAAAAGGGGGAAGTGGGGGGGAAGAGGGAGTTAACAATACTGCCAGGGTTTTATTGTCACCCCACAATCTTAACCCTCGACAACTAGGAATTACTTATTTAAAACCTTTAATTCTGACAAAAGCTTTTTGGCCACTGCTCAACTGGACATAAATAATTTTGCCATGATCAATATATAAAATGAATTATTTTTCAAGACATTAACTGTTGCCATTGTTATTCCCAATATTGTTCTAAATTCTGTGTTTCTGAACATAGAGTATGATGATATCATGAAGTGCTAACCCTTTCTTGCTCTAGTAACATAACATTGGGAATTATTATAATAAACTTACTTGTCAAGTGAAAAATAGACAAAAGAGAGGCTTTTTTTCTTTCCACAGAAAAGCTAATAATCTAATGATCAACTGCTTTGCATTTTCAAACAGAAATCTGCTTCTAAGGTTCCTTTCTCCTTCAATGGTAAAACACATTTGACTTTAAGCACTGAGATCTTTTTGTGTCCTCTCATTGGAATACACATTTTATAACACTGGCAAAACAAGTCTAGTTTGAAAGACACATTTTAAAACATTACAATTCCACTTGAGAGCTAACATTTTCACAACAAATTAGGCAGCTGAAAAATGTTTGGTCTCCACATCTCAGAGAGAGAGTTAGAAACTGTGATCTCAGGATACTAAGGAAAAACAATTAACAGAGCTTGGCCTGAAGCTGGACCATTTGTTATAAATGCTTGTTATGAAAAAAACATTTTTTTGCTTCCTATAAGAATTTGACCAGTCTTTCCAGAATCTTGCTTTTTACCAGAATCATGCTGGTTCTTTGCCTTGAAAATGCTTTGAAATACAGACATTTCACCTGAATGAGTTTACGTTTCCATTTTGGAACTGGGGGAAAAGGATAAAGGAAATTGTTTGAATTCTACCAAAATAGCTTTAAAGGCTACTCAGAAAACTATTTTTCATTTGAATATTTTTATAACTTTCTCATTAATTGCAATGATGCTTTGTTACCAAATATATATATATACATAACAAACCAATAAGATGTTGATGTTGGTAAATTGAGACAAACACTGCTTTTCATCAGTTTATTTTGTTAACGCTTTTTCTTTTATATTGATGCAGTGATAAAAACATGAACAACGAATACAAAAAGGTTTGCTAGCTGTTTTTTCTCAAAAACTTGAAAAATAACTTTGTCACAGGCAGTCCAAGATATGGGAATAGACAGGTTCAAGCATCAGAAAATCTCTACAAATGTTTGTCTCTTACTCTTTGCATTAAAATATCTGTACGGCTGTTTTTATTTTTCTCTTTGATCTTCAGTGAACTACTTTGCCAACATTTGCTGTTGAAATAAATATATGTCTATTTTGATTTTAGAGTGTTCACTGACAAATGATCTGACAATGGTATGATAAGATGTTCTAATCATTAATGTTCCTGAAAATTTATCTTTATTTGTAGTCTGATTTGGTCTAGTTTTAGCTTTCATTATCTTCTTACATCTTGCTTGCTACATTTGAGAAGCATTTTATTATAGACATACTCACAATTTGATCAACTTTTTATTTGTTAAATCAAGAAGACTGAACTCTCTGATATATTTGCTACAGAAAAGTTTTCCAAAAGTTTAGTTCTTCTTGTGGACTTCTGAACCATCTCTAGTATTTCAAAATTCTAGTTGAGCTGCGAACATTTGCAGACTTGTAGCAGTTACACTTGCTGAAGATAAAGAAAGGGCATTGTCTCCATATTTTATCTCTTCCTAACTTTCTGTGAATTTTCTGTGAATTGCTGTAGCAACCACAGATGAGGCACCATTATTCTTATGTTTGGTTTTTAGGGATACAAAGTCTTACACAGCATTTTGTAAGTAAGTCCAGGTTTCCTTGCTCTGTCAGAGAAATTATCGCACATTTCAAAGCTGTATTTTACAAGGAAAAGAACATTTCTAAAGCTGAAAATGGACATTATAATTTAACAATTTAACAACTATTTTTTTAAAGTGTCTTCAATCTAACAGAATTGGAGGTTTTTAAAAGAGTTGTGCATCAGTAATCTTGTTTTGACACTGCTGAAAATTTTAAAAATCTGGGGTCTATGTCCTGCTCTACTTCCTTCAAAAGCTGGACTTATACAAAAACACTACAATAATTGAACTAGAATTACCAAAAGCATTCTCTTTAAGGCGCTTTTTTTTTTTTTGGCTTTTTTTTTGGCTTTTTTTTGGCTTTTTTTTTTTTTTTTCCTGGAGTTACTCTCTTCCTCTTCTTATTTCTTCAGCAGTTTAAAATCCTCTTTATTTTGCTGCCATCAACCTTTTTTCACTTTGCCATTTGTAGCATCTACATAGATGACATAAATAAGCACTGCAAAATATGACCTACAAGTTTACATGCTAAGAATTTTAGGTTAATGTTATAGAAGAAGGTCTTTATTTCTGTGTTTGCTCTCTAGGTTATTTTGAGTACTTCATTAGAGAAAAATATTCTCTCAATTAATCTCTTCTTCTAGTTTGTTTAAATGACAGTAATGAATGTGACTACAAGGCAACAATGACAGGTATGAGAGATCAGATATAAACATACATTCAGTTTGTTCTGAAAAGTACGCTAGCTGACATTATAAAAATTCCAAATATATCAAACTATTTTTACTTGGATACACCGAGTTTTCTTCTTTAGTTTCTTCACATAGCCTAATTTTTTCACTTTGTGGATGTGTCTCTCAAGTTAAAGGATATTTCATAAACAATTTGTCAATACCCATAACAGATATAGAAAGGTATTTTGAAGAATTATATAACTAGATTTTTCTCAGTTTATTGGATCCCTTTTCCTAATTATTTTCTTAAATGTTTGACTAAAATAGCTATTTTATTTTTAATTTTCAAAATAGTCTAAGTGTCTAATATATCTTCTTAGTATACAATGTGATATGGGTGCCCACCTCCTGGAATTTTATTCCCAAGTCACAACTATTTGAGTAAATGCAGCTTCATCTGAACTGGTCAATGACATATTAAATTTCTTAAATATAATTGTATCAGCTTGTAATTGTAACTGTATCTCATGTATCAGCTCAGTAGCTTTGGTTTCTACCTCTCTACAAGATAGTCATAAATTTTACTAATCTCATTGCATTTAATGGAAGTGTAAACAAAAGCATAATTATGCAAGTCTTTAAAGTAATGTCCTTTAAAAATTATCTCATCATAAGACTTATTATAAGCAAATTATCAAAAAACATAAAGGAAAATTAATTAGTTTAATGTGCAGGTTGTATCTTATAAGCTAATAGAATAAACATAGGACTTTAAAAAAATATAAACTAAAAACTGGGAGAAATTAATAACTAAAGCATAGTTAAGCATATATAACAAAATAATTTCAAGATAATAATGTTAAAGTAATTGATTGTGTGTTCTTCATTAACCTAAAATGTTGGTATTTTGAGTTTACAATGTAGTTTTAGACATTTTTTCTTAAGAAGTATAAAGAGAATAATCAACTGCATTATTGTGTTCTTTCCACAAAATGCAAACAAAAAGTTAAAATAATTGATATAGAAATGTTAATTGTGCCTTTAAAGACAGCTATATGTTATGGCTGCAGTTACTTCTCTATTCGCTATAAATGCGTAGAGGGTGAAAGGCTAGCTCATGTGTGCTTAAGCATGCACAGCTCTCTTATTTACTGGAAGTTGTACAAATGCCCAGACAAGACCATCACCCACAAACCAACATTTTGTATCCAAGCATGAAACCCAAACCTAAGCTTAAGAATCATGTAATATCGAGGATGTCTAAAAACAGTGGATTTCAACTTCCACCACAAAGCTAGATTTTAAATAGATCACAAAGTGCTTTACTCACCATTGAAAATCATCAGAAATGGCAGAAATGAAAGCCAAGAATGTCCAGAAAGAGATGAACATGACAAATGCTCTCAATTATGCTTATTAAGTAGCTGTAAGAACCAACAGAGTGTTACAGAATTTCACCTCATAATGAACAACTTGTACTTTGATATTATGAAAGATAATTTTAGTCATACTTAAATCCATTAATATTAAGACTATCTGTCAGTGGTAGTCTGCTTCAGCACATACTTCTATGCATAAATGCATATATTTCTTTATAATCAAGAAGTAGAGGAACAAGCTGCATTGTAAAATCTACTTTATTATTTCAGAGTACTCTCAGAGTTGCCACTAAATTTAAATGAGGTTCATGGGATGCAAAAGAAACAAACCCACTCATTAAGAGGTCAGACTCATTTGGTTGTTTTTAAAATCATTAAATGCCCTGTTGCTTTTTTTTTTTTTTTTTTTTTTTTTTTTTCCAGGAGACTCATTTTCTTTCTAAATAAATTAAAAACCCTCGAGAAATAGGTGTCAAGCATAGTTTTTTCAATAGGGTCAAGCAAAATCTAAAGAGTTATAATTTTACTCAAGAGAGGTTTTAATGACCAGATTTTAATTCCATTTAAAAGACAACATCTGACACCAGGCTGATTCCTATCCATGCCCTTACCCCACCCCCTCAAAAGGCAAAATACTATATTATAATCAGTTATTTAATTTAACAACTCTGGCTACTAATGTAAGATACTTTATGGGGAGGAAATGCATTGGAGTTTAGCACAACCATATGAAGACGTGTGGAGGAGCAAAAGCATGAAATAAATGTTTCAATTACTGTCACTGTAGCTGGGCTGGCTACAGACACTGAAAGCACATAGGATCATATAATAGTAGAATGGTTTGGGTTGTAAGGGACCTTTAAAGATCATCTAGTCAACTCCCCGTGCCATGGACAGAAATATCTTTCACTATATCAGGTTGCTTAAAGCCCCATTCAACGTGACCTTGAACACTTCCAAAGATGGGGCACCCACAACTCTTCTGGTCACTTGTTTCAGTGTCCCACCACCCCTATGGTAATATATTTCTTCCTTATATCTAATCTAAATCTACACTCTTTCAGTGTAAAACCATTGCCCCTTGTTCTGTCACTACAGGCCAATCCCACTTTGTCATTGTTGAAGATATTGAATAATATTGATCCCAGAATGGCTCCCTGAGTGACACCACTTGTTACTGAGTTTTTCAGAGTGAAAGCGCTACTACTTAGCTTGGACCCAGGCATGAGCACAGCACTCACATTCCAGTTGAGCAACAGAGGATCGTGCCTCTCCTTCCTAAGAGAGAACTTTCCATTCTGCAGTAATTTCCCATCACCAACATCTAGCAGATATGTTAAACAAACAGTCCCTCTCAGAATGCTCTGTAGTCATTTCACATTAGTGAGTTACTCCTGGAGATCATGAGACAGACAGGAATTCCACAGTCAAATTTGCCAGAGAAGTCAACATTTCTTTAAGCACTATGATAATCCCTGAAATTATAAATAACTTTTATATTAAGACTATGGAAGTACTTCTATTATTGCATCTAAATCTGCTCAGAAATGTGTGAAGGGTAACAGTGGAGTTCCCTATTAGAATGAGGGAACAAAGACAACTCAATTTAATGCTGGGTACCTAGCTTTCTGGATAAAAAATCTGCCTCTCCTTAGATGTTGCTATGACTATTCACAACATTTACATTGGTAATTACTCCTAATCTGGTTGCAGAGGCAGCAGTTGGATCTTTTAGTAGCAGATGATTTTGTTTTGGTGTATATTCCATTTGAAAACCTAAGTTGCTCTCTGACCTATTTTGTAACATCAAACCAACGCAGTCTAGAGGAACAAAACATGTCTCCCACAATTCCATATTGTCTTTGAAGCCAAATTTAAGATTACAAACCTTCTCAGCCACAATCTTCAGGTAAATCATGAAACTAGCATAAGCCTTTATAATACCAAAGAGAAGAGACCAGAAGCAATTCCTTGACTTGGAGCTGCAAAAACAGTTCAAGTATCAACACGACCTAAATTAAGAGTTCTGCCCCAAATATGCGTAGAAAATGCTGAACATAAATGAGGATGATTGGTTTAGTTTTGCTTTGAATGTTACAGATTATTGACAAAGGCGTATATATACAGAAACTTATTAGTCAGGAAATGTTCATATGCCAAGAAAAGTAAAAATGACATGTCCATGATGAATTCTGAAAGGAAACAGAGAATGTGTTTTTTTTAAAAAAAAGACAATAACACTTAAATAGAAGTTTTCATTTTCTTATTGTATGAAATGGAGTTCACCCAGAGGCATTCCCTAAATTGACACAAGATCATGAGAAAAGCAAAGAGTTAGATCTCCCAGTACCCACTAAGGAAACAAGAGTTGCTATTAAATACCCTAAATCTCAAAAAAAGACTCCCAGGGTTGACAGTTCTCTGCCTGTTTTGCATTTTCTGTAAAGATACTGTTTCTACTAAACTTCTAAGATTAAACTAAGATTTTTAGTATAAAGCTCCACTTGAACTGTTCATTGATCTGTCAATTATTAAAAAAAAAAAAAAAAGAAAAAAAAAAGAAAAAAAAAAGTGGCCAGGATACATTCAGCTGACTGAAAAAAAAAAAGAAAATTAAAAAAAAACAAAACAAAACAACAATCCATAACATTTATAGAAAGATATGTGCTGTGTTTCTGCAGTGATGCTGTAATATGTATATAAATAAGCAGAGTATTTTGTATTCAGATCAGTTTATTCATATGTATAGTTCTATGACTCTGTAACTGAATTCACAGTGCCAGCTTAAATTGGAAAACCATTTTAGTATGCTGTAAAGGCAAAACCACCATGTTTTTTGATTAGGACCAAAATTTCATTGATCCCATTGTTGTATAATTACAGTAGAGGAATAACTACACTGTATGAGATTCATCTTCATAGGATACTCATGAAATTATTCTCTCTTTCATATTTCTTATTCAGTCAGGAGACACAGGGTTTGTCAATCAGTTACAGGATGGCTGATGTACTTGAGATAGACCAGAAATCTGTTGTTGTTTTTTTTTTCACTGATTATGTTAAAATGACACCTTGCTGCTTTACTGCACCAGTATATTAACTGGATAATGCATTTTTGTCCAACACTGTCTCTTTTGTCTCTTTACCAATCCAGCTGTGGCTACCACAAAAGATGCCAGATTACAGCTAGTTGTAATAGAAATCAGGACCATGAACCCACTAGTTAAAAAATAAATAAGGAAGGGGATCTGGCAGGTCTATGAACAAAGTAGATGCAACAGGACGTCTTTCACCATTCCAGTGGAATTCAGTTTGTTATCAGTGTTTGTCTCAAATTCTGATTAAATCTGAAAAAAAGTGTGAATTTTCACACATACTTCTGGCTAGTAACACGCAGCAGTGAAACAGAGTTTTGCAAAACGTTCGTACAAATTCACAAAAATATATAGTGTAAAATTCTTTTTATAATAAATTACCTATGACACTAATAACCTTGGAAAAAAGTGCATATTTTATAAGAAGTTTACTCCAGTTTAGCATCTACTTTATCTTTCTGACTTATAAATTAATGCATTTTAAACTCAAATAGCAAACACATTTTTGGTCCTGAAATAGATATTTGTGCCTGAAGTCAGTAACAAGATATCTTGATGCACTGTTAAACCAATCAGAACAACAAAGGTAAATGAAAAAATTGTACCAACATTATCACATAATGTGTTTCTTCATTTCACCTAGCAACACTTTGTCAAGAACCATTTAATTATTTACGTTATTTAACCAGTATCAGCAAATTCTATTATTTCATTTGAATTAACATGTCACCACTAGGAAAATATACAATACTTATAGCTAAAAAAAATAGCTACTTATCTAAAAGTAACAAAGCTAACTATGTACCACCTTTTTAGAATTTCAAATTACTTTCTTATTTTTTCTGTGACTGCATTTGAGTAGGCTGACAGAATTTCCATTTTCATCTAAGTAGCTTGAAATAGTTTTTTTTGCTTCTGCAGTTTTTTAAAACAAACAAAAAAAAGAAGTGAGATACAAGCTTTAAACTGGTTCATCTTTTTGGAGAGTTCTGCTTATGGATGTTTGTATGCAGTAAGGACAAATCACATAACAAAAATTTGCTCTTTTTATATGTGTATAAGGTTGTCTACATACACAAAAAGTAACAGGAATCAATAAGTGAGCTATTGAAATAATTAAAAATAGAATGTTTTAGTTCTGAGTATGACTGCATTTGTGCTATGTATAGATTAATTTATCTTTTTTACATGGCTTGAATGTCTTCTTTTTCTACTGTCATATGTTAAATTTGTGTTAAAATCGACAAATAAAATATTAACTGTTCACTGACAGCTTGTTTAGATTATTGTTTTAAAGTCTAGTTCAAAGAAGATGTCTGCATACAGGATAAGTATAAATGATATGTTCAAGAGAATAAGCAGACTTTGTCTCTTTTGAATGCCTATGTATCATTTAGTCATTTGCTATTTTCCAAATTTAAAATCTGAATAAATGTTTACACCATTTGAAAGCATTGAAGTAGGCCACATGAGGAAGCTACTGTGGCTGTGAACAGATCACTTTCTTCCATGTTCAGGGCAGAGATATAATCTGAACCATAAAATTAAAATGGTATCTTACAGTCTCTTTCATTGCTTTTGACACATGCCAAAGCAAAAGGCAGAGAAAAAGGGTGAATTAAGAAAATCATACTTTGCAGTGTGATATACCTGAGCCACTCTTAGACTATCAGAAGAAATTAATCATACCAAAATGATAAATCTAAAATCTTTGTTTTGGATTCAAATAATAATAATGAAAATTTTTACAGCCTAATTTTAGTTTCCTTAGATTCTAATTGTAGAGACTCTTTAGTCCCTCAGCTGACTTCAGTAATGACATCACTAACAATATAACAAATATAGTTCAGCAATGGAGTGTTTTAAGTAAGTTACTACTTCAGGTTGAGCAAAAATCCATGTGGTTCTTGAAGGAGTAGTGCAATACATCTTTTGCAAACTACTTGCAACATATTCTGTAGAGGTTTGGGTTATTTACAAAGCAGTCTTCCAAGGGAAGAAAATGAAAATAAATAAGTGCAGGTAGAAGAAAAGCTAGATGATAACCGATACCAACAAAGAAACTAAAAATATCTGCAGTGTAAAGAAACTCCCATAAAGTGAGCATCTTTTCTGAAGCTTAAAGAAAACTCTTCAGTAGTGAAAACAGAAGCATTTTCTCTATAGGCTCAGAAATGTCTTTCTACCTAACAAAGAACACTGTTTTACCTCTTCTCACATCGCAAACTTGGATAGCTACTGAAAATTAAAAGCACTGACTTGTCTGAGCCTCAGAAGACAGGACTGAGGAATGTGATAAGTGAGACATTTTTTTGGAAGCTGCCTGTGATGAACACTATATTGTTGGGAAAGGAAGGATTCTGGAGAAAGCTTGACCATTGTTCTGAGAACCAGGAGGATGCTACAGGAAACGAGGGCTAGAGACAAAAAAGAATAAAGGGTACAACTTATAACTATCTTTATATCTAGTGTCTCACACTACCTCTCATGATGCTAATTGTCTATCTTGTAACTGAGATTAACAATTAAGTTTTTAGCATACTTCATCCCATGTCTAAAATTTCCTCCTTTTTTTGTCTTTTAAAGAGATAGTAGTAACTGAAAACCCTGCTTGAGTTGGGCTTTGATCATTGTCTGTCAGTTTTACCAGTACCTTACATGGATTCAAATAAACCACAAGTATGAAAGGACAGTCTTTGTAATTGCTGTTCATTAACCTTGCATGGCTGCTAGACAACCAACCAGTCACATTTTCACTCCCCCTCCCCAACAGAACAGAAGGAGAGAATAAGATGGAAGAGCTCATGGGTAGAGAAAAAAACAGGGAGATCACTTGCCAGTTACCACCATGGGCAAAACAGACTCGACTTGAGAAAAACTAATCTATTGCCAATGAAAAATAGAGTAGAATGATGAAAAAAGGAAAACAGCAACAGAATATCAGGAAGCTGCTAAAAAGGAAGGAAAACTATGGTAAAAAAGGGTGATGTGAAGATCACCATAGCAGCTTAAAAGTTGAAGTGTTTTCAAAAGTATTTATTGTAGAAAGAGAAAATTAGAAAAGGAGAGAATGAAACTAAGGAAATATGGTGTTTTATGAAAGCTACTATGTCATGAGTTCAGAGCCTATGCCTGTTTCTCATTTCTAGGATTTTTCAAAACAGAATTCAATAGTTTTCAAAATATTAAAACAACGGCATTCATAAATTGTCCAATGACCTAATCCAGAAAGACAGCATTATCACTCAATAAATGACAGATGAGTGAAGTGTCCAATACAATGTGGGAATCTCATTTGAAGTTTCTCCAAGGAGCCACAAATTAGTCTCCAAAATGATATACATGAAGCTGGGAGGGTTAAATAGTCATTGTCCTTGTACCAATTGACTTTATTTAAAAAGTTTTTGAATGAGTATGTTCTGTTAACATATGCTGGTTGGCACTTAATTTTAAAACATTTTATTTTTCTCGTGAAAAAAATCTTTCTAAGACGCATGTTGTAGTTTTAGAAGTCTTTGAGAAATCACTTAAAAGGGTGCAAAATATTAGACTGTTACTAGTAATTATGTCATACCCCTTGTCACAGAGGGACCCAAAAGTCAGTTTTTAGGGGGCAAAACTGACTTTATTCTGGCCAGAAAAATATCAAGACAGGGTTTATACAATTAGTCAGCACTCTGGTAATATAAAATACAGGTTTGGATATCAAGTGAGGAAATTACTGAGGTGCAGCAAATGAGAATAATGATGATCCACAGAGTACATGCACGCACTCACAAGAAAGCAAGCCACAGCTGCCTGACTCCAGGATACTACACTCACCTGAATTAGGCAAGGACTTACACTTGATTGTCTAGCAAGGAATACAGTTGCCTGTCCAGCAAGGAATTACTCAAGAATATGTCTAGTAAGTCATCACTCACCCAAACGAGGAGGTGAGGCACTCCCAGTCCCAGGAAGTTACCTGGCATGCCAGTCTAAGGAGTGGGTTATCGGCTTCAGCAGACCCGCGGCTCCGAGAAGACCACACAAAGGGGATCCTCGGTGGGCACCCTGTTTTAGAGTCTGATCAGATCTGGCTGTGGGCATTCCAGAAGCTTCTCGGCTTGTCTGCACCCCCCCCCCTTCTCTCCTAACGACGCTGGCCAACGGACTCAGGAGTCTCACAAAAGAGCCATTAACTGCCCCATTGAAGGAGAGGGGGATGTGTAACTGCCCCATTGAAGGAGAGGGGGATGTGCATGCAACTGCCACACCCTTAGCAGAGCCAAATGCTGTCATTATACTGGATGATACAGCACCACGCAGAGGCTCATGATGAAGAAATTCCTAAGTCAGCACAAACCCACACTTTTACACCCTCACAGTATAGCAGAGCTCAGGCTTCAGGCTCAAAAATGGTAACACCATCTCAGTAAGATATTCAGATGTTAAAAAAAGAATTTGTAAATTATGAGATTTAGAAATCTCACATGTTCAATAGTATGTGGCTTGAAAGATGTGAAGAACATTTTTAAATTTTCTAAAATGAATCCTATTTTTTAATAGAGGAAAATACTATTAATATTTGATCTGATGTCATCTTGTCTTCTAGAAACTGTAGTGTTGGTCCCTGGGAGGTAAGTATTTCTTTCATATGAAAACCCATTAATTTATCAATTTTAATGCCAGAAAGTCATAAACTACAAAATATTAAAGTCCTTCTCGAAACGAATTTTGCTTCCAATGAGCTTCCTTTCAGTTGTGTTCCAGAAGGATTGACAGCATAGTGGAAGAAGTTCATAGAAAATAAATAAATAAGGTTTGTTTATAACTAATTTTAATTCTATTTCTAGTTCTAAAGGTATTATAATAAATACTGTTGAAGGTATTAATGGGATAAAAGTTCAAGATAGATTAATGGTAAGAGCACAGTAAGTATAAAAAGTGTATGAAAAACCTACTTGTAAAATGTTTAATTAAAAGAAAAGAGAGTGTCCAAATCTTTATTCCAGTAAAAGTACTTTAAATTGTTTTCTGAATATTAATTACAATATGGTTGTTTGGAAAATGGAAACCATTTCAAATCTAGCATTTATTGGTTTCTTAAACAAAGCACACATATAATTAATCTTTTTTTTTTTTTTTTTTAAGAAAGTAAAAGAAATCCTATACAAATGATAATTATAATATTACATTCTGCGCATGCATGACCCAGCTAAGTAAACCGAAAGACATCTGATTTGAAATTCCAGTTCTGTTGAAGGGGAGATTTTGTGCTTTTATATTTACATATTCAGAAAATACTTCCAACTCATAATTTTCTGTTTAACTGCTTGAGTTTATTTCAGATTTCTCTTAAATTGCAGCTGCAATTTTCAAAGATGCTGAAGAAAGATACATAATCATTTAGGTTTAGAGTTCATATCTAACTTGTACAGGGTCCTTTGAAATTCCTGTCTGTAGATATTATAGAATTTTGTCTTCGGATTTCATAGGAGTCCTGGTGAGATCTTGAAAACCAAAATCTTCACAGTCATCTCATCATAAAACTCCATACTTTAGAAAGGAAATAATGTTTTTACCTGAGAAAAGAGGACATTAACTGACTTGAAAATCTAACCACTGATTGTAGGGAGTTTTTACAAAGAATGGTGGAAATTACATTTGTGTTAGTGCTACTTGAGGGGATGCATATATGTGACCATCTAAAGGCAGCATTCATAGTAAGTCAGTAACAGTCTGAAAGAGCTGAGAAAAGGAGGGGGAGTAGTCAAATGACTTCTATAGAACTGGGAATATTAAGTTTAATCTGCAGCTGTAGCTCTTGTGGGAATTTATTATGAGAAACAGCAGTAATTTTTAAAAAGGCTTTGTAGAGTGTGGGATTACTTTGAATGAAAAAATGATTGTGTTAGTGGAATAAGCACGCTAAATTTCACAGCATAATGTAAGCTGTCAGGTTTTTGTTCTTTATTTATTTATTTCCTTTGTTGTTTAAAATAATTCTATTTGTACTGTTTCCAAGAATAATTTAGTATATTTTATTTCATCTAGCTTTTGCTATGTTTTAGTAATACCAATACAATAAATGCAGGTCGGCTGTCGTTTTCTTTATAAAGTTATCTTTTGAATTGCTTATAACTCAAGTGAACAGAAAAGGAAACGTTTTTCACTCTGACTTCACGTACTGTGCAAATAAGTTTTTGACTAGCAAGGGCCTTCATCTTGTGGTCTCTGCAGTTGTGCTTTCTCAATCACTTGTACCTTTGCCTTTATTGTACACAAAAGTGTTTTAGTGATAGACATACGTACATAAAACTGCTAGCTTGCTCCTTGCACATGTAAAAATCCATCAACAAAAAGGTGAGCAAGGTCAATAACTGTTTGTACACATGAATAAAAGTCTTGATTACAAAAACTAGTATGAAAGATCAGTGAAATATTCAGAAGAAAGTAATAATTTTCTGTGTTTTCCTCTAAGTGATTTAAGTAGCTGTAGAACTTGCATTTTATTTCCAGGATGTGCTAAAGACTAAATATCTGAAAATCATCGATTAAAAAGCAAAAACACTTTATTGCTCATACCTTCTCTAAATAATCCTAGCTGTAGTTACTAGCAGGCAAATTCTGTTGTTGCTTTGGCATTAGAAGTGTTAGACTCAAGTGAGAAAGACATAAATTACCTTGTTTCTTCATGAATAGAATGATTTACTAAGTCTTTACAAAAGTCAAGAGTAAGAATGAGCATAGTCTATAAATGAATTACCTTAGTGAAGTGACAGACATTTCATTATTGTGCCAGGACTCTTCTTCATATAAGTAAAGATACAGAATAGGCAGAAAGTGAGTAAAATTCTGATTTGACACCATTGAAAAGGTCCCTAGAAATGTTGGGACAGATTTGACCAATTGACCATGTAAAGCAGCCTGAAGACTGATGTATTTCTTCTTCATCCAGATCCAGTTTTATTGATTAATGCAGTCAATCTGATCACACCAGTTCTCACTTCTCTTAATAAATGAAATTTGATAGCAGACCAATGTATGGAATAGGCATCAATAGTTAGCATAAACATTGCAAACATGAAGATTGCTTCTTCGGTGAATAGTAACATCTATAATAAATGTGCATAGGAATCAAGATTGAAAATGGTAAGCTATAGTTATGAGTAATTTATTAACCTGGATATGTAGAAATAGTAAAAATTGCTAGTAATGAACACTTCAGTTAGATGCAACAAAAGCTCTGTGTAGAGGGTGTATAGGTCTCTGAGTTAAGAACAAATCCACACTCATAATCTTCCCATTGTACTAAGAAATACAGGCTTGGGACCATGAGACATTTTCTTATCAATGAAGATTTCCCAAAAATGACAAACAGTGTTTCTCCCCCCACCAAAAAAAAAAAAAAACAAAAACCAAACAAACAACTGCTCATGAAACACTTTAGTAAACAGTGGGGAAAAAAACCCAAACAAATAAAAAAGGATGATGACGGGGGGAAAAAAACAAACAAGCAAATAACCAAAACCATTTTGGCTCAGAAAATGTGACTATAGTTAAGCAAGTGGCAGAAGAATAATCCAATATATTGAAACCTTCTACTTTCAAAATATTTTTCAGTAGATGAGTTATAAAAGAAGAAAAGTAAGCAAAACATGTTTCTGCGGCTCTCCTCTGCACACTCACATGCTCCTCTTTATTGATCCACACCTCTTGTAGCAAACTACAACATACATATAAAAGAAGTGAAATGTAGAGAGATCAGATTTTCATTTATTTGTGGTGGCATATATGAAGTCTTCTGTACAACTTCCTGTTGGAAAATAACTATCAAAGTCTCATGTATGGAGCTAAATGTTGTGTGATAAAGCTAGGTTCAGGAAAAAGAATGCCTAAAGAACGCAAACATCTTTGAAGAATGTCAATGCAAATACTCCAGCAATGATGAAGTACCTGAAAACTCAAAGACTGTACTTTCACAATGTCTGGAGCCCTGAGCTTGGACTGAGTCCACCATATCTCCCTCCATGCATCTGTGCATTGCACTTTCATTTGAATTTCTCCAAGCAGGGAAACTTGAGTGCACAATAAACTTATATTCTTTTCATAGAAGTGTGAATGCAATTGACTTAAAAAGTTTTATTCTATGATGTTTAAACTAAATTAAGAATAGATACTAAAGTAGTATACACATAATCTAGAAGGATTTTGCCTTCCTGAGGCTTAATAGTTCCTCCTGAGACATTCACAAGCTGTGCAGTATTGTTACAGGCCATATTGAGTGCTCTGTATCAAACCTTCCCAAAATATATGGCACATATGGAGATATAACTCTCAAAAGGCAGTAAGTGGGGAAAGCTACAGTATTTTCCACAAATAGCTGAACCATTTGGCATTATTTTCCAAGAAATATTTCTTAAGATTTTTTTTTTTTTTCAGTTTTCTTCTTTTACTAAAAAAACCATAAGGAGTTCAAGAAGAAATGCCTACTTGCCAGAATTCAAATGGTGAATTTTTAAGAAGGCTTAAAAATGGGAGGACAATTGGATCCACAGCTTGAGGTATTTTTATACTTTCAGACATTTCTTAGACATCAACCAGAATTTTAGCATGTCTCTGAGAGTTCTATCCTCATCTTGCTATCAGATCTACTTTATCTTTTTTAACAACAGTTTCTTCCCCTTGAGTTGAAGTTCTCACTTCCATTTTGATGCTTAACAATTGAATGTCTTACTTTCATTTACTTTCTGTCCTACAGAGAATTTTTTTTTGTATATGTGTTTGCCCTTTACCATCTTCTTTATTAATTACCGAGGAATTATCTATCTATACTTGGATCATCACTTAGTCCTTTCATTTCTAATTAATATTTCTCTGTAATGCACCTATTCGGTACAACTAATATATTCTGCTCAAGAAACACTTTTGAAAAATGTTCGGTTAAAGAGCAGTTATTAGTGTACCTGGGTGTTGTGGTTTAACCCCAGTAGACAGCTAAGCATCACAGAGCTGCTCATTCACTCCCCCTGCAGTGAGATGGATGAGAGACTCAGAAGGGGAGAAGCGGGAAAAGTTGTGGGCTGAGATAAAAACAGTGTAATAGATAAAACGAAAGCTGCACATACATGCAAAACACAATAAGGAATTAATTCACTACTTCCCATTGGCAGGTAGATGCTTAGCCATTTTCAGGAAAACAGGGTATTATTACATGTAACAGTTGCTTGGGAAGACAAGCACTTTAACTCTGACTATGACCTCTGCCTCCTCATTCTTCTCCACGGTCTTTATTGCTGAGAACAGCATCGCATGGTCTGCAATATCCCTTTGGTCAGTTGGGGTCAGCTGTCCTGGCTGTATCCCCTCCCAGCTTCTTCTGCAACCATAGCCTACTTCCTGGTGGGGTGAGGTGAGAAGCAGAAAAAGCCTTGACACTTTGTAAGCACTGTTCTGCAATAACTAAAACATGGGTGTGTTGTCAATACTGTTTTGGTTACAAATCCAAAACATAGCATTATACCAGCTCTTATGAAGAAAATTAATTCTATTCCAGCCCAAACTAGTACACTGGGAATATGGGGTCTCCTCACATTTACCTGCTTTATATTCCAGTGATTTCATTGAGACAGCTTTTACAAACATACCAGAGAATTATTTGTGTCGAGCATGACTGGAAACATTTAACACACTTAAAACACTAATAATGATATCCTAAAGTGTACACTGAGACATGAGGAAACTATGTGTTCCATGTGCTTGTGGATCTAGGTTTGACGTCTGGATGATAACGAATATAACCTTGAGATCATTCTCAGGGTGAAAGCACAGAGATACTCAATGATATGTTTTCTCTAGCTGCATCTAGTAAATATTGAAACCATCTCATTTCAAGTTATGTGACAAATTACTTGAACAATATGTTGGCATCTCTCCTTACAGAAGGAAAGCACTCTACTCATTTAATCTATCTCCATCTCAAAGCACTTTGCACTGTAACAATTGGCATTAGTGTTGCTTCCTTCCTTTCACAAAATGAAATCTTTAATTAGCAGAAAAAGTGAACCACAGTTCTGTGGTTTGCATTAATCTTCAATATTGTCATTTAATAGCCATAAATAATAGATGTGAATAAAAGCTTTTAGATGAAAAAATCTATTGAATCTACTGTACTTTAAATACATGACTTTTTCCTAACTTTTAGCCTTGACAGGCTTTAAAGGCACTTTCAGACTTGTAGTTTTCTAACCAGCACAAAACTTTATTCCCAGGGCCAGTCTGGTGGTTGATTTAAATTTCAATGACCAAAATCTAACAGCAAGGCCCTAGTTGCTTTTAAACAACTCGGTAGCACTAAAGTTGATATTTAACTATATTTACTAAGAGAAAGAAAAATCCTTTTCAGCTAAATGATTCCTTATCTTTATGAATTCATACAGAAAAAACAAGTTAAAACTAAACAGGATACTCTTTCCATATTTTGTACCTCCTTAAGAAAAAAATGTTTGCCATAAAGTACACTGTAGATCACATTGTCCTTTATTTGAGATTAAAGCATTCAGCAGATTATATCTATCACAGGTTCCTTGAATGGAAAGTTGCTGACTCTAACTTATCGCTCTGGAAGCTGAGCTGTAACTGTCAGGGGGAGTATTGAGAAGACCCCTTGGGTTTCCTTGTTTTCTGTCGGGAAAGTGCACATCTAAGCACACCTCTCAAAGATGTTATGTTATAACCCTTGGCACCTGTTAGGAACAGAGCTAACTGCAGTTATTCTTTGGTCTTTCTGGCTCTGTCTAGCCATGTAGAAAATAGATTAGAAATTAAAACTCGAATCATTGCAAAATAACTCACATTTGTGCCTAGTCAAAAGATTAAATAAATGGCTAATGTTTTTATATTTGACCACATACAGAGAAAGATATCAAATACAATCTGTTTGTCTTTCTGTCTTCTTTGACTGTCATCATTGTGGAATGAATGTCAAATGTTATGTTAATGTGCTTCTCTTCAGTAAGCACAGTCTCCAGTGCTTAAAATTTTAATACTATGTGCAGGTGTCAGCATTTTACAGGTGACTGCGGCTGTATCATCAGTAGTGAAGTCAATTAGGATTGCTTTCCCACTCTGGCAATTCATTTCTTAATGAGTTCATGGCCAGCAAAAACAAATGGCTGAGATGGAGCATGAGATAGAAAATGACACTTGAGACATTTCAGCCTTTCAGTTGCAACATCTCATGTCTGAAACATTAAGTTAGTGTAACTAATACTGAGTGTAGTTTGAGCAGAAATAGAACAGTTAGTTTTGATACTCCCTATGGGACAAATTTTGAAAGCATGCCAGATCCTTTCTAGCTTGAACAAGCAGTAAGCAAAGCGGTACATCATTTACCCTACCCACAACAAACAGAAAATAGCAGACACAGACTTAAGAGACTTGTTCCAAAGCCAATTGACAGCAATTGAAGTATTTTCAATTGCCTTCAATAGGTTTGGCATCAAACCCTTGCTTCACTAAACAAAGATGATAAAAATAAAGTATTATTTTTCTTTTACTACAACTGAAGGACTCCCTGCATAACTTATCATGTGAATTAAACCCAAATATAGTTAATAAATCAAATGATCCAAACATTTTTTTTCATTTTGCAGATAATTTATAGAACATCTTGAACCGTTTTGGACTTTGTGCATGTGTTTGTCCTACTAGCATGTTTAGAAAATTTGTATGTGCTTGTTGTTGTAAGATGAATGTCTAAATATCTGTTCTAAGGAAAGAAAGACTTTCCATTTGTAGACACTGAAATTGTAAGAGACCAGCTGTATCAGCTAAATGTTCACAAGTCCAAGCAGCCTGTTCAGATTCATCCCAGTGTAATGAAGGAACCAGCAGATGCTATGGCAGGACCCCTCTTGATCATCTACCAAAGGTCTTGAGAGTCTGGGGAGGTCCCTGCTGACTGAGAAGTAGCCAATGTTATTCCAATCTACAAAAAGGTTGTGATGGGCAACCCAGGGAACTACAGACCTGTTTGTCTAACCTCAGTTCCTGAAAAAACTATGGAAAAGATTGTACTGCGTACTGTTGAAAGGCATTTAAATAATAAAGGAATCATCAGACACAGTCAATATGGGTTCACAAAAGGAAAGTCCTGTTTAATTTGATATCTTTCTATGATAATGGCACCTACCTCTTGAATGAAGGGAAGGCCATAGATGTAGTTTTTCTAAATTTTAATAAGGCTTTTGATAATGTCCCTCACAGCATCCTTCTGGACAAGATGTAAAAACTGTGGAATCACAGAATCACAGAATCGACTGGGTTGGAAAAGACCTCAGAGATCATCGAGTCCAACCCTTGGTCCAACTCTAGTCCGTTTACTAGATCACGGCACTAAGGGCCATGTCCAATCTCAGTTTAAAAACCTCCAGGGATGGCGAGTCCACCACCTCCCTGGGCAGGCCGTTCCAATGCCTGACCACTCTCTCTGTAAAGAATTTCTTTCTAATATCTAGCCTAAATTTCCCCTGGCAGAGTTTAAGCCCATGCCCCCTTGTCCTATTGCTGACTGCCTGGGAGAAGAGACCAATCCCCACCTGGCTATAACTTCCCTTCAGGTAGTTATAGAGAGTGATGAGGTCACCTCTAAGCCTCCTCTTCTGCAGACTAAACAACCCCAGCTCCCTCAGCCTCTCCTCATAGGTCTTATGTTCAAGTCCCTTCACCAGTCGTGTTGCTCTTCTCTGGACCCGCTCCAGCACTTCAATGTCTTTCCTGAACTGAGGGGCCCAGAACTGAACACAATACTCCAGGTGTGGCCTCACCAATGCAGAGTACAGGGGAAGGATCACTTCCCTTGTCCTGCTGACCACGCTATTTTTGATACAGGACAGGATACCGTTGGCCTTCTTGGCCACCTGGGCACACTGATGGCTCATGTTGAGCTTCCTGTCAATTAGTACCCCCAGGTCCCTTTCTGCCTGACTGCTCTCTAGCCACTCTGCGCCCAGCCTGTAGCACTGCAGGGGGTTGTTGTGACCAAAGCGCAGCACCCGGCACTTGGCCTTATTGAACTTCATCTCATTGGAATCAGCCCATTTTTCCAGTCTATCCAGATCCCTTTGCAGAGCCCTCCTGCCTTCCAGCAGATCAACACTCCCTCCCAACTTGGTGTCATCAGCAATTTGCTGATGATGGTCTCAATCCCCTCATATAAATCATCAATAAAGATGTTAAACAGGACTGGACCCAACACTGACCCCTGGGGAACACCACTAGTGACTGGCCGCCAGCTGGATGCAGCCCCATTCACCAGCACTCTCTGGGCCCGGCCCTCCAGCCAGTTCTTAACCCAGTGTAGAGTGCACTTGTCCAAGTCATGGGCTACCAACTTTTGCAGGAGTATACTGTGGGAGACAGTGTCAAAGGCCTTGCTGAAGTCCAGATAGACCACATCCACGGCTTTCCCCTCATCCACCAGCTGAGTCACCTGATCATAAAAGGAGATCAGGTTGGTCAGACAGGACCTGCCCCTCCTAAACCCATGCTGGCTGGATCTGATCCCTTGTCCATCCTGAGGGTGCTGTGTGATTCCATTCAGGATGATCTGCTCTATAACCCTGCCAGGCACCGGCATCAGGCTGACAGGCCTGTAGTTGCCAGGGTGAGCTTTGCAGCCCTTTTTGTGGACTGGGGTAACATTGGCCAATTTCCAATATATGGGAACTCCCCAGTGAGCCAGGACTGTTGGAAGATGATGGAGAGTGGCTTGGCAAGTTCTTCTGCTAGCACCCTCATCACCCTAGGATGGATCCCGTCTGGTCCCATAGACTTGTGAGGGTCCAGATGGCTCAGTAAATCACCAACTATTTCCTCCTGGAATACAAGGGGCCTATTTGGCTTCCTATCTCTGTCAACCACCTCCAGAGGCCAGTTGTCCTGAGAGCCACCTGTCTTTCTGGTAAAAACTGAGGCAAAGTAGGTATAAAGGACCTCAGCTTTCTCCTCATCTTTGTTAACTATATTTCCCTCAAAGTCCAACAGAGAATGGAGGTTTTCCTTGCCCCTCCTTTTGTTATTAACATATTTGAAGAAGGACTTTTTATTATCCCTGACAGAATTGGCCAAATTAACTTCAAATTGCACTTTTGTTCCCCTGATTTTTTTTCTGCATGATCTAGCTATTTCCATAAATTCTTCATAAGTAGCCAGTCCTTTTTTCCATAGTCGGTAAAGTCTCTTTTTATTTCTGATTTCATTCAGAATCTCCCTGTTTAGCCAAGCCGGTTGTCTTCCCCGCCGGCTAGCCTTTCGGCACACTGGTATAGCCTGTTCCTGTGCACTCAAAACCTCCTGCTTGAAGCATGTCCAACCCTCCTGGGCCCCCTAGTTTTTAAGCATTGTTTCCCAGGGTATGCTCTGAACTAGACTTCTGAATAGGCAAAAATCTGCCCTCCAGAAGTCCAGTGTAGAGGTTTTGTTAATGGTTCTCCTTGCATCTCTGAGTATTGAAAATTCTATTATTTCATGGTCGCTATGCCCCAGGCGGCCTCCAACCACTACATCTCCCACCAGCCCTTCTCTGTTTGTAAACAGTAGGTCTAGCGGGGTCTTGCCCCTGGTAGGCTCATTTACCAGCTGATGAAGGAAATTGTCCTCTATACACTCTAGGAACTTCCTAGACTGCCTCTTCTGTGCAGTATTGAGCTCCCAGCAGATATCTGGCAGGTTAAAGTCACCCACAAGAACAAGGGCCGTCGATTTTGAGACATCTGCCAGCTGCTTGTAGAATAATTCATCTCCTTCATCGTCCTAGTTGGGCGGTCTATAACAGACACCCACGAGGATGTCAGCCTTGTTGAACTTTCCTCTGATTCTGGTCCACAGGCACTCAACCTTGTCACTGCTGACCTCAAGTTTAACAAAGTCGAGTGACTCTCTAACATATAAAGCCACCCCTCCACCTCTCCTACCCTGCCTATCTTTTTCTGAAGAGCTTGTAGCCACACATAGCAGCACTCCAGTCATATGAGTCATCCCACCATGTTTCTGTGATGACAACTATGTCATAGCTTTCCTGCTGCACGATGGCTTCCAGCTCCTCTTGTTTGTTGCCCATACTGCGTGCATTAGTGTACATGCACTTCAAGTGGGCTGCTGATTTCACTCTTAATTCGGGCTTTCCATCCTTAGGCTGATCTTTGGAGAGCCCAGTTTCAATCCCTTCCCCGGATGAGGGCATTCATGCTATGCTGGCCTACATCCAGCTGGCAACCAGTCACCAGCAGTGGTCTATGGGGTTCAATTCTAGGGATGCTTCTGTTCAACATATTTATCAATGACCTGGATGCAGGAGTTGAATGCACAATTAGCAAGTTTGCTGATGACACCAAACTGGGAAGCACTGTTGACTGTCTTGAGGGACTAGAGGTCTTGCAGAGGTATCAAGATAGATTGGAGCATTGGACTATGATAAATGGGAGAAAGTTTAGAAGCTCAAATGCTGGATTCTGCATCTAGGATGGAGTAGTGCCAAGCACGAGTACAAACTGGAAGAGGAGTGGCTGAAGAGCAATTCTGCAGAAGGAATCTGGGAGTGCAGGTCCACAGCAGCTCAGTATGAGTCAGCAGTGTGTACCCTGGAAGCCAAGAGGGCAACCTATATCATGGGGTGCATCAAATACAGCATCACCAGCCAGTCAAAAGAGGTGATTCTCATGCTATACACACTGTTGTTACAGGCTCACCCTGAATACTGTGTTTTGGGCTCCACAATTTAAGAAGGATGTGAAAGTCCTTGAATGTGTCCACAGGAGGGTAACAAAACTGGTTGAAAGGGCTGGAAGGAATCTCCTGTGAGGAGTGGCTAAGGACATTTGGCTTGGGTGATTTGGAGAGAAGGAAACTGAGGGGCAACCTTGTTGCTCTCTGCAGCTTCCTGGGAAGAGAAAGCATAGAGTGAGGTGATGACCTCTTCTCCCTGGTGTACACTGATAAGATGCATGGGAATGGGTCAAAGCTGCAATAGGGGAGATTTAGGCTTGATATTAGCAACCATTTATTTACTAAGAGGGTGGCCAAACAGTGGAACGAGCTTCCTAGAGTGGTGGTCAACACCCCAAGCCTGTCAGTGTTTAAGAGGCATTTGGAAAATGCCCTTAATAACATCCTTTAGCTTGGTCAACCCTCAACTCATCAGGCAATTGGACTTCTCTTGTCTTCTCTTCTTTCTCTTCTCCTCTTCTCTTGTCTTCTCTCTCTTCTCTTCTTTCTCTTCTCTTCTTCTCATCTCCTCTTCTCTTCTTCTCTTCTTCTTCTCTTCTTCTTCTTCTCTTATTTTCTTTTCTTCTTCTCCTCTCCTCTCCTCTCCTCTCCTCTCCTCTCCTCTCCTCTCCTCTCCTCTCCTCTCCTCTCCTCTCCTCTCCTCTCCCTTCCCCTCCTCTCCTCTCCTCTCCTCTCCTCTCCTCTCCTCTCCTCTCCTCTCCTCTCCTCTCCTCTCCTCTCCTCTCCTCTCCTCTCCTCTCCTCTCCTCTCCTCTCCTCTCCTCTCCTCTCCTCTCCTCTCCTCTCCTCTCCTCTCCTCTCCTCTCCTCTCCTCTCCTCTCCTCTCCTCTCCTCTCCTCTCCTCTCCTCTCCTCATCATGCATGTGGGCAGTGGGGACCAGCTCTATGTTTAGTTAATACCTAACACAGTAGGGTCTTCATCCTTGGCTGGGATCCCTAGGCATTAATACAAATGAATCATAATTCTATTGTTTCACCTCTGCATGAAGATAAAGGAAATTCAAGTCTGAACTCCGTATGTTTCAAAGTAGGATTGAATATACTTCAAAAATTCCTTTCAGCTTTTTGCATTTTTTATATTCTAATATATGTGAGTCATTGCAATTGCTATGTTACAGTGATTTTATAAAGGCTCATTCATTAAATCTTTAAAATCCCACACTTCCTCTCTATATATACATACATATTGTATCTATATTTTATACAGAATCTCATAAGTGTCACAGGGTGATCATGTGCCTTAAATGTAGTTTAGTGTACTTCTAAGATCTAAAAAAATCATAAAAATGAATCCTAGTCAAAACTAAAAAAAATATCTTTACTGAACTATTAGGTTTGAAAATATCAAAAAATAAAATGATCTGCCTAAAAATATAACAGGATACTGTTGTATGTTTTATTTCTTTGGGTGATGGTCTTACAATACTGAGTGATGTATTCCACATATGATATACGAGGCTAATTAGTTTAGTAGGACATATTTGGAAAAGATCCATAGTAAGTGAAAAATATATATTTAGGATAGATGGATGCAGAGGGGCTAATAGAATACAAAATTTTCATTAACATTCATTTTGAGATATTTATATTACTTGTAAATTAAGAAGCCACAAGTGAGTTCCATCATTTTCAAAATGATTCAACTAAACACTGTACCACACAAAAATATGATATTTTGTCTGAGGATTTTTTTTGGTCAGAAAATATTTCTAGAATTCTTTCAAACTATTTCAATATTTTTATTTGGACTCTTATACACACATTCTTTCAATTGGATAGCTTCACTGTTATTATTATTATTATATACACATCCTTTCAATTGGATAGCTTCACTGTCATCTTGACAGACCTTGGAGACAGACTAAATAACTGAATAAAAATTTACAGAAAGAACCAAAAAACCTCCATTGACAATGCATGTGCATAACAGAATGTTCTCTCCACCCACCTCTTTCCCCTGTTCTCCATTTACAAGTCTGATTGTCCTCTTCATCATCTCCAAAACACCAGACTATATATAAAATGCTTTCTTTGTACTGGCTCAGTGCTCAGCAATGACTATGCCACACTGCAGAATGATTTGGCTTTAAAAATGTGGAGAAGATTTTTGTGGCTGCTGTCTTAAAAAATGTGAGACATCACTGAAATTTGCACACTGGAAATTGAGTTTGAAGTAGCTTAAGAAGGAAGGCTTTTAGTTAGTGGAATGTAAAACAGACGAACAAACAGAAGAGATAAACCTATTCACTGTGTGATCCCATTACCTCTTACCTAGACAAGCTATATAAGGAACACTCTTACTTTGCTTGAAGTTGTTTTACATATTATGAAGTCTGTTCTTTTTCCTTTTGCTATTCAAAAGAATTCAAACATGACATGAAATGCTTTGACTATTCCAGAGAAGCGATAATATGAAAGACATGCAGGTAATTTTCCCAACTGTTTTTGAGTCACATACATAGATTGGATATTAGGAGAAATTTATTTACAGAAAGGCTTATACAACACTGAACAGGCTTCCCAGGGAAGTGGTTGAGTCACCATCCCTGGAGGTGCTTAGAAAACTTATAGATGAGGTTCTTAGGGATATGGTTTAGTGCTAAAGTTAGGTTATGGTTGGACTCGATGATCCTGAGCGTCTCTTCCAACTGAAATGATTCTATGATTCTATTCTTCCAACCAGAATTATTCTATGGTTCTATGATTCTAGAAATGTAATTACAAAAAGCACTTTAAAATATGTTTCAGACATGGATGTTGTGCATGAGCTAACAGGATGTGTGTGTTGGTTCTAAATCCCTGATCATGTGCAGATGTCAAACAACGTAAGATATAAGGAATTGATAAAGGGAAAAAAAATCTGCTAGGGACTTAAAATACTAAAAATCTATTGAAATTAAACAAGTCCATGACTTAATTCAGGATGTGCTTAAGTGATGGTGTGTAACAATGGATCAGTTACATAGGATTATATTTGTTTTATCTATTTGTCACACATGGTTTTGTTCTTGAAAATCTATTTTAAACTAGAGAAAGAAAATGTGAAAAGGACCCATAGTAGGAGACAGGAACTACTTCACTTAGATATTAAAATAAGGAGGACTTCTATCTACCAAAATAAAGTACAAAACAAGTACCAGATCTCTTCATGTGCTAAACTTAAAACTGGATTCCTTTCCTATACTCATGTTTTAGCCAGATACACTTTAGGAAGCACAGTCACAGGGCTCAACACACACACACAAAAAAAACTCCAACAACAAACAAAAAACACAACCAACCAAACAACCAACCAAAAAACAACACACACCACCACAAACCCCAAATCAACCAAATAATAAATGGACCATGTTCAGGAAACAGGAACCAAGTCAGATGCTGTATCACAGCAGAGAACAGTAAGCTTCATGAGATATTTACTCAAAATGTGTTAAAACCCTGCATAAACAGTTAACCATTCACAGAAGATTAGAAAGCCCTTCCAGATAAAGACCGTTAAAACTTCTTTGAATAGCCTCATCTATATAACATTGATATTAAGCCCCTTTATGAAACCATAGCTGTTTATCTACGGTTGTTCAGAAGATTCAGCGTATTTACAACCTGTTAGTTTCTCAATCCAACATTAATTTCAGGTTTTGGGGGGAAAAAAAAAAAAAAAAAAGATACATGCTCGACAGTTATAATCAGTCTTCAGGCATGATTGATAAAAATACAATTTCATACAGTGCTCAATTTGTTTTCTCAGCAAACACAGGTGCTATAAAGATACAGAGGAGAGGAGAGGAGAGGAGAGGAGAGGAGAGGAGAGGAGAGGAGAGGAGAGGAGAGGAGAGGAGAGGAGAGGAGAGGAGAGGAGAGGAAAGGAGAGGAGAGGAGGGGAGAGGAGAGGAGGGGAGAGGAGAGGAGAAAGAAGAGAAGAGAAGAGAAGAGAAGAGAAGAGAAGAAGAAGAGAAGAGAAGCGAAGAGAAGAGAAGAGAAGAGAAGAGAAGAGAAGAGAAGAGAAGAGAAGAGAAGAGAAGAGAAGAGAAGAATATAATTTGAGAAGAAACTTCTTCTCAGTGAGGGTGACAGAACACTGGAACAGGCTGCCCAGGGAGGTTGTGGAGTCTCCTACCCTGGAGGCATTCAAGACCTGCCTGGACATCTTCCTGTGTAACCTCATCTAGGTGTTCCTGCTCCGGCAGGGGGATTGGACTAGATGATCTTTGGAGGTCCCTTCCAATCCCTAACATTCTGTGATTCTGTGATAATAAAAATATGTAATGCATGAGAGCTTGATGAGTCTCTTGTTAGACCACTGTCTCAAGGGATAGTATCAGATTACTAGCAATTTTCTCTTTGATACTGCAGGCAGAATATCCATCAGTTGCTGGATTATTTTTGCAAGGTCGATGAAAGATTATTATTTCCTTTGGGTATTTTTTTTGGTTCAGCATTTATAGAGTCTTCTGAGTTAGCAAGGACAATTTATGATTTTTTTAAGAAATGGTGACCGAAGAGCTCTCTGTTTTCTTGCAATTTTCTCCAATAATGAAGACATTTGCAATGCAAGCCATCTGCATGATAGCAATAACCATAAAGAGTAGTAAAGTAATAAAAATATAATGGCCTAATAATATTGAGTAAATAGTGGTAAAGTTATCTATTCAAAGTTAATAGCAGTAATAAGAAAATAAATAATATATGATAGTTAGTAACAATTACTATGTCCATAGCTGTAAAGACATCATCTGCTAGTATAAAAATTCTTATCATGTTTCTGTATTTGGTAGATGGTTTTGCAATAAATTCTGCTTAGTTACCTAGATACATACATACCACATGTATTAAATATTACAAAGCATATCTGCATTGTATTTACAGAAAGGAGAAAAATTGTAAAAGGGAAACTGCATGAATATTAAGTATCTCTCAACAGCTTTATCAATAGGAAAATCTAATCACATAATCTGAATAATGAACCCCTGTATCTTATGATTAATAAGGTTTAAGGTTTGAGGAGTTTTCTACCTGAAATATGAATTGGTTATAAAGAACGTGATCTAGCTCCATTTAGACAGATAAAAGACAAAGATGTCTTCATCTTACAAGCAGCTTGAGAAATAAAAAGTGTTAATACAAATAGTTGACAAGGAGCAGGTGGGAAGATGGCAGTTGTGCCTTAGTGGTTGAGAGTTGAGTGTCTTTTTGACAGTATCTGCATAGACTACAGAAAAAAGTAATGAAATCCAGGAACTGTCACAGCAGCTGGGGAGAGACATTAGCGAAGAACAAGAAGAGCTGTGAGAAAGGGACTGCACTTTGGGAAAAAGGTTGAGCTGTATGGCATTTCTTCAGTATGTGACTGAACTGAAGCACATAGAGTTAGGCCTTATTCTTAGAGCAGACTCATGGCCCTGAATAGAGCACTGTGCAGACATAAGTAACAATCTTCTAATCTTCAGTAAACTGCAGGAGCAGGAAACATACTACATACTCCTTTGTTAAGTAACTAAATTCCTTCTCTATCTCTCCATTCTTGTATCAGAGATTGAACAAAAGGCTGAAAAGCAAAATTCATCAAGATGAAAGTGCAGGGAGCAAAAGTGATCATCACTGCTGATATCTTACCTTTTTTTTTTTTTTTTTCACAAAGTGCATCTTGCTTTTAGTGTGTTTATTTCACATTTTTTCTTGTTTTAATTAGAACTACTGTTTTATCTTTGTTTTTGTTTGAAAATCATTATGTTGTATACACATCCATTTTGGATAGTTGCTCTCCTAAAATTGCTTCTCTTTTTCTCAGTTTATTGAACTTTCCCATTTGCTAAAGTTCTTCCTTTTATTTACTTGCATTTAAGGAAAGGGGAAGCTAAAATATTTGGTTGAACTACAACAGTAAATTAAGCACTTCAGAGATCCTACTGAATTGATGCACAATTAATTGAAAGTAGTTAGCATAAAGAGGCATAATTAAAATCTTTACTGATGTCAGCAGACAAATCAATATGGTACCTATATAATCAGTTAGTTCCTCTCATTCCATAAAATTAGTCAAGGACAAAATGGCACTTACTTCACCCAAGAGATGCAGTGAATGTTCAGAGCAAGTAATTTTGAAATAGCCAGAGTGTACAAGCAATTACTCTTCACAACTGTCATGTGAGACAACGAGGTAAAATTGCTTGGCGCGCCTTTTTCCTTCAACTTTCTTCATCTGTGGTGCTCTCTGTGGGTTGAGTCTGCCAGTATCTCTTTTTCTTGGTAGTCTTTTCTAGCTTTGTAAACAGATCATAGGAATAATGGTTTTCATATATTAGCTTTCAAGCAATTTTGAAAGCAAGATTTTGGTCATCTTCAAGATTTCAGATATGCATTTCTGGTCAATGCAAGCAAAATAGAGGTTTTACATCTCTCCAAACTGTAGAAAAAAGATATTTTCACATGTACCAGGAATAATGTCTGCTGCAAGAAAACTCTTGGCAAGTAAGGGGCAATTGGTGTTGTTCGTTTCACTTTTTCAGTGTTTCATATTACTATTACCTGCCCCTGCTGCTGAATGCAGAGGAATTAAGAAGAAACAAAGACATATACGTTTTGGTTCTCTCTGATTCACACTGTCTGCTGGGGTAGGTTAGGAGGAAAAACAGTAAACCAGTATAAAATCACCTGCAACTTCCCTTTTCTATAGGACTGTATTTTTACAAGTAATTGTAGGTATGAAATTGAGTTCAGGATGAAAACATTACTTTTTGCTTGAAACATGAAGCCTGAAGAGATACTGATTCCAGTAGCCAGCATCTTAATCAGTATGGCAGGGACTGAAGATATGATCCACATGACATTCCTGTAATGCATGGAGCAGTGCCATATGAGGTGGGGACATGAGGTTTGCTGCTGTTATTCCTACCTGCTGAGGGTTGCTGCAGAGACATGACAGAAAGAAACTTGCACAAATAAGGTTCACAATTTTCCTACGATAAAGGCTATCTGCATTTTTTTCTTGTGCCCCACTCCACTCTCCACTTCCTGCTGATGCAGCATCTGCTCATAGGCACTGAAGTCTGTGGTACATATGTGGGAAACACATTCATTCTAGGCAGACACAAGTCAGTCAACTCATAGGAAACCTGGCCAGAGTGGGATATCTGTAGCAGAGCATACCACTGAGAGGACTTCCAGCAACATTAGTAAAAGGAAACCCCAATGGTTAACTAAGAAGCAATTGTGATGCAGTACTATTCAATATTCATATTCAATATATTCATCGATGACTTGAATGAGGGAATAGAGTGCACTGTCAGCAAGTTTGCTGATGAGACCAAACTGGAGGAGTGACTGACACACCAAAAAACTGTGCTGCCATCCAGCAAGATCTGGACAGGCTGGAGAGCTGGGCAGGGAAAAATCTAATGAAATATAACAAAGGAAAGCGTAAAGTCTTGCATCTGGGTAGGAACAACCCCAGGTTCTAGTATAAGCTGGGGAACAACCTGTTAGAGAGCAGTGTAGGGGAAAGGGACCTGGGGGGTCCTGGTGGACAGCAGGATGACCATGAGCCAGCACTGTGCCCTTGTGGCCAAGAAGGCCAATGTCATCCCAGGGTGTATTAGAAGGGGGGAGATTAGTAGGTCGAGAGAGGTGCTCCTCCCCCTCTATTCTGCCCTGGTGAGACCTCATCTAGAATATTGTGTCCAGCTCTTGGCCTCTCAGTTCAAGAAGGACAGGGAACTGCTTGAGAGAGTCCAGTGCAGGTGGTAAAGGATAAGTGTCATGAGAATGGAGCCAGGCTCTTCTCAGTGATAACCAATGATAGGACAAGGGACAATGGGTTTAAACTGGAGAATGGCAGGGTTCCATTTAAATTTGATAAGAAACTTGTTCTCAGTGAGGGTGACGGAGCACTGGAACAGGCTGCCTGGAGAGGTTGTGGAGTCTCCTTACCTGGAGACATTCAAAACCCACTTGGACATGTTCTTGTGTGACCTCATCTAGGTGTTCCTGCTCCGGCAGGAGGACTGAACTAGATGATCTTTTGAGGTCCCTTCCAATCTCTAATATTCTGTGATTCTGTGGTACTAGAAACAGTAAAAGTGGAAGGTGCCTCTGGTTCTTGTGAGTCACCATGAGACGAGATAAACAGCGTGTTTAAAGACCCATTAAGTGTAGAAGTTCCCAGCAACAATGAATTTCCTCTTCTGTCCCTGTGCAATTGAAATGTGACTGGTTGACTGTTTCTCAATTGTTACCTGGCTACAGAGAGCTTAGAACATGGGTAAAAACAAATGAAACTTTGCCTTTAGTGAAATCCTTGCTTTGAGTAGACTGGTCACAGTATCAGTCTGTGTGCTGAGATTCTTACTTTACTGGCTTGAACATAAGTATGTGTTAACTTAAGCAGCTATTAAACAACAATATATATGTGTAATACTAAGGTCTTACAATAGGGTGTATCTACTGTTCTCATCAGCGGTTGTGATATCATAATAAGTGCATTTGCAAACACCCAGGTGGTTTAGGACCATATGCTCCATTAATTTTATTTTTCTTTGTTTTGTCCTCATCTGAAAATTTTTTAAAATACTGCTCAGTTGTGCTACAGGGAAAAAAAAAAAATAAAAAAAATAAATAATAAAAAAAAAATATATATATATATAAAACAATAAATAAAAGACCAACTAAACCCCCAAAACTAAGTTAATATTCAAAAAAATGAAATGGCAAGTTTTTAAAAATCTTTGATAAAGAGGCTGAGTAACTGCTGCTGTGCAGGAGTCAAGGATACTAGGGAATTATCTTAGGAATTACCTTTCATTTACTGAGAGAAGGGATAAAAATTGCAAATCGTACAACAATATTTTTAGTCTAGGAAATGTTACTGTGTCAAATAACCTATTTAATATTTTAGCTTCCTTGCTTCTCACTGATAAAGAGAGATTTTCTGAGAGGATAAAGGGTGATAAAAAAAAATTAATTATACAGAGTGATCAGTATAGAGGAAATCAGTAGCTCTGAGAAAATAGGCAGATATTTCATTCTTTATCTACATCTAGTTTCTGACAAGACAAAGTAATATCTTTCATCTCTGTTGTTCATCTTTTCCTGGAGGTTAAGCATATGACCTTTAAATCTTCAGACTGTGTGAGAGAGGGCAATTTAGATTAAACTATGAAGAGAATTAGCAAGTTTATATTTGCCATATTTCTAACAGGACAAATTGCTCAAAGTGGCTTGTGTAATATTTGCTCTAATTTTTGAATCATACTGAAATGTATTCATCTCCCTAAATTGAATTAATAAGTATTTTCTTGAACGTTACTCTCTACCTTGTGGACTGGAATAATAGCACATTCACATAAAGAAATTGTTTATCTTTGCATTAGGTAGGTTTTTTTCACCAAGGTGACTCTTTGGAACAAACAGAAATCCACATCAGGTGCCTCAGAGCAAAAGTAACTATTAACCACATAGTTGGCATGCTGTGTAACAACAGTGGTTTCTCTCAATGGGGGCATTTTAGAAAGCTCTAGGCTACCTCACTCCTCCTGCATATTAAGCACATATGCATGAGGACTTAGTGCAGAGAAAGTAATGCTCTTTAAATTCATACCCTTTCTTCATGGTAACTCTCCCTGCATATTTCTGTATGTATTTATCAGCTTAAAGTTACATTAAATACTGAAGAGAGTTAACATAATGGAAAGAGATAGATGGAATCAGAAACTAGGCTAGAAATATCATTAGTGAGAATGAAAGTACTGCCTCTAAAACACTTGTTATGTGTATTTTCAGTAAATATTGCCTCCACTCAAACACTAAACTGTTATGATTTGAGGTCTTGAAGAAGACAATTTTGGAGGCGACAGAGGACAGACACTGGAGCATGAAAGGGAAAGAAAACAGATCCTGAATGAATTAAAAATAAGCATATTACTCTGGAGAGCTTTTGAATATCCCTGCAGACTCCTTTTTCTTTATCTCACTTGTCTTGAAGCCATGCAACTTATTTGTTTGGGTAAGCATTGTTCGGAAACAAATTGCCACATTAGAACAAACCAGTCTGCCCAGGATATACACTATGGAGTGTGTTGATGTATGTGTATATGCACACATATGTATATATAATGACCTACAGATACTTAGCTTAATTTTTGGTTTGGTTTGGTTTGGTTTTAGTATTTCTTGTATCACAGAATCACAGAATGTTAAGGATTTGAAGGGACCAAGGTACATGAAGCTCCACATCTAGTCCAATCCTCCTGCTGGAGCAGGAACTGCTCCCCCTGCTGGAGCAGTTTCTTCTCAAATTGAAGTGAAACCTTTTGTGTTCCAGCTTGATCCCATTACCCCTTGTCCTATTATTGGTTGTCACCGAGAAAAGCCTGGCTCCATCCTCGTGACACTCACCCTTTATATATGTGTAAACATTAATGAGGTCACCCCTCAGTCTTCTCCAAGCTAAAGAGACCCAGCTCCCTCAGCCTTTCCTCATAAGGGAGGTGCTCCACTCCCTTAATCATCTTTGTTGCCCTACGCTGGACTCTCTCCAGGAGTTCCCAGTCCTTCTGCAACTGAGGGGCCCAGAACTGGACACAATATTCCAGATGTGGTCTCACCAGGGCACAGTGCTGGCTCATGGTCATCCTGCTGTCCACCAGGACCCCCTAGGTCTCTTTCCCCTACACTGCTCTCTAACAGGTTGTTCCCCAGCTTATACTGGAACCTGGGGTTGTTCCTACCCAGATGCAAGACTCTACACTTTCCTTTGTTATATTTCATTAATTTTTTCCCTGCCTAACTCTTCAGTCAGTCCAGGTCCCGCTGAATGGCAACACAGCCTTCTGTGTGTCAGCCACTCCTCCCAGCTTCGTGTCATCAGCAAATTTGCTGATAGTACACTCTATTCCCTCATCCAAATCATTGATGAATATATTGAATAATATTGGCCCCAGTACTGACCCTTGAGGCACTCCACTAGATACAGGCCTCCAACTAGACTCCGCCCCATTGACCACGACTCTCTGGCTTCTTCCCTTCAGCCAGTTCAAAGCCCACCTCACTACCCGATCATCCAGACCTCACTCCCTCAATTTAGCTGTGAGGACACTGTGGGAGACTGTGTCAAATGCCTTACTCAGTATCAGTAAATATCTAGGAACATGATATGAAGAGGGATTTTCAGAGGAGGAATGCACTACAAATTGTCACTTTCAATGGGAGCTGTCTTACACATCTCAATGACTAAAAGTCTGTAATGTATACAGGTGTGTAATCTATTCAGTGTGCTCCCCATAACAGTTACTTGGAATATTAGAATTCTGAGTCATTGCAACAATGCAATAAGAAACATGGGGGTTTGTGGCTGTTCTTTTTAATTTATTAAAAGTTTTGTAAGTCTGATACTGATTTAGAGTATGTGCAAGTTCTTACAGGTACAAGACCACTATGTACTGCAGATTTTTTTTCCCATGGGCAGCACTACCTTTTCTCACACTTCACTCTCAGAGGCTCCTAAAGGCTTCTGGCTATCCCATACACCTCTTCATCTGAAATTCCCTCTGGAATTAAAAACATTGACCTTGATGTTTGAGTTGTAAATGTGCTGTGTGATGAGAAAAAAACCCACCGCACTACAAACTTTTGAATGGAAGATTAGTTTTTCATTGTTTGTCCCCAAACAAAGAACAGTGGGTCGTCAATCCCCTTCTGAAGTCTCTATGCACTACCACAAAACTGAAAATGCTTTAATAAAACAAAAGTTACTGAAACAAGAAGGTGAAATTTACTGACCTGTAATACATTAGTTTTAGACAACATGTCTCACAGATCTCTACTTACTCTTTAAAAATAAATGAATAAGAAATGTTTCTGTAAAGGTAACTATTTTAACTATCGCTGTATCAGGGAGTCATCATAAGCCCATTACTGATAGATTCATAATAACGGCAGATGCCCAAGAAGTTTGCTCTTTTTATTCACTATTACATTTTTAAATGACAGTATTTTGTGTTCTTAAATTGACATTATACTGTAACAGTTGCACTAACACTTCTTTGTCATCACTGTAAAAATTGACTGTTTAGGCACTGAGAGACAAGTTCTCCTAGTTTGTACTATATAGTCTTACAGTAACTCAAACAGTTTTACTTCCACTAGGTGGAGCATTGTTATCACAGATATATATATTTTTAATTATTATTATTATTATTTAAAAAAGAAGCTTTTGAAGTCAAGGAAGAGAAAAAGAGACTGAGCTAGAGAATTTGGATGTAGATCTAGAAAAGTTTTTGTGAAGTGTGTGAAGAGTAAAGTATGCAAACTTCTTGATTGGTCTGCCTCCTTATCTTGTGAATTCTGTCTCCCTAGTCCATCATTACCCTTTCATGCTTTGATTGAAAAAGTGAATATTTTAAGGTAAAAGGCATGGGGTGCTGAGGCTTTTTAGTACTTCTGGGGGAAAAAAAAAAAATAAATAAAATAAAGGTCCAGAAGGTTGCTATGGTGCAGATTTTTATGTCTAAAGGATGGGTTGACAAGAAGTGAAATTAGAATGTTTTAAGAGACTGTTTTATCACCAGTTTTGTAAAAACGTCATGTATTGTATGTCATTCTTGTTCTAACAGACTTCAAAGGGAATAAAATTCAAAGCTACAAATTAGCTACTAAGAGGTGCCTTTTTTTGAAACAGAGTAGAATGCGATTGGGGAAAGAATATCTTATAGAAGAGCAGCCTGGCTGAGACTTCTCAGTTCATCCAAGCTTGGGAATTCTGAGACTTAAGAGATGACTATTAACTTTAGCTGCACTCAGAAGCACAAAAGCACTAAGACAATTGCAACAAATGTGTGACAAAACACGATGCTATGTTCAGTTATAGTGAGAATTGTGTATGGGTACTCATGGCTATCATTGTTGACACATGCCCTCTTGTGTTTTCAACATGACTCTTAGCTGAAATCAGTTGAATATGAGTGGCAAATTAGCTGCTTCTCCTGTCTCTGTAATGGAGCTTTATACCCCAAGAAAGCTTTGTGTAGTCTTGTACCTTTTCTTTTTTTTTTTTTTTCTTGTACCTTTTCTTCTTCTTGTGCTTTTTTCCTCGTTCTATGCAAATGTGTATAACTCTTTAGGTGCATTCAACATAACACTCGGTCCAACAGGAAAGTATGAATGGATCTGCAGTGCTGTAGTTGAATCACTGCTGAATTTCCTAGGGATGAACCCAGCCACGCAAGGACTTTCAGGTTCCAGCAGTTTCAATCAGAAATGGCACCTGCAGCAGATGAGCAGTCAAGAGCAGCTGTTTTGTGTTGTGTTGTTAAATAAGCTATTCTACATGCAGCAGCTGGTGATAGGTAGGCTGCTACAACTGGAGCAGGCTGTGTCTCCTCAGCAAAGTACACAAGAAGTTTCTGCCTGCTAACACTGTTCATATGTATGTATGCATGAATGCATGCATTTACCCGGCATTAAAAAAAAATGTATGCAAATATATGCAAATTAGCTTACATTTAGTTACTTCAGGTATCAATGGCAGTATGGATCTCAGCCCTGACTAGTTGTCCACAAATGAATGCACTCTGTTACTGAAATGTACCTGAAGGCCTGAGCTGACAGAGCTTTGTCAAAGGTTTTTCTCCTTTGACCTTCTGGCTTTCTGACTCCAACTGAAGGCATGACTTACTCTAATGTCAAGTAGAGAATACTTTGCCATGTTTATAATATCCTAGAAGGTGGATGTAGAGTCCAGTAATAAAACTGAGTATACTTTTGTAACTGGATGTGTATGGATCTTCTATGAAATGGTGAAGTGAACATTGACAGACTGCGGTGTAATAATTTGTAAACTCAGGCAATATAATTTATAAATAAATTTATCCTGTACATTCTTGTGTTAGTGGAAAGGAAAATACATTTAACAACTTGAGTAGTGCTTCAAATATGTCTTAGAACAGGAAACTTACACCTGCATTATGACTCTATATACAATGCAGGCAGATTCTGACAGGTGGCTAACTAGATTCTCAATACTTTAAATATAACTTCTATAAAGACAGCTATGTTTAGTCATCTAACAGTTGACAAAATGGTAGATACTGGTGGAAATTACTTTATTGGGCTCCATGTGCTTTTCTGGGATATTCATTTCTATGATTTGCCTGACAGACTAACATAATGGAGGGTTATTGAAAAGGAGAGCAAAATTTTCAAATTATTTCTTCAGTTATGACTTTATAATTCACCTAAATTGTCCTAAATTGCAGGAAAATATGTATTGTATATTGTGTAAGTAGTAGCTGGGGAAAAAAAAAAAAGAAAAAAGAAAGAACTAGGAACTAGGTATAGATTGAATTCAAAATTATTTTTTTGTCAGATGAGACAAGCCCAATGTAAAGAAGGTTCTCTGCAGCTATTCACACATAGAAAGATTGAGAATACACAGCAATCCAGAAGCTTATTTTGTCCCCCTGGCTTTCAAATCAATCATGTTATTAGTGAAAAATATCATTTTTCTTTGTGTGAGACCCAATGAATAACACACAGTAGATTAAAGAAAACATTCCGGTTTCTGTAGCCAGTTGCATTCCTGTTTGCATTGTCTTTTGCTCATTATCTAATGATAATTGGAAGCCATTTTGGTTAATGACTTGGAATACGATTAAATGAATAAAATGTTTATGGACATTGTTAAGAGTGAAGTACCACCTAGTGAAATCTAACTGAGAAGTTAAAAGTGTGAAAGACTTTAATAAAATACACTGCTATTTATTTTTGTCTGTGTCATTTCTAAATGTGTGTTAGAATATTTGAAGTCTGTGTGATCTATCTGTTAGCAGGACAAAGGCAAACTATATGTTAATTATATCATAAAGATTCCATATAAGAAACTACATCAATATATAGTCTAAAGAGCTTAAGTGAAACCCAGTTTTCACTCACAATCACTATTCAAGTACAAATTTTCCTATAAGGTTGAAAGATTATGTATGGCTGCTAAAAGGATTAGGTGTGTTGTAGTTGAGGGGGATCATAACAGTCTTTCTTGGCGTTACAATATATGACTGTATAGGCTGTTGCTGAGTGTTGTCCATAGGACAAGCTCTGTCAGTGGTGGGATTTTTACTGTACTAGGTTCTAAGAGTGCCTTACTTCACCCTAGCTCGATGCTGGGAAGACAAAGTCATGTGTATGTCCAGCTTCTCCCAAACAGATATGAACTAAAACAAGTGCAAGAACAAGAATGTTGCTCCAGCAGATCCTCTCCTGGGTATGATGAGAACAACAGTATTTCAGGATACCCCAGAGTCTGGGTCTGAGTCATCGTTGCTTATTTTCCTTTTTTCTTCACCCACTGTTTACATTTGTATCTTGTATTTCCCTTTCTAGCAAGAAAATTATTTAATCAAAACCTTTTCTTATTTTTGAAATTCTGGGCATTTAATTTCAGAATTTGCATTCTGGAGTCCTTCACATTTCTGTTTTCCCTTTTGCCTTAATCTTGATTTTGACTGTTTTCAGCTTTGAAGAGATGACTGCTTCACAGAGCAGGGAACAACTTATTTCCCTGTGTTTCACTAGTCAGGGGTCTCATTTCTGTGGCATGTAAAGGAAATGGCTGACAAGGAAACAGAAGTTCTTCTGCCAGGTGCTTTTGAGGCTAGATGATGAGAGGGTCAGAGAAGTGTCTTTCCATCTCTATGCCTAAAACACCAGAGCATCTTGTGTGACTTTCCTTTACTTTTTCTTCTGAGGAAAACAAAACTTTTCCTGCTCTTCTTTTGATGTCTACTAAAGCACAGATAATCTCAGTAGCATACAGGTAGCACCAATGATGTAGGTGACTTTTTTTCTTTTTTTTTCTTTTTTTTTTTTTTTTTTCCCCCCCATGAAGTCAGAAATACAAAACTTAAGAGTATCACTCCACTTGCCTATGGTTGTAAGTCAGTATAGGGCAGCAGTACACATGTCCACTAAACAGTTATTACACTATAATTTACATTTTATTTGTGTCTTAAAATGGATGGTTTGCTATATTTATGATAACATTTATTACAGGACATAGAGTTCATCATGCTGGAACAAACCATTGAGTTCATCTTGTCCAGTAAATGGCTTCAGTGGAAGTGAATAACCGATGTCTCAGAACAAGCATAAAAATAAACAAGATGTACTCAGCCAATTGTGCAGTGCCAGACCTCTGCAGGCGATTAGCTAACACCCTTAAGCATGAAATCTGATTACCTTATTATCGTCTTAGCTTGCATAAGCATGGATTCTTAGCAATGCTATTAGTTACTCACTCCTCTTTAGAAAATAACTACAGTGTTTGCCCCAGTGAGTTCCTGTGGCAATGATTTTCACAAACGTACTATGCAAACTTTTTTGCTTTTAATCAGTCTTGTTAACTGAATTTCAACAGCATAGGCACATGCCCATATCAAAAATACAATAGCTGATACTTGAATAGGTACTTAGTTTAAATAATTTTTTAGACTGAAAATTTAGTCAAACCTTAGTTAAAAGTTAAAACAGCTTTCCTAAGTATTCATGTCTCAAAAATAACAGAATGTGGGGGTTCTTTTTCAGAAGAGAGAGAAAGAGTTTTTCTCTATGTCCTACAAGGACCAAAATTCATCCGACTTCTAAAATTAATCCTGAGATTGTCATGTGATCACATGGAACTGAAAGTTGGGCATTTAAGATAATGATGAAACAGGGTGAGACCAGCAAAATTCTGCAAGTAGATAAGAGGATTTATAATAACTATATAAAAGTAAGCTCATCCTAAGCTACAATGCCCTTGACAAACTTATATATATTTAGTAGTCCAAAGCAGGGTCAATCGATTAACCACTGTCAGTCCTACCAAAGCAAATATGACAAAAACCTAACAAGACCCACAATCTGAACATCTATAGTCTCTTGGCTTCAGTTCCTTCACTTCTCCCGTTTGAAAGCAAGTTGGAAGAAAAGATATGCGCTGAAGAACAGCTTATAAGAAATGGAGATTTCTGTGTAATCAAACTTCTTATATTACTGTTGATTAAATTTGCAGATTAGGACTTGAAAGAACAGGATTGATTGACTGTTCTTTGGCCACTTCGTTGGAGTACGACCATGACTTACCACCCCCCACTTCAAGTCCTCCATGGTCTGCTATGAGTCTGCAGTCACACATAGTTAACGTGGTGGGCTGACCTTGGCTGGACACCAGGTGCCCACCAAGACTGCTCTATTACTCCCTCTCCTCAGGTGGATGGGGGAGAAAAAATATAATGAAAGTCTTACGTGTTGAGATAAGGACAGGGAGAGATCACTCATCAATTACTGTCACAGGCAAAAAAGACTCAGGGAAATTAGTTTAATTTATTTCCAGTTAAATCAGAGTAGGGTAATGAGAACTAAAATCAAATCTTAACACCTCCCTCCCACCCCTTGCTTCTTCCTGGGCTTAACTTCACTCTCCTCACCTGCCAGTGGTGCAGGGAATGGGGGTTGTGGTCAGTTCATCACAAGTTGTCTCTGTCACTCCTTCTTTGTCAGGAAAATGACTCCTCACACTCTTCCTCTGCTCTGGAGTGGGGTCCCTCCCACAGGAAAGACTTCTCCACAAACTTCTGTAACATGGGTCCTTCCCATGGGCTGCAGTTCTTCATGAACTGCTCTAGGCCAAATCCCTTCCACAGGGTGCAGTCCTTCATGAACAGACTACTCCAGCATTGGTCCCCCACAAGATCACAAGTCTTGCCAGCAGACGTGCTCCAGCGTGGACTTCCCATGGTTCACACCCTCCTTTAGGCATACACCTGCTCCAACATGGAGTCCTCCATAGGCTGAAGACAGATCTCTGCTCCACCATGGACCTCCCTGGGCTGCAAGGGGACAGCTGGCTTCACCATGGTCTGCACCATGGGCTGCAGGGGAAACTCTGCTCTTTCATCCCCTCCTTCTTCACTGACCTTGGTGTCTACAGAGTTGTTCCTCTCACATATTCTCACTCTTCATCTGCAATTGCTGTCGTGCAGCAATTTTTTTGCATCTTCTTTCATATGTTATCACAGTGGTGCTACCACTACCGCTGATCGGCTCATCCTTGGCCAGCAGTGGATTCATCTTGAAGCCAGCTGGCATTGGGTCTGTAAGACGTGGGGGAAGCTTCTAGCAGCTTCTCACAGAACATGGAACTATAGCCCCCCACTACCAAAACCTTGTCATGGAAACCAAATACAGTTAATTACTTTTTTCACAGGTTTCCATAGGTTATACTTTCTCCTTAAAATGCCAGTGAAATAACACTTTACCACATAAATGTGCATAAATCTGGCATCAATTTCTGCTGTACAGAAGCAAGGAAGTGTCAGATGTCAGATTGCATATAATATAATAAAAGGTCTGTGCAGAAAAGGCAACACTGAGTTAAGCATCTGGTTATAAAAATCTGGCTTTTTCTTTTCTTTTTTTTTCTTTTTTTTTTTTCCCTTTTGATTTTCCGTGGATGCACTGCTAACACAGTTCAGTTAATAAGTATGAGAATGAAACAGGAAGGTTTATTCAAATTGCACAGAGCGAGCATTAGCACGTTGAAATTAAATCTTCCTCTCTTTGTACCTGTACTTCACAGCAAAAAGAGAAACTGACAAAAAATCCATTTGCAGTATCCCAGAAATAATGGAGATACTCCCAGATGACAAACTGAGGCACATCAAAGTGGAAAATTAACAGTACGCATCCCTGTTTTACCCCTTATACATCACTGCTTTCAGCAGCACAAATAACAGAAAAACATACACAGTCTTGTTTATTCTTCTGGTTACTGCTTCCAAGATCATATGTATTCCACATTAAACAGAAGTGGATTAAACACAAAAGCAGTCCTGGGTGCTGAAGACTCTTACTCTTCCACCTGTGGGATATGCTGTGATATCCTCCCTTTCTCACCTTACCACAGTGAATATTGTGTTGTCTTCTGCATATTCAGCTATTCAGATCAGAGAAGTTTTCTGTTTGTTGGTTTGGTTTCTTTATGGTGTTTTGTTTTGTTTTCTTTTTGTAGTTCTGAAAGTGGACATTACTGGGAAAGCATAGCTTTCTAATACCTGCAGGGTAACTCCACACTGCTCTGTCATTATTTGCTCTCTATACATTGTCTGATTTGGTCCCTTTACAGACTGACACGTAGTATTACATCTGTTGCCACAGTAAAATTCCATGCTAGCTTAAAGTCTCAGTTTCTATAGAATTTTGTCAGTTACATATTTGGTCTTTGCAACTCTTCCTCATATTATAAAATTAATTCTGTAGTCTTCCCTTGGAATGGTTTTGATTCTTTGAGGAGCAGCAGGAAGGGGTGGTTTGTGGGGTTTTTTTGTTTGTTTTTCTTGTTTGGTTTGGTTTGGTTTGGTTTTTTTTCTGTGAGGTTTTTTTTTTTTTTTTTGGTTGTTGTTGTTTTGTTTTTGGTTTTGGTTTTGGTTTTGTTTTTGTTTGGTTTGGTTTTTGGATTTCTTTGGGGGGAGTGGGGGGGAGCCTTTCCAGTAATGTAGAAATTGGGGCTTCAAATACCTTTAGGATCTTTCCCATATTTCAGGACCTTGGTTTTACACATGGGTGATATTTTCACTGGTTTGACCACTGCTGTTTCCATGCTGGACAAACTAATGGAAAAAAATGACCAGACTGATATTTTCAATCCTAGGGTAATTTCTCTGTGTCATTTATTACTCCACTTGAGAGCCTGCTGAATCAGAAGCAGGGTAATGTCTGGTTTCTCTTCACTGGAAAACTGCTTGTCTCAGACTTTGGTTGCTATGGAGTTACTTGCTGCCTTTCAGCCTGGAGATGTCTGACTTCCTTGGCCACTTTTACTTGTGGCATTTGATCCTCTTGTTAATGCCTTTGTTCTCAGCACTGTGACATGGAGCCCTGTTTTCCAGCCCCTTTCTAGTGTTCCTTTCCAGCTTATGGATCCATTCAATTTTACTTGTTACTGTAATGGCTTTATTAAGCAGCACTCGGACACTTTAGGCCACAGAACAGCTGTTAGAAGGGGACCCTGTTTGAAGGAGATGTGCATTCCTCAGGAGATGAGGCCATGCATTTCTAAATGAGTAAGGATTTGTGTAGAAACAGAAGTTTGTTTAAAAATACTGGGATTCATTTTTTCATTTTTTTTCTTTTAATGATTGGACTTCAGATGCAACAAGCAGAGACACAGGAAGGACATAACATACAATACAGGAGAATAAGTGGGAACAAAGGGAGTAATTTGAGAAGAAAATTGAAAGCTTAGTGTTTTTTGTTTGATTGATTTGTTGTTATTTTTGTTTGTTTGTAAATAATGACTCTTCAATACATCAGTTTATGACATGCATACCAGATAGTCTCGTCTTTCCATTGTATTTCATGCTTGTGCTGAATGACTTTCATTTTCTAGCTTGCTATCGTAAATGGAATTAATTAATCTGAGGTAAAAGTAATTACAACAAAAAACATAAACCACCAGATTATTAAGATGATATCTTTCTCTGTCGAGATGGTTACTTCAATCCATCCTTCATCTTATAGAAACACTAAGTAACATTAGAAGGAATGTGTTCTGAATTGAAATCTGAGGACATATATAACAGTGTTTCTTGTGCTTAAGAAAAAGAAGCATTCAAGAATATCTGCAGTATGCCTGATATATTAAAGGCTGATTGTTAAGTGTTTGGACGTTTCACTTCTGTTTTAAAATGGGACTCTCACGTTGAATTAAACATCACAAAAGTGAATTTCATTCTTGTCCAGAGTACTGAAATGAGGCATGAATGACGTGAGGATATTCAATATGTTGTGGTAGCAACTGTTTTCAATGTGGGGAATGATCAGTGTTTCAACCTCTACCTTCCAGTGAATGGGAGAGGGTCTTCTCTGGTGTCCAGGAGTTCCCAGGGACTGCTTGAGTCTTTAAATTGCCTCAAAACTGCACAGTGGAGCCCACTTCATTTTAACTTCCTTTCCTGAGTGTCATGGAAATGATCTTTTCAACCTCTCTGCTCTTGTCACAGCTAGATCAAGGAAACAGAACTCAGCAATACAGAGATCTAGATTTGATTTCCCGACTTTTAAACCTGCTATGCTCAGAGGGAGGCAGATGGCTTCACTGGGGCACAGCTTATGGGTATACCACCACAACTGTCAGCACAGAACAAGCAGCATGTGCTGTGGGTCCCTGTTTGCTGTCTCAAGAGACAAGCACGTGCATAAGTCTGTACTCCATCTCGAAAGATGGAAATTGTTCCCTTTGTTACGAATTCTTTTCATCACTGAAGCCTCTCTACATGGCAAACACCACAGTTGAAAAAAACCCCACATATACGTTTCTGTAACCTTCTTTTTCCTCTAATTTATTTGGATCCTGAATAAATTGCATATATAAGCATCACACAAGGTTCTTCTTTTTCCTGTACTTGACAAGACGCCAGTAATGGCACGGACTTTCTCACTGCAGTGGTGAACTTCATGCTTATTTCACAAATCTCATAACACCAAGTCAAGCCAAGCCAAGCCAAGCCAAGCCAAACCAAGCCAAACCAAGCCAAACCAAGTCAAACCAAACCAAATCAAACCAAACCAAGCCAAGCCAAGCCAAGCCAAGCCAAACCAAACCAAACCAAACCAAACCAAACCAAGCCAAACCAAACCAAACCAAGCCAAACCAAACCAAACTAAACCAACAAATCCTCTGAAAACTCTGGTCTGGAAAATAGAGTAGTGAGGTGGATTGCAAACTGGCTTAAGAAGAGAAGCCAGAGAGTGGTAGTCAATGGTGCAGAGCCTAGTTGGAGGCCAGTATCTAGTAGAGTGCCTCACGGATCAGTACTGTGGCCAATATTATTCAATATATTCATTAACAATTTAGATGAGGGAATAGAGTGTACTATCAGCAAGTTTGCTGATAACACTAAGCTGTGAGGAGTGGCTGACATGCCAGAAGTCTGTGCTGCCATCCAGTGGGACCTGGACAGGCTGGAGAGTTGGGCGGGGAATAATCTGATGAAATTTAACAAGGCAAAGTGTAGAGTCCTGCATCTGGGCAGGAAAAACCCCAGGTTCCAGTGTAGGCTGGGGAATGACCTATTAGAAAGCAGTGTAGGGGAAAGGGACTTGGGGACCCTGGTGGACAACAGGATGACCATGAGCCAGCACTGTGCCCTTGTGACCAGGAAGGCCAATGGCATCCTGGGGTGTATTAGAAGGGGGGAGGTTAGTAGATCGAGAGAGGTTCTCTTTCCCCTCCACTCCACCCTGGTGAGACCCCATCTGGAGTATTGTGTCCAGTTCTGGGCCCCTCAGTTCAAGAAGGACAGGGAACTGCTGGAGAGAGTCCAGTGTAGGGCAACCAAGATGATTAAGGGAGTGGAGCATCTCCCTTATGAAGCAAGGCTGAGGGAGCTGGGTCTCTTTAGTTTGGAGGAGAGTAAGGGGGGACCTTCTTAATGTCTATAAGTATATAAAAGGTGAGTGCCATGAGGATGGAGCCAGGCTCTTCTTGGTGGCAAACAATGATAGGACAAGGGGTAATGGGATCAAGCTGGAACACAAGAGGTACCACTTAAATTTGAGAAGAAACTTCTTCTCAGTTAAGGTGACAGAGCACTGGAACAGGCTGCCCGGAGCGGTTGTGGAGTCTCCTTCCCTGGAGACATTCAAAACCCACCTGGACATGTTCCTGTGTGACCTCATCTGGGCGTTCCTCCTCTGGCAGGGAGATTGGACTAGATGATCTTCTGAGGTCCCTTCCAATCCCAAACATACTGTGTGTGTGTGTGCGTGTGTGTGTAGCTTTCAGGAAACAACAAAAGTTGTTGCTATTCTGTGAGTTATATAAGTAAAAAATTAAAGCCTCCCAAATATGCTGCTTGTGAGAGATCTATTTGCTACCTTTCTATGAATGTGTAGTTCAGTATTTTTATGTATCTGTACATATTCAAGTATATTTTAAATTTCAGATGTATGCTCTTGAAATGTGTACCCTTGAAATTGTTGCTAAATTGGACAATGTCAAGAGAATGTCTTCAGAAACACTTGACTGAAATTACTTTGCTGAAAAATCTTTCTCCTTTTTGTAGAAGTGAGGACTGTTTTTCACAATTGAAGTGACTGCAGGAAATAGTGTATTCTGCCCTTCCACTTGGTTGAGACTAATTTAACATTATAACCCACTTGGAATTAAATACTTTTGTAGAAATATATATATATGCATGGAGCAGACTGAGAAAGTCATGATATGAAGATAAAAGTACTTCATTAATAAGAACATATTCAAAGGAATATGCAGGGCAATGCTGATAGAGAATGTCTTGATTGTCATAGAATTTGCTAGTTCAGAAAAGGATGTGCAATGTTATGGGAAGTAATAATAATTCCAGCTAATAAGAATATTGACTATCCAAGGAAAAAAATCATCATCTTGCTTAGAAATCATGAGGCTCTAAAAAAAACCCTGTAAAAATCTAAGGGTTCTTTAGTTAAGATGAAAAAAATAGTATTTGATATTGTAGTTGAAATTTTAAATTTTCTTGACATATCAAAGAGAACAGCAAGCATCATCTCTCTATCATTAAAACAGTTAGAATAAACTGTGTGGGGTAGATTAAGTCATCCAAAACCAAGGTGGTTTTTTTGTTTGTTTATTTCGTTGGAGTTCATACACTATTACAAATTCTCGGTGATATGCTACTGAATTAAGGGATTACTTCACTACAAATATATATATATATATATAATATTTATATTTTTAAAGGTATTCAGTTTGTGTGCTCTGTTAATTTTAGTTATCTCTGTATTGAAAGTAGCACAAGAATGCAGTTAATGTGAAGTCTTTTTTTCTGTAGGCAATGGTCCGTTACCTTTCATTTTCTGCCCCTGACTGTCAAGGATAGAAAACTATCAACAGCTCCCAGTGATACTTTAGCCAGGCAAAAATCAGAGCATAGTCCCTTAGGATGCCCTGAGATTGTGACATTTGTGTCAGCCCAAATCAACCAATTAAACTTTTTTATAGAACAAACTGTTCTTAGAGGTCAGAAAGTTTGAAATTTAGAAATTATAGACTTCTTTGTTTTAATTGAGTGTCCTAATTTTGTTTAGAACAAGACCAGTTCTCTTTCCGTGAATTTTCGTTTCAGCTAAGTTCTTCTAATTTACTTCACTTTTCTAAATTTGGCTGCATATTTTTCAGACACTGTTCACCCCAGGGCTGATAATGGTAGCAATGGTATGCAGAAGAGGCCCAGGTTTTGATTTATTGCTACGGCAGCCAAAGTTACTGATAAATTTTGCACGTACCATAAGTGAGTGGGGTGTACTTGCAAAAACGGGTGGACACAACTGGTGACCAAAATTGACCAACTAAGTAGTCCATCATACATCATACATCATACACCATATAAAATTGGAAGATCATGAGGGTCTTGCTGTCTTCAACCGTGGCCAGCATCTGAAGAGGACCCTGCCTGTCTTGCCTGTGATCCTGGGCCTAGTTCCAGGCCCTGCATCCCTAAATTCAGTTCCATTTTACTGCTGAGTCCAGCCCAGGACTTCCAGGTACCTGCCTTGCAGTGGCTGGAGCACAGCCAGCTCCACTGCTGGCCATTGCTGCACTACCCCAGGAAATTCAAGATTGGTTTTGTATATTTTGTATTATTTTCTCTATTTATTAGTCACATTAGTAAAGCATTTTTAACTTTTCCAACTTTTCCAGCTTATAAGTCCCTTTTTCTCCTACTACCTTTCTTTAGTGGGGTGGGAAGGGAGTTAACAGAGACTGTCTGCCATGGTTTATTGTCGCCCTGCAGCAAACAGTCACATTGAGTTTGGTGCTCACCTGAATATCCCTGTGTTGTTGCATCACCGCATAAGGGCATACTTCATGTTTTCTTCTTCCTTTTTTTGTGCTGTATGACATGGCTTTATCAGACAAGACATTTATCAATGTCACAACCTGTTCAGGAAAGTCTAGGCCATAAGAAACCCAAATAGCAATGTATGCTGTGCGAGTTGCACACACCCTGAAGAGCTCCTGAGCTTTCAACAGGGCAGATGATGGCTCTTTAGCACCTTTTGTGCCATGCAGTGCCTGTCCCCACATACTTCCCCAGGGCCCAGTGACTCCAGTCATGTACGCATCCCACTCGCTGGGCAAGCAGGAGGGACAGAAATCACAGTCAACAGACAGGGTCCTCAGCCACCCAGATGCCCATATCCAGAGAAGCTTATGGACCACACTCATAATAACCAGAGCCAGGTCCAACCAGTCTATATAACAGGGCCCCTGCCAAAGATCCCCTTTGAGTGGTCTTCTCTGAGCAGCAGGATTGTGATTGGAGCCCTTCCCTTAGATCAAGGACACTGTCTAAGACGATGTTCTGGGATTGAGAGCCCTCACCTTCTTCTTGGTGAGTGATTATTTTATTCTGAATATATATGTGAGTGACCCCTGCCCCTCCCCCCAGGCAGGTGATTATTTCTTCTGGGTATCCTCAAGTGAAAGAGGTCACTTCTTAAAGTGTATGACTATGTGCATGCTGTGGATCATTATTCTTGTGTGGTCATATGGTAATAATATCCCAAAACTGTATACTGAACCTGCAGTTTGTTAAATGTTGCTGGAGTGCCAACTGATTTTGAATTACCAACCCACTTGCATTGGTTTCTGTCATTAGGTTTCCATCTGTTATTTGGTTTCAGTTTCAGTTCCAAATTAAAGTTGGTTTAAGCTTATTATTTGCTTGGAGTCGTTTTGGGGTGCCACTGTGACATATAAATAATACCATGGCATCACTATTACACAGAGCTACACATTGAACCAATTGTGTGAAAACAGTACTCTAGATGGATGGTTTAAAATATTTTGTTTAGGTTCAAATTTATTAATCAAAACCAAATTATCTACTCACTTTTAATCAGAAAAAAAATATGAAATCTTCCAAGGAATTCCCATAGAGAAATTTCAATTCAGAGAAGTCTTAAACCAAAATGATTCTATGATTCATTTGCTATTCCTTACCTAAGTGCAATTTCTTTGCCTAGCTCATAGGTATCATAGTACATAGTTATAAAAACAAAATAATTTTGAAAACTGTGATTGAAATTGTGGTTCTAGATTTTTATAGAACCTATTGAAGAGAGGAGGAAACCTCTGTCCATCTCTGGTGTCAGATTCTGCTCTGTGCTGGATGTCAGTGGAATTACACTGGTACTTGTGGGAGAAAGGGAGGCAAATGTCAAGCTGAAGGGATTTTAGGGACAGTAGAGTATAGTGCATCAGAAACTGTGGTCTATAAACATGTTATGGGCCAGACATGTCCTTGACAATGCAAAGGCCAAGATTTTCTTCTTATTTACTTTAAGTCTTTATAGGATTTTGAAGAACAATATCTGTCCCAATTTGCTTAGGAAAAGGATGGTTGTTAATTTTACTGAAAAATACATTTAACTTCAGTCTGTAAAATAGAACAAAAAACAATATCTTAGCTGATCACCAAAACTTAAATCACTGTTACATGTAATGTAAAGTTATACTATGTTACTGAAATATATTTTTAAAATTGGCAACCCCGTGTTTTCTTTTAGTCTTTCTGCAAAACACACAGGACTTAGGGAAAAAAAAAAAATGAAAATAAAGAAAGATTTTGGCAGAGGAACCTTGATTTGTTACTGTGTTTATTTTGAGAACAAGAGTTTATTTATTTATTTATTTGTTACTTTTTTAGCTGAACACTCTGAAAAACTTAAATTTCCCATTTGGTGTTTTTCTTCTTCATCATTTTTGGATGACAGTTTACCACATGACTCATCTGTTGACAGGGTCCCAGGATTCAGATGTCCTGAAGCTTATCCTGAAGGACTGCAGCCCCTGGGAAGGCCCCAGGCTGGAGCAGGAAAAAGTGTGAGGGGGAAGGAGCATCAGAGAGGAGCTGTTATGGGCAGCCCCCTGTTCGCATCCCGCCACACCACCCATACCTGTGGTTGTCTCATGGCCAGTGAAGTTTAACCCACCACACCATGGAACCAAGGATTTTTCAAAGCACTCAAGAATGCTTCCTGCTTCCAGATTTGAAGGTGTTGTTAGGCCTTGACCATACCATACACTAACCCTTATTTTATAGCAACTAGATTTCTACTCAAAGGAAGTAACGTATTCAATACATACAGGAGCTGTAATGCAGTTTAAAAGGATGCTGATCTGAATGACTATACATCTTGACCCTCGGGGCAAACATGCATTAAAAAGTAAGTCCGGGCACAAGCTCAAGTTGCTAAGCACTCTTTTATCTGACAAAACATTTTAACACACTCAGCATCCTAGATTGGTTCTAGATTACTTGACTTGAAGTTCAAAGATCACAAAAACTGATGACAGTAGATAATACCATAATCATAACAAACATTCTAATATGGAGTTTAGTTTTGATTGAAAAAAATATTAATGTATGTATTAAAAAATGTTTCAGAGAAGTTAAAACTACCACACATTTAATAAATGTTTAATAAAACCAAATAAACAATAAGATAAAACTTACAATCATCTATCCTAATTCTTCTGTAAATATTCAAGAAGGCCATTATTTTTGAGCATTATTTGTTATTATCACCATGCCATTGACAAATAATTATTGTGCTCAAAGAAAAAAGGAGCGTTTACAATGAAATGCTGACAAACATCCTAGCTGTAAATCTCAGGAGATCTGATTCATTTTAATATGGAAATTTAATTTAAAAAGTCTAATGCTGGATTTTGCAGTCTGTTATCCTGCATCCTAAGCACTTACAGTTTGACACAGATCAAATGTTTCATCAGTATTGTAGAAGAGATTGCCCTTATTTTAGTTCAGAAAGTAATGGCCTATTTGCTTAATATATGTATATTAGAGGTATTACCATTTCAATAAAACACTGGAAATTACACCTCTGCTAAAATATCCCTGAAAACACTGACTCACACCTGGGATATTATTCAGCCTGGATGAATACAGGGATTACAGGAAAGGGATTACTTGTTGCTCATGGCTAGCTGTGTGCCATTGGACTTTCTTCCTCTAATTCATATTGGATATGGCTATTCTGAGTGCAGGAATTGCTCTGCAACATGCTGCAGATGATTCGGATCCCTTCCTTAGCCAGGCCAGGTACTTGGTCAGTGAATGCATAATAGTGGTGGAAAGTTCCTCCCACCCCAAAGCTTGTCCCAGCAACCAGAATGGACTCTCAGTTCCCACAGTTACAATTGTATAATGATATAATTATGAGAACAGATTTCAAAATATGAATATTTTAATATAAATAATATAAATAGCAGCTTTCACCAAAGTAGTCAGTCACCTACATACACCTAGGAAATGGTCTCATCCAGCCTTCTTGTATTCAATTCTTTACTAAAAATGTCATGGTACCTTGTTTCACCATTCAAGAAAGACTAACAGGAAGGATCTGGTATACATGGAGTTTGTGTCAAATTCAGATCATTACCCTCAATGTCTATATTGCACCATGCAAGATCAGAGATACAAGCCAGCCACGCAGTCTTAGCAATGTCTGCATGACTACAGCTGCACACTGAAATGGAGGTCTGCTGGAGACTAAGATATCTTCACATGGAAATATTATCTCCCTGTAGGGAGCTCAGACCTTCTTTGGCTGAAATGGTGCTAGATGAAAACCTATGCCTCAAGGGACTGTCAGGTATTTCAGGCATCAGGATTATGTACCGAGCAATGAACGATAATCTGTGGCTCTTTTTGTGGGTACAGGAGAAGATGGTATTTATTTCCCCCTAAAAATTTTGAACTTTTTGAAGACATATCTTCTAGAAAGGACTAGATTTTCCTTGGAAATCAAAACTCTAGAGAAAATTTTTTTCAAAGAAACAGTGTTATTTGCATTCACAGCTTCATGAGGAGATATATATTTCATGAGGAGATGCATTAAAATATTCCTCTTTGACTGAATCTTTCAGTACTCTGTAGATTTTTAAGAAGTATCTTAAAAGAAAAACCAAGCATAGTTGTTCAGACATGCAGATAATATACACATCTTCATGGCATGTATCTTTTTCTGTATTAAGACAATCATTCATTTAAAGTAGATAGTCTATTATAATACAGGAAATCCTAGTGGAGGAATCATAATTAGCAATCCTGAGCTGCAGAGCCAAAAGAATAGTTTTGTATTCACATCAGTCAAGACAAATTTTCTTTCTTTGGGAGTCATTCTTTCCTCCTCTCTCTTTTCCTCATCATAAGCCAAACATTTACAAGCAGCTTGTTATCAGATGTGTCTAAAATACATGTATCCCTAAAGGCTAGCAGCTGATAAATTCTTTTCAATGTCTTATAGTAAAGGGCAGCTGCAGCAAGCAGCTGCAATTTGTTTGATATTGTTCATCAAGGTTTCATTATAAACAAATGGAACATAGCCAGAATGTGTGCATATCATCATCTTTGAATATTCTTGGTAGTATAGTGTAACAATTTTCATACTGGTGGATGAGATTACATAGAAAGCACCACTGTTTGACTGGGTAATAGGGTTTATACAAAAATATGCTAAGCTATCTCTTCGATTTAAGACTGCTTTTCACAAGTTTCCTTAAATTTTTTGAGTTCACATATTGCCATCTGAGGCAATATTTTTTACAGAAAGACTTAAATAAGAAGTCAGGACTTAGAGGAAAGAGTTTATTTTCCTAATGGGAAGCTTAATAAGAATATGAGCTATCTTAATGTCTTAAAAACCTTGCAACCAATATTAATGAATGCTGTTATCAGATTTTTCTGTCTGGATTTGCCTGTAGGCAAAGCAACCAGAGAAGGCATATTACAATAACCAGCTGGACTGTATAGTGATAGCATTGTGTAGTGTTTTGTAAAACTAAATCAATATTTCAAGAACAGAAATTTCACTACCTGAGATGGTAAATTGGTGAAATTCTACAGAGACATCTGCCAACAGATATTATATAAAAGAATATCTTTGATTCAATCATTGTTTCACATATGATATTATTCTCTTACTCTCCTATTTGATATATTTTTGTATGACAGACTTTACATATTTATTGCTCAAAAAGTAAAATTAACATTAAAAATATGTCATTTTCTTAAATGTACTGGCAATAAGTAAAGCAAGCATACTATCTGTTCTAAAAGGCATTTTGTAAAGACTGGGTACTTCAGACACAATTACTTTTTCTCTCTTCCTTTCCTTTCTTGTCCAAATCTTCACTTAATCTGTCTCCACCAACCTCCTCTTTATTTTTATTTTGGCTGGCACACATTCCAGCTTAATATGTCTATCACTTAACTACATTACTAATACAAAATTATGCATTACTAATGGACACAGATATAAGTTCCAGAGTAGCAGTAGATGTGGACGATGCAGTTATCCATTGGACATCCACATTTCTTCTGGCTTCAGCCATGACATCTTGTTGTACTCAGTATGATGGACTCACACAGCATTCATCTCCAAGATTCTTCCTGATAACCCACATGTGAAAATAAACTCTCTTTACAAGGCAAAATTGTCTAGATTCAGTTGTGTCAGTTTTGTCACAGAAAATCTAGTAATGGTATTTATGATTTTATCTGTTGCTACAGTTCTAGGTAAAGAAAGATCAGTAATGATTTCATAATTCTTCTCAAAAAAAGTTATTCAGGCTTGAAAGGCTTTTTGAACTGCATTCTTAAGTTTCTTTTTCCTGTGAAAGTGCTCAAAGTATCAAAGTGGAAAAATGTGCAATTCAGTCAGTGCTCTGCAAACATAAATCCTAAGGAAGTCCTCTTTTCTGCTAGTGTAAAACTCTTGTCCAAGTCTGTGTTCCAACAAAACTACTACACTCAAAGTTTAAAGCAGTGATTGATTAATTGATTGATTTACTGTTAACATTTGTGTCGTGACATAAATCAAAATGAGCTCTTCTCTGCCTAAGAGGATTTCAGAAATTATGTTTTCCAAGAGTAGCCTTTTGTTAGTCTACAAGTCACATGTAACAGATTTTTGTAATGTGATTTATCTCTGTATTTTTTTTTTTTTTTTTTTTTTAATCCATCAACACTTTCTTGGTGTAGATGCATAAATTATTCCACTATTGTCAGAACTTTTAGCTTCCAGATTTTTTTCTAAAACATAATGCTTGTACTGGCTCTTTGCTGCACATCTCAGCATATCACTCAGCACTGGTGAGGCTGCACCTTTAATGCTGTGTTCTATTTTGAGTCACTCACTACAAGAAAGACATTGAGGTACTGGAGAGTGTTCAGGGAAGGCAATGAAGCTTGTGAAGGGTCCAGAGAACAAGTCTTATGAGAAGCAGCTGAGGGAACTGGGGCTGTTCAGTTTGCAGAAAAGGAGGCTTAGGGGGGACCTTATAGCTTTTTACAACTACCTGAAAGGAGGTTGTAGCATGAAGGGTGTTGGTCTCTTCTCCCAAGTAGCAAGTGATAGGACAAGAGGAAATGGCCTCAAGTTGTACAAGGGAAGGTTTGGATTGGATGTCAGGAAAAAAATCCTCACAGAAAGAGTTGTGAAGTACTGGAACAGGCTGCCCAGGGGAGTAGCTTAGTCACCATCCCTGGAGGTGTTTAAAAGATCTACAGATGAGATTCATAGGGATACGGTTTAGTGCCTGAGTTAGGTTCATGGTTAGACCCTATGATCTTTAGGGTCTCTTCCAACCAAAATGATTCTATGATTATATGATTCAATATTTTATCAATATCTCCCCATACACACTGAAGCCTGTATTAATCATTTGACTTGAACCTTCCTCTTGTCTTCTTAGTCACCGGGCATGTTTTGAATGTTCTGCAAATGTTTTGTTAGCATTCAGGCTGCTGGTATAACAATGGGCCTGGTTTCGATAGCTTTTACAACCCATACTATCCCTTTACCTAGAAATGTCATTTTTCAGCACTCAGCGTTTCACCTTATGTTGATGATGCCTAGAGAAAAAGATATTACAGTATTTGTCAAATGCCCCAACATCTGCTTTGAGCACAGGCAAATGTGTTTCTAAATACATTCCTGTATTCCTGTCTGTTCTTAATACGACTTTCTTTCCTAAGTTATTCTTTCTCTAAGTTGATGTCTGAAAACATTTTAAGGACATCTGGTTACACAGTTTCTGCAAGGAGGATGAGAATCATCTCACACTTGAGATGACTCTTTAAAATTGTGATACATTTATCCCTCCAGTGATTTCAACCAGATACCAAAAACATCTGTTGGGATTAGTTTCCCACTTGATGGACCAGCAAAGTCTTTTTGATAATACTCACTGGATTATTCAATTTCCTCAAATATTTCATGCAAGATTTGAATGTGTTCATGGTCTTTTCAAATGCCAGACTCCTCGACATTTGCAGAAATCATTAAGGTGTTATTCGGTTATCCTAGATTACTCAGTAATCTCATAAAAGTGCTTCATTGCTTAGGAATTAAACAGTACTTATTGTAAAATTCTGTTTTAGACTTGCGGTCTGAATATTTTTGTTTGCTGCCTCTTCTATCGACTGATGTATTGCACTTCTCCAGTTTGAGCCAATGAGCTTCCAAGCTGAGTAGCTAACAAATACATCCATCATCTCTGCATAGTCATGTAGTAAATAAGAGACAGTGACAGTTTGCACTATATATCAAAATTCAGGGAATCATGGCATGGTTGGGTTTCACACAGAGCATCCACACTCTCTTCTCACTTTTCATAAATCTAAGCAGAATGTCAAATCAGTGTAAGAAGTCCAAAATAGTGAAAGGTTTCCATTAGCATCCTCTCTTTGATGACTGAGGTGCCCTTCAAACAGATGCTTTGTGAAAATGAGTAATTATAAAAGACTTAATCAAAAAGCACTTAGCTGATGTTATCTCAAGCACTGCTGATACATTTAAGTGCATCTTCCAAGTGGGCAACATCAGCAGTGTAATTATCTTGTAGTCACGGAGAAAAATCACTGCATGTTAATGCAAGAAGTTTTTTTTATACAGCTTCAGAATTTACATGTTCTTCCATGGCTGGTTCATGAAAGCTGATAGAGTGGGATTATTTCAGCATAATGAATAGTGGAACAGACAGAATTTCCTGTCAAAGATCACTAAACCAGCACCAAAAATCAGCAGTAGAATTATCTCATAAACCAAATCTGGGATTATTTTGCTATGGAAGCAGGCAAACAAAGGAAATCAGTATGTGTTTTTTGTTGGTTTGGTTTGGTTTTTGTTTTAGTTTTCCACTGTTCCAGGCATTATATTGACAATGTTCTTTTACTGTAATGGAAATGGAGAAAGTTCAATACTTTCTGAGCATTTTAAAAGGACAGAAACAATATGGTTGTATTGATTATTCTGTACTTACTTTTTGCACTATTTGCTACTGTCTTTCTGGATGCTGATCCAGTAAAAACAGACAGAAAAGCAACTTCCCCTACATGAGGCAGCAAGGGGGCATGGGCTTAAACTCTGCCAGGGGAAATTTAGGCTGTATATTAGAAAGAAATTCTTTACAGAGAGAGTGGTCAGGCATTGGAATGGCCTGCCCAGGGAGGTGGTGGACTCACCGTCCCTGGAGGCTTTTAATCTGAGATTGGACATGGCACTTAGTGCCGTGATCTAGTAAATAGACTGAAGTTGGACCAAGGGTTGGGCTTGATGATCTCTGAGGTCTTTTCCAACCCAGTCGATTCTGTGATCCTGTGTGATTCTTTAATCAGACTTGTCAATTTTATTCCAAGCTGTTTCTTTGTAGAAAATGTTTAATATTTGTTGTAGAATGAAAGGGTTGTATCTGTTCCTTGGATAATTCAATGTCATGAACAATATTCTAGATGTTTCAGTGTTCAGGGTGTTCAGAATGTCCTTGAATGTTCACAGTTTGCATATTCAAAACAAAATCTTTTTCATTCTATGATATTTTTACTCATGAAGTTACAGAATCCTGAGGAATATCAATATTTATTTTATGTAAATTGATAAACTGATTATTTTCTCTGTCCTTATGACAGTGTTGAAAAAAAGCATGTAGCTGGAGTACTTATTGAAATTTTATTCAGTTTTTAGGGGGAAGGAGGCCATGAATCATTCACACTTTGTACTTAAATGTCGTCTGTCAACTATAAACTTATTTTACTTATAATTGCTTGTATGTCTGCTATTTTTGATTTGGATACTTTTAACTCCATCTTCTCTACTTTAAGCAAGTTTTCTTAGAGAAGCAATAATTCGTTGTTGTTGTTGTTGTTTTTTGTTTGTTTGTTTGTTTCAACAGGAGATTGTGTAGAATGCCTGTAACCTTCCTTCTAGTTTAAGGTGTATATTCTTGGATATTTTTTTTAATTCATCGGCTTTCATATATCTTCTAAATAACATTCACCCTTCTGTGAGATCAGTAATTCTTAGTATTTTCAAAATAGGAGATTATTTCTGATGAACAAAACCATTTCTTCTCAGACAGTGTTTTTCAGAATGTTGACTTCTTCACTGCTGGTACACAAATGTTCTTTTTGATGAGAAAGAGCTTCTTGAACCAACGAACTCTTTACTGTGCAAGTTGAGGAACTCATCTACCTTTTTCTTCATTATGCAGATTTGCCTGTCTCCATCTGCACATATTTTCTTTAAGTAGGTTCTTGTTTGTATTCCTTTCATTTAGGTAGCTGCTTTTCTTAGTCTAAACATCTGTCTCTCATATTAAATCACTTGGAGCCTAGCTGACTTTCTCTAGTCAGTGTCATTTCATACTTGCACTTTTGACAGAAGAGTATTCAAAAGTGGGTTAATGTGGCTTACTGTTTCTGATATCATATCTGCATTATTTCTCCCTTGCTGAAGTTTTCAGTAGTGCCAGAACTGGAATATGACTGTGAATTTTAGAAGAGGATGTAATGTATTTATGTCCTAAAATGACATTCAATTGACATATGAATCTTCTGAATTTCTGTCAATTATTTGTGTCTTTCACACACATTTAGAAGATATATATAGGTTCTATCTTTAATGTCTCATTTCATAGATGAGATGCATGCTTCAAATTTGCAATAAAATATTGCATTGATTATGACTTACATTATGCAAATGAGAGAGATAGTAGCAATATATAAAAAACCCACGCTTGTGTTGTGACATCAAATTTTAGTTCACATAAAATAGAAACTCTGTAGACACAAATAATTCTCCCTGACTTAGAGTTTGCCACTTCAAATGATAGCTTTTATGATTGCTTCATTGCCTATAGCTCTGAATTAGAGAGCTAGAAATGGTATAACAGTAATGAAAGTATATTAACATATCCAATCCAAAAACATGTTAACAGAAGCAATAACCCTCCTCCTGAACAATTCCTGGGATGATATTCTTAAAATCAATTTATTTCTCATGGTCTAAATAATTATATAAAAGCTGCAAAAACTACTTCCCTGAATCTGAGCACTTATATATCATTTCATTACATACTGGAAAGAAAATAGGTTCAGGTAACATAGTTTTCCCTTTTGCTTGTCACCTGTAAAATGAAGGGATAGTTTTCTGAGCATTGAAGTAACAGGTATTTTACTGTTTGGCCCAATTAGAATTCGTGTTGGAAGAACAGTTCTATTTCACAACAAATATGTTTTTCATATCCTAAATTATTGGTTTCTACCTTCCAAACATATTATTGTACAAAGATGTCACTTTTCCCTGCAATAAGAATTATAGAAGGTAAGAGAAGATGTTTATATGGTACGAAGGAAAACTATCACTAAAAGGGACCTTACCAGTTACCAAGACTGGTAAGAGTGCAAATGCCTAAACAAAAGATTTAGGCCTATTACACTATCTGCAGATATATTATAAAGCCAGGCTTTTCATAAAGTCTTCAGAAACTGCTTTTATTTGCAACTTCTCTTTTCTTGGGGACAAAAACCAACCAAACAAAAATGATCAAAATATGTTTGCCCTACTCTCTATTTGTTTGAATTTCTTGACTCTGAACGTCACAGATTGAATGACGTGCTGTTGGTGACAGCCCTGCAAAAGCTTAAGGCTTTTGCTACTGTAGGCTGGAAATGTAAGCCCATAGTGAGAGCTGCCAGGAGCATCAGGCCTCCCTGCAGACAGCAGCTGACACACAGCAGTTCCCTGAGGAACAGGAGCCACAGAACAAGTCTCATGCCTTTCTTCTCACAGGGCTCTGGCATTAATATTTTTTGCAACTCCTGTTTTGCACTATCTGGCAGCCAGCTTGCTTTAATCAATCACTTCTTCTTTTGCCTGTGTGTTAAGCTGGCACTGAAGTGGAACTGTACATTTGTGGCAGTAAAATAGCAAGACAGGTCTATTTGGTTAAGACTTAGTCTGGGACAAGTCACAGACAATTGGAACATGAACTGTTGAAAGTATGTGTATGTACAGGGTGATGAACTTCAGTCAACTAAGCTACAGAGACAGTTCATCCTTGACAGCTTTCTCATAGCTGAGTTTCCAAATTAAAAGAGGTCATGAGCAACTGCCAGGGGCAAGGAGGTCAACCACAAAGTGGGTTCTTTTAGTTATCCCAGGACGTGACAGCAAAGAGCAATCCATAGGTTAGTTATGCAGAAGAGGAGTACAAGACCAATCTAACTTAATAGGGGAAGAAATTCTACATGGAGATCTTCAGGAGGTAGCCATGAGAAGGTAGCCATGTACTATCTCTTTGGTATTTAGATCTGACATTAACCCACAGCTTCCATTGAAGTAAAGAGAACCTTACATAATATGATTAAAAAAAAAAAAAAAAAAAAAAAAAAAAATCCAGTCATATATTTTAGGCAATCAACTAAAAAGTGTGATTGCACATCCTTTTCCTTCCAGACAAAATGTGATAACATACGGCCTGCCTTATTATTGCTTCATTAGTCACTATTTTATTTGATCATTAATAACACATAAAAGGAAATGAAGACTTAATACTTTGTACCTACTTTCACATAACATGTGAGGTAGCAGAATGATAATGTTTGGTTACTATCTCCATGATAAAGTTAACAAGCTCATATAAAATTCTAAATCAAGAAAACAGACTGTATCAGCAGCTGTTTGTATGATGTAATATACTCCAAGAACATAGAAATGATTCATGAGGATATTATACAAGGCTGTTAGTGTCATACCGGTCAAGAGAGGTGTAAATGTATCTGAAGAAAGGATGAAAAAAACCTAAAAGGAATGGAACAGTAATGGAAAATTTGCATATTATTTGAGAAAACAGAACTAGTGTAAGCTAATTCAGGTGAACCTTTATGCTTTCACTTATGGTACCTTCATAACTCAGCCTTTAGAGAACAGGCTTAGCTCTCTGCTGGTGACTTGCATTTGGAAACTAAACTAATTCATATGTTCAATGCAGAAGCTTATTTTATACAAGTGAGATTTGCAACTTTTCACATTATATGTTTGAATCACTAATTGCTAATTGCAGATTCCCTCACGGTTCTTTTCAGTGACATATTTGTACCAGGCACTGAAAGATTACATCGAGAACATCAATTGGTGCATAAATATTTATGAATACTTAAGTGGAATAATCAAGTGTAATAAACTCTCCAGAGATACTGCTGGTATCTGAAGCAAACTTTAAGAATCATATAATGTGTACATATGTACTATAAAAAAGGTTAACATTTGCTTTGCCAGAGTCCCTCTCTTATTAGATGAATTAATTTGCTTTTGAGATTTCCAAACAATCTTTCCACTTAAAACACTTTCTGAGGTGGGGAAGAGATCTCTAGGCTAGTAAGAATAATTTTATTCCCAGTTCACTTCCTGAGAGATAGAAATGGCAGCTAGGTGGTGACTTAAAATTTTATAGCACTGCACACTTTTTCCTTCAGAAGTACAGAGCTCCTTTAATTTCTTATGGTTCGATCAACAGCAGAGGATAGTAGGCAGCCCTATTCAGTGTGCTACCTCCGCACAATAGTACACATCTACAAGGCACCTTGTTCCACCCTATGAAGAACGATATTTGCCTTTCAAGTGGAGAAGCTTTATACAATGAAAAGTGTAGAGAGTTGTTTCCCATTCTTGTTTCCCTTTAGAAGGATAGCAAGTGATTTCTACTGGATATCTAGAAGAATTTTATGTTGTTGATAATTGTGTAAAGTTGCTCTGTTTCTTTCCTTGGACACCGGAAGGCTGTGCTGCCATTCACCAAGACCTGGACAGGCTAGAGAGTTGAGCAGAGGGGAACCTAATGACATTCAACAAAGACAAGTGTAGGGTCCTGCACCTGAGGAGGAATAACCCCATGCACCAGTACAGGTTAGGAGCTGACCTGCTGGAAAGCATCTCTGAGGAGAAGGACCTGTGAATCCTGATGGATGACAGGTTGACCATGAGCCAGCAACGTGCTCTTGTGGACAAGAAGGTCAGTATTATTCTGGGGTGACCAGCAGGTTGAGGGAGGTTATCCTCCCCCTCTACTCTGCCCTGGTAAGGCCACATCTGGAGCACAGTGTCCAGTTTTGGGCTCTCCAGTTTAAGAAAGACAAGGAACTAGAGAAGACAGTCCAGTGGAGAGCAACTTTCTTTCAAGGAAAGGCTGAGACAGCTGGCTCATTTTGGCCTGGAGAAGACTGAGAGGGGATTTTATCAATGCTTATAAATATCTCCAGGGCTGGTGTCAAAAAGATGGGGCCAGATTCTTTTCAGTGGTGCCCAATGGGCACGAACTGAAACACAGGAAGTTCCATCTGAATGTGAGAAGAAACTTCTTTACTTTGAGGATGACAAAACACTGGAACAGGCTGTCCAGAGAGATTGTGGAGTCTCCTTCTCTGGAGATATTCAAAACTTGCCTGGATAAGATTCTGTGCAGCCTTCCCTAGGTGAACATCCTTTAGCAGGGGGGGTGGACTAGATGATCTCCAGAGGTCTCTTCTCACCCCCAACCATTCTGTGCTTTTCTGATTCTGTGGCTGAAAATGAAGTATTAATTACAAAATTTTATATCAGAATGTCTCTGACAATTCACTGGCTGCTAGGAAGCACAATTACAGGAAACAGGTATATCATAGTGTATGTAAAATACAAAAAACTGATTCTGCATCGTGATGACATTCATGAACAACTTTATGGAAAATTAAGCTTTTTATGTATTTTGCCAGGAGCAAAGAGCTGGAATGCAGATATAGGCAATCCCACAAATTCACTGCCAGCATGCTTAGCCTCCTTAATTCATTATTTTAATACTCCAGGCATTCCAGAATCTTTCTGTTTACTTGTTACCTTCAGACCTACCTACTTTTACAGCTTGACAGACAAAGCTGTAACATGTCTGCCTCACTGGAAATACAGCATTATCCTAAGTCCCTGCCTTTAGGCTTTGTCATCATCATTCCTGAATGACAACTTTGTCTATGGGCTTGAACTATAGTCCCTTACATTGCTAGGCTTAAAGGACTCATATGCTAGACTTTAAATCTAGCAGTATGACTTTTGGGACTGATTAAAATTCTGCAAGTTATTCCCTCAAGCCTTTTTGTAGAGAGACTGGAATTTTCATTCCAGAAACTGACATTTTCCCCCTCCACCCCAATCCACAAAATCTTCCACGGATTAAATATAAAACTAGAAACTCATTTGACTTACATGTGTTACTAACCATGGTCTCAGGGCTTTGAGAGTGTTGATTTATTTATTTATTTATTTATTTATTTATTTATTTATTTATTTAATTATGATACATAACAAAGCTGCTGGTCCAAATATCTGGATTCAATTTTGACAGTTCTAGGCTATGATCCGGCAATGAACTCAATGACAGAGATCATTGCAAAAGTCAAGGATCAAGAATTGACACAAAGTAAAATCTAAACAGATCACGGTCAGTGGTGTGTATGCACCTAATAACATATTCATGTGCTTATATCCTATTAGCTGTTATTTAATGCTGAAGTGATTTGCTGAGTTTGTCCCTGGAAGATTAGCATTTCAGTTCATACAAAACTATAAGCACCACAGGATGTTTCCACTAGTCTTACAAGAAAATGGTAAAATATTGTCATTTTAAATGAGCCAGATCACTATATAAAATAAAACGTAAAAATGTTGAGGTTATTCATGGTAATCACATAATCCATTTTGCACCACATGCCCCTGATGTAGTTCATGTTAGCAGTTATTATAGGTAAGGTACACAGAGGAAACTGTCATTGCTTGTGCTATCCCTATTCACTGAATAGGAGACTTTGGCATCCAGAGCTTGGTCTTGCATATTTCATCACTGTTAGCATAGAGATAAATAAAAAGAGTTCTGATGTTCCATTTTGATTTTTATTTCCAAAGGCATTTCATAAAGCTCTGTAATGTACATTCACCCAATGATACTGATTCTCTTTAAATACCTTTCAATATTAGTAGTGACATGGTAATATTTTTTTTCCTCGGTGATAAATAATCAGCTTCAATGTCAATTATTTTGACTCCGTTTTGTGGGAGGATGTATAACCAGGCATAGTTAGATACTTAATTACAGAACAGATTCGTATAATTGCATACCTTTATTCTATTAGTACGTATACCTAAATAACAACAAATGTATACTTCTAACTCTTTATATAGAATATGTTGCTTTAAAACACATTGAATGTGTTGCTTTAAAAGAAAGGAAAAGAACTACTTACTAAGTAGGCTTTTAAACCGTCATTTAATTTTCCTTTTCTCTTGAGCCATAAAATAACTCATGAAATATGAGATATCTAGTATGACTAATTAATCCCCATCTGATGTTTTTACTAATATTATTACCATATTAATTATCTAATTACTCTAACATTGCCAATGGTAATAAAATGAAAGCAATAATGCAACCATTCTTGTTGAATCATAGCCTGGCAAACTTCATTGCATTTAAAGTGTTTCAGAAACAACACACAATTCTGGGGACAGAAACAATGTAAGAGTTGCACCCTATATCAAATTTATTTGCTTGATAACAACAGAAAGTATAAAATGCAAAACAACTGCAAGGTAACATGCTTCTTATACTGATAAGTGTAACTTTGGATATTGATATTCCCTTTATCAACTACGAAAACAAACAGGTACAAAATTATAATTTTATTTATAAGACAAGAAGGAAACGACTCAAAAATTCAGCATATTGCAATTGAATATAGGGGTAGGTGGATGAATACATATCAGTTAGGTAATGAGATATTTTTGTGATGGATTTTTTAAAAGACTGTCAAATCAGGATATTTTTCAAACTACTGAATGAATTAATGGCACAGTTCTTGCTACAGTTATATTTACAGATTATTAATAATGATCACTATATATGCAAGACTTAGTCTTTTATCCTTATGTTCTGAATTATCTATGAATACTCAATAACACAGGGCTGATGTGTAGTTGTTAACAACTGCTGATGATTCTTGACACTTTTAGTGACTGACACCCAAGTGATCAGGAGTGTTCTTCGATTAGAGGGCAAAACCAAAGTGTTTTTGTTGTCTTCTCTGATTTTCTGCACTTATATCTGATGTTTTTATGCCACTTTCCTCTGCCCAAAAGGGGAATCTACTCTGTTCCCATACTGCTTATCTAGTTTCCTTTGCTTTGCCACTTGTCCTTTTGTGTATCCAGTGTGTCATATTTGCACTCCTTGTACAAAGCTTTTCTCTGTCTTGAACTTTTGTGTTAACTGGATGCCCTTTACATGCCATTACACCCCTCTTTGCTTGCCTCTTTGGTGGTCATTACTTAGTGAAATCCTTGTGCGTTGTGTCTGACTATACCATGATACAAAATGTGAGCAAGGTGTTGTTAAACTATTTAAGTTTCACAGAATCACAGAATCACAGAATGTTGGGGATTGGAAGGGACCTCAAAAGATCATCTAGTCCAATCCCCCCGCTGGAGCAGGAACACCTAGATGAGGTTACACAGGAAGGTGTCCAGGTGGGTTTTGAATGCCTCCAGAGCAGGAGACTCCAAAAGCCCTCTGGGCAGCCTGTTCCAGTGTTCTGTCACCTTCACTGAGAAGTTTCTTCTCATATTTAAGTGGAACCTCTTGGCTTCCAGTTTGAACCCACTACCCCTTGTCCTATCATTGGAACCTGGCTCAATCCTCGTGACACTCACCCTTTAAGTTTGCTTATAATCAGATTAAAGGCAAGTTAATATTATGTACATACCTATCAGCACACTTTTAATTTGTAGATGTTTTAGTCACAAGGGCTAGGAAGCAGAGTGTCAGCTCATGTTGTTTGTGACTGGAAATGATTACCTTGACCTTTTTCTATGGTAGTCATGAAAATCATGTTTGGTTAACTCACCTCAAAGAATAATGAAGCAGTGTTTACACACATTCAGTGTCTGAGTTCTGAAATATAAAATGATTTTATTTTACCAGAGTGTTGGCAAAATAAAAAGGATAGGAATAAAATTTTAAAACATCACTTTTCTTTCACTAACAAACATTTGTTAAAACCTACTTCTCTGTCTATCTTCAGAATTTCATTAACAGACTTGGTTGTAGTTTTAAACTTGTAGAGATAGAGAGCCTTGCTGATGAGTTCAGATTTCTGGCCTAATAATCTAAACTGAGTCCATGAATATAGTCTGTTTGGTGCAATCCCACAAAAAGTGAGCGAATCAAATTGAGACTTGTCCTGCTACCAGTTATGTTTTCATACAATCTTCACTCAGTACCCTGTCCAAGAAGTGCCCTAGCTGTGTTCAAAGTGCTCATACATAAAAAAAAAAAAAAAAGCTCACTACAGTGTTAAAGGATTGAGACTGTAAAAAAATGTTCATTGTTTACTTCTCAATTTCATTGCTCTTCTCTGAAGCAACCTGAATCTCAGCAGGACCCCCTGAAGTGGGTATAACACATTATCAGCATAAAACACATGCACTACATTAGTCATGCTACAGTGGCATTTAAACTGTGCTTGCTTATCTTAAGAAAAAAAAAAAAAAAAATCATAAAACCTACCTTAAGCTTTCCCAGAACTTTCTCCTTCTAGCTTTTGTCCTCAAGTCCACCTTTATTATCTTTTTTCCTCAGGTGCTTGCTCCAGCTGGCTGATAATTCTAGGACTGTTATACAGCCTCCACAAGCACATGGCAAAACTTGCTCTAAATGAAATATTTTGTTTCAGTTTGTGTTCTATTCTTGTGGACAGCTAAAGGAAAGTCTTTGAATACGAAGTGTTGTTTGCCTTCACTATGTTCTTTAAGATACCCTGAAAGATAGTTTCTGTGCTAATGAATGCATTCATCTGAGGGCACCATGAAACAAAACACCACAGGAATGCAGAAAGCAGCTTATTTGACTTTTCTCTCAGGTAACGTAGGTGAAAATATGGGGAATCTTGACTACTTGTTTCTGCAAAGCTACTTTATATCCTTGTGAGGTGCCACAGTTGAATCTCATTCGTTTACAACAATAAGAATTATTTGTGAACACATTTAAGAACCAGAAAGTAATGGAAGTTAATATAGTTTTACATTAGAAGCTACGCAGATTGTGTATTTACAAAGTATTTAATCCTTTAATCAATTATTGTATTGTTTTGCACTTTGAAAGTTGGTATTAAAATACACTTCTCTTGAAAAGTAGAAATGTCTTACAAAAATGTATATATTATCTTCTTTTCTCTACCTTAAAAATGAAAAAGCTATTACCCATACCATATGGGCATTTCCAGAGGAGCTTCATTTTCACTTACCAGTAGTATAGTAGATGCAAATTGATTCAAAGGTGAAAAACTATACTACAGTTAGCAAAGATATTTCTCAAACTTGCATATCTTGAATGTCAGCTCCATGTTATTAATTTCAGTTCAAAGGATGTCTAAAATGCTCTTAAGAAAGTTCTTTGACTTCTTAGATGACATTTGAGGTTAAAGTTTTTCTTGACTGCCTGTTACTGAGCAATGTTTTTATGTTTGCCAATAAGATGAATGTAGATACATGCCATGTGTTGGTTGATTAAAGCTCTTTACATTTCCTGGTATTATGTAGAATGCAAAAATATGTTTAGCAGATTGAGTGGGAAAATTGAGCTATTACTAGAACTGTTCAGCAGAATAATAGTTACTTTCAAGTTAAACTTTCACTTTTCAATGTACTTGCCAAAGAAGGCCTGTAACTATTACCATGCCATGTGAGAAGCCTTTCCCTCCCAACTGCGTTACACCAGAAGAACACCCAGAAGATGTCTCACGGGGTTGGACAAGAAGTCCATTTAGCACAGTAACCAGTGTCCAACAATGGCAAAGAAGATGTCACTATAGAGAGAATACAATCTTGGAGGCTCTGCACAGCCTGTTCTCATAAAACTTAACACTCTCCACCATTGTTGGAGAAGAAATGTCAGAGGACACATACATATCTGCCTTCTCCTTTTACAACCTATTTATGAGCCTGTTATCCATGAATTTGCTTAAACACTTGCTGAACCTGCTGATGCTGTCTACCTTCAAAATTTACTGTTGCAACAAGGTCCAGAAGATTGCTTATTATTACATCAAGTATTTACTTTTCTGTTTTAAGCCAATCTCCTATTAGTTTCCATTGCTCTCTAGTTTTACTGTTATATTTTTCATCTATTACTCAAATTCTGATTTTATAAATCTTAATCCTATCCCTCTCAGCTGTGTCCTTTCAAAAGTATCTTAGCCTTTTAGCTTCTCTTTGTAAAGCAGATGCTTCATCCACATGATCATTTTGACTGTCCTTCCCTGAAACATCTAAAACTCTTCTATACCCTTCTTGGATCAGAATTGTACACGTTACTGAAGAGATGAGCAAAATCAGGTTTTATTCAGAAGAAAAAAAAATACAAGCCAGCTCTCAAATAACTTCCCTTGCCAGTGGTCATGAGAACCTCTTATTAATCTCATTACTAGTTAAACACATAATAATGTTGAATGAAATCCAAGAATTTCTAATGACTCCGAACTCTTCAGTCCTTCTCACACTAACCACACAAAGACTCATATGTATCTGTGATCTCTTTTTTCTCTGGAGTTTTTAACTATTTATCTGAAAAAGCAGTAGCAAACTCACCACATATTGCAAGTCTACCAAAATCAGTTTGTTCTGTATACTTCAGTGTCATAAAAAGCCCTCTGACAGAGACTGTCCAGTGACCAGTTCCTCTTTCCCTGGGGATGGTGCCTTTTCACAATCTGAGAAGTATCACTTACCCACAAGACTAAACAAAAACTAAGCTAAACTAACTAAATCAAAAAAGCTGTGAATTCACTTAGCAGGTATATAAGATATCTGCAACCAGAAACAGGGTAGTAAGTGAATCTAATCTTAACTACTCCAGGCATCTTACTTAGCTGCTCCTAGGTTAGGAGCCCAGACTCCCTAGGTAGTGAAGGATTCACTGAACTCAAGGCAAATCCCAGCTTCAACAGTGGGAGTGACCCTGCCTGTCAGTATGACCAGCTCTTCCTTCTGGAGCAGGTTCAGACCAGAGGAGAGACTGGTTCTTCTTTACAGGATAGGTATGCTCTCAGATCCAGTAAACACTCACAGATTGAAACCACTATCAGTAGCAAATCTTTGCTTGAGACTTCTTTGTTATAATGCCAAATTCTGCTTCTGTACACTGATGTAAATCCAGAGTATCACACACAATAAACTCACAGAGAGCAGAATATGATCCCTGTTTTTAATTACCTGGTGGTTTTTTTCAGTGAAGACAGCACAAAAGCCCTCACTATTAAATATGACCTTTATATTTTTTCTGAGTTTATGAATTAAGATCTTCTCCTCCAGTAGTTCCAGCTATCTGTAAATTATTATATGACTGAAAAAAAATATTTCTAAAACCTTTGAATTCATTTAGAAGAAACTCATTAAATCTTAGATGACAAGGGTGTTGTATCCATGAGGGTAGATGCAACCTGGAAGTTGAGCCTAGAGCAATAGCACACAATGCACTTAATTGTTTTCTATAAAAAACCTTTTCTAAAAGGAGATAATAGGTCTGTTGTCACTTTCAGAACAGTTCTTGGAGGCGGAGTGTCTTGAACTGTCACAAAATATTGAATCCATCTTATCTATTAACAGCTTAGGGAAGACCATTTCCAGAATGCAAAAGTTTGAGACTGGAGTTCACTTCTCAGAGTTACAGCTTTTAATGGACTGACTGTCACTGATAAGAGAATGATGGAGCAGCACAATGTTCTTGCAATCTCATTAGCTGGATGTATTGTGTGATGTTGAAATTACCAACCTACAGAATACTAACACACATCAGCTGCAAAAGACTGCAAGATAAAGCAATTTAAAGTTATACATGAAGCTTTAATACCCTAGCTGTTTATCTGGAACAACAGTTTACAGTGGTTTATTTTATTTTTTTTTATTATTTTTTATTTTATTTTTTTTAGTATTCTGTGCTTACCTCTTTTAGGATACAGTTTAGGTGGCATTAATAATACACCCCTCCAAAAAAAAAAAAAAGCCAAACAAAACACACCAAAACCAAAAACTAAAACAAACAACAAGCAATCAACAACAAAAACAACAACAAAATCCTACAAACCAGCAAAAACAAAACCCAAACACCTCAATAAAAATCAACCAACCAAAAACCCTGCAACACAAACAGAAACAGAATATTTCCTGGATGTACTTTCTTGTTCTAATTATACACTTTTTTACCCTTTTTTTTTTTTTTTTTTTTTTTTTTCCCTTATGCCAAATATTTCAGTAGTGCTGACAGTGGGATCAAGTGCACCCTCAGCAAATTTGTGGATGACACCAAGCGAAGTGGTGCAATTGACACTCCTGAGGGATGGGATGCCACCCATAGCAGCCCTGCAAAGACTTGAGGGTCCTAGTGGATGAAAGATTGGACATGAGCTGGCAATGTGTGTTTGCAACCCAGAAAGCAAATTGTATCTTGGGCTGAATCAAAAGGAGCATGGTCAGCAGGATGAGGGAGGTGATTCTGTCCCTTTACTCTGCTCTGGTGAGATCCCACCTGGAGTCCTGCATACAGCTCTGGAGCCCTCAGTACAGGAAAGACATGAACCTGTTGGAGAGGGGCCAGAGGAGGCCACAAAATTGATCAGAGAGATGGAATATGGTATGGAATACCATACTTTCCTATGAGGAAAGGCTGAGAGACTTGGGGCTGTTCAGCCTGAAGGAGAGAAGGCTCCACAGAGACCTTGTTACAGTATTTCAATGTTTAAAAGTAGCCTATAAAAAAGATAGGAACAGACTTTTTAACAGAGTGTGTTATGATAGGACAAGGGGTAATGGTTTTAAATTAAAGAAGGGCAGATTCAGGCTAGACACGAGGAAGAAAAACAATAAACACTCAAATATTTATGTTTTTTTACTTTCAACCACTTATCCTAGAGATGTATAAAGTGGGGTAAACCAGACATTTCAGTCCATAGAATGATAGAATCAGAGATTGTCCTGGGTTAGAAGGGACCCACAAGGATCATTGAGTCCAACTCCTGTCCCTGCATATGACAACTCCGCAGTTCACACCATGTGTCTGAGGGCATTGTCCAGTTTCTTTTTGAATACTGACAGGCTTGGGGCCGTGACTACCTCCCTGGAGAGCTTATTCCAGTTCTCCACCACCCTCTGGGGAAGAACCTTTTCTTAATGTCTAACTTAAACCTCCCCTGGCACATTTCTTGACATTCTCTCAGGTTTTGTCATTAGTCACACCTGTCCCTCCTCGCCTCAGCCTCCTCTTCTCCAGGCTGAACAAACAGCTCCTCACTTGATTTGTTCAGCCTGGAGAAGAGGAGATGATACTTTGTGATTAAAGATACTTTGTAGCTAATGATTAATGATACTTTGTAATTAATAACTAAGAACTGTCTGTGATGGTCTTGTCTCTGCAGTAACTTTTGTTCAATTTTGTGACAGGCTAGTGTATGTTGTTGAGGACTTTTCTCCTATGGTCTTGTTGTATCTCCTCTTTCACAGATATGTGCAAGTAGATCTCTGTGGGGTTTCTAACATGGTCAAGTGCTGTTTTGAAACAGGTAATTTTTAAGTCAGCCATGCTCTCTGTAGGTGACCCCGCAAGAGATTATAAGCATGTGACAGCAAATTTATTTTGAAAGCCTTGTAGTACATTGCCTCTGGGGCCAGCTCAGAAATCTGCAAATACTAGCTTTGAGTTTCTATATGTAACAGCATCAATTGCAGACATGCATGCTTATCTGCATGTCACTGAACTGTAAAAATATAACCTTTTTTTTTGTAACACAGGTGACTATGATACAGAAATGGAAAAATGCTGCACTGAAATTAGTGTAATCAAACATGAGGGTACACCAGAATGTATCAGAACACACAAATAATTTTTCCTTATAAAGCTAGAGCTGTGGAACAGCAATTCAATTTTTCCTTTAGTTCGCAAGTGCAGAACTGGATGTTCTGTGTCAGTGCCAACAAAGGACTCTAAAGCTTTACTTTCTAGATTAAAATTTCTCTACCCTTTGATTTAGAGTGAGGTGACTATCTGCCTCTGTTTTCTAGATCATTCTTTGGAATGTCTGGTGCTTTTGCCATCAAAACCAGGATGCTGAACCAAAAATCACCACCCTGCTCCAGTACAATATTTCTGCTGGCATTTCTAATGTAATAAGAATTTGTTAGAATAATTTGTATTATTTGATGCTAGAATTACCAGCAGAATATAGGTCTTCAAATAATTGCTTATAACTTTTTTTTGGTTTGGCTTGGTTTTGTTTGTTTGTCCTTTTTTTTAACAAAGTAGGTAATGTGAGATGGATTACTTTTCCCTACAGAAATAGAATAAAATGAGAAGTATCTTATGTATGTAAATATCACAAAAATCTTACGAAATACATAAGCAGGCAGGGCTCGACCTGTGGATGCAAGTAGTGCAGATGCCCATGCTGAGCATCATAGACTGTGTGTCTGTTTACTCTGCAACAAATTTCTGTGGCAAACATCGGGAACTTGGATTTTTAACAGGGCCAACTTCAGCAGTCCTCTCATCCAGCCTTGAGGCTGGAGTCACCCTGTGTGTAATTCAGATAGCATTCTCTCCCTATATGCTTCCTATAGATGATGGTCTGAAATGAGCTACCACTTGCATGGATGTCCTATGTGTTCTAGCTCAGGTAACCTTGTCTGAAACTTGACTTATATGAGACAGCTATTCTGATCCTTCACAGCTGTTCAAACAGAACACTAACTTGAAGATCTATTTTCTCCATGCTCAATGAACCTGCTTTAGCAGGTGGGTTGGACTAGATAATCTCCAGAGATCCCTTCCAACCCCAACCATGCTGTCATTCTGTGAATTCTCAAATCAACTTTTTTTGTCTTGAACTAAAGAAAATCCAGCTCCTCAATGGTCACAGAAAAGAAATAGGGAAGCCTTAGGAAGCTGTAACACAACCCTTTTCTCTCTTCAAACCCTTGGATTGACATATGCATCACACTGCACATTGGTGGGAACGTCACAGCGGACATGGTTCTCCCAGATACCAGAAGAATCAATGAAGGATTTCTCTGGCAGAAATGAGTACATAGAGGACTTTTGAACCTAAAGTATACAATAGGATTGAAGAGCTAAAGAAGCAGAAGCTAATATTTTTCAAACTTTGATTTTTTATTAGTTAGCTGCATTCAGAATTCAATGCCTAATTTAGAGAAGGCATCCATTAGGGACTGGTTTCCTATCCAGAATAAAATGCTGCAAGCTTGAACAGGGTTTTGAACTAAGCAGAGTCAAATCTATTAAGCCTTCTGGAGGAAAAGCTAATGTGTAAAAGATTTTACCCTGGATGATTTGTTTGACTACAAACCTTAGTGCTTCTTTCGAGTACTATGAAAAGTTCCCAAATTTCCTGATTTTCCCCCTAGACTTGCCTTTCTTCCTTTCTCTTTCAGCTGAATTTGGTTTAAGGTTTTCAAGGGCACATTCACTGTCTTTTATTTGAGGTGAAGCCTAAGTCCTTGAAGTCTTAAGTGTCAAGAAGGTATTAGTTTGAAAGAGTGAGAAAGGGTAAGGGCTTTCTGATATTCTAATCAGAAAATGTTATGAAACACTAAATGTGAAAAATGTTGACAATTCTTGTTTTGAAAACTCAACATTTGTGTTTGTATTCTTGTTTGTTCATTTTACAGAGTTCTGAAACCCTTGGGGGAATTAAGATGAAATGACTGTACTGAACTTCAATTGAAATTGGTCACTGCATTCTGTTAAGTAAAAATACCACCTCAAGTAGATGATTAAATGTTTCAGCTTTTCAATTGCATCTGTGGATGGCTGTAAACACATTTTGAAATTAAATACTTGGTGATAGGAGGTGATTTACACCTGTCATGTATCAGTGACAGAACTTTTATGAGATTTCTTTTTTCTTCTAGCTTTTGAAGTATGAGTGCTTATTGTGTTTTCACTTGGATATTTTGTCATAAAGATTCAGTTAATTCAGAAAAAGAGATTAGGTATGCTGGAAATACAACAAACATCACTGTGTCATTCTTTACTACTTCATCTTTTAGTGAGAAATGTATGAAAAAGTGTTTACATGAAAATCATCCTTTAAAACACTTTTGCTTTTATTTTTGCATCCTAAATTGGTTACAGTTTTGGAAATATCTCTCATATCATTAAAGAAAGGAACTCAGAAATACTTTTGCCCAAATTACAGCTGCAATTCAATTTTTTTATTTTTTTTTTTTTTTTTACAATTCATTAGCCATTTCTTCCCCTGACAGGGAGGGGAATAAATACATCCATTGATCCATTAAAAGTCTTTAGAAATTGTGTAAGAACTCACTGTATAATAAAAAGAATACTTACATATGAGAATTCTACTTTGTAATCTCTTAGCTAGACTGTTAGGTCTTGCTGTTACAGTCCCTTGACAGTTACTGGAATAGCCCAGGATGTTCTGGCATATGGATTTCCAGCATGGCAGATATTTTATATGCCACATGCTCTCACAAGCTCTTGCTTATAAGGCAATATGTCACCATGAGCAAAGTAGACTCTGGCAGATACCAGTGATGATCTGGCACCTCCCCTCTTTCCCAGCTTTTTACTTCAGGTCATGGTGATATAGATGACTAGGGTGTCTCTGAGTAAGACGTCTCAGTGAGGTCTCTATTGTCTTTAAAATATACTTTTTGTGGACCTTCTGCAGAATTTTCTGGAACAAAAAAAACATATCAGTGTTGTGGCTTAACCTCCCAGGCAGCTAAACACCACACAGCCATTTGCTCACTTCCCCTTCACAGTGAGATAGGGGAGAAAATCAGGGAAAAAATGCAAATCTTGTGGATTGAGTTAAGGACAGTTTAATAGGACAGAAAAGGAAGGGAAATTACTACTACTACTACTACTACAAGAATATACAAAACAAGTAACGCATAATGCAATTGCTCATTACCTGACAACCAATGCCCAGCCTGTCCCTGAGCAGTGCCCTCCAGACAGCTTTCTCCCTAGTCTATATACTGATATTGATGTCATATGGTATGGAATATTCATTTGGTCATTTGGGGCCACCTGTTCCAGATGTGTCCCCTCCCAGCTTCTAGTGCACTCCCAGCCTACTTGCTGGTGGAACAGTGTGAGAAGCAGAAAAATGCCTTGACTCTATGTAAGCACTGCTCAGCAGTAACTAAAATCTCACAATGTTATTCTCATCCTAAATCCAAAACACAGCACTATACAAACTACTAGGAAAAAAATTAACTCTATCATCTCAGCCAAAAACAGGAAAATTGTACATTCATTTGGGAGACAAAATTTTAATATTCCATCTGCATGCTTGAAAGTACATTATGTTTCTGCTAACAGGGCCAAGAACAAAAATCCATTTTAAGCTAGTGTTAGTTATCCCTAGGCTGATATCAGTAAGAGCAGCTTCATATAACATGATTATTAAATGTTGATTTTTAATTACAAGGTATTTGCAATATAAAAGGAGCTTTTGTTTATGTAGAAAGGATGCTTAAAATATTTTAATTTCTACTACTTATATTGTTCAATTTTTTAATTAGTATCTTATCTTTTACAGGGGATTTTTGCAGTATACAGAATTCAAGAAATACTACTTTATAGTAGTAACCTTTTAATAGTTACTGTTATAAAAGCTTGGCACTCTGACACTAATTAACATTGTATGTTATTTTACCCTGCTTGAAGGGCCCAGCTAAATCTTCCTTGAAGATAATAATCAAAAGCCTGTTTGTTTAGCAATTATTATTGTAATAAAAAAAAGTGATAGAGAAAGACAGACTATTTATATAACAGTGTATGTTCCTATACCACAAAGAGGTCTGTTTTCAAAGCAGACCACAAAGAAAAAGCCTCTTAACTCCTACTGATGCTAATGGAAATTCTCCATCTAAATCCCTGAACATCCCTTTGAAAACATACCCCTAATGCAGATAAAAGTGTAGGTTTCTTCTTTCAGCAAAGAGAAAGTCTAGTAGGATTTATTATGCCACTCCTCTCATTCTGATGCACTGTCTTTGGTGAGCTGTGAAGACTCTGCTGAGGGAAATATTTACACATTCTTCCTAGAAGAACAGTTCCCCCTGTTTCAGAAATAAAAGCTGCCTTCATCAGCTATATTTTTTTTTTTTTTTCTTTCGCCTTTATGCCTGTAAGCTCTCTTCTCTATCTGAAGAGGGAAAGGTAAAACTGATATAAACCACTGTCATGTTTAGGGGAAAGAAAGTCATCTACCTTGAAGGCTCCAACAGGGAATATTCTAGAGCAAAAAGCTTTCCATCTCTATTGTTCGCTTGTGGAAAAAGTCTTCAGTAGATTGGTGAAATGAGGCAGATCTGAACAGGTTGCCCTTCATAACCTGCTGGAATAATTTGCAATGTCAGTTCCTGCTTATGGGGAAGACCAAGGCACTCACTGGGACCAGACTCTGTGGAAATGCTGGGTCAGAAGCTAAATGTACAGCTAGAAAATAAGGTTTAATTTTCTTTAAACTTCCCCCCTGCCCTGTAGCAGGGATGGACCGGTTTCCCATGTGAAAATAAGATTGTATGAGAAAGTTGAGATGGCTTTTCACTAATGACTTAATTTGTATTATATTTTCCACTCAATAAGTTTTTGAAAAAAAAATAAGAGTTGTTCTTTTAATGTGTTTAAAACAGTAGTGTAATTTCATTTCTGGTATCAAATTCACTTGTTATTATAAATGTTTCTGCTTACAGTTTACAGAAAATAGCCTATACTTACACAGATCACCACTATAACAGGAATTTCTATTAGTTAAAGTGCTTTTTGTCTTTGTTTTTATTAATTTCCCTTCATCAAAAAGAACACAGATATACTTTTCAAGGTTTTTGTAGTTTAAGCCAAGCTAGCAATACAACCTCAATAGCCACCCTCTCACCCATTCTCAGCTCCCACCCCTGAATAGGGGAGAGAATTAAAAGAGAGAAACACATAGATTAAGATAAACACAGTTTAATAAAATAACAAAATAATACATATCAAATGGAAATAGAATATAAAATACAAGATACTTAGTGCATTTCCTCATGAACTTCATATGCACCGAGCAGCAAGTCCCAGGATGCAGCACCCTGGTCCTGAACAGCAGATCCTGGAGAGAGAAGAAAGAAAAAGGCAGACATGGCAGGATAACAAAAGGCCAGACTAAAGAAAGTGGTAAAAAGAATTCCCCCAAAGAGAGCTCTGTCCTGGCTCTGTCCCTAGCCAGAAGATCCTGACTTTCCTTAAATATGAGGCACTACACTAATTCTTATTGATCAGTTCGGATGTCAGTCAAGGTCTGCCCCATCTATGCCCCCCTTCTCAGCTGCCTCACACCTGTGGGCAGAGAGCTCAGAGGCCTTGGCTCCCAGACAACAGCAATTAAAAACATTAACTCTCTCCTCAGGTGTTATCTACTTGTTCTCAAACTAAATCCAAACAATGACCATGTGAGCTACAAAAACAAAGATTTCTAACTGCATGAGGAAAATTAACTCACTTCCAGTCAAACCAACACAAAAGTACAGACTTGCATTCATTTTTTTGGGTGAGAGTATTTACCACTCAAACTTATTTGCAAGTTGTCACCCAGATGTGTCAAACTACTGAAGGTTTTGTTGTTGTTGTTGTTGTTGGTGGTGATGTTTTTTTTAATTAATTATGGAAACTGTATTTGATGAAAAAACATTCACTGTATGGTTTAAGAGGAAGCAATTTTCCATTATGAGCCTTGTACTTTTTTCTGTCAATTTTAGAGAGTTCCTTGATCATTCACAGCATACATTAAAACATATTTAAAAACTCCAAAGACAGACTATTTGTCACAAATGTTTCAAAAGTATTCTCAAAATATTTAAAGAATATTAAATCAAGATAATAACTATTAAAACAAGAAACACAAGTATACTTCAGAGCTCCACTTCCAGCTGTTGCACAGTCCAGTTATGCTCCAAGCCCATAACAAGCGGAGAGCTCAGTACCTTTCTCCCTCCTCCTTCTGTCCACCTTCCTGGCTCTTCAACTAGGTACAGCCGAAGCATTTGACTTTACTTAACTGTGCTCAGATGAAACTGCAGCTGACTATACATTATCAAAGTTTTACACAGAGTTAAACAGCACAAAGCTAATGGCACAAAATGACCTTAAAAATATTCAACCTCCAAAGATATTAAAAGGCATTGAAAGATATTATTAAATTGTCACAGAAGCACCCCACAACCAAACCAGACTGATAACAAACTCAAAGCAAACTTTATTCTAACTAAAATAGCTCAGCACAAAACCAAACTAGAAACAACATTTATTGAAATCACTCAGCTCTCCAAGAACTTTACAATCACAGGTTTGGAACTAATTACTACACAAACAACACTCAGGATTTGCAGAATTCCCAAAGCTCTGGAGTGATGATTCAAAGCACACACTAACAAAGAGGACTCTCAAGGATAGCCAGAACTGCCTACCAATAGGCAAGGGTGCTCAAGGGCAGTCAAGAAGATATAATTGCTCACCAAAAGGGTGAGGGCACTTAAGCTCAAGGAGTTTTCTTGGACAGTGTCCTGGTTTTAAGGGGAGAGACTCAAACTGCAGACCCATTGCTTCGAGGAAGACCAACTCAAAATGGGGTCTCTGGCAGCCTCCTTTTATAACCTTAGGTTGAAATTTGACCTGTGATCAAATATTGTCAGTGGTCCATAAGCTTCTCTCAACCAAGGTGTTTCATTGACCAAGGGACCTGTCAGCCAATCATAGGGCCTTGTCTTTTCTGTTCCTCCATGAGGAGTGTCACTGTGCAAGGTTTGCTCAGAAAGAATGGGGCGATGTACTGCACCTGTCACAAAAATCCACACCTCCTGGTGGACCTCAAATATTTATTCAGGATAAGGAGAGGTGATGAGATGGTGAATCAAAAGCATTCTCAAAGGCAGTTTAGGTCATGGCAAACTGGAACTGCTATGAGTTGCTAGAAATACCTAATTCTTCAGGATGTCTCACTGCAGGTAGACCACGGACTATATAAACAACTATACATAAGCAGTTGTACTTCAATTTATTTTCTACTATGTGACTGTCTGGGATGTGTCATCTGAACCACAAATTTATGACCAGGACAATAAATATGTTCAGGTTTAAACATCAGAAAGAATCAGTAAATCCCTGGCAAATTTCTAACACTCTCATGTTTCAACTCCAATCTCAGGGACTCAGAACCCTTACATTCTGTCTCTCAGTCTAACTTTTGAAGGCATACAAGGATAATCAAGGCACTGGAGCATTTTTCATACAACGAGAGGATGAGAGAGCTGGGACTGTTCAGCCTGGACAACAGGTTATGGGAGATCTTATTATTGCGTATACATACCGGGTGGAAGGGAACAAAGAAGAAGGAGCCAGATTTTTCTCAGTGATATCCAGTGAACAGAGAAGAGGCAACGGGTACAAGCTCAAACACATGAAACTCCACGCCTTTTTTTTTTTTTTTTTTTTTAACTATGGGAATAACTAAACACTAGAACAGGCTATTCAGAGAGGTTGTGGAGTCTTTGTTTTTGGAAGTATTCAAAGCTCAGTGCCAAGATCCCAGACAACCTGCTTTATCTGATTCTGCTTGAGCACAACTCCCTGCTGTTGGACTAGACAATCTCCAGAGGTTCCTTCCAATAGCAGTGACTCTATGAGTCTGTAATATTGCAGCTCATAAACTTAGGAATGAAATCCTACACCTGCTGTTAAAAACAGAAACTTCTTTTGGCATTGACTTCAACTATTTTATCCAGTATGTTAGATTTTCAGTAACTTTTTGCAAAGAGAAATGCTTATTTTTTACTTTTGTTCTCTGGTACACAATGACATATCAGCCTGGTTAACTGAAGCAGATAGCATGATGTTTATGGCCTTTACCTCTAAGTGGACTGAATCTAATCTTTGTGGAAATATGCCCACTTTTCATTCAGGGAAAACTTATCTCTATTGTTTTGATTAGCTTTCTTAATCTAAAATAAATCATCTTCACAGAAGCTCAACACACTGCCTGAGTAAGGCAAAAAAAACCACCTTGGTTTCAATTTGCTGAAATTCCTACGTTTTTTTTTATTGAATTTCTTTAGGGAAATATTATAAACCCATCAATTTCAACCTAATAATAAAAATTAACATTCTAAAACTTCTAACACCAGAAACTGTGACAATCTTTTTTCCCCATCTTCGATGCTACAAAAGGTCACCTAAAACAATAATGCACCCACCATCTAATAACAGAGCACTGTGTTTTCTTAACACTTGAAACTTCGGGTCAATGGCTGACAAAATAAGGTTATGAACCATGACTTCTCAACCCACATCTAAACACTGCCAGAACCTGACTGCAATCACTAGAAATGAAAAAGTCTAACACCTGTAATCTTATCAGATGTCAGAAATACCAAACACAAAAAAAAATAGGTTGTCACCATTCGTACAAGTAAATGTGAAATACAGAAATAAGGAAACGTACAACTTTATCTGTTCTGATTATATGAAAAGAGTGGCAATTTCCTCCCTCTCAAGTTGCCAGCCCAGTTTACACCACTTTTCAATTATTTCTGTTAATATAAAAGTGAGGGGCAAGGTGCAAATGAAAACCACCATTTATCTAAACTGTTGATTCTACCTCAAGAAATGGGCTGGCCTATCCCTTAAGACCGAAATTAGTAAATACCTGTTCATTTACAGATTAAATGCTTCTCACTTAATTGATCATCTCCACTTCAAGATCTTGTGTTTATTTTGTTCCCTAAAATTTTTCTGTGCCCCTCTCCCCTACTCCTTTATTTGGATATTTGAAGCTTGACATTAAAAAAAAAAATCTGGGAAAAATATCTCACTTTGAGTGACACATAGATATGTATTAGCTGAACACCATTGTTTAAACAGAACAAAGAAAAAGTCTGTCCCCTATTATTTTTATTTCATAAAATATAATTTTCTCAGCATTAATAAATTATCTCTATTTTCCTCAGTTTCTGCCTAATAATCAACCTCCTTTGCAATATCATGCAGATACAAATTTCCAAATTACCCAGCTTATTTGGATAATGGAAGTCAATTAAATCTGTCCTATATGGGTTCTTCTCTGCATGCAACTCAATTTCCCATATGATTTGGTGTTTGTTTGGGTGTTTTTTGTTGTGTTTTTTTTTTATTTGTTTGTTTGGTTGGTTGGTTTTTTTGTTTTGTTTTGTTTTGTTTTTTGTTTGTTTTAACTTAACCTTTTAAATAAATACAACAGACCTAGCTAAATCAAAAGAAGTCTTTGTACACCCTGCTGCCACTCAGCTCACTGGAAACCGTATAAACCCTTTCTTAACTCTAAATTACAGTGAGGTTTGAAGAACCTCAGTGAATCTTTGAAGAACATTTCACTTGAAACTTCGTCTTACCTCATAGATATACAAACCTGAGCTTTTGCATTAAGGACAAATGGTACCAGTAAAGAAACACTGTTACAAAAAAGCCATATAGAAATTAACATTATGAAGAACAGTTTAATACATATTCTTTCTTTATACAAAAGTGATAATCTAGTCTCTTGCATGGTTAACCCTGCAATTTTGCTCTATACCTTCAAACAACTACTGAAATTCTAGAGTGACCACATTCTTACAGACGATGTGTGCAATGTGGTCCCTATCTGAAAAAATAGAGTTATAAAGTTGAAATAACCTTATTTCCAACCACACTGTTTACAAACGGACTTTAGAACTATATCAGCTTATAAAAAATTAGATAGTATCATGTTCCAGTGACTGTGAATAATAGTAATGACAAAACCTCTCTTCTTTCGTACCTCTTCCATCACTTTTATTTAACAAATTTTCGTGAAGAACTCATTGTTAAATTTTACTAGAATTGTATTTGTTGAGACAGAAACAGGGGGAAAAGAAACATATTTTTCATAAACTTCAACCCTGTTATTTTGTAACTTACAGAAGGAATACATGGAGAGAAATCAAATTATTTTTCACTATACTGGATTGTATACTTCTTTCCAGTGTTTCCCATTTAAAAATAGCAGGTATCAGATACTCTACTCATTTAGACATTTGTGTTGCTATTACTAAAATCTTGCCAGTTTCTACTTTCTGATTTGCCATGCTTTTTGATTTGATGTAGATGATTATATGCCTAGTTGAGTATGGTGGTTGCTCAGAGGTGAGTCCATGGGATATACTGTTATCTGCTTTTTTCTCTTTCTTTGTACCGGTTTTTTTTTTTTTTTTTTTTTCCAAAAATACTGTAAGAAGTATTCAGTGAGGAGCGACCTTGACAAGTCACAGTGGAGGTAATTTTATTTTCTCTTGCGATCACTTCCCATCGTCCTCAATTTATGAGTGAAATTCCACTACTTATATGGGGGTCTTAATGGATACTTGGTTGCATCAGCACCAGAAAGGCAAAGCATCCTTGTGATTGTTCTTTATTCTTATGCTGTGTACGTCAACAACCCTGCTTTACTTTCCCCCGTTACACAGTTCACTTCTGCAAATGGAGCATATCCTTTTTGAAAACAACTAACATGCAGGAATACTGAGCAGGATATTAAGACTTGTTGTCTCCTTTTCCACCCCTTCCCTTTATTTAAAGTTTTGTAATGTTAGGATTTTTGTATTTCATGGCTACATTTCATAATTTAGTTTTTCTTTTCTTGGACATCTTATATCCTCTTTGCATACTGTGAATTTTGAGTGGTCAGAACAGAAAACCTGAAGGTGAATTCAAAGATTTTTCCACCGATGACTCATTTGTCCATCCAAAGAGATGGCACCTTCTTCTTGTTGTTCTCTTAGGCCTTTATATCATAAAATATTTAAATTGCATTGTAAGGGACATAAATAGCCTCCCTGACTTGTCATCTATTGAATCAAACAAAAGCAACATCTCTGTGGTCAAATAATATTCTTCTTCAGCATCCCTGAACAAGCTTTATCCACCTAATTTCTGACATAATTTATTGTGCAATTCTTTGGCTGTGGTGACTTCAACAGCACATCCTCTTCCAGTTGCAAAATTGCTACTATTTTCTTCAACTTTATCTGGCTTATTTTCAATCTCCATGAAGGGGCTATTTTCTTTATTTAGTTGAATAAGTTATTTTTTGCTGTCATTATTTTTTGCTGTTATTGCAGACTTCACTGAAGTTCAGTAGAATATCTTCAATTAGAATTGCTAAGTTTTCTAAATCATAATTACTTTTTACTGTCCCTAAAACATGCGTTTTTTAATAAAATAGGTCTCGAGCACACTGCAGTGAATTCTTCAATCCTATGTTTGAAGCACTTCCTAATAAAAACATCGTTTCTCTTCACTCTCTATGGCTGTTTTTATTCTGATTGACTGCACCACCGTATTGCCAGATCAATAATGAAATTTTTTTAAGCATGGCTGCTTACATCTTGCCTAGGACACAGTGCCCCATCTTAGCACAGGGCAAGCCAATGTGCAAACCCAGGTTAGGTAGGGAAAAGCTACCCCTGATGTCCTGATCTAGACACAGCCTAACTTTACTGAAAGAACAGAGAATAGCACATGTCTGAGTGGAGAATTCTATATGCAGTAAAATGTCTCCATCATGCAGAAGATATTTTTTACAGATTTACAGGATATTGTGGCAGGTGTACTTTATCCCACCCCCTCAAAAGCACCAGAAACTTCTAGACTGAAGGACCACTATAGTCACATATATGCTGCTTGGTTAACTGTGGGGGACTACGGTGGGTCCGTGAATTCCCTGATGGAGGGCATGGGGACAGAAATTAGCCCTGAAGATATGAAGGCCTACCCGTGAGAAAGATGGGAGTAAAGGAGTATCCGGAGATGTTAAGGATGTACCCGTGAGAGAGAAGGGAGTAGAAGAGTAACATTGATGATACCAAAATTAACCAAGGAGATGTTAGTGCTGTAACTTGTAACCAATAGTGAAAAGACACATGAACTGGTAGATTTGTATAAAAATGCACTTGTAGCAATAAATGGCACCTATTACTTTCATCTTGAAAGAACTTGATCTATGTCATTTGTCCGTCTCAACCACGACAGTTAACAAAGAAGGCCCTTGACCAATGAAACACCTTGGTTGAGAGAAGTTTCTAGAACATTGCCATAAATGACTACAAGCTCAGCTTCAGCTGTGGTATAAATGTAGCCCACTGGAGACCCATATTGTGTTGGTCTTCCTTGGAGCAGCAGGTCCAGAGTGGAAGACTCCCTTAGATCCAGCATGCCAACTAAAGAAATTTCATTGAGGATTGAGACACTTTGCTTATTTGGTGGGTGATTATGTCTATCTGATTACTCCATCATTCTAAAGTTTTGGGAACCCTTGAGTCTAAATCAGCTTTGTGGTATCTGAACTCCTAACTGATATCTGAATCCCTAGTTTATAATGTTCTTAGAGTGCTGAATGATTTTGGGCAAACCCCATTTCTAATTGGTTCTTTGTTGAACAACTCTGGTTAGAATAAGTCTGTTTGGAGCTTATCACCTGCCTAAATTGATTTTTGGGGTGCTTCCGTTATAGGTATATATGATACAATTCATTCATTATTTTTCATAATAAGTAAAACAACTCGAATGAGTACACTAACCAATATTTTCAAAACTGCAAATATGTTCCTTTTTTTTGTTTTTTTTTTACTTTTCAACAAAATAGAAAAAAAAAAATTGAGCTACCCTAAAAAGATATTTCTAGAAAAAAAAGTCAGTAGTTAAATATTAAAAAGGAGATGTTTTAGGATATAAACTAGAGTTCCTTTTTTGATAAATGATGAAGTGGCATTGATGGTGGAACAGCTAAAACAGGAGTAACTAAAGAAGCTAATTTAGTGAAATAGTGGCAGCTTTCATAAGTGTGGTTTACTTAATCTTCAAGGTTTTTTCAGTGCACAGCTCTTATTAAAAACCCTTAATGGATATACTTAATTGTGTGAAAGTAACAAAGTTATAAGTAAATACCTTTTATATCTTTAGATTGGATATTAGTAAAAACTTCTTCACTGAAAGGGTTATCAGGCATTGGAACAGCCTGCCTAGAGAAGTGGTTGGGTTGCCATTCCTGAAGGTGTTTAAAAGAAGCATAGATGAGGTTCTTATGGGCATGGCTTAGTCATGGATGTCACAGTACTAGATTAACATTTGGACTCAAGGATCTTAGAGGTCTTTTCCAACTAAAATGATTCTGTGATTCCATGAAAAAGTTAGAACATTTGTGTACTGCCAGCCTGACCTGTGTGGGGGTGTTACACAAAAAATGGTCAGAAGTTCAAGGAACCTGGTAAAGCATGTCTTGTTCATCTGCTTGGTCCTCCCTCTCCTATTTTGAAGCTCACTTGGTATTGCACTGACAAATCAAGCAGGGAACAGTATCTTAAAAAGTTAAAAAAACTTAAATTAATGTTGAATCATTACTTATATAAATGTAATTAAATAAAGACCCAACAATTAAGCTGAAGCAAAGGCTATGTGTACAGATTGTGTAGATAAAAACTGGCAGATTTTTCTGAGGCTCTTGTGCACAAAGTATTTACCAAGCTAAATCACATCTCCATTGAAGTCAATATGAGTTTATGGTAAGTCCATTATCTTCCTCAAAGAGTAAGAACAGGAAAAATCATATAAATTTTAAGAATGTTTTTAATGAAAGTAGGATATATTATAAGGAATAAGCTTCTGAGAAGGACAAGAATCAAACCTAATTCTTGCTAGGATGAGGCTGTTTTCATTCTTTGGTTGTTTATACTTTGTTCCTAGTAATATACCTGTTGCTGGAATGCCTTTTTACATTTGTCAGCTACTTAGATTTTCCTCTATTGTGTTCCAGTTTTCCTTTCATGATTGGATACTAGACCTATGCTCTCAAAAATTATTTATTTTATTGATTATTCTAACTCTAATTATAACATGGGACAGATATGGATTTATTCTATTAAGGCTACCTGCAAATAAAAACTTCTGTATTCTCTAGAATCATAGATTTTTGCTCAGCTATAAGTATTAATCACAATTACAGGTTTATATTGACTAATTCTTCCCCATTTTACAATTGAAACCAAATGGATATTGGTTTGACGGTTTGTTTCTTCTAAAACTAATCTATTTAAAGAGCCTGTGTAGCTGAAAGACCAAGCTTAAAGTACTAGTCAGGTGGCATCTATTTTTCAAATCAAGTATGTTATTGAATCCTTATAAGTAAATAATAAATACAAGTTTACATAATTATTTTTTTTAATCTGTTGTTAAACTATTTTGTCTTACTCTTTGCATATTTGTCAGTTCCACAACAAAGTGTTCCAGGTAGTGAAAAAAAAAATTAAAAAATTAAATGCTTGTCACAAATTATAGCTTATTCAAATAGGTTAAGTTATCACAACTACACAAAGGGATTTCATTAAATATTCATTTACTTCTATCTGCACTGATATTAGTAATTTAAGTTTGGCTATAGTGCAATCAATTACAGTGAAACATGCTGTGTGAAAGTGAGCCTAGTGCATTAATTTAATCTATTTTAGCTACTCCTGCTGTCTCCAAAATCATTTCTATGGTTACAAGGCATTTGTCAAAGATTTCTAAACTAAAACATCCTGTGTTGCTGATTCTTCTTTAAATAAGGCTAACATTTTATTATTCTCTTTTGAAATACCTAGTTTTGGATTTCTGTATCTCCAAACATTTCTTGCTTTAAAACATGTCATCCGTTGACATTTTCTATATAGAAAATAGGTGGTGACTGCTTGTAAAACAGATACAAGAAACATGCAAATATTTATAAATGGCCAGGAAAATGTGGTGTGTCTCATCTCAGATACCAAAGTACTCAGTTTCTTTTTACTCTTTCAGGAGACAAGCTGACAGATTCCACTATGGGTTTTAGAGCTGTAAGAGCTTAGTGCTAGGCGGAGATGAATATAAATTGGTATCTATAATATTATATCAAGAAGGGAGGAAAGAAAAAGTCGGAACTGTAATCTCTTAGTAAGAATCCACATCAGCTTTGGTCTTGCATTTGATACAGCTCATGTGTGGTCCTAAGTGGTAAAAACTTAAAATAGGAAGTTATCCTGTGCGTAGTTGAACGCAATTGGCATCAACCTTATATAGATCGTTTTTTGTGAGAAACCCATTCTTTTCAACCACCATCTGAGAGCAAATAATCCAAGCTGCTCTGAGACTCCAGTATGATATATCACCAGTATCCTAAAAATAGGCCGTGACTACTGCCCACTTTAATTTTGCATAAATTTGCACTGCTGATCAAAGGGGCAGTGAAATGCAAGCTGAATGGGAAGGCAGGCTACTGTCTTTACTGCCTTTACCGGTCTCCGGGTGCTGCACCACAGACTCTGGGGATGTTAGTCCTCGGTTGCATCAGTTTTTAACAAGAGCAGATGACTCTTGTAATGGGTGTGCTTTGTCAATTGCTATGAGTTGCTATGTATTTCCTAGCAAATGATAGCAATTCCCTAATTTCTCCTGCAATAACTCCTTTTTTTTTTTTTTTTTTTTGAGGTCACTGAATCACTTGCAAAAAAAACCTGTCTCTAAGAACCCAATAAGGTATCAAATAGCTATATCAGTTCATTCATGAATTATCAATTGTTCTTCAAAAGACCCTGTCAAAAAATATCTTCTTTCAATCAGGATGCAATCTTGAAAGATGATGTCATTTTCTGTTAGTTTGATGTAAAAGATTCTGCATCTTTTTCAGCACAAATGCAGAAATTCACTTATGAGACTTGACCTGAATGCAGCTAGGAATCTTGATTTAGGATTACTAATTGCTTTATGACTCAAACTCAATATGAAAACAGTACGAAAGCAAGGGATTTTTTTTTCTTATTTCTTTGGCATTTATACACTCAGAAATAAACAGCTGGGCTAAGCCACAAGCTTTTCAATATGCTTTATTTATTTATACATAGAACTTTAAGCATATGTCATATTGATGGCATTTACATCATAATATATGTTGTTCTCTATAGCTGTGCAAATTCATCAGAAATTGCCTGAATATCTACTGAATGTTAAGGCAGGAACAGCTTACCAAATCTTCTTTTCCATCTGTTTCTTATCCCACAGGCACAGCTTTTCTGCATAAAGCACTCAGTGAAGGAAATGTATGGTTTAAAATGTAATAGTCTGCCTCTGAAAGAAAGTGATTCCTTTTCTCAGTTCAAAGGAAAGAAGAAATAGACATAAGAATTTAGTTGCTTCCCACCATGAGGAAAAAAAAAAAAAAAGGGACGAGATCCTCATTATCTCCCACTTTTATATGAAGTATCACATGAATAGGATGGTATACTCGGTCAGTTTTTGGTCACCTGTTTCTTGTTGCCCCTCTCGCGAGATGTACATCCATCCTTATCAGTCCAGCGACCTTGCATACCATTTTTATGTCTACCAAAACATGTATCTGACTTTCAGGAAAGCAGCTAATAAGAAGGCTTTAGCTGACAGGCAAATTCACTAAAAGGGAACCTGGTTTTTAACAAAATCAGGACAGCTCTCTAACATATTAAGACTCTGCCCTTCTTGTGTGATGTTTAATATGTGGAGCTTCCAAAGCCCTCAGCTCTATGGTGTCAAGGTTTGAAGCAAGGTGACAATAAACCATGGTGGATGCTCTCTGTTATCCCCTCCCTATCACCCCACCCTCTCCTTTGGATAGGAAAGATGATAAGGAAGATAAGGAGGAAGGAAGAGAGGCTTAGACTTGCAGGGTTGGAAAAAGTTTTACGGTCTACTATTTAGTTTCAATGCTACTAATAAACAGAGAAAATATACAAAACCAATATTGAATGTCCCAGGGTAGAGCAGCATTTAACCCCTCCTGTGGAGCTGATGTGTCTCTAGCAGACGTGGAGCTGGGTGGGTGTAGCTAGCATGGATCCAGCAGCTGCAGGGCAGGCACCCAGAAGTCCTGGGCGGGACTTCACAGCAAACTGGAACTGGATGCGAGGATTTCAGGTCTAGGATGCCAGGCAGACAGTCAGGGTCCTCTCTAGATGCCAGACATGGTCAAAGGGAGTGAGACCCACATGATCTCCCTCTTATATAGGATGTCTGACTTGGATGGGATGGAATACTCAGTTGGTCAGTTTTAGTCACCTGTCCTGTCCACCCCTCCTGTAAACATGCCCCTCTCAATTTTGGGATGTGTGGAATCTTATCAGTCTTATTAGATGTCATAGCAATAAACCTAAACATGAGCTTCTTCAGCATTCCATCGGTCATCTTATCAGTCTTCGGATCACAGTATCCGAAAAACATGCAGGCAAAAATTCAGAAAAGTGCAGTTACTTAGAAGAACTTAGCTGAAAGGAAGATTAACTAAAAGAGAAACCTGTCTTGTTTTTAACAAAAGCAGGACAATAGACAGAGCCTGAGAATTAATATCAGGAAATATTTTACAGGTCTTCTATTGGTATGTAGGACTGTAGTCAGTCCATGCATGCTTTGCTCATGGGTCTCCCATGGCTGTTACCTGCACTAGAGAGGCTACATGCTGTTGAAAAACTCCATCTACCTATCCAAATTAGAATAAGCAAGTACAGATTTGTCTGATATTTGGCGTTGTTCCAGTGTCTGTTGATATCCACAAAGTTTTTCAGTTTTTTTTTTCTGGGTTTAGGTCAAGCCTGCACCATGCCTAGCCAGACACAATCAGCTTTAATCAAAATCGCACAAGTTAAAAAAGCAGATGTTTTTCATGTTCAAACCACAATGTACCCAAATCTTGTGCAGTATTGATTTTTTTTTTTTTTTTTTTTTTTTTTTTTCTCTAGTAGATGCGTGGAGACCTACTTCCTATGTATTTTTCTGACAGTGAGTGGAAATGTGTGCTTTATTTAGTGGGATGTCTTCAAAGATGGAAAAAAAGAGGTCCCTCTGCATTAAACAACTAAGATGTTTTCCTCTAAGCCATAGACATACTCAAAATATTCTTTACATAGCAGCACAATTGCTATATGCCATTCACTATCTTTCATAAGCACAGTAACACTCTACTTACAACGACAAAACGCAGGCAGACAATACAGACAATATTCAGAAAAATGGAGCCAGTGAGTAGTACTGTAACCATGGCAGCAATTGTCTGGTATCTCACACATGCCATATAGAACAAGAAGACACATACCTTTACACTCATGGGGATACATTGTACAAACACCAACGACTAACTAGCTTTTTTCGTTTCCAGCACACAAAGGAGTGGTGGGTACGTTTTGTTAAGAGAAATGTGATGAGTCTGAAATATGACAGATGAAATGGAAACTTAGATAAGATAGAATCTTCCCTTTATTCCCAATAGCTAAACTTAGTTTCTTTACTGGCAATGTAAAGATTTTTCAAGACTAAGGATAGCATATACACTTTTAATCCTGTGTAGCCTGAAACTATGAATCTTCTGAAGAAATGTTATCTCCCCAGTATAAGTTGGTTTTGTGATATGCCTACCACCTAAGCTGTAAACTAATCAGTGATCAATAAAAAGCTTTTCTTAACACACAAACTTTTAGAAAGCATATAGATTATGTCATGTGCCTTTAATTCTAGAAATATCTAGACTTCTGAATCTGTGACAGTTTTCTGGCCTCCAGTTCAAGAGTATCTACTTTTTACATTAGTCACTCACTGATTCATTGGCAATTTGATTTAAAAAACAAACAAACAAAAGAACAAACAAAAAACTATAGAAAAAAAGTGGGTTCCAATTACATGGTTGGTACCTGAAGTTTTCTTCCTTGGGCAATGGTGTCCAAAGTCATGTGCTTAGCTTGTTAAGCATTCCCAAGCACGGCGGTACAGCCAAAAATAAGCGTGACATTTCATCCTTGGCAAGACAGAAAATAAGGTGGAAGAATTCTTCTTTACTATTCCAAAATCATTCTTTGTTCTCTACCTTGTATTTGTTTCTACAAATAATAAAAAGAAAGAACTCTGGTTTCAAAATCACCTCGTAAAATAGAGAACAAAACCCCATCAGTTAGAGAATAGACACTGAGTCCTTGAGCTTTCTCACAGTCCTATAATGATGCAGCTGAATGGAGTTATATTCATACAAAAGAGTCCACATAAATGCGGACATAATATGAAAACACATGTATGCTATAATTCAGTGACATCATCAGGAAATTATTAGGTTGGTGCAAAAGTAATTGCAGCTTTTGCACTGTTGAAATTTGCTGTTTGATATTGGAATACTTTCTTAGATGTGGTTATGTTATACATAATTTTAATGTACTTTTTCACCTTATTTTTTTGCTACTGACTTATTACTTGCTGTTTATTTTATATTTATTTTACACTATGGAAATGATGTCAGACAAAAAGCAAATTTGAGATATTTTCTTTTTCAAGTTAAAAATGGGTTGTAAAGCAGTGGAGACAACTCACAACATCAACAATGCATTTGGCCCAAGAACTGCTGACAAATGTACAGTGCAGTGGTGGTTCAAGACATTGTGCAAAGGAGGTGAGAGCCTCGATGATAAGGAACATAGTGGTTAGCCATCAGAAGTTGACAATCACCAATGGAGAGCAATCATCAAAGCTGATCCTGTTACAACTACATAGAAAGTTGCCAAAGAGCTCCACATTGACCATTCTGCTGTTCGGCATTTGAAGCAAATTGGAAAGGTGGAAAAGCTTGATAAGTCTGTGCCTCATGATCTGACCAAAAATTATAAAAAAAAAAAATAAAAAATCATAGTTTTGAAGTGTCCTCTTGTTCTACACAACAAGAAACCATTTCTCAGTTGGATTGTGATGTGTGATGAAAAGTGGATTTTATACGACACCTAGTGATGATAAGCTTGGTGGTTGGAACAAGAAGAACCTCCAAAACACTTTCCAAAGCAGAACCTGCACCAAAAAAAGATGATGGTCACTGTTCAGTGGTCTGCTGTTGGTCTGATCCACTACAGCTTTCTGAATCCTGGCAAAACCATTACATCTGAGATGTATACTCAGCAAATGGATGAGATGGACTGAAAACTGCAACCACTGCAGCTGGCATTAATCAATAGAAAAGGCCCAATTCTTCTCCACAACAACGCACAACAGCACATCGTACAACCAGCACTTCAAAAGTTAAACAAAATGGGCTATGAAGTTTTACATCTTCCCCCATATTCATCAACTGACTACCACTTCTTCAAGCATCTTGACACCTTTTTGCAGGGAAAATTCTTCCACAACCAGCAGGACACAGAATAAGAGTTCATAGAATCTCAGAGCATAGATTTTTATGCTACAGGAATAAACAGACTTATTTCTCATTTACAAAAATGTGTTGATTGTAATGCTTCCTATCTTGATTAATAAAGATGTGCTTAAGCCCATTTACAATGATCTAAAATTCACGGTCAAAGACTGCAATTATTTTTGCACTAAGATACAATGAAATCGGTTTCTCTAATGAAAATTGGCTGGTATGCATACCATTTAATAGAAACCAGAAGATGTTACTGGATCCAGTAAAGCTGGAGAAATGCACAGAGTGCTGGCATGTGAATTTTTCCATACATAAATGCAAGAAAGCATCCAGTGGAGAGGAAAAAACCAAACCAAAACAAAAAACCCACGACATTCACATATTGAATTTGAAACATATCAAAAGAATTATCAGTGTGCCTCTCTAGATTGCTCAGCAAAAACATTTTCTCAATGTGCCGTGATAGAAAGGAACCATAAAAGGATTAATGAAGAATAGATAAAACCTAAAACTAGGAATAAATAAATAAATATGTCTGAATATAGTTTATGTAATGTAGCCCATGGAAAATGATAACATATTCCCTCTTGAAAAATATGCTTTATTATGGACCTTAAAAGTTATACATTCAAATAATAAAAATTAACATGACTCCATCAGAGGCATTATGAGGACTGTCATACCAAAAATAAAAAAAGCCAGAATTATTATCTGACATTAGACATGTTGCTTTATGATAACTTTGTGCCTAGGAATGTCACTGCCATGTAATCACATGCTCTGCAGGCCTAGATGAAAAAGGGTCTGTGAGGGCTAGGTGTTTCTTCTTCTAAAATAATACTTTCTTACAGCCACTTCATTAAGAAGGAAGATATCAGGGCAGGGCAACAAATGTGTACTAAAAACATTTGCCATTTCTCACTGCACACTTAATTACACCATAGGATAAATAACATAGGTGATATTAGTAGAGGTAAGCAAGGACATTCTTCAGTACTTTTTGCCATAAGGATATTTAGATATCTATGTAGCATTTTTTTTCCTACTAGTCCCTAAAGAAAACCATTCCTTCTTGTGTCTATGGTAGCAGACTAGCGAAAAATATTTTCTTTGGCTAAGCTGCCTGTAGGGATACTACAGGAATGATTTAACAGTAGCCAGAAAATAAATAAGCTTCATCAGAAGCATGAAAATAAAGTGTAATCATACCTCAATTTAGTTTGTGGAGTTTTAACGAGGGACTCCATGCAAATCCTGGAAGTACATCACTGTTTTAATTGTTTAACTTTATATTTATTTATTTATTTTATGAAACAGATGTTTTTTCTTGATAACCACATCTACCTGAATATCACTTTGAAACTTATGCTAAAAAAACACCTTACAATCAGGTCAAGTGATTAAGAAGACAGCAGATGGTTGTTGAATCTAATATATAATATTAGGAATTTATTTTAAAGCTAGTTTAGTTTATGCTTATGCTTATGGTTTTTGTGTATTGTATTATCTCAAAGTCTGACCAGCATTCTGTTGGTGTTCATGGATTTTCAGTGTACCAGAAGAAAATTAATGATGTTAATTTGTCTATAGTAGCTCCTGTATGATGTGAAAATATTTTTTTTTTTCCATTTTGACTCTTGAAATGGAGGTGGGATTGAACATCACTAAGAAAAAGGAGTATATTACTATTTTATTTTAGAAAGGCAGTGAGCAAAGTTCGTGAGCATGTGAGAGTAATAAACATTCCTTCTTTGATGGCGTAGAAACTTACAACTCACACAAGAGTTGTAGAGCTATCAGTCCCACAGGTTGAAAAAAATTATGACTCAGACTGTCTACAGATCATGAGGTTGACCTCAAAATTAGGAAGTTTAAAAACTGTTTTCAAATATTTGTCAAGGGTTTTTTTGTTTGCTTGTTTTGTTTTTTGAGACAATAATCTTGTATGGCCTTCGATCTGAAATTCATCCTTAAGTAGTCCTGCATGGATACAAATTTTTAGCAGTGCTTTCCTGCAAAGTTAGTTTGCTGTTTCTTAAGAGCAGTGTACCCACTGCTTTTATATTGCTTTCAATGTTACTCATGGTTAATCATGAATGGAAGGACTGTTGAAGTTTTCTGAATGTCTTCCTTTGTCCAGGCAGATTTCTAGAACTTTCTAGATCTATCTGGCATTTATAAACAGGCAGCTAAGATATACACAGCAACTCCAGACAACCTGTAACTTCTCTGGTAATTATCTATTACACAAGCAGCACACAATTGCTCTGTACATTTGCAGTAAGATCAACATTTCCTAAACAAAGCACTAGAACTGTCATTCATGAACAGGCATGTGTCCAGATTAATTAGAATTTACAGAACATATTTACCATTACACATATACAACTGTACCTGCTGAGGTATTTCCAAACAGATACATTTTAACACTCTCCCTGACTCCACTGTAAAGACCATTGGGGGGAAAAACAAACAAACAATGAAAAACAACAACAACAACAACAACAAACCAAAACCCAAACCAAACAAAAGTTGAATATAACCAAGAAAATAATTTTTCTTTTTCCAATAAAGATAGACAAATAAAGACATTAAACTGGGTTTCTTGAAACCAGTTCCCCTCTCTGATCTATAAATAGCACACTTTTGTCCTAATATGCAAGTAGAAGCCTGAACCTGTGGAGAAGTTGTCTCATTGTTAATCAAAGCCATGGTGTAACATGATTTACAGCAGTGAAATAATGCTTCTCTGGGCAGTTTGATTGCTGGTACTGACATCATCACTTTTATTATTTTTGCTGCTTTGGAAACCAATTGACATTCAGCTCAGAAATAACTTTGCTCAGCCAAACTGACTTGAATGCTCTCCCTGTGAGCTGACAGCTGGCTTGCAACAGATGATGATGAGTAATCAGCTGATCATGGCTGAAAACAGAACCTTGCACCTGGAACCATCTTAAACTTGCATTTCTATTACATTTGGGATAGCTATGGAGTCCTCGAGAATTGATATAATCTTTTCGTATCTCAGCTCACTGTTAACTTTTGTGAAAATGGTTATTTCCAACTGAATTTGCATGGCTGAGTTTACCTATGCATGTTTGGGGAACTCTTCTCTGGTTTGAAAATTGAAGCATTCACATTGTCTTCAACAACCACAGATTTTTTGTCCAGAAAACATTTCATCAGACTAAAGTAAAATAAATATAGTTATCATCAGAGATTAATATCTCTACGTTCAAATAAGAAAGCGTTTTTAAACTCTCACTATATCCTGCATAACTATAAATCTTGCTGATATTGGCATAAATGTTTATGTCTTAGCCAATGAAATGTTCATGTGTTAAATATTTTTCATAAGAGTTGTACAGATGTAAAGCAGGGAAATGAAGTACTAGCTGATTTTTTTTGTTGACTTGTGACATGACAAATGGAATGGCAATCTTTCATTTTGTGTGACTGATGCTGAATTTCAGTGGTTGGATTGCTGTGATTTGTGCCTAGTCACATACTTAGGAGAAGCAGCAAACAACATCCACAACTAGATAGCGAAAGAAGATCAGAATCCATGCCCCACTCTGTGATACACACACCAAGAAAACTCTTTGGACTTGTCTGAGGTGTAGGAAGAAGCAGCTTACAAAGAAGCAATTCTGTGATCTTCAGTTATCCACAGACATTATGACTGAGGGAACTGCTAACTGACATCAGTGATATTACACTATTCATATAGTATTAGTATGGGTTATTAAAGTATATGCTACCAGAGTCCTACGTATAATTTCCCTTGCTAAATAAGAGGTAGGCATATGTCTTTTGAAAATGAAGGAGTCTTTCTAGAAATTCTAATTGTACTTTTCCAGTACAATTCCAGTTGTACTTTGTAGCAGATACTTATAAGGAAGTTAAAAGTTTTACGGGAAGTTTCTGTCTGAGGGGAGAGATACATGGCTGCTAATGAAGGAATTTTTAATAATATTTTAAATTGTCAGATATTTCATCTCAGTGTTTTAATGGACTTGGGGGAAAAAAAAAAGGCAGTTGTGACAGCATCTATATTTGATTCTCAGTTATTCTCACAGACGTTATACTCTTTTTAGAGGACTGTGTTTTTTTGCACGTGGATTTTATAAATGTGTAAAAATACAGATAGATGAGTGTAAAGAATGAGGAGCCAGACTCTTCTCAGTGGTATCCAGTGACAGTACAAGACAACAGGCACAAACTGAAATACAATATTTTATTTTAAATGTGAGAAAAAAGTGTTCCAGTGGGAGAGTGGTCACAGAATCAGAGAATGGCTAGGGATGGAATGAATCTCTGGAGATCATGTAGTCCAATCCACCTGCTAAATCAGGTTCATCCGGAGTAGATCACACAGAAATGCATCCAGGCAGGCTTTGACTGTCTCCAGAGGATGAAACTCAAGGAGAGACTCAAAGACAGAGTCTCCATCTTCGGAGACATTCAAATGCCAACTAGACCCAGTCCTCAGCAGCCTGCTGGATTAGACAGTCTCCAGAAGTCCCTGCCAACCTCATCACTGACTCTGTGACTGTCATGGAAGGACCTCTACTTAGGAGTAAATTGCAATTTTCCTGGGGAGCAAGCAGGTCTGCTCAAGGAAAGGAGCTTGTAGGGACTGTGAGATGTCAAGAGCAGAAGACATGAGACAGAGAAAGGTCAGGACCTGTGAAAGAGGACAAGAGAGTAGCCAGTAGCCAGGACTTGAGGAGAATGGAGAGGAAACATAATAGAGTGCAAATACTGGTAATATGGGCTTGGTTTGGTTGTTACAAATAAACCTCAGCATTTCATTTTAATGACCTCATCACAGAGATTAGTTTTTAGAGTTGTTCACTTTCAGATTTATATAATCATATATTTAAATTCTGTCTGCTGATGCACCAGCTACATTATGAAGTCTAATCAACTCTTCAGACATGTGCGTATCATCATCTATACATCACAAATACAAAACTGCTTATTTTCTGTTCATGATCATTTGATCTGTTGCTACTTTATCTATTATCAACGTATGTCATGCAGAAGCTGTCTAAAAAAATGCCACCTGATTTTATTAGAAGATTTTTATCACATAAATCGGTAAAACTGAACTTGTTAATTTGTCTTAAATCTTTTCCAATCACTTTGAAATGCCAGGATATGTTTTGCATGCAAATAAATCAGCTGGAAAATATTTCAATCAACCTCAGTAAACAAGGATATGTTTTCTGCTTGTTCAGCGTAATGTCCTTACAGTCATAGCAACTAACACACACTACTGTTTTCATTAGAGTATTTCTGTTTTCTTCTTTGTTTTGAGAGTAAATGAAAATTTGGCATGTCATCAGCATACATTGTTGTATTTTGAAGAATATCAGCTGCTTTGTAGTGACATTAGAGAAGCTCTGCTCTCCCTCAGATTTATCTCAATACTTTTTCAGTGAAAGGATCCCAACTGTGTGAAAACTTCCTTTGTGTTCTTAGTGGAGAGTAGATTGCACTTAAGAGCTGAACAAACAGAGGAAACAAAGTGTGCTGTCACTGTCTCTAGAACACAGAGAATCATTGAAATACATCAAGCCAGGATGAACAGAAAAAATGTCTTGTTTTCCAAAGATACATTGGGGCAAGAGTGGAAGTTAGTGTTCATGACGGATCTCAGAAATAGCAATCCTATGAGAAATTAGCGTTACGTCATTGCTATGGATGATAGCAGAGAGAACTCAGTATTGGAGCTGCCCGAGGTTGATTCTACAATAAAGGCTCTCCCTTCTAAAACAAACAAACATTACTTGTGTTTGTTGCTGCTCAATGAGTAATAATAGTACAAGGCTGAAGAATTAAAAAGGCATACACAAAAAAAACCCCAACAACAACGCATTAAAAAAGGCTAAAAGCATTTAGCAGCTATCTTGTTTTGATATACTGTATGCCTTCAACAGCACCATAGAATGTGGCAGAATGTTATATAAATTAGTCTGGAAATCAATTGAATCTCACTTTTCTTTCCCAGAGAACCACAGATCTTTCTCCATGATTTTATGCAGACACTTAGACAATAAAATTGCTATAAAAAAACCCTTAGAGTAGATGACTTTGTGCTTTCCAAAAATGATGGGATTCAAATCACAGTCTTTCGAAGAAGAGTTTAAGTATCGTAAGATCATTTCATGTAGCCTCTTTACTGAGCCCTTTCTTTATTCTTTCTTGAAAGTTACAAAGAAAATCGGTGAAGGTGCAAAAAAAGATGAAAAGAAATAAAGAAAAGTGGTGCCCTTACAGACAAATCACTAATCTCAGCAGGAATATGGGGTGGGACTGAAACAAGAGCAGAAAGATCATTTTCAGAAAAAAAGAACAGCTCTTCTTGAACCTTTCCTGGGGGTGAAAAAAAAATTTTAAAAAAAAAGACATGAGGAAAAACTTTAACTGTATGTTAGCTACCAAAAAACAGCAGAAAATAGAAAGAGAAGGATGACAAACATCTGGGGCTGCCAAGAGACTAAGGAGAACAAGTTGTAAGTTATCGTAACAGGGGGGCTCTCCATAGTGCTGTAACAATCAAGATTAGTCACCCTCACTATCCAGTATGAATCTACTTTCCTCTTTCAATAACATTTCTCTTGTCCGTTGCTGTCCGGACTGCTAGTTCACCTTTGAAATATTGGTGTTCCTCATATATATATATATATATATATGTATTTTTTTCCAAATTAATGTTCACAACTCTCTTTCCCCTTTAAAACTCTCAGTCCTGAACCTGCTTCTTTTTTTCTCTACCAAATTTGTCTCTTTCCTTGCACCTCCAAGATTGCTGACTTCAGTGATTTTAGAGAATTTAACTGCTTTTTATAACTGCTGTATTACCATAATCTAAATACTTACACAAACATTTTTGATTGTAGAACAGTGTTTACCATGTCAAAATTTAATCCAAATTCTGATTTTGAAATTTTTTTTGGCTTATTATGCCACATGATATGTAGTTTTTATGAAAGAGTCTCGAGGAGAACACAACTATTTACAGTATGCAAATGAAATGTAAATATGTTCCTGCTTTCTGACAGAGTCATTGGTGCTCAAGGATATCCTACGTTCTCCAAATAAGATGCAAAGTATGGAAAATGGTCACAAGTTCAGCAACTGCCAAACTCCGTGTCTAATACAGCAGTGTCTAGCTTTCCTGGCCCTGCAAGCTGCATATCAAAACCACCATGTGTCAGAAAACCACCAGACATTTATTCTGTAACTATGAAGGGCAGATAGGTTCCTGTGAATGGTTCAAAAGTAGAAGACCACAAAAGGTAGAGGAGACTTCTGTAGGAAATCTCACTACTCTGTTACCAGAGGAAGGAATGGACACATACCTCTATCATTGAATGATCTTTTGATTTCAGATTCAAAAGTCCCTCATGTCCTCACATAGCCAGGGATTAGGATCAGGCAGAGGCCTATGTACTGCACTGTACTGTCACATTATGTACCCCTGCCATAGAAACCTCACTTGAACTTACCAACTGCTCTTGAGCCTACTCCAGAGGTGATACTTAAATAAAAGAGGTAATTATACAGCCAGCCAGTCAACAAGTGTCAGTTATATTTAAAATAAAAATTATGAAGAAAAGATCTTATAGTTCTAGCAGGTTTGCTTATCACAGAAGTTGTCTGTCAAGTCACCATTATACAGGCAAAAGATAAATAGCAATAGCACTAATAAGCAGCAAAGTATAGTTCTGAACAAACAGGAATGACATCAACAATTCAATGTCCACAAAGAAGTCTAGAAGAAAGGAGGACTGGAATAGTTGTGACTCTTCAACATTTATGAAAGTACTAATGCATAGTGCACTATGAGTATCCACAACATATTATTTCTCTATTTCTCACTTGCAGTTAAGGATGCAAGAAATATGACCCAAAATAATTCTATTGTGAGTCTGTAGATGTCAGATCTTGTGGTTTTATGGCATTGCTGAAGCTAATAGAAGTCAGATCATTAACCTGCTCAGATGTTCCTGTGCTAAATATTATATGAGCTGTTTTATGTGTTCCTCTATGTCTCACACACTTCATGTACAGGAAATGCAAACAGTTTCTCCTTCAGATTGTATTCAATATTTTGTGTGCTTGTACTGAACATACAGAGAGACTCCATTGCTTCACTTTCCTTAATATTTTTTTTTTTCTTTTCTTTACGTAGCACCATATGAAATAACAGGTAATATGGGAAGTGAGTATATCTTAACAGACTCATTTCTTTTCCAGCAACAACATAGTATTTTAGGTTGTGTTGACATTTTTCATGTCATTTCCAAAACTCTGTTTCAACTGTAAGAGAAATTGCAATTACTTTACTGACAGAAATGAAGCTACAGTAATTATTAGCTACTTCATTTTCACAATGAATTATTAATAAAGAAATTTATTAATTTATTTTACTAATTTATTAGTCTGCATTAGTTTTAGTTTCCATCTAGAAACTACAAGACATTTGTGTTCCAAATATGCAGGTGATCTGACTGTGGTGTTTCAAAAAATGTTGCACACCGAACAACACCCTTCGTACTGCAACCACTTACTATGATAAATGCACATTCAGCTTGTGTAAACTATGCACTAGAACTGGATGCAGCTTGCAAAATGTTACTCATCCACAGTCCATTTCCATGTAACAGACTTGAATCAACTGGGTATACACCTAAATTCAGTGGTTACTCATATCAGTCACACATCAGTTTTCAAAAGAAGTGACCGATAAAGACAAACAGAAAAAATCCCCACCCTCTTACTTGGAGAAACACAGGCAAAAATATTTCTCTAGGACATTTAATCTAATTATTTCTCCCTCATATCCTTGCCCCAATATATTTAACCGAGAAAATAGATTCAATTTGACTTAATCTCCACTTGACCAAATTTTCTAAGTCCCTTCATGCACTTTCTTTTCCTATACATTTAATATACTAGTGGTTTTCTATGCACAATACTGTCTTTGTTCCCCAGTGGAATTCAACCAGGATGGATACCTGGAAAACTTTTGCTTCCTTTGTTACACCTAAAAGCAGTTTCCACTGCCCTTTTGTTTAAAGCTGCCCCTTTTGTCAACATTTTTCAAGAGGTGGCATAATATTGCATCAAATGTTAAGATGTATGAAATTAAGTATTTTTATGTAATGCCTCAACTGCTCACTTGTTTTTAATATGTCACTTTGTAGTACAGTCTGAAGGATGCCAGATTGCTCAGCAATTTCACTGTCTGTTTTACCCAGAGGAAAGGCTCAGAGGCAGCTGCTACTATCGCTTTTTCTTTACTCCCCCTAGTCATCCTAGAGAGGCAGCAGTGAGTGTAAGAATGAGCAGATGAAAAATCTTACTTCATCCAGGAACAATAATCAGTTTGTTTGCTCTTATAGGTATTTCCCAGTGTGTGACAAAGAGGCTGGGAGGGGAAAATAGTCCAACTGATTCCCAGAAAGCTGATGGCTAAGCACAGGGGATTGGAGAGCAGGAGAAAGGAGGAGATGGCTGGAATATTTTACTAAAAATTAAGGGCTATAAACCCCATTTGGGACAATGTACTGTAATTTGCCCCTGCTGCAAAATGAAATCCCCACACAGTCTGCTATCTCTTTGTGCTTCTTGGAGCCAATTCAGTACCACCTGACAACTAGAGTGTTATAATTGTCCACTACATTTTAGATGAGTTTACAGCCAGGATTAGTTTGTTTTCCATTTAATCTACTTTGTAACCTCTTAAAAGCAAACAAACAACAACAAAAAAGTTCTCAGTACTTAATGAAAAATAAAAAATGAAGTATGAACTTTGTTACAGAACTATAACAAGCCTTTTTTTATATTTTATGTCTAGGAAGAAAAAAATATAAACTTCCTTTTTATTTTGCATTCCCATTTCCATATGAAATTTACGGAACATGCAATATATCATCTTAAAGATAAACTGTTAATACACTTTACTTGGAAAGGGTAAACAATTAGCAGAAAGTTTACTTTAGGCCTTTAAAATTATTCTCCTATCTTTCTCTCTCTCTGCCTCTGTGACCTCAGGGAACATAATCCCTTAAAGTACAGCTCATCTTCAATTAGCAGAGAGAACATATGCACTTTCTTTATTGAAATCCCCAGGTATCATGCAATGCAGTTCACTTCAGATTTTACAGTTAATTAAAACCTCATACACATTTTCTGATTCTCCAGCTGGCACTGGAGAGTTTTAAAGCTTAGATCACTTCAGATACTACTCTGTGAAAAAAAGCTTGCTAATAAACATTAAAGTACATGTGTCTTTCTTGCTGACCAACCCCATGTACTGGGAAGTTTATAGCTACTGATCTCATAACAAGAGGATGAGAAGAAACTGAGGTTGCAGTAGGGATAAGTGTTTGAGCTATCTGCTTAAAGATAGTCCCCCATAGGCATCAGTAATCACTGTTCATTAGGAAAATGTACCTTGAAAATGTGCAAATGAACCTTGAGGAGAGGTTAGAAAACATTGCCAAGTTACAACCTTGGAAAATAAAAAGAAAAAAAAGGTTCCTTTTTCTTAACAATATGCTCAGACCTTGTGGTAGGCAGATGGGACTTGCTGAAATTCATAAGAATAGATGGCATACTCTGAAGGAAACAGAGCACTTTGTTTTCTGTCCAACCCCTTTTGACAGTCACTGAATGTACAGTATATTCAAACATTTCTTTTTTTTGGTGTTCTGCGTAAGTAGTACGTACATTATAGTTGCATCACGGACTGTTTGATCTCTTAGGATGAAGGTTCAGTCCTTTATTTTTTTCTTTTAGTAGACAATTTCCCAGTCCCTCTTCACAGAATCATAAAATCATAGACTGTCCTGAGTTGGAATGGACCAACAAGGATCATGAAGTCCAACTCCTGTCCCTGTGTAAAAGACAACCCCAAAATTCACAGAGTGTCCCTGGGGGAATTGTTCAAATACTTCTTGAATATTATCAGGCTTGACACTATGGCTGCAGAGCCTGTTCCAGTGCTCCACCACCCTCTGGGTGAAGAATATTTTTCTAATATCCAACCTAAACCTCCCCTGGCACATCTTCCTGCTATTCCCTTGGGTGCTACCACTGTTTGCCACAGGGAAGAGATCAGTGCGTGCCCCTTCCCCTCCCCTTGTGAGGAAACTGTAGGCTGTCATGAGGTGTCACCTCAGCATCCTCCAGGCTGTACAAAGCAAGTGAATTTAGCCAATCCTCATATAGCTTCCCCTGTAAACCCTTCATCAACATTGTGGCCCTCCTCTGGACATTCTCTAGTAGCTTTGTATCCTTTTTATACTGTGTCACTCAGAACTGCACCCAGTACTTCAGGCGAGGCTGCACTAGTGCAGAGTAGAGTTGCACAATCACCTCTTCCCCTGACTGGCAATGCTGTGCTTGATGCGCCCCAGGACAGGGTTGGGCCTCTTGGCTGCCAGGGCACACTGTTGGCTCATGTTCAAGTTGATGTTCACCAGAATCCCCAAATCCCTCTCTGTAGAGCTGCTTTCCAGCATCTTGTCCCCCAGTCTGTATGTACAGCCAGAGTTGCTGTGTCCTAGGTGCAAAATCTGCCACTAGCCCTTATTAAACTTCATATGGTTGATCGTTGCCCAGCTCTCCAATTTGTCTATATTCCTCTGCAGGACCTCTTTGCCCTCAAGAGTGTTAACAGCTCCTCCTAATTTCATGGCATTGGCAAACTTAGTGTTTCATCAAGTCCTTCATCTAAGCCATTTATGAAGACATTGAAGAGTGCTGGCCCTGAGATGAATCCCTGTGGAACCCTGCTAGTGACTGGTTACCAGTCCAATGTAACCTCATTTACTATAGCTCCTTGAGCCTGACTGTTCAGTCAATTGCTCACCCACTGCATTGTGTGTTTATCTAGCTGAGTGCTGGACATTTTGTCCAGGAAGATACTGTGGAAGAAAGCATGGAAGGATTTACTGAAATCCAATATATCACGTCTACTGGCTTCCCTTAGTTGACTAGGTGGGTAACCTTGTCAGAGAAATAAAATAAGTTTTTTAAGGAAGACTTTCCCCTCATGGACCCATGCTTGCTGGGACCAATGACTGCATTGTCTTCCAGGTGTTTTTCAGTAACTTCCAGAATAATCTTCTCCATAATTTTGCCAGGCACAAAAGTGAGACTTATGCACAGAAATGAAAATAATGAACTATGATAAAAGTGAGCAAAGTGCAGCAATGATAGAACCAGAGCTGGCTTCAACAACTGGCATCTAGCCACCTCTTTGAGGCTGACATCTTTAATCTGCAAACCATGGGCATGAACCATGCCAGATGCACAGGCTATGAGGTTCCAGATGCAGCATGCAACAATGGACACACACAAATGACACTCAAATTTTCTGGCCCTGAGAGACCGTCTTGACAGATAGGCCCCTAAGTAATGGACTAAGTGGAGTCAATGAACATTTTAGAGGGATAAGGTGATACCATGGACTAAGGGAATAATATATATATATATATATATCAATAGGAAAAGTGGTAGTGATTAATTGAAATGTATTGGTAAGTGTAAGACCTGAGCATGACGTAAATGGTATAGAATAAGGTGTGCAGTGTGCTGAGCCAGCCAAAGTAGAGTTCATTTCCACAGGTAAGCTGGGGATGCAATACAGTCAGGACAGCTGACCCAAATCTAAGCAAAGGGGTATTCAATAAGGTCATACTCTGTTATAAAAGAAGGCCTGGCCAGGGAAGGAGTCTCTTATTTTCTTGCTGCTGAGGAGTGGGGTGGCCCAGGGTGCTCTCAGTTCTCTCTGGGTGTTTTGAGCTGTCCAGGACCAGGGGAAAGTTTTGCCATGGGCAGCAGTCGGGAATCGGTTGTGCATAAGGAGTGAGCAGGCAAGGAATGCAGCAGATTTCAGTCTTGCCAGTGAGATTCAGCTGTTTCTTCTTCAGCTTTCAGGTTAGCGTGCTGTTTGCAACTGCGAGTGGAAGTACTTGAAAGCACTTTAGAATTGTGGAGATCTTTCTGAGCTGCATGGTCACACCTGCCCTGGCTGAACTGCTTCTGGGTGCAAGACTGGGTACCATAGCCAATTTGACAAGTGTTCAACAAGGCTCTGACAGGCTAGCAAGAATCCTTGGAGCAGAAGCATGACAACCAGTTGCCATGAAGGACAATGGCAAGGAAAGGAGGTTGTAGCGTGGAGGGCATTGGTCTCTTCTCCCAAGTAGCAAGTGATAGAACAAGAGGAAATACCCTCAAGTTGTGCCAGGGAAGGTTCAGATGGGATAGTACGAAAATATTCCTCAAGGAAACAGTTGTGAAGCAGTGGAACAGGCTGCCCAGGGAAGTGTTGGAGTCACCATCCCTGGAGGTGTTCAAAAGGTGTATAGATGAGATACTTAGGGACATGGTTTAGTGCTAGAGTTAGGCTATAGTTGGATTCGATGATCTTGAGGATCTCTTCCAACCAGAATGATTCTATGATGCTTGCCAAGTGTCCAGTTTCCAATTTTGTCTCCAGAGAAAATAATGCCCACAGAGGCAGCATGAATCAGTGTGCTAGAAACTTGGGAGACTTGCACTTTACAGGATGATAGGATCCTGCTCATATGGGCCTTCAACTCAAAAAAAAAAAACCCCACAACTAAGAGAAAAAACACACAGGAAGAAAGAAAAACACAAAAACCCAAAACACAAAGAGAAAAAAACCCCAAACAAACAGAAACCAGGGAGACTGCTGTCATCAGCAAGTACCACAAATCCTCATGAGATGACAAAATGGGAGTAACCCCTGAACTAGATTCTAGGCCCTCAGAAGCCAACTCTGCTCCAGAACCATACACTGACTCCAGAACCCAATCTAGAATTGGCAAGCCAGCTACAACCCAGTCTAGATTATTCAAATTATCTAGAATGTGATCTAGAATCATCAATCAAGCTAGAACCCTATCTGGACACACCCCACCTCCTCATACCCCCACCCCTAAACCAAACAGCTTGAGAATAAACACCTGCTCTAAAAAGAACTGTACCAACACCATTCTAGGTCTACAAACAACCGAGCCTCAAAACACCAACCTCTGGAATGAACCCAGACTCTATGGCCAATCCAGACCCTAGGGTCCCAGGCCTAATTCCAACAGCAAGCACATTACTACTTTCCCCTTTTCAAATACAGGGATCACACAATGCAGATCACTGAGAATGCTGATATTGTCTGCCAGAAAAGTAACAAGCAGCCTCTCAACATTGCAAGAAAGTTCATTCAGCATTGATGAACACCTGATCACAAGATGGTAAATTTATTTCAACAGTAATATAAGCTGAATAAATTAGATAAAGCCAAAAGGTCAGAGGTTTTATGCTTCTCTGGCAAACAACTCCATAATTTGTTTAGCTACACTGATAAATAATAGAACCAACATGATTTGCAGTTAGAATTGTAAGTAACCTTTGAGGGTTATTTTCACATTTTAGAGCAAGTACTTAATTTTATCCTCAAGATAAGGATTGGCATCTCCTCAGCCTTTGGTTTCCCACAACAGCTAGGAAAACACTGTTTTAATTGTGCATTCTACAATACTTGGTGCAGCTGACATACCTGAGGAACAGTACGCATCCGGAGGGACCTGAACAAGCTTGAGAAGTGGGTCCATGCCAACCTCATGAGGTTCAACAAGGCCAAGTGCAAAGTTCTGCACCTGGATTGGGGCAACTCCAATATCAATACAGACTGGGGCATGAAAGGATTGAGAGCAAGCCTGTGGAGAAGGATTTGGGGGTACTGGTGGAAGAAAGACTGGACATGAGCCGGCAATGTGTGCTTGCAGCCCAAAAGGCCAGTTGTACCTTGAACTGCATGTCAGAGCCAATATTTTAAGTTAAATGTCTCAAAGTTTGTTTTCTCCTGTCTCTGCTGAAAGTGATTATGTCACTCCTCAAAGATCTTCCTAGCTATGAGCCATAAGGGATAGGGGATCTGCCTGGCCACAAGATATCAGCTTTACATGACAGGCCATTAACTATACAGGACCAGCATGCTGGGACTGAGAGTGTGTGCAAAGGTGTGGACTGGGCAGTACATGCTGTTGCCAGGGGAAACTACATGCCATAATATCCCCCAAATGCCTTCTAAAAGACTATACAACCACACAGCATGCATGTGCAACCTGGAGAACCCACTGCTCACATGTGTACCTCTCAGGGATAAGGGGCAGTCACCTTGTGAGTGGTGAATGAGCTGCCTTCCGGAGATGGACCACATCCCTACTGGATCATGGATCCATGGTGGTAAACTTTCTCTTGCAAACCTGTCCTGACTGCCTACTAAGTTTCCCCCTTTCCTGTCTTTTTCTCCTTGTCCTATCACCATCTTCTTCATAAGTGTTCAACAAAGTTCAAAACCAGATACAAACATAATTAAAGGCACAATTAGGCCCATATAATCTCAAAAGTGAAAGCCTTGTGGCTTCTTCTCATCTCATGGCGCCTAGGGATATGAGGAACTTTTTATTTTAAAGAATGGTTGGGAAAATAAGTAGAAAATTAACCCAAAAACACTGTACTCATGGGCATTTTCCCCATCTCTGTTGAGGGACCTGCTGTCATGGTCCATTCAGCAATGGACTCATGATGGTCCTTTTACCTTGATCTCAGAACACCAAATTAAAGCAACCAAAATGTCAAGGGGTTATAATTAAATCAAGCAGTGTTACTTTATTAATTTGCCCGTAAAGTGGCATGCAACAGAGAGAGAGAGTAAGAAAAAGAAAAGGGAAAAGAAACGAGGAAAAGTAAAGATGAGAAATGAGGTTGCATTTATGACCAGTCAAGTTCCAAAGGCATCCCTCTGGTCTCTGGTCCTGTAGAGTCCTGCTGGTCCTCCTTTGTGGTTAGGGATCCTCTGGCGGGAAGATCTTCAATAATGTCTATTCTGAAGTCATCTTTTATACTTCTTCACCCCCCGCTTGCTCCCATTGCTTTAGGCCAGTCTCCACCTAGACTTCGCAACCCAGGCTCGTACTGTGCAGGCTCGAAAGATTCATGCTTTCTTTTGCCAACGCTTACATGTCCAGCATTCAGGGATCTTTCTCTGGTCTGTTGGGTTACCTCAGGACCCTTGACGAGCTTCTGGGCATGCTCCTTTTCATTGACCATTGTTTGAGGGAGCAGGTGAGGGACATGTGAAACTGAGGCTGCAGGTAAGAACATGTTCTTCTGGATGGCGGCTATTGTTCCTGGATCGAAGAGACCGTCATAACAATAGCTTTCAGGAGGCAGGGGCTGGTTTGGCTGAAGCAGCATGTAAAGTCCACACAAAAGCCATTGTTAGCAGGATCCCCCCTGCTGTATCGGAGAAACAGTGCGACACAATGCGTCTCCTCGGGCCTCTCTCCAAGTCCTTGTCCATGCGTTCTTTCGGTCTCAGCTTCAGTTCTCTAAGTTCTTGATGGCGATGTTCAGGTAAATACTGCTCCATCTTCAGACCGACTCTCACACCTGCATAGAACAAAATTTCTGCAAAGACCATGGGGAGGTAAGTCAGCAGCTACAAATGCTAGTTACAGAACAAGGGTTCTGCAACAAGAGGAGTGTAGATTGAGAAAAAATTTTGCATTCCTACATATCATGTAAGAACCAGGGGCACATAAATCCATACTCAGTTTAGTGCTCAGCTTCTTTCAGTTCAGAAAGTTTATGACAGAAGAATTAAGAATTTTTTTTTTTTTTTAATACTTGAAATACTTTTATTTCTCAAAGGACCAATAATAATGTATTAATAATTTTATTGACACACAAGCAGAATGAGAATCCACCTTACCTTTTCCTAACTTGTGGCAGAATGCAACCCACCCCCGCCTCTCTCTCTCTCTCTGCCCCCACTCTCCCCCTCCCTCCTTCACTATGGAGGAGTGGGCACATCCCCCTCTCTCCCGGCTTCCATGGGCCTAACAGCTTCTTTGTCTGGCCCCAGAGCACCCTGACCAGAGTCGTTAGTGACGGTAGGAAGTGCAAAAGCCGCTAGGTGCCCATGCCCAGGGTGGGGGATGTTTTCGGGAGGCTTCCGGGAACAGAAGGAATGACTACAGTCAGGTCAAGGTCATATAAATGGGACTCTCGTCGAAACTTTTGCCCTTTGCCATGGAGTTTCTTGGAGCACGAGCTTAGCCACTGCCTCCAGGAGCCACGGCCCCCCGCCCCGGCTCCCCGGAACGGAGTCTCTGCTTGCCTCGCCACCAGGGCTGTGAGTAAAACTTCTCGCAGGATTGCGAGTATATTTATACTTTCCATGCACATTTGCAGGCATACTTTAAATTATTTCCTCGCACAACCGCGAGTGTATTTTCCTCCCGTGCTTCCACGTAAGCACATGTAATATTCCGTGCACATTTGCACGTGTAAGTAAGTTAACTCTCACAGGATTGCGAGTATATTACAAATTTACCCTTGCGGAATCGCGAGTGTACACTTTCCATACTCACTATGAGTACGCGTATCTCTTTAAAAATAATCCTGCTACGGGTTTGGGCAAGTGTGTTCTTCTCCAGGACTCAGAGGCGACTCTGGCACTGTTTTGAGTGAAGCCACGTGCATGCACTCTGTGGACCGCCTGTTGTAGTGGTTGCTGCCCCTAAATAATTTTCCTCAACTGATGTCTGAACCTTTATTTAAGTCACTTTTGGAATGCTAAAACCCGGTTTCTCACCGGTTTAATAAAAGTTGTTTTGGACCCTGTTGTCCCTTAAATTAACCTCGGGGTGCATTTCTGTGACATAACTTTAAGGGCTTTCCTGTGGTAAAAAGATGTATATTTCTGAAACAGTTTTTTTGTGCAGTCAGCAAGTTTGGGACCAGAAGACTGTGATGCCATCCAGTGAGACCTGGACAGGCTGGAGAGTTGGGCAGGGAAAAAATTTAATGAAATATAACAAGGGAAAGTGTGGAGTATTGTATCTGGGTAGGAACAACCCCAGGTTCCAGTATAAATTGGGAAATGACCTATTAGAGAGCAGTGTAGGGGAAAGGGACCTGGGGGTCCTGGTGGACAGCAGGATGACCATGAGCCAACACTGTGCCCTTGTGACCAGGAAGGCCAATGGCATCCTGGGGTGTATTAGAAGGGGGGTGGTTAGCAGGTCAAGAGAGGTTCTCCTTCCTCTCTACTCTGCCCTGGTGAGACCACATCTGGAATATTGTGTCCAGTTCTGGGCCCCTCAGTTCAAGAAGGACAGGGAACTTCTGGAGAGAGTACAGCGCAGGGCAACCAAGATGATGAAGGGAGTGGAGCATCTCCCTTATGAAGAAAGGGTCAGGAAGCTGGGTCTCTTTAGCTTGGAGAAGAGGAGACTGAGGGGTGACCTTACTAGTGTTTACAAATATATAAAGGGTGAGTGTCATGATGGTGGAGCCAGGCTCTTCTCAGTGACAACTGAGGACAAGGGGTAATGGGTTCAAACTGGAACACAAGAGGTTCCACTTAAATTTGAGAAGAAACTTCTCAGTAAGGGTATCAGAACATTGGAATAGGCTGCCCAGGGGAGTTGTGGAGTCTCCTACTCTGGAGACATTCAAACCCACCTGGATGCCTTCCTGTGTAACCTCATCTAGGTGTTCCTACTCCAGCGGGGAGATTGGACTAGGTGATCTTTCAAGGTCCCTTCCAATCCCTAACATTCTATGATTCTGTGGTTCTGTGATTCTGTGAATGCTGTTCTTCATAATTTTTCTTCAGATAAACCTACTTTCAAAACCACAGGCAATCAGAAGAATACCTTGCCCTGGGCACTAATGTCATGTGCATCGTTGCTGGAACATTTCCCAGATGTGCATTTTTTTCATACTATTCCTGTGATTCTTATTTCAAATGGTTTATGAAAACTATTTTCTTTTAGTCCTTGTTACTTATTTTAGTCTTCTTCAGAAGCACGGCATTTATTTCTCTGATGTAGAAAGGGAATCTGCACAAAAATATGATATTTTTCTTTAATAATGTATTCAGAATTTTTATTTTTGGGCGGATATTTCTTTAATTGAATGTAAACTGGTAAAAATCTTTTTAACTTGGTGGCAATACCAGAAAACGGGGTAAGTTCTAAATGCCGCAAATACTTTTCATGCACGATAGACACTGAACTTTCCTTTTTCAACAGTTTTTTAAAATTAACATATTCATCTTAGCATTTTAGTCTCTTTTGGTAACTGAGTGTGAAACCAGTGAACAGATTAGTGGAATTAAGAAAAATGACATGGATAAATATTATATGATAAAGAAAAGCTTAGGTATCATTAGAGAATTATTAGACCTGCAACATCTCAGGACTAACCACCCAGCACAGAAATACACTCATATCATTAAATTAAGCTTTATTATCTTAAAGTCCAAATAATTTCAGGAAGGGAGGATTTATGATTTAGGCTTGGATTAATCTATATCAAATACATTTGTGGATGATGTCCTTAGCAGCTCAGTAATGCTCTGAATGCCTCTAATATGGTTAGACACAGGCTATTTTGTAAGGGAGGGCATGTGATCGCTAGTGTGAGCATCAGAGGAATGTGAAGCCAAAGTTGTGTTCTAAAAGAAAGAGTTATTCGCTATAATTTGTAAATGCATGTATAGATTTGGCTAGTTGTTTCTCCCGCCTGTTAAGCTCATATCAAAGCAAAAACATATATTGGATCTGGAGGGATGTATGTGAGCAAGAGAGGGAAAAGGTGCCTGGAAAACTGTTGCTGTGAATGTCAGTGTTTTGTCAGAAGTGGACAGTAATCTGACAAATATTTGCCCTACTTTGCGCTTCTGATGCCTCCTTTGGTCCTTCATTTGTGTCTGCAACATCTCATCTGCTTAACACTTTTTAGTTTTATATTTAAAGAAAACAAATAAACAAAACCAACACTTCAATTTTAATTAATCTGTGTTTTTTTAGATTTTGTTTGTTGGTTTTTCTTTTTTAAATCTGGGGTTATTTTTAGGTGTGTGCTAGATGCATTTTAAGATTACCTTTAGAATATTGGTCAGAGAATAGCAAGAGAAAGACAAATTCATTTAGAAAGTGATACATATTAACCCATATACTTTACGGTTTATAATAAATTGCTAACAAACAATAAATACATTAGAACTTATGGTTCTACCAAAAAATAATATATGCCAGTGACTTCTTTTTAATTTTTATTTATATGCTCTGCTTTAACAGGCAGACTTTCATATTTCTTGAAAAGGATTAGAAATATTTCCATCAGCACCTGATGAAGCATTTTCAATCTGTGCATTTTGTGTGGGTTTTAAATACTTTGTTTTATAGCTTATCACAGCACTTTCAAAAAATCATAATCTGTGCAGGTGAAGGCATTTTCTGATCATCTCCCTTTATATGACCTTATTTTATCGTGAGACAGATTTAACAGATTCAGGTCCCAAAATACACATAAATTTCCGTCTGGTACATGTCAATGAGAACCTTCATATCTGACTAATAAAGACGTGATCAAGTTTCCTTTGCAGTGCTATCCCTGAAAGAGACAGAGTAATAGCTGAACTTAACAAACACATTAGTATGTTTTGGTCCTAAACATTAGTTACAGTTAATAAACAGAGACTCTTCTCAGAAAAAATTCCAATGTTTTCTTCATGTAAATGTACCAGATGTTGAGTCATAAAATGTAGGAGATATAATATAAATTACTTGTATCATTTGTCTGTCATTATATTCCCTTATGCCATACAAGTTTGGAGGTAATAAATAAGACTGTTAGATGAAGACAGAGTTTTTCTGAGAAGAACAACCTTGTAGCATCTTTGTTTAAATCCTTTAGGAAAACACAATAAAACTGGAGTGGGACTGGTATTAACAGAGACAAATTTTTATTTACAGATTGTGCAATTGGATGAAGATGACTCCTTCTTTCAGAGATGTCTTTTTGATGGCATTTCAGATTAAAGGGTTAGATCAAGAGTTTCCATATCTCAGAGTGAAGATCACTCAAAAAGACTAGAGAAACAAAGACCTGCCCTTCACTGAGAACAAAGCATCAGCCACACAGGGTGCTGGGAGACCATAAGGGCAAGAACAAAGAGCTGTGTTTCTCTGATCCATGTCAGAAGGCTTAGTGAGAAATTGTTTTAAGAAAATGGTCATAGACTAGACAACATCTGGAAAAGAATGAGGCTGTAAGGAGAAGTAGAATATACAAGAAACTGAAAGATGATTGCTAAAAGAAACTACTTGTCATAGAATCAAATGATCACCTAAAGAGATTATGATCTTGATAAAACTGTAAAATGTTTATTAAATTAATTTTGTCTTATAAACTATAAAAACTGCTTTCAGGTAATTCTTTAACATGCTACTTCCATAGGATAATGTTGCATATTTGGAGGATGAAGGAGGAATGAAAACACAAATATTATCCCTTTCATGTTTGACCAGGCATCTTGCTAAATGGAAAAATCAGGATTTGTCTCTCCTAATGCATCTATAATAATTACTCAACAGAAAATGATAACAGTGAGATTTCCAACAAGGAAAAGAAAGAAGAAAGGTTTAAATTACAAAGAATGTTTATAAGAAGATTGACCTAATATTCTAGTAAGAACTACTGCTGCAAGATAAAGATGAAAAAGACACTTTAAAGAAAAGCTCAGCTTTGAAAAAAAAAATTAAAAAAAAACATTCTGCAGTTTACACTCTGTCTTTTACAGTCTTTTACAGTCTGTCTTCTAATTTATAAAGTGTGAGTTAAAGTTACAGGCATAAACAGGGCACAAAATATGCCTTTTACAGAACATATCAAAGTTCTCAAGAAGCCAGATTTAAGGTTTATGCAAAGATACCCAGTAGTCTATTTCTGAAATATCCCATGGTCTCCCTCTTATAGGCAAATAAAAAAGGCAAATAGTTATTCTGGAACTGAAAAAAAAAAAGGTGGTCCATTTCGTGATCAGATGTCAGCTGAATGAAAAATTGGTTGCAGAACTTAAGGCCACTGAATGACACAAATGAGATGTTCTATATATATATATATCTATATATATATCTATATATATATCTATATATATATCTATATATATATATATCTATATATATCTATATATATATATCTATATATATTCCAGAAATACATTTCCAGAATGTGGTGGCAATGATAAGAGCTTGTGAAGCTAAATGTGATGGTATAGTTGCTATATTGAAACATTTAGGTGCTACGATGAATTATAAAGAAGACCGTCATGAGAGTAAAACAAGGGGAATCCTGAAAACTTGTTATGATAAAAAGATGATTGCTACTCTCAGTTTTATGTCTACCTCAGCATCTGTTATCATAAGGTTATGGACAGAGAGGACCTACAGGAGGTGTTTGTCCTTCAATATTCCATTAAAAAAAATGTGGGTGATAGGCTATAGCAGAGTAATATAGTCTTTCCACCATTTCTCTCCAGTAGAAATTTATCATCTTAAATTAACCTCTAGTATTCCTATTGAATTTAATGAGATTCTTATTGCATTTATTGAGATCTACCTGTAATTCTCTTCCTTGGTATTTCAAACACTACCTCAGAGGTTACTGGGGTTGCGAGGTTGCTGAGGGTTATGTTGGTGTTGTTTGGAATGAGCAACAATGGGTCTTGAATTTCTGCTAACCCCAGTAAGCTTCTTATGAATATATTAGTCATATATTTAGTATATTAATGTTCTAGTTAAGTAGTACTAATTTATTTTTTTTTTCTTAATGTCGGCAAGTTGCTCTCAGAAAAAATTATTTATTTCTGGCTTATTGATTTCTTTCACTGGAGTGTGCTCGTAAAGAACACTTACCTGTGAGAAAAAATGCTATTAAAAATATAGAACTATTAATGTTATTAAGAATCACTCTTTTACTAAGTATTTATGTAATGAGAAGATTACAGGGTAAGGCCAAATCTCCATGAAAGGCTTTTCAGATAAATATGGAATAAAAAGCACTGAAAAAGTTCATTCATGGAAAATGTGAAGCTGTTAATTAACTATGTGACTAAAGACTACATGAAGAGCCCTAAAACTGTCAGTGAAAAAATCATTGATTCCCAACATTTAGGGGAAAAAAAAAAATAAACCAACAACAAACAAACAAACAAACAAAAAAAAAAAAAAAACAAACCCCAAAACCCAGACTCTGTAGATTTGTCAATTTTAAAAACATTCTCATTTTACAAATAGATTATGTTTGCTTTAATTAACACCATGTTCTGATGACAACACACCATGCTATCCATATGCTCCATAAATTAGGCACTAACTCTTTGTGCTTGTAGTATTATGGCAGATGCTACCTTTACCATACCTTCTCATGCTGTCTTCAGTTTTTGGTTTGTTGTTTGTTTGTTTTCTTTTTTCTTTGCCTTCATGAAGATATTTTAAAATTTGTTCAATGTTTTGTCAGAAAATTGTGATTTAAATATATAAATAGAGTAAGGAAGACGTAAGGGAAAGGGAAGGAGAAACAAAAGGGGAAAAGGAGGAAGAAAAAAGGCATAAAGAGGAAAAAGGAAGGGAAAGGGAATGGGAACTAGAAGGATGATGATGATTTGAGGCAAGAAAAAATTAATTCCTTACCCAAGGAATCTTTATTTTCATTGTAAATATAACAACCCCTGCATCCTAGAAAACTCATCTAACAATTTTTTCTCATGAAAATAGATATTAAAAAAATGAGATAAAATAGCCATTTAAACAATAGATTCTCACCATTCTATCACTCACCTTCCTCAGCTGGATAGGGATGGGCAGAAAATGTAGCAAAAGTTTTGTGAGTTGACAAAAGGACAGGGGGAGATCATTCAGCAATTACAGTCACGGCTGAAACAGGCTCAACTTGGGGAAAACAGTTTAATTTATCATAAATCAAATCAGTGTAGGATCATGAGAAAATAAAACCTTCTCCCCACCTTTCATTTCTTCTTGGGCTAAACTTTACTTCTGAGTCCTCTATCTCCCTCACCAACAACACAGGGGGACAGGAAATGGGGGCTGCAGTCATTTCATCTCACGTTGTCTCTGCTGCTCCTTCCTACTAAGGGGGAGGACTCCTCACACTGTTCCCATGTTCCAGTGTGGGGTCCATTCCATGGGAGACAGTTCTCTATGAACTTCTCCAATGTGAGTCCTTCGCATGGGTTGCAGTTCTTTATGAACTGCTCCAGTGTGGGTCCCTTCCATGGGGTGTTGTCCTTCAGGAACAGACTGCTCCAGTGTGGGTTCCCCACAGGAACACAAGTCTTGCCAGAAAACCTGCTCCAGTGTGGCTCCCCCATGGGTCCACAAGTCTTACCTGAAAACCTGATCCAGTGTGGATTTCCCACAGGGTCACAGCCTCTTCTAGGCATCCATCTCCTCCAGTGTGGGGTCCTTCGTGGGCTGTAAGTGGATATCTACTCCACCATGGACCTCCATGGGCTGCAGGGGGAGAGCTTGCCTCACTGTGGTCTGCACCATGGGCTGCAGGGGAATCTCTGCTCTGGCACTTGGAGCACCTTCTCCCCTCCTTTTTCACTGATCTTGGTGTCTGCAGAGTTGTTTTCCTCACATATTCTCACTCCTTTCTTTGGTTGCAGTTGTGCAGGATTTTTTCTGCTTCATACATATGTTATCCCAGAGGCACTACTACAGTCACTGATGGGCTCAACCTTGGCCAGTAGTGGTTCTGTTTTGCACCTGGCTGGCATTTGATCTGTCAGATGTGGGGAAGCTCCTAGCAGTTTCTCACAGAAGCCACACCTGTAGCCCCTCCACTACCAAAACTTTGTTGTGAAAGCCCAATAAAACACCAGAAGAAGTATAGATTGGAAAACACCCTTGACCATTATGTATTGCTCCTGTATTTTCTTCCTAGTATCACTGGAAAACCTGATGGTAACAAGAGTATTGCTAGACATATAGTTCAATTCCATTTTGAGGTTTTGATAGCTTCCTTAAGTATAGAGGCTCCTTGGTTCTTGATGGAGACATGTCCTTTATAGTATGCATAATATTTATGGTTCTCAAGTGTGAAAGTCATCTTTAGAACTAAGTCACCATATTTTATTAGATTTTTAAAAGACAAATTATTTAGCTTTAAATTTGTATATAAAGGAAATACGCCTATCACCCTACAGTGATACCTTGAGGAAGAATTAACACTGCAGGAAGTCATGTTTCTTCCACCAAATAGTATCAGATAGCTCTGTATTCCACAGAGGATTTATGAAAAGGGAATGAAGGGTAATGTCAAATTGTGCAAAAAACAGCAGGTCTGTTATGCTTTGGCCCCAAGGTGTGATTTCACATGTGATATCACAGTGCCAGGACAACACAGACATGATTCAGCACATCCAGAAAAAAGGCTTATATGTCTGTAAAGACACTTCTGGTTTGGTTGGTTGGTTTGATTTTCTCATTCCTAGGTGTTATCTGTGGGCTGGACCAAACTGAAGGTCAAAATTACACCTCCTCCTTGGTCAACTGTGGCAGATTTTTAGTCCAGTCACAGGTTTATAGCATACTATGGACAAACAGATGGGGCTGGGGCTCCTGAGGGCAAGCATCTACCACACTGCTGGTCTGGAGAGGCTTCCCTGAATTTGGGGCTAGCCAAGAAGCAAGAGCCACTTCTACTGGCAGACTGCTTTTGTCCTGTGTCTGAATCATCTCTAAGGATACAGCAGCAGGAAAACATAGCAGTAAATGTAAGGTACTATAAAACTAAGTATATTTTAGTTGGTGACTATGCAGATGAAGTTATCAAAGAAACAGTAATGAACAGGTAAAAATATCTTACCCTGAACCAATCAGTACTGTTGTCTGGGAAAGACGTCATCAGAGACACTCATGCCCTTTGGAAACTGAGACAGTGTCTAGACTTCAGAACAGTAGCAATACAGTAATTCAAATGGCAAAATAAGAAATGCTGCTCCTGTAATGATGTTCAAATCAATTAAAAAATATAGATCAATAACGTTAAATTAAATTGCTTACAGATTATTTAAAGGCTTCTCTTTTCCCAGAAGTCACATGTTTAAGGACAGTCGCAAATTGTTCCATGCATTAGGAGCATCAACTGAGCAGAACAAATTTATTATTTGCAAATAAATATGTGCAAAAATAACAGCTAAATGTAAGTAATATTAATTCATTACCTGACAGCGACATATCTAAAAAATGAATAAAGCTTGTTCTCTGGTTCCCTCTGGTCCAAACCTGCCCTCTACTTAGACTGTTCTGGAAAACTTGACTCTGCCTGTGGCACTTGGACAGTCTTTGATTTTTTGAAGGACTCAAGAGAAGCCAAGATTTTCACCTCTTTGTTATGCTGTCAGAAGAGTTGGAAACTGTTGTTGTAACCTAACATCTGACATTTCTTCTGACTCCCATCTTTTTTTTTTTTTTTTTTTAATTTTAGGTTTTCCAACTGTTCTACATAAAAGACTTGTATCATGTTTCCTTCCTTTTCTTTATTCTTGTTGGAGTACTTTCCCTATTTATCTGAGACTACACTTCTGCAGTGCTGCCAATAGTCGTTATCCTCATTGTCATAAACTTAGGTTTCATGGAGTATTTAATTGTCTGTTTTATGAAAGGGTGATACAAAGCTGTCAAACTTTACTCATCATGGCTACCATCTCCCATTAATTAATAAAAATGCTACCACCTCCTTTTATTTCCAGTTATGCTACAACCATTCATCACCACATGCAAAATGCCACTTCCTCTTTGAACTGGGACAGTGGAGAGAGGAGAATACAGACTAGATAGCAAGTCTGTGAGAGTTAGAGAGAAGCCCTGCTGATGTTGCGAGTATGTAAGAGAATGGGGAGGGATGATATCCAAACCATGAAGGATAGTAAGCACTGCATGTGAAATTCCTAAAGGAAGTAATGTTGGGAACTTTTTGCATGCATCTTTAAGATGGAACATGACCTTCAAGAGATTCAATACATTTTTGGATTCAGAAGTTTTCCTTAAAAGTAAGAACAAAAGCAACCAAAACAAAAACCTATAAAAAAGTAAAGGTCTCAAAGTAATTATTTTAGGAAATCTCATGACTGCTGAATCATTTCAAGATTCACAATACTATCATAGATTTCCCTTTTGGATTACCCGTCATTGATGTTATTGGCACTAATTTTTTTTCCCTTGAGTTAAGCAACATCTGTAGGACATAGAGAAAAATGAATCAAAACAAATTGAATCAGAACTACTGCAAGAGTAGAAAACATCTTTCAACAAAAAAAAATAACTCTTGAACTTTATGTTTTGCCCCTAATCTGATTACTATTTTGTGTTCAAGTGTCAACACATATAATGAAAACATTAAATAGAAGGTCATTCTTCTAACCTGAACCTCCTTGTACAATTAGCAGGGAGAGATGATTTTATTAATGTAATTATATTTCTACCATTTTAAAATCTCCATTGTACCTTATGTTCTGACATACAAAACCTTTAACGTAAAACACTGTCCTGTGGTATTCAGCCTTCTCTTTTCCTTCTAAACCGCATGGCAGCATTCTCAGTATTTTAAAAAGACCTACTTCAAAGGATGCCTTCTGAAGCTGCATGCAGTTTTATGTCTGTATCTCCTTCTTTCCTGTTTTGTGTAAACACTTTCATGCTAATTCCTCTGCTATTTCGATAAAGATCTCCTAACTAAGAAAGAAAGTACCATGTATATCCCTAGAGGTTTTAGGAGGTTTTTAAGACACCTGTTTTTGTTTTGTTTTCCTTCAGAAAGCCTCTGGTTTCAGTTATGGATGTAAACCACCTAAGCATTTTACATAGGTGTATGCAAATGTTTCCTGTCATGAATGCAGACAAGGCATTAGAAACTCAGGAAATATAATCCAAATCACAGCAAAACAGATCATTACATCAGGGATTAATAATTATATGCACCATGCAAAAATACTGATTAATTTCTAGATTAGGAGATTAGCCTTGCTACACTGAAAAGCTATTATGACAGAACTGCTACGTATAAACCAAAAGTAAACCAAACAGGAACCTCTCTCTTTTTTCATTGTCTCAACTGCAACATTGAGTTTGTGGAATCTGATACAGTGAAATTTCATCCAGAACTTTGATCTGACAGAGCTCATTCTTTTTCCTTCCTTTTAACAAGCAGTTTGTTTACATACAAAACTAAGATGACTTGGAAAAAACATGCTTGGACTCTTTTTTTCCTCCCATTTCCTATCTCATTTTATTTTTTTACAGTTCTTTCCTTGGTCTTTGTTAAAGTCTTTTGTCAATGTACTCACCATGCTTGGAGAAGATTGCATATTACTAAGCAGCATCACTTTGTCAGTGCTGAAAGGGCTCCCCGGCCGTAACATGTCTGATAGTTGGCAAACATGAAACACAAACCTCACTCCACCCTGTGGGCTGTTCCTCACACTATTGCTGTTTAGTCAATCAACCTGCAAGTAGTAATTAAGGGTGAGTACAACTGATGAAGGCTGTGAAAACAACAGGAAACAATTTTATCAAGCAGATATTTTAAATTATTATTACTATTACAATTTTTATTATTTCTTTCCTCCTTCCCTTAACAACAACAGCAAAAAGTTGCTTTCCTTCTCCTGCAGCACTAGTAGTCAAAAACAGTGAGGAGGAGGCTAATCAAGTAAAGGTCAGCTCTGTTTACCAGATAAAAACCTCAGGTCATCCACTACCATCATCATAATTAAGCAGTATATCTTGAAGCTAGTTAAAGGAATTAAAAGAAGGGGACTAAGTGTGCAGAAAAGCAAGGCAACAAAAAGGAATGTAATATTTTCAGAAGATCAGAGGTGAGACATGGCATGGTTAATTGCATGAGTGCATAGTCACAGGGTTGGAGAGCCCCTGAATGGAGTTCAGAAGAGTTCCCCGACATTTCTGAAGCAGGAAACAACTATTGTGATATGAAAAAGAAATTAATTCTAAAAAAAAAAAAAAAAAAAAAAGCAAATTATTGTCTGTTAATATATTAGTGTACCAGTTGATTAGACTTGTTCGACATTATTAGCTGATAAAAGGACATTTCCTTTTATAGGACTAATGGACAGCTTCCTAGAGCTTTAACTAGCAAAAGAAGGCTACATTGAATTAAAAATATATGGATTTACTAAAGCCACAGCTAAAGGGACTGCAGATTGTCCCTCTATAAACACAAACATAAAGACTCTCTTCGGCATTAACACAGTCTGGTATGTACATGCTCTTCTAAACCAGTGAGATGTTAGTAGTTATGGATTCCTGCACACACATCTACCCTCACAAAATACCTGAATCTTCTTGGGTGCTTTAGTAAAAATACTATGACGCAGAGGGCTATTGTTTGGTTTGGGGGAAGATTTTCTTTGTTTCTGTTTCAGTGAATAAAGTAATGGCTTCTTTGAGTAGAACATGCCAAACATATTTTTATTTTTAGCTAGTCTTGTGCTACATGCTAAACCTTCATTGTGCCTTTGCTGCACAGCAGGCATTTGTTCTAAAGCATAATCATAGTGGGACAAGCACATATATCTTAGCACAGATATATGTGCTAAGAAACCCACTTGGCTGATAGACTCCAATGTCCACGTCATGACAGAAAAAAACAACCTAAAAAGCACCAGCAAAGCTAAGCCTACCTAAGGTACAGCAATGCAAATCATCAGAACCATTACTTGCAAACCAAACACCTCCATAAATTTCTTCCCCTACTAGCAATATTAGGTATACCTGAGATTAGCTGATGCTAAGTGACAGTAGAAAAGATTTTGTCTGTGTAAGGAAAGGGAGAGAAGCTATGGACCTGCTCAGGGCAGCTGGGGAAGGCCAAAAAGGAAGAATCAGATTGTACTCAGAATGTTTGAGGGAATCTCTTCCTACTAGACCTGAGTAAACCAAGGTGGGCGTGTTGCATAGAAGATGTTCAAGTTCACTCTGCTCCTGCTTTCTGTGCTATTCAACCTTTTACCATTCCCCATTCCACCTCAACTACTTCCTGCACTGTCATATCATCCCCAAGCCATCCCTGCCCAAGTATATTCTGGGCTTGGATTCCAACAGCCCTCTCTCCCATTAGTATGGCTATGGACCCTTCTCCTCCATATCCACTGTGTCTTTCTGCTCTTGTAATAAAAGTTAATTATGCCTGAATTGAAGGCAAATCTCTATCTTCATGTCTAGACATAAGCACTTTAGAGCCACATACTTTGAAAGCAGAGACTTTGCAAAGATGATTTGCACTTGCAAAAGTACCTTTAGCATAAGGCTCAATCACACTTATTTTTTTCTTCTTTCCTCACAATCTAGAAATTATTTATACAGGTAAATATTTGTAACCAGTTTCTTCTCTAGAAAGAATAATGTTTTGAACATCACATCATAGCTAGATAAAGTATAATTGCAGAGATGCACATAATGGTTAATATGTTTCCAAAAGAGACTATGTCCTTAAACAATGAATTTTCAGCTGCCATCACAGCATTTTTTTCATTCTGTACCTGGTATATAGATATATAACCACTGACTTAGAGTCTAATGTGAGGTCAGGGATGTCTTTTTACATATTGTAAAATATATCAGACTACAAAAAGACTACTTGATAAATTATTGTTTAGCCTCCTAGGTACTTAATCTTTATTAATTTATTTACACTTAATTAGAAGTATATGTAATTATTTAATAGGTGGAGGCTGAGAAATACATTAACAAAGTTAGAAAACATAAAATTTAGGTATTGTTATATTTTTGTATTCGTGCAATATGATGTTTATTGAAGAAGATAAACTTTGATGTATAATGACAGCACCAGAGATTATATTATCTACAGTTTAACCATAATACTTCTGCTGTTATTAACCTCTATCGTATTAATTTATTGAAACTAGAACAGAGTACAAAAACTCACACCGTGCTAATAATGTCAAAGTTATTGTAGTTGTCCTTTATTGGCTAATCTAGTTATTGAAATGTGGCCTAGAAAAGAAATATGAAGAACCCCATTTTTAGACAAACCTTGGAGGTACAGAAACATCAGAAGGCTTGCTAAAGAAAGTCTGAATACTAACCTCCTGAACTTTTACTATATTCAGATCTTTTCAGGCACAATTATATCAGTTCCTTGATAAAAAGACTGTTCTTCCTGCAAGTGGAAGAGCAAACACTTCCTTTGTCCTGATTCTCCAGGTGATTCAGTTTTACCCTGAATCTGGCAGGACTAGCTAGATCTTTAAGTATAATTTAGACTTGGCTTCTGTTAATCCTTGGTGTGTTTACCCAGTGAATGGCTAAAACTACTGGTAAAGAATCATTATTTGGTTAAGCTCATGATGTGGACATGAGTCCAGTATTATCAGGATGGGCAAAAAACGTTCTGTGAAGGTCCCTAAAGAGCTCTCTGGAGAGATTAAGCCTTTTGATTACTATCAGTTGTATCACTGTAGGAAAATATAGTTAAAATATTTTTCTGACATGAATGGAAAACTTTTTTCTTTTTTTTTTTTTTTTTACAGAAAAGTTTTTAGAGCATATAATGTGCAAATTATCAGAGCTACTTTACGCACATGTTAATTTACTCATCACTTAAATGTAACAAAATATAAAAAGTCTGTAACTGATCCTCTTGAAATTTGCATAAACCTGTTAAGCTCACAAACTGTCTCCCAACTGAACTCCTGACTTTTAAGGTTTTTCTTTTATCCTTATCTTTTTTTTTTTTTTTTTAAACTATAGCTCTATACTGTAGGAAAACCAACAAACAAACAGAACACAGTCCAACATTCCTGCACTGTTTTTGAAGATAATTTTAACAGTGCCTATATACTGTTCATCCCTGTTAATCAGAACACAGAGACACTGTTTAAAATAAACTTTCAATTTTTTTTCAAAAGAAATGTCAGAGCTCAGTATGAGGTAGCTTTTCCTTTCTCTCCAAATATGAATGTCCCTCTCTTTCCCCCTTCCATACAGCTGGAGTTCAAAGCAAGAAGTTAAGGAATGAGAGTGAACTACGCTAGCCTGATATGCAGAACAGTCAATATTAGGCCCTGGATTAGTGACAGGTTTAAGTTTCAATATTTCCTAAGCCATCCGACTTCGTATGGATGCTTTATCACATTGGAAAGAGGAGAGTATTCCCTTGCAATGAGAAATGGCAATCCTTCCTAGATCTGGCAGGCTGGAAGATATTGGGTCATAAAATCATGACACTGGAAAGCAATTCAAGTAATATTTAGAGGTCTGCACTGTTTGTTGTTTATAACTCTTCTCTCCCCATCATCTTGCAGAGTTGAATTCAAGGTTTGGTTTTGATCTAGAACAGATGAAGAATAGCCATAAGATTGAAAAAGATTTAATACTATTCTGATGAAATACACAACAGAAGAAATTTACAAACAATGAAAATACAGAGGTTAATTAACATTTACATTGCTTTTGCTTTCCTCTTTGGAATAATGCTGATTTAACACATAACTCAGGATATACATGAAAAGCATGAACACACATGCCTAAAAATTATATGCCTCCAGCCACTAGCAGTCAAAAAATGTACCTCAAAAGAAATTCAGACTTGAAAGACCTACACTTCAGGCTCAAAGTTAATTGAACAGCATTTTAAAAGTACTAAGGTTTCACATTTTATACACAAAAGATAAAGAAGAAAATTATCCTAAGAAGAGAGGACAGGGAAATAAATGTGGTAGCAAGAAAAGAGATGAACAGAAGCAGAGAACAGAGTGAACCAAGGGATCCTTTTTGCTTGTTAAGTGGAATTTCTTCTGGAAGCACTAGGAGACATCAAACATGGATTTTTTTGATTCTGTTACAGCAACACTGCTTTCCAGTTGACAAGCACACTTATGAGAACAGAGCATCTTTTTCAAAACTGAAGATAACCAGATGGGAACAGAAACAACTTAAATTTTAAAGGAAACTTCTGTATTAAAAAACAAAACAAAACACAGGGTACATCATGTCAAACAATTTTTTTATTAAAATATGAAACACACATGAAAACGTGAGCTTTAAAGAAATTTTTTTCTCAGCCACAGCAACTATATGATTTTGAAACTACTGCATGATAATAAAATTTTAAAATAAAGATAAATTATGGCAAATAAAAAAATACAAATTCATTATTGCAATGCTTATTTACATGATTGATTTCTATGTTTAATCTCCAAATATCAAGTATAAGGAATACAAATTTCTATATATACCCCAGAGACAAATTTTAAATATTAAATATTATTTTGTTATTATGTTGGATAAATTTGAGTGTGCACTCATATGGATGAATTTATAAATGTGTACAAATATTAGATTAAAAGACCATTATATTATAAAATTATCAAGTGGACAGGTTTATTTATTAATTCTCAGTCAGAATGATAAGCAGATAAGCTCAATATATTTTAAAATGTAGAGAATCAAGTTCTGTTCTTGCTAACACTGATACTCTTTTAATTAGATAAATCTGAAAAGAATTTCACACCACTAATATATCTTTAAAGACTAATCAAATAAATCTCTTTCATAGCATCAAGCCCCATTTGGAAAGTTCACAGTCCATAATTAGCTGTTTCTTTGAAACTGCTTGCTAAAACTGTATTTTCAGAACAGATTATAGTTCAAATCACACACATGCATAGAGTAATTAATCAGTCCAAGCATGCTAATTTCAGACATTACTCAAAAATGAACATTAAAATCCATATGATTTAAGTATTTATTTTTATATGAGCATTAACTATTAAATAGTACCCTGATCTTTAAGAAAAACTGTATCCAATACTAAAATTAAAGAACAGGATTTAAGATTCAGTCACTGATCTTTTTAGAAGGGCAGAAAAAAAGCAAAACAAAACAAAATCCCTTGCAGTCACAGCCTGTCATTCTCTTTCAACTAGTCTTCTGGATTTTTTTCCCTTACATTGAATTTTATTTCATTATATGTATCAAGACAATTTTTCAACATACAATTTTGATTTTGCTTATTTATTTTGCCCCACTTTAACCATAATTTTCTTTTACCCTGAAGTACTTTGTAACATAATTAATTTTAAGTTAATTTATTTATTAAGTTCAGGTTTTCCAATGTTTTCAATGTAGGAAAGATAAAATAGTGTTACTTCTGGTTGTGAGGTCCATACATCCTGCAGAATACTTAGATTTTATTAGTGATATGTGAAAAAAACAGTTGGTTGAGGTTTTTTTTTGTATGGAATAATTTGAATTGAGTCGTTGAAATTCTGTTGTTATGTTGTTAAATGTTAAAATTTTACATTTTCTAACAGTATTTACTTTAAAAATGTTATAATTACTGTAGTTTTCACCTTTGCTCTGTAGAAAAACAATTGTAAATATTATCAAGAAAAAAAACCACAAAACAAAAAACAAACAAACAAAAAACAACCAACAACCACTTATTTAGCCCCCAAATTCTCATAATGAAAGTAACAGATTAGAATCAAAGTTCTGAATAAACAGATGGGGATATTTTGTGTGGCTTTTTTGTTTGTATGTTTTGTTTTGAGGTTTTTTCTTTTAGCTGGTAAATGATGTGAGCAATGATATAGAGACAAAAGGAGAATGTATTAGTCTCACACTCCTGTTTTACTTGGGTTACCTGTCTCTTGTTTTTGTGGGGTGGGTTGTTTGTTTGTTTTTTAATGTTAGCTATGTTATATGATATATTAACATCTCAATTCATCACTATCCTTATTCTTCTAGGAAGATCAGAGGAAGAAAATGGAAAGGGGAACTCTCTTTTCACTACCTTATCTGCAGATTTCCTCAGTATTCTAGTGAAGTGGAGCTTAGCTTTCTGTCTCATGACTGGTGACAAAAGGCTCTAGGTAAGCATGTACAACAGTCACCCAAAGAGAAATATAACTGAATAATTTGGTCAATAAGATCATAAGAAGAACAAAATGGAAGACTGGGTTAAGTGACAGCTCTGGCTATCTGTCTGCTGTGTGTCTTGGTGTCTTATATGTCTAATAAAAATAAGGTATCAAAAGTTTTAATATAGAATAAGAGTATGATTTAATAAGTATAACAGAGACTCAGGGAAATTACTAAAATGAAAATTATTTCATATTAAATGGTGTCATCTATTTTGCAATGATAATGTTAAAAAAATATAAGTTATTCCTTTGTATATCAAGGACGTGGCTGCTCCCTCTGAAGTCCAATATGCAGGGGAAGTTAGAACTGAAGAATGTCTGGCTAATACCAGAAAGAAAGCATTAACAGAGCTGGCAATATGCTGGGGAACTACTATAGACCTTGAAACTGCAATCAGCAGAACAAGGCTTACCAGTGATTTCCAGCACAGAATAATAGTGTTAACTAAGAAGCGGAGTCTGCAGGGATTGTAACTACAGAACCAACAAATACCTTATTTATTCTGCTCCCTATATAATTACATTGTTTAATGAACCATACCATTTGTGTTAGATTAATATGGAGTAAGTTACATTTTATTCATCTTATGACTTAATAAATATATTGTATATTCAAAATATTAAGTAATTCATCAAAAGCATTGCTTCCTTCAGGGCAGCAGAACCTTGTATTGAGATGACTGACTTTTATTTACCAAATTTACTACATTGGGATTTTTCTAGCCTGCATACTTAGTCATAGAACTTGTATTTCCCTGAAAAGTAGTCTCAGATAGTTTTAAAAGCTTAAAACTGCCAGACTCATAAAGGAGATTTAACTATGGAGGCACCTACTGAATAAAAAAATAAAGGAGGATGAATGCTATCTAGCAAGTTCTGCTTGCTCATCAGATATATTTGTTGATATAAAAATCAGAGAAAATCTAGGTGTGGTTGTCACCTATCAGTCAGAAAGACTATTAAGAAGGTGAAGAGGGGCAAGGCAGACAAGGGAGAGACCCTTGAAGAAGGGTAAAAGCAAAACAGTAGATCAAAAGTAGACACATACAATAAACATCCAGAGAATGCAGATGGTAATAATTATCTGCAAATATGCAGGATGTGATACAACTGGTCATACTGTTGAAGAAGAGCCAGATATTAGATTATAGTATGTCATAAAGCTGAGCAGGCATCAAGAAGGTGATGCAATAACAAGGCAGAAGTCATACTCAAATACACAAACAATAGGGTTGTTGCCTGTGAAAAACAAAACAATTCATCTGTTTCACTACACAAGTTTTTAAGATATTGGTCACTGGAGAAAGTATCTTGTCTAGCCTGGGGAATCCCATGCTAGGAGAGAAGTAGATGACTTTAAAAGAGTACTGAGGAGAGGAATAAGAGTGAACAAATGCTGGAAAAGAGTGACATAGGCGGAAAGGGAAAACAAAAACCAAACAAACCAACAAAACACAAAAAACAAAACAAAAACAAAACCACACCACACCAACTACTTGATCTAGAAAAGAGTAGACTGAAGTGAGTGAGGAAAAGCCATCATAACAGTTTTCAGATACATGATAAGCTTTTGCAAAGAAGCGTGTCCTCTCTGACTCACCTGAATGGCCCTCTATAGATATTTAGTTCCATGTCTGTGATGAATAGAATGAGAAGACTTGGTATTAAGCTGCAGCAAAGGTAATTCAGTTTAGATCACAAGTCTTCATAGCAGTAAAACACTGTTATAGATTTCCTGGAAATGTCATGACTGTGTTAGATGAATGTATCTGAAATGATACAGATACATTTGGTCTTAGAAAGTACAGAGTTTTAATAATTTTACCATTGAAGCTCTTTTCAGATTTATATTTTTGTGATTTTTCTGGATTAGCAGAGATTCTAAAGGGAATAAAACTAAGTTATATATATAGCAAAAATTAACAGATATGAGAGATAAGCAAAAAATTGCCTATAAATCTCACTGAACGAAATTCTATGGTGTCATTTTCCAAATGATTGTGTTGCAATTATGGGTCTACATGCTACATGTATAGAGTATTCATAGTTTAGCTGAATCAAAAGCCAATCAAGAAATAATAGAAATTTATAGATATGCAGCCAATTAATGTTTAGATTATGGAATTACCTAATGGACTATTGAGTCAGAGTCTCATCCAGGATAATGTAAAGCATACTGCACACAAAAGAAATAACGCTGTGCAACATTATTGAGTTACATGAGCCTCTGCAGTTTGCCACAACAGGTTTCAAGATGGAAATACTCTTTGGAAGCTTTTCTAACATCTATACATCCTGCCCTGGACCAACTTGTTTGTTGTGTTTGAATCTTTGTTTTGCTACAGGGTGAGATATCATTTGCTATCACTATGTGCAGTCACTGGTTCATTGCATCAGTGAACAAGAGAGCAGTCTGGGAAGAAAATGTGACTTCAAAAACATGAAGATGTTTGAAGTGCCCTGACTTCCTCTACCGCTTGTTCTAATGATGTGTTGCACTGGGAATGCACAAAAAAAAAAAAAAACTTTATCTCCTGCATCTGCGATCTGCTTGACACAAGGAACACTGATTAGCTATCATCTACCAGTTCTGTTGACCAGCTAATATTCACCTCTGGGGGAGGCAACATGCCACTGATGTGCTAATGTACACCAGACACTTTTGACCTACAAATTCTGACAGCAGTACCCCATTCCTCTCCCATACCCTGCTTTTGAAATATTCCCTGTGCAGAAGCCAGAGAGTTGGTTTCATCAGCTGTAGAAGTGATGACTTGTCCACTGGGAGGATGCTTTGGTCTTGGTACTTTTTGATCCAATTATGCTACTTGAAGGCAACTGATATGGCTATGTGAGTCTAAAAGTTACCTGCTGAGCTTCTAACAGACCATCAAGGACTCTGAGCAGTCAAGGTCTGCTGCTAATGGTTACAATAGGTAACAGGTCCTCCCTTTGGCCTGCCACTTAAAGACAGGAGAACTGAAAAAAGATGCTTCCTGGTGCAGAAAAAAAAAGGAGAATCACTGCTCTTAAATGTGAAGAGATAGACTGCTGCTAAAGGGGAAGTCTGTAAAGGGGTCCTGAACCTAGATCCAGCTGTTGCAACTGATAATGTGGCAACTTTGCTGAAAAATAAAGGAAAAAAAATATTGTTTAGGTACAGGAGTTCATGGGTATATAATACAGTTGGCTGCCTAAAGAGCTAACAGTTAAAAGTGTTACCTAACAGTGTTAGCTGTTACCACTGTTGTTTATGTTATGTCATATGTCATTGAAAATCTCACCCTGATTTAGCATTGGTATGCAGATTTGTGGAACAGTAAATATATGAAACAAAGCACCTGGAACATTTTATCTGTTGTGTTTAAATTCAGCAATGTTCTAATAATTTACTCATTAAGTCTCACTAAATTGAGGAATGAGTGAGAACAATGACATTTTGCATATAATACTCAAGTCATTTGTACTTAATACTTAGGTTTATTTTAACTTTTCCTTTATCCCTGCTGTCACCAACATGCATTTTAAAAGCTTGCATGGGATTTAGTCCTTTTGTTTCCATGGCAGCAATAAGACTGATCCCTCAGATATGGAAATCTCCATTTATTCTGAAAATCGTTTCCTGTCAAAATTGTTTTAGATCAAAACCTTGCAATTGAATATACAGGAATTTTATCTTTACATATATCATGTATACATTTCTTTTTATATGTAATCAAGGACAGAGACATTTAACCTGCTTACTAGGCTATCAGTTGTACTAGCTGATGCTTTGTTGTGCTTCAATTTACATCTTAAATTTTCTGGCCTTCAGACCAGTAAAACACATTTTTGGTTGTGCAGCTTGTCGCATTTCTGTTTCCAGCAAAATGAATGCAAATTTGTTCCTTCAACAGAGGAAAACAAGAGTACATCTGCTGTTTAGCGTATTTGATCGTTTTAGCTGAATGATGATAGACTTTGCAGAGAATTATTTATCTGGCTTTGTGAATTCATCTTCCAATCAGTTATTCAAAAAGTTACAGATGATACTTTGTTGTATTTATGTCACGCCCCATTTTATTTTACAAAGCTCTGAATTAATGTTGCAAATCACTAGGAAAAAAAAATCCCTTTGCCTTGCTTGCTCGGTCATCTATTTTATTTGTAATTCCCTTCTTATCCTTGATTAAAATCAAAATCAGATAGATTTGCCTGCAAGCATGAGGGAAATCAAGCACACACACCTGAGTAGAAGTGAAATTAGATCAGGAATAAATGCTTCTATGTTAACAACTGTGATGAAATGAATGACAGAGGTGGGGGTGAAGAAAGAGAAATTCTGTGACAATGTCCTCAGTACTTCTTATGGTCATCAGCTCAGGCTTTTTTTTGTTCACTCTGTAACCTCTTAACCTCTGACATAATAACAGGTTAAGTTATAAAATGTCACTCAGTTACATGGGGGTAAAATATTCAAATGACTTGCTAAAGGAGCTTAAAGCACTATAATTAACCCATCACAAAATACACCACAAATGCTTTTTAAATTTTAAGCTATTAATGACGCTCAGCGTGCATTAACATTTTGCCCATTTTTTATGTGTCATATATCAGTGGTTAGATAAACACACTGATTACCATCAGTTTCTTGTCACTTTGAGAGTCCAGGTTGATAACTGCCATTAATCACAATCTCAGCAGCATGGCACTTTGAGCATATCTACCACAGAGCTCTGACAGCAGTGACCAATAAGGGGTGTAACATGTTCTGGTGAATACAAAATGATGTGCTTCATTGCTTTATATGCCCATACCGTTTCAATCACAGAGAACTCCCAAGCATCATGAATATCAGGGAGGCTGTTTGTATGCTTTGTACTCAGAATAGTTTTTTCCCTTGAGAGCTAAATACGAACTTACAGTGATTAAACTGAGCGTGGCTTTGTTCACGCTCATTCATATTTTATCAAGTATAATAAAAACCCTCTGGCCTGTGAGGTCATGTGTTTTCTAACTGGGAGTCAGAGAGAGATAAGCTATTGCAGGAAAAATAAGCTACGCTCTAACAAATAGTTAGGAAAAATACCGGTACTGGGAATATCACTATCAGGAATTGTTCATAACAGAATTTTGGTCCTGATTCAGAATTTTCACAGTATTATCAGTTTGACAATGAGAGAACAACTGAATATAAAGCTTCTGAACAAAAGACAAAAATCAGCATGTATTTTTTCAGTTTTCACTGTTTTGATAGCTTGAGGGGTAAGGGAGGAATTAGTTTATACTTCTTTGGGCATTGAGCTGATATCACTGCCTCTACAAACTGTGTATATAGATGTTCTGAGCTACCAGATCTGCCATGATTTGTCTATAAGAAAATTGGAGTTCATTCACATGCATTTTGGTGACTACCTGAATGCCTATATACATGCTGTCGTTCCCTTATCACATGTCAAACCCATTATATATTTAAAAGAATTTTTCTCTTCTTTCCTAGCAGCTTCTTAACAGTTCAGATAGACTCACTAATAGGTCACTGAGGAAGTTACAAACTGAATAAGTTAGATTGATGTTGCTCAGTAAACCAGCTATACTAACGACATTCAACAGGGGAAAATCAATCATTATTAATGTAATTGAAAAAAATTTGGAGAGGCAAGATGAAGTTAAAAAGGGAACTCTATTATAGCTTTCTACATGTCATGTTAAAGAGATTCCATATGTAACATGTATAATGATTATTCTACTTAATAATAAAACTTTATTTCATAGACATAAACTCTTTGTTGAGCATTAATGTTCGTGTAAGATTAACGTTGCTGCATGCAACATGAGCACTAAACACAGAAAGTATAAGGCAAACTTGCAGGTTTCAGGACTTACGGGTTAAATTTATGGGATGTATAAAAAGGCTGAAGAAGTAAGTGAAATTGAAATTTGTTGTCCTTTAAGGTGTTTAAATTTAGGCTGTGTGTCACTATGAATAGAAACTGACTTACCTATGTCACGGAGGCACCCCAAAGTCAGTTTTAGGTGGACAGCAAGTTCCAAAACAGACTTTATTCTGTTTTGAAAAGTACAGCCAATGAAATTACCAAAACAGGGTTTATACAATTAGTTAGCACTCCGACAACATAAAATAAAGGTTCGGATATCAGTTGAGGAGATTATTGGGGTGCAGCAAAATGAGAATAATGAGGATCCACAGCATGCATGCATACACTCACAAGAAACAAACCAGAGCCCTCTGACTCCAGGGTAAGCTATCACTCGCCTGGTTTAGGCAAGGACTTACACTCACCTGGATTAGGCAAGGATATATTCTGTAAATTATCACTCACCTAAACGAGGAGGTGAGGTGCTCCCAGTCCTGGGAAGTTTCCTTAGAAAGCGTTCCAGTCTAAAGGGAGGGCTCCGGCTCAGCAGACTCACTGCTCTGAGAAGACCACACAAAGGGAATCTTCGGTGAGAGCCCCATTTTATAGTCTGATCAGATCCGGCTGTGGGCATTCCAGAAGCTTCTTGGCTTCTCTGGGCCCTTCATCTGCTAATGACCCTGTCAACCGACTCCAGGTCCCACAAAAGAGCCATTAACTGCTCCATTGAAGGCTCCAGTTCTCAGAGGGGGATGTGCAAATGCCACAACCTATATTTATTATTCTTATTTTTAGACAGGCTATTCACTTTTTAATTTTTAATATTTACAGCCATTCTTCCCCAATTAATGTGAATGACTTTCTTAATAGTTTGTTAATGTAGAACATTAATTAATTAATTAATTCATTAATTAGAACTTTTTATTGTCTTCTTAGCTGACGATACTTTTGCCCTAACATAAAATGATAAAAATTTTCATGGCCTGTGATATGGAGGAGATCAGACTATATTAGCTGAAGATCTCTTTTGGCCTTGAAAATCTCTTATGTAGCAGGTTTGTGTTTTTTTTTTTTTTTTTTCTGGAAATGTCATCATAATCCTGCCTGACTGCATGTTGTTAAATTAAATTATATGTCTATCGAAAGCTAACTTGTTGCTTAAGAAGTACAACTAAATAAAAATTATTGCATTTAAACATATGAGGCAAATTTTGACCACTCTATCTTATTCTTTTCTGACTAGGTTTTTACCTGCTACCAACAGTGACTGTGTCTCTTGTAGGCCTATGCTAAGTGATACATTTGATATGTAGATTATCTCCCTAGGTAAAGAAAGGCAGGTACTTTCTTTACTGAAGTAGTTCCTTGGTAAACGTTTCTGGTTTGATTTTTTTTTTATTTGGTGCTTTTCTTTTATTTGTAATATAGTGATATGCTTCAAGTTCATATATAGCTATGCATTTGTTTAGTCAGAAAAAAAAACACCACCAAAGACAGTCACACCTGTTACCTGACTAGAAAGTGCTAAAACACACAACAAACTCCTATAAAAAAATGTATATCAGTAAGTTTAATCTCACTCATAAGATGACTTTTTTCCTCCTTCAATAAAAGAAGGTCATGCTGATCATGACCTCTGGCCTGGAGGGAATTATTTTAACTGTCCTGAGCAGCAGGTATATAGTCTTATTGGTCATAAAGGCAAGGCCATAACTTCAGTTGCAAAAAGACTACATAGTAGTACACACTTTTTAGACCTCTGTCCTCTCCTTCTGTCCTACCTTGCTCAGTTTTATTTTATTCAGGAGCAGATGGACAAACACTGGATGAATCTGGAAGTAAATCATGTGGCTGCACACTGCAGCAGGCAGGCAGGCTTACATGGTGCATCCCTAGGCCTCCTGAAGGTTATATGTAAATTTTAAAAATATATAAATATTTAATCCTTTTGAGGAGCCTAGTAGTAGGATGTACAGGATCCTATTAAACACAAGAGGATGGATGGTTTCAGGGGGACTTAAACTATTTTGACATACTTTTCCTTTAAAGGGAGGTGTTAGGTTCTGCTAATCAGTCAGATCAAACACGATAAAGAGGATCAGGAGAGGAGAACAGATGTTTGCCTTTTTCTGCTCACTAGATGAATCATCCAGCAGTACCATTCTGCTTCATTTCCTTGTCCTGGAATAAATCCTACTTGCAGCAGATGCAGATAATTAAGTGAATACTTTTTAAATATGCATTATATCATATCTTATATGCATATATAACTCTCATACAACATGAAAGGCAGGCATTTGGCTGGCTTCTGTATGAGTATGCTCATTCTGAAGCTGAAATCTACTCTGTGCACATCAAACTTACTTTTTGAGCTGTGAATTCAGTGATCCTACAACTGAAGACAGTGACAAATGTACAGGCTCTGAATTAGGAACAATGAGTTCAGTTTCTTTCTCTTTCCGCTATACCACTGTCACGGTTTAACCTGAGCTAGCAATAGAACCACAATAGCTGCTCACTATACAGTAGCTGCTCACAATAGCCCCCTCCGCTACCCCTCGCCTCACCAGGGGAGAGAATCAAAAAGGAAGGGAAAAACTTGTATTGAGAGAAACACAGTTTAATAAAATTAAAAAAAATACCAATACACTACTAGTAAGCATACACAAAATAGAAATAAAAGATACTCAAGGCAATTCCTCACAAACTCCATCCATAACCAAGCAGGCAGTCCCAGCAAGCCACACCTGGTCCTAAAGTTGATCCCAGAGAGAGAAAAAGAGAGGAAAAAGGCAGAAAGACCCACAGGCCTCTGCAAAATGGTAAAAGGTGGGGCTAAATCTCCCAACTGAATTCCCCAGCTACCCCCAGAGAGAGAGAAACAGAAGAGACTCAGAGACTGGAAGAGGCCAAACTGAAAGGCCCCTCTCTTAAATCTGAAGCATGACGCTAAGGGGATGGAATACTCTCATTGATCAATCTGGATGTCAGTCAAGCTCTGCCCAATCTCTGTCTCTCTGCCTCACACCTGTGGACAGAGCACTCAGGGTGTCCTTGGCTTTCAGACTAGAATAATTAAAAACATTAGCTCTGTACTGGGTTATCATCTGCTTGTTCTCAAACTAAATCCAAATAATGAGCATTCTAGCTATGAAAAAGAAAGATTTCTAACTGCATGAAGAAAATTGACCCATTTTCAGTCAAACCAACACAACCACAAAGTATATTCTTGGAAAGACATAACAAATAAAGTTTTTTAGAGCTGCATTCACGCCTGTTTTTCTCCTGCATTCGAAACATCTCTGATTTTTCAATTTTAATTTTGCGGTATTCTGAATCGTAAGGCAGAAAAGAAGATTAAAAGGCTAGATAAATATAAAAGACTATTTCTCTATGAATATCACCTTCCATCCAGAGTGCCTCCTGATTATGTTTTTCAAAAAACTTTCTTTCACAAGTTAGAGTTGGAGAATTCATATGTATTTTTTTTTATTAAAATTTAGACTCATAAATGTAGTATTTAAAGTACAGAGTGAGGAAAATCAAAACAAAACTTACCAAAAAAATCCCTAAAACAACAAAAAACCCTTAGATATTAAAATTTTGATTCAACATAAAAATAAACTCATTTTTTCCTGAAGTTTTCAACAAAATACAGTCTAAGGAACAATGAAGTTACCTCATACAAAATCATAAGAAATGCACCACTTCAAAGTTTTAACAAAACATAAAGATTTTTTGAAATCTTTGTGCATTTTATGACAGTTTCTGAAATATATTGTGACAGCATTGCTACGTCATTAATTTTTTATTCTAACACATGTTTGTTATAAGCACTAACAGTTTTAATTTTAGTTTGTCTATATTCAAAGACCTTTACATGTCTCATCTAATAGTATTTGTAAACTTGTTAAAGACATGAAATCACCTTTAAGTCTATTCTGTTATGCAAGGTAATTAAGCACAAACATTTGACACCACTTTTATTTTAATCCAAATCACTTTACATATCTGAATTATCAGCCCAAAAAAGTAAAAAAAATCTTAAGGTTATCATTCTCATTCTGTTTGACCTGGGTGCTGGAGGACTTACCAAAATCCCCTATTAGCAAATTCTTGGTATTCTCGGAATATATACCTGTACCTCTGAGGTGCAGAAATGACCTTACAACCCTTGAGATTGTAAATAAGGTACGTATTTACTTGGCTCCTCCTGGTTGCAGCTGCACAGTGATCATGAACCTGGGTCCTCTTCTCTGTACACACTCACCTTTGGTCCCGTGTGGTTAGGACTCAGACTGTTGAGTTGGTTAAAACTGGCACATCTCCTGTCCTATGCCCAAGCTTCTGTTATCTAGTTCATCCAAGGATTCACCAAGGATACACTCAAGGATTATTATCTTTGCAAGGAGTCATTGAACTCCTGTTTCTCGTACAATAAGTTACACAGAGCTAAGCATGGCTAGGCAATAGTGATGTGGGTTAAAGGGTTAGCTTTAGTGTCTTTAGTGATGTGGGGCAGGGTTAGCTCTTTAAGTGTCAAGTGTTAGTTCTTTAAGTGTTAATTAGTTAATTGTCAGTTCCCTGTATCACCTAAAGTACTGCTGTGCTGTCAAGTTTTCTGCATCTCTGAGTGCTCTCTCAGGAAAATACCCAAGTTTAAATGTGTGTTATGATGCCTCAGCTTGTGTTAGTTGTCTGAAACAGTTAAGTATTTCACAAAGTTCAAATTAAAAGGTGATGTTTTCTACCTCTGTTCATATCTGTGCTAAAGATTGCTTTAGCACATCTTTGTCAAAGCAGAAGATTTGGCTTGAAGACATTATGTTGCATTTTGACTCTAAATATTGCTATTGGTTCCAGTTTGATTGCTTGGAAAGATAAGTTTTTAATGGGCAATAGGATTTTCTAGGTGGACATGATCACTCTGCCATAGCAAAGTCCCATTTGGTCTTATTTGGCTTTATCAGTGCATTCAACTGTCTACTGCTCCTGCATTTATAAGCAAAACCCTAAATCAAGTTTCATGTGGAAACCATCAGAACTGAAGATCACGTACATGAACTGTACTGTTGGAAATGTTGTCTATCAAGTGATACATACCTTACACTACTGCTACCTTCTCTCTACCATTCTTAATATCCAGGATTCTCTGCAGCATAACTTCTGGTTTTTTCCATCGAAAGACATTCCTGTATGGTCATTTTTCCCTAACCCTAGTAACTTGTTTCTCACACTTGCTGTGGTATTTCACCTTTGAAATAACACATGCTGCAAAAGAATTGAAATGAACAGGTTTTCGTGTTTCAGCTGCTTCCAACCAACTGCTCATTTTTGATTCTGTCGAGTGGGGTAGATAAAAAAAGATTATATACAATGTTTTCATTTCTTCCTCTTGGGGTAATCACCATCTGGTAAAAACTGATAGAAACACTGCTGTTTCAAGCACAGTAGAATACTAGTTTTACTTGAGCTTATTTATGATCCAATATCTGTTACCACCTAATAGGGCTGTAGTAAGTTGTCAAATATTAAAAAAAACAAACAAACAAAAACCAACCAACCAACCAAAACAAAATGGAAAAACAACACTAACACCTCAATTTGTCATATATAGTAGAAAATATTAAATGAACAAACCTCAGATGCTAGTTTTCTCCTTGGGGCACACTCAGGTATTCCTATACTTCCCAGGCATTCCTCATTTCTGGATGTCTAAGGAGTAAGTTGTCATCTATGTTACTAATAATACAACCAACATAAAGGATAGCATGCAAACAAAAGATTTGACTATGTCTTTCACTATAGAAATATGGTGTATGGTTGCAACATACACTAATACACAAACTTTCTATAGATATATTGAAAAATGGTTAATGGATTTCAGATGCCATGTTTTCCTAAGGTAAGATAGAAATCAGTAAAGTCTGTGCATTTTCACCTTTCAGAATCACAGACAGTATTATTGTATGTATCGGGAGAGCTGAAGAAAACTATTCATTGTGTCTGAAGGACACTGAGCTATTCCTCTACAAATACATTTCCCCACGGAAGTTATTTGTGGGAAAAAAAAAACCCAACAAATAACTTCCCTCTAACAAATGCAGGGGAGAAAGTCTATTATATCAGTTTAGTTAAAACACATTCTTACTTTTCTGAGTGATAATCTTATCACTGTATTTCTTTCAGTCAGAGTAAGGTGATTCATGTGTATTCTGGAGCTCTGGTAGTCAATACCACACTAACACTTTCAGCACTTGAAGTTTTACAACTTGTGTTCAAAACTGTTGCAAGTTTGGAAACAAATACCAACAAGCTGTCTGTAACATCCTTCTATTCTGGATAGTTAGACCTTTAAATCTGGAGTGATTGATTTTGAGCAATATATAATTGCATTAAACACAAATAAAAATGTAGAGGTTAAAATAGGCATAGAAGTAAAGCTTCACCTGATAAAATGTTGTTCCATTACATACCTTATAACATGTCAACATGACTTTGTCATCCTGATGTTATTTGGTCTTGTAGTTCTTGGAAAAAAACCCTGCTGTGGTCATTAAGTTCACCTGAGATTTCACCTCCAGAAATAAAGGCCAATATGTTTCTTTTGCATTAGTAATGAACGTATACTTAAAACTCCTACAAACCAATATTAACACATCACTTCACTGTATTCATTAGCCCAAAACAAGTCTCCTGCAAAACTCCGAAATCTACTCTTTCGTTTTCTGAAGCACTGAGAGATACATGCAGAGGCCATGATAAAGCAACTGTCTGAAGTGAAGTCTCTTAACAGAGAAACGAAGATAATTGAGCAGAGACTAACAGGAAATAGTGCAGTGTGAGAAAGACCCATTTCTTCTTTTAACCCTTTTTTTTTTCCCTGTGTTATCTTGCTTTAGCTGACTAAATAATGGTTTGATTTGACTAAGTTTTCTAAGTTCAAGCCTGACAGTATTCAAGAAGCAATTGGACAATGCCCTCAGACACATGGTGTGAACTGTGGGGTTGTCCTATGCAGTGACAGGAGCTGGACTTGATGATCCTTGTGGGTCCCTTCCAACTCAGGACATTCTATGATTCTAAGTTACTGTAACTATCCGTCTTTAAAGGCCTCTGAAAAACACAGGTTTGTAAGTATCAAGTCCATCATAGCTGATGAAATGAAAGGTCAGAGGCCAGAGAAAAGCAGTATTCTCCACAGCATAATTGTGTTCAGTGCAGTGCAGAATAATAGCAAGAGCTGTCACTGTTGGGCCAAGGAACAGCTTTCGAGCTTACTTTCTCTCCATTCAAACAAACAAACAAACAAAAAACGAAATCAAAACACCACTAAACCTCAAAAACAGTCACAAGGAATAAGGGAACAGATTGGACAAATGACTTCTCAGCAGTCACAGAAGGGAAGGTCAAAACAGGTATGTGAGCAAGGGTCTACTAGGTCCTGGGGTCAGCATCACCACTGCGGGAGAAACCATCTTCTCCATAAGAGAAACAGTATAATGTTGATTGAACATCTTTGTAGAACACCTACATTTTATAGCATGTCATGATGGATTTTTTTGCCTGGTTTTTATCAGAAAAGCTTGATTTTGAAACATTTGTTCCCTTTGTTATTTGCTTTTTGATTAAACATCACCCATTGTTATATATTCTGAGAAATGGTGGCCCTGCAGCAGTTGTAAATCACTAGATAAAATGGAGGAATAGGAAGGGAAGAAAAAAAAAAAAAACAAGACAAGGAGAAAAGTTGCTTACAGTTAAGTGAGAAATAAAGTTAATAATAATTAAAAAAAAAAAAAAAGTCTGGCAATTTCATCTCTTTCTCATAGGAAACAAATGGGCTAATCCTAAGTAGAAGTCACACATCAGGATCTTAAGTGTATCTGGGGCTCATCAGGAAGTGGCACGTAAGTAGCAATATAAAAATCTTTTTCACCAATATCAAGAAGAGTTCGCAGGATAAGAGATTACCCTGCAAAGAATGTGTATTACCTCTGGCTTTTTACTGGGGAGTGAGTGAATATTGCAGAAATTAAACTAATCTGTTATCCAGGTCATGTACTCACTAATGATTAAGCTGAAGAACTGTATATGAAGATATCAGAATTTTTGCTAAAAATCTGTAAAGCTATATTCTAAACAGATGAAAAAAAAAAAAAAAATGAGAACAGAAGGTGAGGTGTTTTTTGACCTCAAAGGACAATCACTTTAGTTGCATAGTTCCTGAAAACTGAACTTTCCATAATATAATGAAACAATGTCCAATGTAAGTCACTTAAAAAGTCCACAAACTTAAATTCTACTGAAATTCCTGCTTAACTTTCTACTGTAATTAAACTCATCATACAATTGTTAAAAAAAAAAAAAAAAAAAAAAAAGTAAAGCACAGAAGGGAAGGAAACTTTCACATTCAGGCAGATAAATACAAGACATTCAAGCTGAACAACGTTACTATTTAGGAAGGATTTTGCTAGGTCTATTTGGATCACAAGCTACAGCAACTGTTAGCATGTGTTGCTGCCTCTAATAGTATATGGGTTCAATCAGAGAACACAGAATGCCAGATGGGACTGGAGGAAGCTGTCAGTAGAAAGAAACTATGCTCTCTGATTTTTGCATTCCTGTGAAAAAAAGCCGCTATTGTAAATTGTTTTTATCTATAAAGCAAATGCTTTTGTTATAAATCTTGGCATGATCTGAAATTACAAAACCAGCTAGCACCAGGTGCTTGAAGAGATTCAGGCTAGGTCTGCAGCCTCCTGCCAGCCTTGTTTCAGGAAGCAGAAGCATGCAGAAGTATGATCCCCGTTCAACACATCTGCGAGAGGAGATGGTCCTCATGTGCGGACACAGTAAGTATGCTGCCAAAACTGTAACATAACTGGTGATACAGATGCTTGAGGAAGGTAAGGAAGAAGACTATTTAGACCAATGTGAAGCTGAAAGGGAGAACAGCTGTAATCTGCAATCACAAATTGGCCCTAGTGTAGCCATTGCTTTAGATGGTAATGAATATCAACACCATGTCAAGATTACTTTGCCATTCATTAAGTAGCTGTTAATATGAAATTACGTCTTTGCTCAAGCAGAAAAAGAAATTATCTTGACAACTGAGAAAGGTGGCTTTTCCCAGAAATTTTGAAGCCAAATTTCTAAGAGTCAGAAGAAAGATTAAAACCACTCCATGATGACCATAACTGTGATCTTGTGAGAAGTTTCTGCAAGAACATGGAACTGATTTGAGGTTGCCTAAAGATTGTTCCTGACACAAGGCTGTTTTGCCTCATCTACTGACATGCAAATAAGTTGAAATGAAATGTTTCCTTCACCATTTTTTTTTGTGCAGGTAGTTCTTAATTGCATGATCTGTGAGGATATCAGATTATTTCTCTTTAACAGAAAACAAAACCAAAACCTATCATTTCTCTGAGAGGCAAGGTAGGTTGAACTATGCAATCACATACCTCTTGTCCAGTGATAAATACCAACAGAGTGAGCTCTCATATGTCTGCAATATGTCATGCAGTCCATCCTGTACCTGAAAATTTCTAATGAACTTTTTCTTGTTTTTCTCTAGTCTTCTTCCTAGAGCCCCACTCATGCCCTGTTGTGGATTGCTGTCAGGAGATCTTGTGAGAAACGTGATATGTGTGCAGAAGATGAAGGGAGAAAAGGTACAGAGTGCTCAATGAAAGCATCAGCTGTGATGTTTGAAATGATTCTTTAACCTTTGTGCATGTGTTTATTAAAATCATAGACTACCTCAAGTTGGAAGTAAAAATCATCGAGTCCAACTCTGCTCCTTACAGTACTACCTAAACTAATCCATATGACACTCCTTGAACTCTGACAGACCTGACACTGTGACCACTTCCCCGGGGAGCCTGTTCCAGTGACCAACCATCCCCTCAATGAAGAACTTTTTCGTGGTGTGCAATCTGAACTTGCCCTGATACAGCTTCATTCCTTTTCCTCACATCCTATCACTAGTCACCAGAGAGAGGAGACCAGCATCACCCCCTCTGCTGCCCTCCTTGAGGCTGTAGATTGCAATCAGGTCACCCCTCAGCCTTCTCTTCCCCAAGCTGAACAAACCAAGTGACCTTAGCTTCTAATCATAGGTCTTGCACTCGAGATCTTTCACCATCTTGGTCACCTTCCTCTGGACACACTCTTCTAATTTGATGTCCTTCTTATATTGAAGTGCCTCAAACTGCACACAGTATTTGAAGTAGGGCCACACCAATACAGTGTAGAGAAGGACAATGTCTTCCCTCGATCAGCTACTGTGCTGTGCTTGATGTACCCCAGGACAGGGTTGTCCCTTTTGGCTTCCAGGGCACCCTGTTGACAATTATTCAAATCGTTATCAACTCAGATCCCCAGACCTCTTTCCACAGTGCTGCTCTCCAGACTTTTATCACCCAATTTGTACAAATAACCAGGATTACCCTATCCCAGATGTGGAATTAAGCACTTGCTTTTGCTAAATTTCATACAGTTAGTGATTGCTCATCTCTCCAGTCTATCCAAATCCTCTGTAAATCCTCTTTACCCTTGAAGGAGTCCACAGCTTCTCCTAATATAGTACCAGCAGATTTACTTGATGTACATTTGATTAATAATTCTATTATCATCTTACAGAACTTATCAGGCTCCTTGACTCTCCAAACAGTGTTTAGCAAAACTATTTTCTTTTGTTACAACTAGCTCTAGCCACTCTGGGTAGGAGTTGCAAATCTCTTGGAAATACTCTTTACCTAAAATTGGTGTAATATATTGAAATACATATGGAAACACACTTGTGCATGTATGTGCTAATCTTTCTCAAAAAAAAAAAAAAAGCAGAAATGTTTTAGACAATGCTTCTCCTGTGCATTTCATATTAATGGAAGAAATAATATTGGCTCACTAACAGGTTCAAAAGAGAGAAAAGGCAGAAAATTTTATTGAGTTGTCTTTGCAAAGCAGAAGTGTGCTGTGGGGGTCTATACCCATTCTTATCTCCTGTAAAAAAGTGGAGATGATGGACTATTCCAGCTATGCATTAATAACAGTGCTAGCAAGTATGCATATATTACATTTAATTCATCATCTTCTTTCCAACAGAATATAATTCAGGAGAATGAATTTCCTGTCCTAGTCAAATGAAATATAATTTACAAAGCTTCTTATGTATCCTATTTCAAGAGACAGGGTTGTTGTAACGACAGGTCTACCATTGATTAAGCTTTAGAATATTTCAGTACACAGATAAGTGCATTTCATATATAATTTGCATTACCAAGACTCAGAGAAATTTCACTCTTGTACAGCTTATCTAATACCCAATGCAGACAAATTTAAACAATGTAATTCAATCATGTTCGGTTTTTTTCTTTTTTTTCCCCTAAGGAAAAAAAAAACCAAACAAACAAAAAAAACCAAACCAAACTAAAAATTAAACATTTATTTAAGTTCATATCATATCAAAAGATACAATCTGTGCATATCAACACATCTCATACTAGAAAATAAAAGAACATATTTAAGGTAATGGCATGGCACAATATAGGTGATACATAAACCAGAGAATGAAATCCTGACTCCACTGACACCTGCAGAGAAACTCTGCTAGATCCAGGAGAGCTGAGGCTTCACCCAAAGCATTAAAAAGTTACAGCAGCTCTACAGTACAGCACTTTTCATAGTAACATATGCAAGTCATCACTACACTAATATCCTCTGCTGCCTTTTTTTAAAATAGGTGTCACGAAGAGTACAAGAAGAGAATAGGGAGGAAGCTGTGCCCTAATGTTTTGTGCAATCTGCCTTCGGTGGGCCTGGGTCCCTCTAGGCTCTCCATCAAGGCAGAGGGTGACAACAGCACGTTTCAGAAAATGCATGGACCCTATTGTGACACGTCACTGTTCCTGTAGGCCCCATGCACATCAGAAAGCCTATATACAGAGAAACAGACAATTACAGAGCCATATCCAGCTATCTCCACAGTTTACTTCTTCTGAAGGCTTCAATTAATGAGTCCTCAGCTCTTTCCTTCACTATACAGATACAGGCTGTTTTAAAGAAAAGCCTAAGACGGGGCTGTGAAATGCATGATTATATAAAATAAGTCATCCAGATATCATCCAACCTGTTTCCTTTGGGAAACAGAACATGTTAAAAAACAAAACAAAACAAAACATCAGTGTGTCCTGGTTTTGTTAAAAATAAGTTTCTCTTTCAGTGAATTCTGCCTGTCAGGTAAAGCCTTCATATTAACTGCATTTTCCTGGAGAACCAGACACATGTTTTAGTAAAACCTAGCAATGGAATGCAAACTTATTGATAATCATGGATGGACATCTCGCGAGAGGGGCGATGAGAAACAACTCACCAACTGTGTATAACATTCCATTCACATGAATACTTCATATAAAATGGGAGATCACGAGGATCTTGTCTCTTTTCCCTATGGCCGACATTAGGAGAGGACCTTGCTAGTCGTCCCTGCGAACTGAGGCCTAGTGAGAGACTGAATCCAGCTCTGGTTGGCTGTGGAGTCTAATCCAGGACTTTGGGTGCCGGCTCTGCAGTTGCTGAGACTTTCAAGATTGTTTTTGTATATTTTGTATTATTTTCTCTATTCTTATTAGTGGCATTAGTAAAACATCTTTAATTTTTCCAACTCTCTTCTCTCTGTCCTTTTTTTTTTTCTCTCCCAATCACCTGTCCTGAGTGGAAGAGGGGAGAAGGAGGGGCAAAAAGGGGGAAGTGGGGGGGGAGAGGGGGTTAACAATACATCTGCCAGGGTTTTATTGTCACTCCGCAATCTTAACCCTCGACACAGTGTTAGGCAGCCTTAGGGAAATAGCTCCTATAGACTCCCATTGATTTTGGTTTCTGTCCAGTTATTAAGAAGAAAATTTATTCTCTAGTATGTTTTTGAGCAACAAAAAGTTACTCTGCACTTGAAGGAGTGTATGCAGCATGTGATTATGTTCCTTTTTAATTGAGGTTATTTTTTCTCCTTTTCCTATTAGAGAAAGGATAAAGCATAGTATGTCACCATAACTAAGAAAATAAATGCATCATACTCATACGTACTAATCCCAAAGCAACATTAATAAACCTTAAGAATTTTTTGAGAACCCTAGTGCTACTGGACTAATAACACCTTGTGTAAACTATGCTTATGGAAGTCATTGGAGCAGAGGTAATTTCTACCAGCTGGGAACATGGCCCACTGTGTTTCAAGTTATTACTTTCTGTATCTAAACTAATGTCAAAATATTTCTATCAAGAGCTTCTGGAACAGTTTCAGATGATTACTACTATTCACAAATGTTTTTAGAGAAAGTTAATAAACAGGCAATGTGACAATCATTGCTCACTCATGTTAAAAAAATAAAAATTCTTTCTACCCAGTCTGTCTTTTAAGGAAATATTCTTGGTTTGTATAAATTGGAACAAATGCTGATTAGGCTGTACTATTTATTCCCTCTAATTTTTGCTTAGGCAAATTTGAGTTCAGTTTTCCTTGTGTTTTTTTTTTGTTCAGTCCTGCACATCAACTTTTCTCAAGGGCTATATATATATGTTTTAATTATGGCACCCTTGTTGTGTCAGAATCATCATATTGACAAACCAAACCCTAAAGAATAATAAAACTAAACATCAAATGCCAGCACAATGATATTTAAAGTTTTGCCAAACAAACAAGTGCCATCATTTTATAAAATAAGTAGAATAGTTCCTGATCTCCAAAGGGTGGGTTCAATCAAAATTCTGTACGGCTTAAATATCACAGAAGCCAACACATACAAGGGCCAAAATTTGACACTGGTAATCCCAGTGAAAGAGACAAATTTCATTTGAGCTAATCTTTGCTTACATATAAGGACATATTTCTAACACAGAACTTCAACAAAGTGAATTGGAGAAGTCAATCACAGATTACATTATGGAGTTTCACATGGGAGGCATCACCAACAAGCTGAGAAAATTAAAGAAACAGAATGAAGAACTGTGGATTTATGTACCACCTGTAAATTATACGATGGAATGAGTTATATGACACAGTAGGAGAGTTTTGTAGTAAGTAAAATTTTTCAATAAATTATTACCTTAGATTTAGAAAAAGGTTGCACCTGTGTACCAGGAAAATACTACCTACATCTACACCAACAAATTAAACAATGACAAGGCTGCTTCTAGGAGCTGGGTCACCAAAATTGTTAAAATAGTTCCTGCTGTTGTTTTGGCCTACATTCTCCCAAACAGTGCCTAGGTGTGTTTATTATCACACACTTCCAGGCATTTTGCTTGTGGATGTACCTTATTTATGACCACCTTCTTTTGGATAGTTCATTATCATGGATGCAGGCCATTATGTATCTGTTCACCTCAGGAAACAGCCTCTGGCATATTTCATTTAATAATATAGCCATACACTCTGTAATTCCTACTTTGCTCTTTATTTTCTTACCAAACTCACCAGGGAACAACCATGATCAGGACATTGTATCTGCTTCTTACCTCCTACAGGTTTCAGCTGAATTCAAGTTAATTAATTGTCTGAACAATAAGTAAATCCCTACAAGTTTAATGAAAAAACAAATGAGTAGAGAAGTAACACCTAGAAGCCTGCCCTTTTATGGAAATATTGCAATAAGAGTTTACCCCTCACTGACACTGGAGAAACTGCATAACACATCAACTTTGACAAATAAACTAATACAAAATTTGGCTTTGTTTATATTTCTGCTTACTGAAATGTTCATTATTTGTTCCAGTATATTTGCAAGAAGCAGCTTTAGACTGTCCAATTCTTAATTCACTATTTCATTCTATCCCTCTACCCTTACCATCTCTGAGCATTTCCATCTCTCATGGTGTTCGGGATTATTTCCAAATCAAGACATTCTTTGAGATTCTAAGGTGAAGGTATTTTAGGGGGCTGTATGTTGATAACTAAGCTCTTAGGTAGAGTCCTGTGGTAATTTCAGGGAAACTGTGACCCTGTTTGAGTGATGATGTGTCCTTGTGATGAATGGCACTAATAGCCCCTGTGCTGTTCTGACCCCAGGAACTCAAATCTGAGAGTCTAGCACTCTCTCCGTGTTTACTTATCATTCTTTGTGGAATTTCTCTCCATACTCAAGGTCTATGAGTGACGCAACGCTTAATCACATAATAGCATGGAAAAATAGGATTAGAAAAGATAGCAAGAGGCAATCTACTTCATTTTCCTGTCCTAACTTCAACTGTGTTGCTCCTGAGAGATAGTTATCTGATGTGTTCTTGGAGAACTTCAGCAGCAGGGATTGTAGAACTTGGTGTTCACCTTTCTATCACCTGTGCTGAGTAACTTCTGAAATGCTTTCTGAAGTGAATACCCACATAGCACTGTGTATGCTTGAGTCTTATTATTTCCATCTTCCAATTATTAGCTCCTCAGAACTGAGTTAGTAATTTACTGAATGTATTCCGTCTGTTAAAAAAAAAATACATATAAAGTATATCCTTTAATGTTAATAATACAATGACAGTTATTACATTGTTTTAAGTCCTGAACAACTCTTGTAAGTTTACAAGGGTAGAACTGATATCACCATTTGCAAATGTATAACTGAGAAAATACTGTGGCCCAGAGATCTTGAATTCCTAATTTCTTTTTATGCAGCTAATTGAATGTATGTTAAAAAAAACATGTAATGAAGTTGCTATAAATGTTATCAAAGTGCTGTTTTTCACTGAATTTACCTCACTTCAGCTAGTTACTATAAGCGTTTTATCTATGGGTCCCTAAATTTAGAAAAAATAAATTAGAAATATAGATACATAGCTGCACAGCACTCACATTTGGGGGAAAAAATACATTCAATCTGCATTTGATTTAACTTGCTTGGGACACTAGGACACTTGACAAAGCTCAACAGGCATACTGAGCTTCAGGGATTCATAGAATTTAAATTACTTGCTCTGGGAGAAATCCAGTGTGCAAGAGAACCCCCTGGGTAGCTTTCTTCTTGATCATCCTTGTGTAAATATATAATAAAACTTCAGACTAGAGTAATTCTGTTTACACATCATCTGCCAGCCAGGAAGATCAATGATGAGAGTTAACACATTATGTTTATCAGCTAAGTATGTTTCAGATCATATAACAGATTTCTTTATGAGGAGTTGGATATCCATATGCAGGCTGGGAAGCCTGGAGTGACTCTGAATTCTCTTATGATGCCATTTTCAACAGGGAGATAGATGTTCAAGCTAAAAAGCTCTAGGAAACTTTGGTTTTGGACATAATCAACTATTTTATTCTGCACATAGAATTCTTATTGTTGTAGTAATGATTCTTTCAAGAACCAAAGATATCATAAAAAGTATTCCTTTATGCACAACCATATACATAATATTTTATCTTTAGCACTATATTTTTACACATTATGATATCAGTATCAGCCATTGAACTAAATAAAAGCAGACCACTCTCCAGTCTAATAACGAGTTAAGCAAAATGATTTTACAGTGGCAGGGTGGTAGGATCTGTTCTGAAACAACACTGAAGTGAAAATATGACATTCGTTTTGTAAGTCACCAGAGCTGCATATGTTGGCATATTTGCCTATGTTTGAAAATAGTACATTTAAAATATTTAGAAAAGAAATAAAAAGGAAGATAATAGATCTAATGGATAATTTTATAAATGGTCATATCACAGTTCTTATTTTGAGAGACTATGTGCATAGAGCTACAAACATAATATTCTTTTGCTTTTGATTGCTTCTCCAACTGCCTTCCTATTTCACTTTATTAGTTTAACTTTATTTCTGATTTTATCATTATAATCAGAATTCAACTGGTTCATGATACTCTTCCTTGCTTTTTATATTATTCTTTTTTCCTATAAACAGGAGTTTTTTCTTTCCCAGAAGAGTCAAAAGTTTCTCAAAGGCATGGAAATCCAACAACAAGTGAGGCATCTTTTGAAGAAGCTACAAAGGATTATCTGAAGTATGAATGATACTAATTAGATCCTGTAACTTAAAAACAGTTTCAAAATTCATGGACTTCTAAAGGCAAGATAATCTCCTTTCTTCCTAGTTTGCCTTTTAACCTTCAGTGATTTCTCTTTATTCTCTGTCTGTAACCAAAGAAATAAGCCCAGATGAATATACACAGTATTTAGCATTTTTATTGGCAAGAATTGCCAGTTCTTTGATGTACACTCCTGTTAAATTATTTGCTTTGGTATTAGAAAATGTGATCTTACACCAAACCTCTACTCTTGCTCTATACATCTTGCTTTGTGTTAGCAGGAGGCTCATCTCAAACACAGAACTCTTTCATTAGTGAAGAAATTTCCTTAAAGGGTATGAGCATCTACATTAATATCACCCAATAAAACAGGAGGTATGCTTACACATTTTTATGTGCACCCATTTTTAAAAAAGAGCACTCTGAGAACTACTGACCTGTCAGCCTCACCTCTGTGTCAGGGAAGGTCATGGAACTGATCCTCCTAGAAGCTATGCTAACGCACATGGAAGACAGGGAGGTGACAGGACAGCCAGTATAGCTTCACCAAGGGCAAGTCCTGCCTGACCAGACTGGTGGCCTTCTGTGATGGTGTGACTAAACCAGTGGACAAAGAAAGAACTACAAATGTCATATATCTGGAATTCTGTAAGACCTTTGACACAGCCTGCCACAACATCCTTCTCTCTAAATTGTAGACGTATGGATTTGATACATGGACCGTTTGGTGGATGAGGAACTGGCTAGGTGGTTACACCCAGAGAGTGGTGGTCAATGCCACAATGTCTGGATGAATACCAGTGACAAGTAGTGTCCCTCAGGGGTCTGTACTGGGACCGGTACTGTTTAATATCTTCATCAGTGACAGAGACAGTGGGATTGAGTGCACCCTCAGCAAGTTTGCAGATGACACCAAGCTGAGTGGTGGGGTTGGTACTCCTGATGGACAGGAAGCCATTCAGAGGGATATGAACAAGCTCAAGAAGTGGCTCCCCATAGAGATAGTCATGGCACCAAGCCTGACAATATTCAAGAAGCAATTAGACAATGCCCTCAGACATGTGGTATGAATTTGGGGGTTTTCCTATGCAGGGACAAGACTTGGACTTGATTCTTGTGGGTTCCTTCCAACTCAGGACATTCTATTATTCTATGAGCCGGCGTTGTGCACTTGTAGCCCAGAAGAGCAGCTGCATCCTGAACTGCATCAAAAGGAGTGTGGCCAGCGGGTCAAAGGAGGTAATTCAGTCACTTTACTCTACTCTGGTGAGACCCTACCCAGAGTCCCACATCCAGGTCTGGATCCCTCAGTACAGGAAAGACATGGACCTGTTGGAGAGGTTCCAGAGGAGGACCACCAAGGGGATGAGAAGGATAAAACATGTCTCCTATGAGGAAAGTCTGAGAGAGTTTGGGTTGTTCAGCCTGGAGAAAAGAAGGCCTGAGGAGACTTTATTGAAGCTTTCAGTACTTAAGGTTACTTATGAAAAAGAAGGGGAAAAATTTTTTAGCAAGACCTATTGTGGCAGGACAAGTAGTTTAAACTGAAAGAGGGAAGATTTAGATTAGAAATAAAGAAGAAATTTTTTACAATGTTGGTGGTGAAATACTGGAACTGGTTCCCATAGGGGTAGTAGATGCCCCATCCCTGGAAACATTCAAGATCAGGCTGGATGGGGCTCTGAGTGACCTGATCTAGTTGAAGATGTCCCTGGTCATTGCAAGGGCGTTGGATTAGATGACCTTTAATGGTGCCTTACAACACAATTTTTTCCATGGTTCTATGATAGCACTTCAAAACAATCTGTAGCTCAGAACACGTGCTCAAATATCTTCCAAAGTGTGTCTCTACTTCACACTGCAGTCAGGAGGGGATGAACAATAAAAGAAAGAACAGCATTATGACAGCAAATATCACATCATATCTGAGCTGATAAAACTTACTGAGAAGATGTACAGTTTTCATACAATATCAGACAGGATGATTTTTCCAATTCAAAATATGGCCGAGTGCATCTTCTATCTATATGTAATGTCAATGATACTTTTAGAAGTCGATGCAGAAGATGTTCTTGGTAGTTCTCTGAATTTCAGGCACAGGGTCTTCTATCATACCACTAATTTTCTAACTCTCTTACCTCTAGTTCCCCTCTCAACTGTGCCTCCTTTGTTGACTTCTTGCTGCTGTGACATGTTGAGACAAACTAACTCTCTTGTCTCACCTGTTTTGATTTGGCTTCCTCAGAGCATTCAGCTGTGCTGAATTCTATAAACTTCTGATTAACCTTCCCTTCAGATTTCCATTTTACTGTAAGCTTTTCTAGTGCCTCCATATTGAATCTTGTCTTTTATTCTTACAGATTTGATTCAAGCAAACCTGATGTTACAACATGAGACCCATAAAGGGCAACATTTAACAAAAGTTTTAATTTATATCAAAGGTTTCATTCATTTTCTTGAATAACTTACACAAGCTAGCAAAGGTCACAACAAATATTTCTGGTTTTCTTATTCACTGCCTCTTTTTAGTGTAGTTGGCAAGATACCCTGACATGATTGCTAGATCAGTCTCAAGCAGTCCACACTTTCCATCTCCTTTAACTTGTGCTAGCGATGCTAAAAAGCACATACTGAAACATTCTTGAAATAGTGTCCAACAGTTTGCAGTGTTTAGAATGAAACAATTGAAGGAATTGAAAACCATCATTAAACCATAGAAAAGCTGACCCTAGACTCAGAACAACTTATGATGAGCGATCATATCCCAAATAACAAAATTAATTTTACATGCCTTGCTATTGTGTTTAAATCAGTTAACAACTTGTAAGTATGAGGAACTGATTTAATGTGCACAGATTATTCCACAGATGTTTACTTAACAGATTCTTGTATCCTCATATACAAGAATATTGACAGAATACTGGAGGTGGATTAGATCCAGTAGGGCAATTCTTATGGGTCTAATTTAACAAATATTAATTTATACATGCATGGTATTTATACTTACGGAACCCAAGATTATTTATTTTAAAGTTTTACAGTTTTTTTTTAAATGGAGAAAAGTGAGGAATAATGGCACAGAGCATGAAACTTTTAATTGATATCTCCAGTCTAACTGATTACAGCTTTTCTTCACTTTCAGAAGCCTGCAAGGATAAAAAATCAACTTCAAGTTCAGACGGTTGCAGAAAGGGAAGATATATGTCTAAAAACTTGCTGGAATGGCATCTCACTGTAAGCCACGCACAGAGGATGGTCTCTGACCCAGAGAGAAATATACAATACAGATGCAGGAGAAAACATGACTGCAAGTAATTTAGTATTATTATTTAATTAAAAATCCTGCCAACAGACTGCTAATATTTCTTGAATAAATGTGTCTAATATTCATGTTACTAGAGGGGATTAATTATACACTGTACAAGCTGGCTTTATAAAACACTGTTGTAGACTTACTTAATTCAGATAGCTTCCAGCTCCATGTTTTAGTACAAAAGCATGTATAAAAGGATCCCAATTACACAGCTGTCACAGCTATAGAAGTAATTGTCTCTTTGCCTTATGTTGATATCCCAGCTAGGGGGACAGAGTTTGGAGAAACACTCTATGGCATGTCTTGGGGCCACCACCGTGGTCAGAGTTTATCATGGTCACTCCTAGCTCTTGAGGGCAGGCTTATTTCCCAAAGAAGCTGCAGCTGTGCAACCCTGGGTATCTGTGAGACAGGATGCAACAGGTTTTGTACTTATACTCAAGAACCAGATGAAGTCTGATATTCACTGGTCCAGATATAGGGTCCAGCTATAATCTTTGAGAGGTTCCTTGGTCACCTGCATTTTTGAGTTCAAGTTTGAGGAGGATGGGAATCTCAAATAACTTTTCCAGGTGAGACGGGAATCTCTAGGTGAGGTCATGCCAGAAATAGCCATGAGACTGGTCATGCCTCTACCCCATCAGTCCTCTCTCACCTCTCACAGGGGAGAGGAGACTGACAAGACCTTCAGCTCCCCTTTCCACCCACACTAGCATCCACTGGTGCAGAATAAGCATGTGTGCACCAAGCACTGCACTGTCACATAGGTGTTGGGCCTGCTGCTGCCAAAGAGTACTCTGCTAAATTCTGCTGCAGAGGCATGGTGAGAAACGAGGTGTAAGGCAGGGGACACCAGCATGCAAGTTATGGGCCATTATACAGTTCCCAGGGCACATTACAGAAGAGCTGTCTTAACTATAGCAGCTCATGAGCTTGCTCAAGGTTGGGAGGACAGAAAAGTTATTTAGACCTATGGCATTTTTCATTTGGCAAGCTGCAGCACTCAAGGATGACTTTAGTCCTTTACAGTTATTTCATTCTGAAGTGTTTGTGCCAACATATTCAGTAACACTTAAGCGGCACTGTGCAAACATGCTGCAATCTAAAAAAAGGGGGCAGTTAAAATGGGATTGCAAAGAAACAACGTCGACAACATTGTATATTTAATTTCAGATTCTTACCACGCTAAACTTAACTAAATAATTATCCATTTTAAAAGCAAGAAGTATGCTTAGTGAGAAAGTGACTTTCCTTTAAACTTGTAACAATGGGCTCTGCACTCTTGATTCTGAACCCAGAGATACTCAGGAACTTGAAGCAGGAGCAGCCCCAAGGGTGAGTTATGGGTCGTTAGGTGGTGTTGTTAAAAATAGTCTTGTGAGGGTTTTTTTTTTTGTTTTCAAGAAACTGAAAAATGGTCATTTTAAAATCACAATATGTCAGTTAGGAAATTCAGCTGTATAGTTAGTATAGCTTGTTGATGGTTTTGATTTTCTGCACTGAAACTTGTACATCACTGTAGAATTAAATCTTATGCAATCAAAAATCATTGTCCTACAGAAACTTGAACATTTGTGTAAGTTTCCCAAGGCAAGTAGTATCAGTGACCTCTGTAGGAGTACTGAAAAGGTATAAGTTACATGGTCTGAGTTACATGTGGATCTGAGAATGTTTCTTGCACTGGGACCAAAAGTACTTTACAGGTCTGGGAATCTTCCAATTGGCCTAATGTATGAACTTCAAAATTTCAGACCAACATTTTTGACTTGTGATCCAAAACTCACATTTGGAAGAGAAAAAACAAACAAACAAACAAACAACAAATGTAAAGGGTTTGACTGTCCTGCATTTTGCGACTCCTAAGTCTTTCTACCTAATGATGGATGTTCAACCTTTCTGAAAATCAGGAAATAGGTCATCCCTGGTGGATGTATTTTTTTTTTATGGTGTACTTTTGAAACAATACACAACTTGCTTCAAATTATCAGAAGTCAGCTAAAAATATCCACTGCCTTTTCCTCTTAGCCTTTCTTCCCTCTCATTGTAATGCTTTAATAAATCAGACTCATTTAGAGACCAGTGAGGAAAGTGGAATTCATGAGGGTTTCTCTGTATTTACAATACCACGTCTTCACACTCTGGCAGTTCAGTGCCATTCTTCAGAAATCAGACAGCAAAGCACAGATTGATTTTCTTTTTTTTAATTGCATCCCTACCAAGACTCTACTGGGAAGAAAACAGAGGTATGGACTCAAGTTCTTTTAGATGCACTGACACAAGCTTATTTGTCAGAGATCAAATCTCCAGTGAACAGCTTGCTGCAGCTTTTATTTTCAAGACTTCAATAATCACATCAAATTGATGTTGCATTGTTGTGCACTGAGACAGTAAAGAAAACTGCAAAGATATCTGGAAAAGTACAAAAAAGAACAGAAGGAGAAGAGGAAAGAAAGCTCATTTTTTAAAACATCTTAAAGACAAACATGTTTTAAAACAGCTTAAAGACAAACTTTTCAAGATATACTCTGAGCAATATTCTGTATCAGGCGTAATGAAGCAAAACCAGCTATACTGTTGACTTGTTTCTCTAAAAGTTTAACTTCTCTCTCTAGAACAGTATTTCAAGACATTAATGAAACTCTTGACACTCAGGAACATGGTTAAAGAAATCACACATTTGTTTGAATTTCAAGCAAGATGTCATCTTTAAACAGAGGAAAAAATCTGCTAGCAAGAGTTCCTTTGGTGAGAATGAATGACTAGGGCACCAAATTCTTGATGGCAGTTTAAATCATAAGTATATTTAAGCTTCTTAAATATGATTCTGATAGCAAAACAATCTTGCCAATATTGAGAGCACTAGAAAGCTAAATACCACTAGCTGTTCACATTTATGAAATACAAAATTAATTTCAAATCTATTTAGCCTTTCTTGCCTCCATAGTATCCCCTGCCCTTTTAGTGAAGGGGACACCTATCTCAGAGAACTGAACGTCCCCTCTCTGCACTTTCAAAAGCATGCTGTAACCACTAGACTGTATTTCTAGACCACTAGGCTTTTCCCTCCCATCTACTTCAAAGTCATGCTGCTCCTAACTAACAATACTAGTCTCAATGAAAAGTGAGCCTGGGAAAATATCATTACTGTTGTTAATTTGCACCGAAGACTACAACTGCAATTATGACTCTTCAGCCATGTTATTGTATCCAATATCTGTGGCAGGTTTCTGTTCCTCACTAACCTCTATAGCACTTAATGGTGAGTAAGCACAAAGCAGAGGGGCTATAGCCCAGATGTGAAAGAATCAAAGGCAATAAGGAGTATCATACTTCATCCTTTTTTTCTGTCTATTTCACAATCCTCCTTTTGCTCAGCTTTCATTCTGCAAGTGCTTCTTGTTGCACAGTGTGTACCAGACAATTCTTATTTTAGTATCAGTGTTTTAAGACAACAATAATGTGTCCATCTCTTAGCTGAGGGACCCATTGTTTCTATAAAGAAAATATTTTTATATTGCAAAAGTAAAATTTCCCACTAAGTATATGCACAAATTCCAACTAGGTGTTTAAACATACATGCACATACATACAAACAACACTCTCATAACTGGTGGCTCAATCCAGACATACGCTTTCTCAGCCCCCTTCTACAGATACAGAGACTACTGAAGCAAGGAGAGGGAGAGGGACAAGCTAACACAAATAAATATTCATGGATTGCCATCTAGCACCTTGAGAGCTTTCACATGCTTATACAAGCAGTTCAAACATGTGACAGTATTGCAGGTATGATCCCTTCAACCTACAAAAATAAACCAAAAGACAGCAGGTGAGTAGTTGACCTCAAATACTTCAAAGATAAATTAGAGAAATCAAATTAATGAGAGATGTTTAAAAAAAAAAAAAAACATAACAAATGTAATTTGTAAGGAGACTGTGTGACCTCAAGACTTTGAAAGACACCTGTAATTCACTTTTGACCAAAAGTCTCTCAATTGTTACACTTCTTTGTGAAAGCATAATGTGTCCTTGTCATTTTGTTTTACAACACCACCATTAAAATTCATGAAAATGCAGACAGCATCTGCAAATGTGACCCACATTTTTTCACAATCTCTTTACTTCAATGTAATACAAAGTCAAAATCATAGCATACATGATCCAGTTAATAGAGGTCCTAGATAAGAAAGCTGACAATTTCTAAGTAGTTCAACAGTCCTGGGGTGGAAACACAATCCTCTATGAGTTTGCTGACTAGAGAAAAAGAGCAGTTGAGAAATCTCAAAGTGTGCTTTAGTATTTACCCACATATTATTCTTTTTGTTCTGGAATATGTTTCCTCATTGCGTATCCTTTCCCTTTCCTTTCCTTTCCTTTCCTTTCCTTTCCTTTCCTTTCCTTTCCTTTCCTTTCCTTTCCTTTCCTTTCCTTTCCTTTCCTTTCCTTTCCTTTCCTTTCCTTTCCTTTCCTTTCCTTTCCTTTCCTTTCCTTTCCTTTCCTTTCCTTTCCTTTCCTTTCCTTTCCTTTCCTTTCCTTTCCTTTCCCTTCCTGCTTTTGATTCTGATTACTTATGTAATCAATGCTTGCCAGTTCTCTGGGTGAAGATATTTTCCTAATATCCAACCACCCTTGGTGCAACTTGAGATCATTTTCTCTTGTACTCTCACTTGTTACTTGCGAAAATAAAACAACACTGACCTTGCTACAGCCTCCTTTCAGGTAGTTGTAGAAAACAATAAGGTCTCCCCTCAGCCTCCTTTTCTCCAAGCTACACAGCCCCAGTTCCCTCAGCCTCTCCTCATAAGACTTGTGCTCCAGGCCCCTCATCAGCTTTGTTGACCTTCTCTAAACTTACTCCATCATCTCAGTGTCTTTCTTGTCATGAGGGGTGCAAAACAGAACACAGGATTCGAGGTGCAACCTCATCAGTGCCAAAAACAGTGGGACAATCACTCCCGTAGTCCTGCGGGCCACACTATTCCGGCGAGGACAGAGATTCAGGCTCAATATGAGTTTAACATCAATGCCGCTTAATGAACGTTTTAACAACACATTGAATATCAATGTCCCCCAATATAAGTTTTACCAACACATATATACTCTTTACTTAGTGGTCATGAGACAAGCACAGGCTATGATTGGTTACTCTCTGCAGTCACGCGTCCCCCCTCCATGGTGATTAGCTGCAGGGCACTGTCCACGAGCTGTTCACGCGCAGTGATGACAGCGCCCCTCCTGCAGCCTGGGTTGAGGATAGACCAGCTTCTGTCTACTTCTGTTCTGTCTTTGATGTCTCCAGACAAGCCTCTGTGCAGGTCCTGGCCTACACCTTAGCCACATCAAGATCTGGCTTGTTCACAACACACAGCCCACGTCCTCTTTCTTCCAAAAACTCTCCACAATTCCCCCTTTTTCTTTTTGGACAAGCCAGGCTTGATTAACTATGTGTTCTGACCCCTCTTTGATATTTGATAAAGGACAACTTATACATAACATATCAATTACGACAATGATCAACATAAACAATACACTTTGCAATAAACCCTTAATCCACCCCCCTAGGCCAAGACAATTTGTTAAACTTTCTAAATCAAAAAATCCTACGTCTTTCTTAATCTTTTGCAAGTGATAAAAATACAATAAGAAGCGCTTAAAGAGTGAATCAGTACAATTTCCTGTGGCTCTGGCCCTATGAGAAGGTGATCATCCCAATTATCATAGTCTTCAAACTATGCACTAGTATTTTTCCTCTTAGCAAACTTGAGGTATTCCATTGCTGTTTGAATATCGCAATGGATTAATTAAACAAATTCCAAGAACTTTGATTTAACAAACAATGTGCTGGGCGTTCAGAAGGTAGTGGTGTTTAAAGACCTTCCTAATGCTACCCATACATTTTGACAAGGATCAAAAGCAGTTCTTAACAAAAACCCAGGAACTAGATTGCTTCTCAAGAGAATGAAAAAGATACAAATTTTCCACATGCTTAACACTTTATCAAGACCTACTTATATAACTATATTACACATACATGTCACCGCTAAATTAATGCAAGGGTTATGCTTCACTCTGTGTCCTCCAAAGTTTCTGTTGCAGGAAGTTGATTCGGTTGAACGTGCTTCAACTCCGGCTTTACTACTCAACTTGGAACCCACAATGGACCTTGATCTGTGGAGAGACACATATACCCTCTACCATTAAAAATAATAGGTACCAGTCCCTTCCACATTCCAGTGCTGGGATCGCTGAACTGCTGCCACTACTGGTTGGATTGTAGATGAGACTTGCTGGCTAACTTGTTGAAGACATCTCTGCATGACCCCTTCGAAAGCTGCAGCCATCACTTCCTCATTTCGCTGTTCTTCTGTTCTGGCTACTCGCGTCAGTATTTGTTCTACTGAAGATCCTGGTGGCAGAGTTGCTAGTATTTGTTTTGGTTTTGAATTTGCGCTATCGAAAGCTAGCAACCGAAATATTTGATTTTTCATTTCTTCTGACAAATCCGGGTTTTGCATTATTCCTTCATGTAGCCAGTCAATAAAATGTGTGAAATTTTCTGTAGTGCCTTGGCGTATTCCGCTGAATGAGGGAGCTAAGTGTCCTGGTAAAGTTAAGAAAGCATCTAGAACAAGCTGTGCAGCTTTCCGGTGAACTTCAGCAATAAATCGCAGTTGAACTTCTATTTTAGCGTACTGTCTGCGACCTGTATAGGCATCGGGTACCACATTGGTTAATGGGTCATTTGGACTGGTGTGTTTGGCTGTTTCTTGCTGCGCTTGTTGATACCAGGCTGATTCCCACAGGAGGAATTATGCTGGAGTTAGTAATAAGCGCATTAAATTTTGGCAGTCCATGGGACACAATAAGTCAACAGTAAAAATCCAATGCAGTATTTGTCTGGTAGCTTCTGAATGTATCCCATAGTTGGCGATTGTTTGTTTGGCTTGCTGTAAAATTTTCCATTCATGTGGTTCCCATACCGCTGTCTGGGTGTTTCTATTTTGAATTACTGGTAGGGCTAATTTTGCTGGAGACAAATCACCTTCTAGAATAGCATCTTTGATGACCCCTGACCATCTGCCAGGTCGGGGCTGTGGCTGGTCAGTAGATTCTATGGGTACCTTAGGTTGCATTGTTTGTGGAAAGTAACCTGTTTTTTGATACTTGACTTGTCTCTTATTTTTCTTTACATCTGATATTCACAAGTCAAGTTGTTCAAGCTTACTGGTAATAACTTGCAGTGAATGCTCTACTCCTTGGGGTGAGACCAATGATGTAGAAGCAGGCTCACTCAGGGCCTCCCACATCCTGACAGTCCCCTGGTTGCACTTCCACTTTCTTCTCAGATTGCCCCAGAGACTCAGATGGGGAAACTTCTGGTTCTCCGTTTGTGGAGGGCAGAGCCTCTAGCTCTTGCTGCAGATCCGAATGCGAGAGTATTGGCTGAGCTGGGACCCCTCGACCACCCCGAACAGCAGGCAGAGCCCACAGAGTAGCTCACAGGCCCTTCCTCTCTTTCGGCCGACAATTTTGATCAGCACAGGTCTGTTCAGGTGCAAAGCGCTTTCACAGCCATCATTGCAGCACTTTGTTCTGCCTTCATAACTTTTAATGTCTTTAACACGGTTCTCCACAAATCTCTCAGAGTTTTGATTTCTTTCTCTTCTTTCCCTCTGATAATCTTATCCCAGAGAGTGTCCCCCAATAATCTCCACTCCGTTGGGGAAAATGAAAGTGGAATTACTTCAAAGTGTCCCCATTTCTGGGCTAATGTAATCAAGGTGATTAACTTTTTCTGTGACGATTTGATACCTCTCTAGAGAGAATACCCATCAACAGTGCCGCAGCTGTCTCAAGTTCCATAATCTAATCAGTGCGGTCTTTTCAGTAGAAGACAAGTGGCCAGCTCCTCTGGTGCTTGTCTTTTGTTACCAGACAAAGCACACTCTCCTACAACCTGGTTTGGCTCTGTCTTTTAATGAATGCTGCTTACCGCAGTAAATGGCACTCCGGAGATCTCATTTTTGCTAACCATCCTCTGCTACCAGATGTGGAGAGTGAAGAATTTGCATGGTAAGTCTCTTTGAGTGCGACAGGCAGACCAGTGAGGACAGAGACTCAGGCTCAATATGAGTTTAAGATCAATGCCCTTTAATGAACGTTTTAACAACACATTGAATATCAATGTCCCCCAATATACATTTTACCAACACAGATTGAGACAAAGAAGGCATTAAGCACCTCAGTGTTTTACTCATCCTGTGTCATTATGTTTCTGATCACATCCCATAAAGGGAGGAGATTCTCCTTAGGCCTCTTTTTGTTGCCAATGTATTAATACAAATATTTTTTGTTGTCTTTTATTACAGTAGCCAGATTCAGCTCATATTAGACCTGGTATGTTGTTATGTGTTTGTTTAAAATGTGCCTCACTGACTCATCGTTTTGCACATGATGACAGCCTGGTCCTGCATCTTTAAGATTTCCTTCTTGAAGAATGTACTGCCTTCCTGGGCTACTTTACCTTTCAGAGCTGCCTCCCAAGGGATTCTGTAAACCAGTACCCTAAACAGACCAAAGTCACCCTCCAGAAGTCCAAGGTAACAGTTCTGGTAACCTCCATTCTTATTTCACATGAATAGAAAACTCTGATTTCCTTTTCTCTATTCCCAAGATGGCCACAAACTGCCAGATCACCCACAAGTCCTCCTCTGTTCTCGAACAACAGATCCAATGGGGTGCCTTCCCTAGTTGGCTGGCCAGCTGTGTCAGGAAGTTGTCTTACACACACTCCAAGAAGCTCCTAGACTGTTTCCAGACTTCTATATTGCCTTTCCAGCAGACATCCGATGAACTGAAGTCCCCCATGAGAACAAGGCCTAGTGACTGTGAAACTTTGGCCAGCTGCTTATAGAATATTTTATCTGCCTCTTCATCCTGGTTGGGTAGTCTATGACAGACTCCCACCATGCTATCTGCCTTGTTGACCTTCCCCTGGTTCTTGCTTGTAAACAATCAACTCTTTAATCACCATCATCAAGATCTACATAATCAAAAACTCCCTAACACACAGGGCTATTCCACTATCTCTCCTTCCTTGTCTATCTCTTCTGAAGAGTTTGTAACCATTCGTTACAGTATTCCAGTCATGGGAGTCATCCCAGCATGCGTCTGTGAAGGCAACTATGTCATAGTTTTTCTGGTGCACAATGGCTTCCAGGCCCTCCTGTTTGTTGCCCATGTCATGTGCATTCAGTTGCGGTATTGATCCTGCCACCTTTCTGGGGGGAGAAGCCCTAAGTCCTGTATGACTATTTTCAGGTACTTCCACGGTTTCTAACAATTCAATAACCCTTGTGTCTTTGCTTCCACATGGATCTCCATCCCCTAACCCCACTAAGATTACAGATTGAAGGACCTCGCTTGCACATCATCCCTCAAATATTGGCGTGCAGCCCCCAGGCTTACCTCTGGTGATCCTTGTTTTATTCCTTTCCCCTTTCAAATTCAAACTAAAGCTATTTCAATGGGGCCTGCTAACTCCTGTGCAAAGATCCTCAACCTACTCTCCTCCTCCCGGAACTCTGTCACTAAGCAGAGCAGTTCACCTGCATGCACCTCCCACAGGTTTGCTCACTGCTGCTGTCTAGTACTGGCACAAGAGGAGGGCAAAGCCTGTAGCCTGACAATGGGGTAGCAGCGGGTTCCCATTGCAGTTCTGTCTGGGAAGCTGTGTCAGTCACGGTGGGTGCAGAACTTAGAAAGATCATGGCTTTCTGCCAGGTGGATAGCATTGCTTTCTGGTCCAGCTGGCTGAGTTTCAGCACCCTTTCTTAATGACCTTTTGCCCAAACTGCCACACCACCCCCTTGCTGATGTGCAATGCCCTATATGCTTGCCTTTGTCATGGTTGTTCTTGTCACAGCTGTTCTGCTCACTAGCACTCCCTAAGGGCTTCTCTTACAGGTGTGGAGATGTGCCTGTTATTTCTCCTAGCCCCACCCAGGTCTTGTCAGCCACTGTCACACAAACTGAGGGCTCCTCGTAGGTCTCTCCATTCCTCTGATGTTTCCCTGTTTCAGGAAATCCCACTGTGAACCGTGCTTGAATACTCTACTGTAGGTTGCGCCAGCACCAGAACTGCTCACTTCTGTGACTATATTATGTTCTGCAGTTGGTAAATTAAGTTAGTAAACATTTCCAGAGGTTGAATTGAGAGGGCAACATATCACTCTATAAATCACAAAAGGGAAAAATTTGTTACACAGGGAAACAGATTTGTGCAGCCAGATTATTATCTCTTTATATTATATTATATTTGAATGTCTACCAAGATGAGCTAACCTCAAGGATCCTTCCTATCTATAAAATTCACAAAAATAATAAAACCCCTATTTTTGATGAAGTAACCTGGAAGAAAAGAAAAAAAAAAAGAAAAAAAATCCAAATATAGTTCTTAAAGAGGAAGAAGCAGCATAAAAATCACTAGCTCCTTCCAAAAAAAAAAAAAAAAATTCAAAATCATTTTGCATTTTTGAACAATGCTTATTTTTATCAGTGAAAATGTGTGTTGCCATTATTTTGTCAGCATCCAACCTATTTGGTTTGGTGGAATTTAATGACATGAGGTGTACGAATACTATTATGCGGATATTTTGTACCAGCTGTCTGCTCAATAAGTGACCAATACAAAATTTTACACTCTGATTTGTCATTTACTCTGAAAGATCTGTGACTGCAGACAAAGTTATTTCTCTGATTCTTTATCCTTTTTTTTTTTTTTTTTAAGTATTTTAGTTTTAGCCTGTGACACTGATATTATACTCCACTGACAGGCTTGGGGTTAAAATATATGCCTATGATTGATATTTTGGAAAAGAAAAAAAAGAGCAAATGACACACAAATGCATTAATTAGGTACTAAGAGGATTAAATGACAAATGGATATATTTGAATAGAAACTATTCACCATGAAGAACCACTTCATCAACCTCTTTATTAAGATTAAAAATATCTTAATGAAAAAAATGGAATACATGCAAGATATAAACCTCAAGTACTTTCTAAAACCACTTAAAAAGGCAAAATATGTGTATCATCATGAGAAGAGTAACTATGTAGACAGGAGTTAACAAAAAACAATTCTAAAAAACATATAAGATGAGAGTAGGTCCTAACCTGGAGTATTGCCTTCATATCTGAAGCCCTCAGCACAGGAAAGACATGGACCTGCTGGAGAGGGGCCAGAGAAGGTCACAAAATCGATCAAAGGACTGGAACACCTCTACTATAAGGACAGGTGAGAGAGTTGAGGTTCTTCAGCCTGGAGAAGAGAAGGCTCCAGACAGACCTAATTGCAGCTTTTCAGCACTTAAAAGCGTCCTGTGAGAAATACAGGTACAGACTTTTCAGCAGGGCCTGTTGTGACAAAACAAGGGGTAATAGTTTTAAAAACTAAAAGAATGGAGAGTCAGGATAGCACATGAGGAAGAAATTTTTACAGCGAGGGTGGTGAAACACTGGAACATGTTGGTCTGAGAGGTGGTAGATACCCCATCCCTGGAAACATTCAAGGCCAGGCTGGACAGGGCTCTGAGCAACCCGATCTAGCTGAAGGGGATTGGACTAGAGGACCTTTAAAGGTCCCTTCCAACCCAAACTATTCTATAACTTTGTGATAAGAAGGAATAATTTATAGTAAAATGTTGACGAGATAATTAAATCTGTTTTTCTGCTTCCATAATCTGTGAGCAGACCATAGTTTTCCCTAATGAATTGTCTATGAAAATGTATTCCACAAATGTCTTCCTAAAAATTTTGCTTTATAGTTTGTACTTTTTCAAGATGCACCTGCGAACTGTGACTGACCCAGTAAGTCAAAGTAAATTGGTTCTCCCTGATTGGATGTCCGCATAAGTCATTTTCTCTGAAGAAGCAAAATTCTGGGAAGATCTTGATATAAACATTAGCTCTTATAGTTGCATTTAAATGAATATCAGTGGAATGTTTTTTTTTTATATACATACTGAGCATCTAGCCTTTGACTTTCAAGGGTACATGTATGCTTTTGGAAACCTTACTTGTTGATATGTTCCTGGAAATTGAACTAAAAATAAGTCTAAACATGGTAAAATGACTTTTTTATAATATTTAATTAATATTTGAGAGGGTGGGGTTTTTTTTGACTCTTAATGTGTATTGCAGAATTTTCTCTCTTTTTCAAGACATCTTTAATATTTTTTCTTGAATATCAGCAGGAAGAAAACAATGGCAAGACCTCATCACATTTAGTGTGTGACTTCTCTTATATTAACAGCACAGCAACAGCAAAAACACTTGGAAAAGAAAATGAAGAAAGGATAGCACTTATATGCCTTTGATCCAGCCGTGACAGATGACCTGTAGCTTGATAAACAATTCTGTTATTATATTTTTCTGCATTACTTTGCATAAAGAAGTGTTTTAAATACAGTTAAAATTAACATATAGTTGTTCATGAAGAAGTATTATTGTCTTCTGCAAAAAGCTGTCTCGGAGGCTCATCAGTCAATCAACAGAATATAAAAAGCATCTACTATGATGCAGATAAATGCATTACAAATACTTGTTAAAGACTGCTATTTGATGTGTGATTTATATCTTCTAAACATGTCTTAAAAGTACAGAGCCATGTCATGGAGTATGTGTAGAGCAAACATTTTCAACAGCAGAAAAGAGCTGTAAGAGACAGATGAAGAAATTACAAGTAAACATTACAAATTTAGCCTTTAATAGCTTTTCTTCTTTATACGTTTACTTTTTTTTTTTTTTTTTTAGTCAGAATCAATAGTTATATAAAAGTATGGAAAACCATGCAGAATGGCATTCATATCAAACACAGTTTCCACTGCCCCCACAATGTTTTAAAGTAATGCTCAGTGGTTTTTAATCAAATTTGAAAGCATATGTTCAATATACTTAATTTTCTATATTATTTTCTATATAACTTTCACTAGAAAAAACATTCAATATTACTTTTCCTGAAGCAATTAGTGCAAAAGAAACTGTGCTTCTCATTATCAAGAATCTACTGTTCATCTACCCCTGTGGGTCCTAGATTGGCTAGTCAGTTATTCTACCTAGTTATACACCAAAATCTAACTGATATAAAAGAAGACTCATACTTTATTTCCTACTTTTTATGATTTGTGATTTTTTTTTTTAATACTCAGAATTATTTTCCAGATTTATACATGAAATTCCCCATTCATTGAATACAATACCAAAAACTTCATGTTTTCTTGAAGTCCTAAATTTAAAGCATTTTCAGAAATGAACCAAAAATGTTTGCCGCTTGTCATTGGAGGTTTAATGTTAATCTGCTTTAACACACTGCTGAGGAGATTCTACGGAGATACCTCTACATCTGCATCTTAAAGTATTTATTCAGAGCAATGATTTATTTAATTAATTTCACTGCAAAGATAAATAGTTAAAATAGTTAAAAGAAATATCCTTTCACAGTTTACAACTTTCTGTTCTAGAAATAAATATAACTTTTACAGAACAACAAGTGTGCAGGTCACTTTCAGGGACTTGCATCAATCAGTTTGCAAATTGTACAAAATTGCCTCAGTGTGCTATGTTTCTAAACATACTTTATGCACTCTATTACCTCATTTCAGATCCCTTCAGTTTGCACCACTCACTTTTGTCATTTTGATGCCACTCAGTAGCTTCTATTTTTTCTGATCAGCAACAACACGATTAAGTACAAGACCATTACAAACAATGTTTGTCATGTCAATTAGAGAGACTAGTGATAATGAACATTTAAATTCCTTTGATAAAGTTGTAAATCCTACTATCCAGGGTTCATCAAAGCCTTTCTTTTTATCAATGCTATTTTACCCTATTAAAACAGGAATAGAAATATCTTCAAAAGCAGGAGCCCAAACCGTCCACTACCATACATCAGAATAAATCCAGTGCTAAAACCCTTCTGTACAGCTGAGATGTACAGATGTCCTATTACTTTTTGCACCACAAACTTGACACACGCATGAGCAATTCTCTAAACTAATCTCATGCAAGCTTTGCATAATTGTTTCTGAGAGAATTGTAAGTTGTTGGTATAAAAATTATTCTACTCGTTAAATTCAAACACAAATTACCTGGTTTATTTTGACCGGTCTAACACATCTATTTAGATAAGATTTTGTTGTTTGCTTTAACATTCAAACTGTGATTTGTCATTTAAAAACTTACACTGCTAATTCATAAATTCAGTGAAAGCCCCTTAAGATCTGTATTGTTTAGTCATTCTATGAATAGTACAGTAATAAACTTATTGATTAAAGTCTACTACTCCACTAAAAGGCTTGTTACAGTGCTCACAATATTTCAATAGGTCAATAAAATAAGGAAATACAGGGTAAGTCAGTCAATAACTTTAGCAGCGTCAATTTGTTTGCATGCCAAACTTCCAAATCAATCAAATATGCATGCAAATAGCTCTATTAAATCTAATCTGGATTGAGGAAAGAAGATACTTAAGAGTACAATGAAAATTGAAGCTCTTCTTTAATTATCTGCATAAAGTGCATCACCATCAGCATTAAAAAAATGCAGTTGATGCTCATTGGGTAACAATCAACTGCTTAACCAATGACAATAATATTAATTTTCCTTTAAGATTTATGGTCCTGATTCAGCCGAGTATGTAATTTCTTATCTAAATTCAAGTAAAAGAATAGCCTAGTTAAAGATAATGGAGCCAGCTCTGTAGCTGTTACAAAAGATGAGTGCTCAAGAAACTCACTGAAATGCACTTCATATCATGGAGGAATATGTATTCTGTAGGAAACAATTATTTTGCAAATATAATAGGCCCAGGCAGGATCTCTCGGCAAAGCATATTTTAATAATGATTTTGCAAGACCGAGTGTTCTACCTAAAGGTGGGCATAAGCCCCTGCTTATATCCCCCAAAAATCTCGTCCGCAATTTCCCTCCCCTGTTCCGCATTGGTTGGGTACTTCAGGGTTTACAGACTACCCAGACGCATACAATACCCTTCCCCTTATCAATATGGATTCCTGATACTTTGACTACACTTCTCCCTAAATTAACTTGTAAATACAGGTAGCAGTATGTATACAGGTATCAGTATATATTTCAGGAAGAGACTGTTTTACATTAAGGATTCACAGTCCGATGTCTCTTGGTCCTTCCCCCCTGCTGGAGTCAAATGCCAGCTCCTCAGTTATGTAAAAACAACAGTTCTTCGTTAAATGTTCCTTACGTATTTTCTTTTGATTCTGTATCTTGTCAGTAAGTGAACTCTAGAAGTCAATGGGTTAAATATTTAACCACTAGCTAAACATAGACCTCAATTCTCCAGGTGAATCTATTAATGTCAAAACCTGCTTTTTTGGAAACTTAGCAGAGAAGATCTCTGAAACAAGCATTTGGGTGGGGATGGTGTGGCAGTTGCACACTCTCCTCTCTCTTCCTTCTCCCCCCACTCTTTCGGTGTGTGTATGAGGGGGGCATCTAAACCCTCCTGCTGCCTTGTGCACCGCCCCACGACCGGCAGCGCGAAACAGGGCAGCCTGGTAAATCTGATCCACTTTCCACTGTTTATTAAAGGCCTGCTAGAAATACATGTCCAGTCCCTCAGGCAGAAAATTCAAGAGGCTAACTCCTGACATCCTCCTGTACATGTATTGACCTGGGCTTAAATCCTGCACAGTTTAGTCACCTAGGGGTGTGAAATGGGTTGGGTGGACACAATGCGACAGCACAAGAGAGTCTGGAAAACTAGTTGCAAACTTTTCCCCCTAAAGCCTCTCCCACCTGTTCACGCACCTCCTCCTGGCTGGCCCCTCCCACCCTAATAAGCCTTGGTGGTGGGGAGCGGGGCAGCCGGGCCCTTTCTTTGAAACTGAAGGAAAAAAAAATATCAGTGGTGCCGTGGCTTGGGACTAGCAACCCCGCCCCCACTCAGTGCTTTCCTGCCAATGGTCTACTGATAAACTGAGGTTTAGAGTTTCAGAGACAGCTCACATTAAGACCCTGCAATATGCCTCGGCATTGCTGCAGCCTGAGAAGCTGCTAATATTAAGATTTTGTAACTTGTTATCAAAAATAACCTGCACTCCACCACAGCCAAATGGGGCATTATGGAGGTCATTAATGATTTTGATAAATAGTCACACCCATTCTCCTTATCTTGGCCCGTTCGCAAGCCTGATAGGGCAATGGTATTTAACAATATATGTTTTTCATTATTCCCCTCTGAGGGAGAAAGACAAAATACAATTTGTTTTTACCTGGGAAAACTCATTGAGACTGTGGGGGTGCCCTGGCGCATTCCCATGTATATAGATGACATCTTAGCAGGCAGAGGCAATAAGAAACAGGTTGATCAAGTAGCAAAGGCTATTTGGAACCTATTGACATGGAATGGGGGTTTGCAGAACATGCTTCCTGTTGCAGTATATTCCAAATCGGGGGCCAAAAGGGCCAGCCAGACCTTTGTTGTTTTCTTCCACCGCTGAGAATATCCAAAGTGGGAATGGCACAGAAAGCAACAGTATGGAAGTGGTATGGAAGTGGTATGCCTACTAGGAGGAACCACCGCGGGAGTTATAGAAAGTCCAAAATTGGGGCATTTTGTCCTGAGAGGCTGCTGATAAACAGCAGCTCTATAACAAACAAAGGAAAAGACCAGTGCTCAAGAACACAAGTGGGCCAGCCTGTCATGGTGAAATTACCTTCCATTGGTTTTGTGCCCATGACTTTAGCAAAACCTAAAGGGTTATATACCTGAGAAGCCCTTGATGAAAATGGGAAAACCCACTGCATTAGTGTCTGGTGGATAGTCTCGGACTTCTAAATATAAAAGCCCAGTTGCAAGGGGACCGATGTCTGTCTTTGTGTTCCCTTGCAGGACAAGAGGAAGATGGAAGAGACTCCAGCTGAAATCACTGGTGATGAGAGTGAGTCCTTGGAGATAAGAGCTACACCAGGATGATACCAACAGACCATTTAGGAGACAGGCCTGCAACTGGAAACGCGAATGAACTGTATGCCTTACATCGCATGGACTTCCTGAAACAGGATGACTGTCCAAAGCCAGGCCATATTACACGTGATCCTATTGAAGGAAAAGGGCATATACAGGAAGCTGTGTCATCACAAGGACAAATAACAGAGGACTCAGGGGCAATTGTTGCTGTACTGGGGACCAACTGGTGATGTATTTGTTCCCCTTACCAAGATGGCTAACCAGCCTCCTCCAATATTTGTTAATACCTGTAATTGTTGTAATTTGCACTATTCTATTGTTTATTAGTAAGTTGATTTGTAAAGATAAGATGACACATAAGGTATGGTGATCCACAATGGACATTAAGGCTCACCAGCAGAAGTGCCTCTTTTGACTTTGAGGCAAGAGGTGACTGCTGCACCACTCCAAGTTGTCTATCAGAGCCTGACTGTGGTCACGGGGCAAATTGTGTGGCAGTTGCACAGCCCCTCTCTCTCCCTTACTCTTGCCTCTTTTGGTGTGGAAGGTGCATGCACACCCTCACCCTCTTCCCCAGCACCTCCTGCCTCTCCTGCTATGGGGCAAGTTAACAGTTCCTTTTGTTTAACTGTCTGTCAGTTAGCTAGGAGAGAGGAAGAGGCGCCAGAGAGTCGGGAAGTTTCTGTGTGCCCACAGCCAAAGTGGGGGATGCCAAAGAGCTTCTGGGTGCCCGTAGCCAGAGTGGAGGAGCAGAAAAGCTTCTAGAATGCCCACAGCCAGATCTGACACAATTATAGAATGGGACTACCTAGCGAGGCATCTCTTTATGTGTGTCCTCTCGGAGCAGCAGGCCAAGAATGCTGTCGTCAAGAGTCCTCCCCTTAGGCAGGACCACCACCTAAGATAATCTCCTGGGACTGGGACTGCTTCACCACACCATGTGGGTGAGTGATAACTTATTTAATAGTTCCTCACTGCATAAGCAAGTGTATCTTCTTTGCTGAAATCGTGCAAGTGTATTTCCTCATAGAATTTGCAGGTGTTTTCCTCACTAGACAAAGCGAGGGTATTCTGTGCTTAAATGTAAATATGTGTATTTGTTTCCTGAAGTCAGGGACAGCTCTGGCGTTGTTTTTCATGAGCCACATGTATGCATACTGTGGATCTCCATTGTTATTATTTGCTGCACCCCAATAATTTCCTCAACTGATATTCAAACCTGTATTTATGTTACTGGAGTGCTAACTGATTGCATAAATCCTATTTCTTCCTGGTTAATTTGCTGCACCTTTTTGAGCAGAATAAAAGCTTGTTTTGGACCTTGTTGTCTGTCTAAAACTAACTTCGGGGTGCCTCTGTGACAGATGGGCAGGCAAGATGAAAGACAGGAAGATAAAGGAAGAATACATGTTTAAACTCTTTATTCTGTTGTTTGAAGGTAGCATGACTAGCTTCTGTGTTTCCTAGCTCTTTCATTCACATTTGTGAAGGGCATTTCCCTGTGTTTCTACTAACAAACAAACCAATTGTGTAAATCTGGAGCAGCTCCATGCTTCATAACTCACTGACAACTGTTAACTAGTTCTTGTAGTTAAATAGACTTCATAATACTTTGCTTTGCATATACATTGAAGCAACTACAAAATCAGTACCTGAGAGCTGTGGAAACTAGCTCAAATATTTTCTTCTGCATTATTCACCTGAATCTCTAACATACATGTGTGCAACAACAAACTACAGAGTGTTTTCAAGATGGGGAACTGGCTTTCTCATTCTGCTTTGTTGAAATTTTCTGTACGCATATATAATTTATTATTTATTGGACTGGAATAAAATTGATGTAATGAGAATTAGTTGAGACTCGTAATAGGGGAGACTTGAGTTATAGTTCCTTTTCAAATGAATGCTTACGGATTTCATGCTAAGGTATTACTGAAGCAAAGGACTAGAGTGCAATTCTTATTATTCCTCCCTAACCAGTAGGCAATGAATTCCTTCTTATTCTCTTTCTGATTCAATTATTTTATACAAAGCTGAAAATTTCAACAAGAATATGCCTACCCATAGTATTTCATAACCATAAGTATTTGAATATTCAATGGAAACATTATGTAGGAGGAAAAGATGTACATAGAACATGTCACTCATGCTTCAGACTTCCACATTTGGAAAAGTGTACTAACAACAGAGCCATAGCATAAAAGCATGTGATATCACATAGTCTTGTCTCACATTTTCATAAGACAAATACTAAAACTTACTAAAACTCAGTAGATTTTAATTTATTTAAACCCATGAAGAAAAGTACTTCTTCCAAGAAGGATGTGCTATTTTGTGGGAGACATGTAAATCCAGCAGATAGGTAAAACTTAAAATAGGTTGTTGTCTTCAGCAATTTTGCTTAGTGGCTTCTTCCCAATCAAACATTTTGAGATTCCATTCAAGTTTTTTCTTTGCATATTTAATAATTTCCCTGGACAAGTTGGAAGGGATGCTGTTTCCTATAGGTACAGAGAGATCCATACTTCACAGAAAAGTGCTGTGTAACCTGGCCTGAACCATCCTGCCCTCTTCCTGATATCACATAAGACATTCCTTTCAATAACACCAATATTGAACATTTACTGTCCTCCTAAGCTCCAGATTTGACTTATCAGTAGTTGAGCTTAAACTGCAGGAGTGCACTCTATAATGTACTTCAAGACCTTGCATCCCAAGTGCATACTCAGAGCTTATCTTACCTGTCTATGCCTCTGCCTGTGCTGGTTCCTGTGGTTAGAAGAAGGGAGAGAGCTGATATGTAGTTCCAACTTGCATCTGTAATAACCCCCAATGACTATGAATCCAGTTACTTAAATAAAAAGGGACATAGAAATGGAAAGGAAGAGAAGGAAGAGAAGGAAGGGAGGAAGGAAGGAAGGGAGCAAGGAAGGGAGGGAGGAAGGAAGTGTTTAAAGGTAATCGTGTTCATGTTAGTGTTCCTATGACCTAAAATGGAGGGAAGCCAGTACACCACACAGTCTCAATGAAAAAAAAAAAAAAATAAAGCAGTGTATGTCTTCCCGGGGATGGAGAGACATATGAGTAACTGGCCTTTAAGACATATATTGTGAGCCCTAATACATCCAACTGAACACCATGGAACATTCTAAACATTCTCAATGCTAACAATGTGATGAATTATTAAAACAGAAATTTCATTGTGTGAATTTCACCATTTCATGAGGATAAAAGCTGTGCCCTTTTCACCATTCTCATAATGACTGCCTACATTTATAATACCACAATTGTTTGTTTTCCATATGAAGTTATGGAGAAATGTTATCCAGGATTGAGTCCTAAGTGACATCTCAATAACATCACTGGCAAGTCTCTCTAATTAGAAAAATTAAAAAAAAAGGTAGAGAACCTAATTTTGTATATTTGATCAAGTTTTATTTGATTATTTTTTGATTCTGGATAAATACCAGTGTTCTATACTTGTAACAAACAGCAGTATGTCACTTAAAAAGAAAAGTGAAAAGAATGTAAATGTTTGAATTAGACTTCAGCAAACATTAAACGGCTTGTAAGTCAGAGACATAATTGCATTTATTACAACTTTATCACATTTTTTATTCATACAAATTGGAAAACTTATTATAATTTAGGAGATGTTAGGTTAGCTGTACTCAGTTCACTTGCTGCTAAAATGATATAGTGTGAAATGGAATGTCTCCTAAAGCTTTTTTTCAGTACACAGACTAAATGAAGTGTAATTTTCTGATAATTACCTTTAGCAATACAAGCTACAAAAATGTTCAATATTATTACACTGTACTATCTGAGTTTTTGATGACAAATTGCATTTACTTTTAACAGGTTTTATTCTGTCAGACTGTAAGAGGACTATCTGGTATATATGAAAGTTCAGGCTTCTATGCTTACTTATGTATGAACTTCTTCAACACCGATTGCAGCAGTGGAGAAAATCATAATGGCAGTATATCTGACCTAAATTTTAACTTTGCATCTAGATATGTCCTAACAGATTATTCCTAAACTACATCTAATAGCTAATATCTTTCCTCCCACTATGTTGTCAACATTTAACACTGCCTAGATATTCTTATATAAGATTTAATCAAATATTTACTTGAGTTGTTTTCCTCTGCATTTTAGATTTTTGCTGATGTTGCATTTCTTGGCCCAGAATCTGTCTTCTAATAAAAGTAAAAGGCCTTTAAACTGATCTGTCTACACAGTTTAGGAATTGACACCACAGAACAGCTCCTGCTTACAAGAGGAATATTTTTAATGACAAGTTAATTAACAGTTATAGATGTAAGTGACTGAAAAACTAGGAGACTTAGCAAATGCCATTACCATAGGAGAACTAACAGATGATTCAAATGAAAGAAATGTGATGTGTTTCTTTACTGTTTGTTTATGTTCCACAGTTGTAGGGGCTATAGACTGGTTTTGTTCTCTTTTCTTATTTACATCGGAAGCTGGTCCACATTCACCTTCAGAGAAGTAACATTAAGCATGTGTCAGCCTAGAAGCCTTTTCAGAATACAGGCCACAATCTCAGGGCTAGCTGATAACAAAATATATTAGAAATTTCTCTACCGTAAGAAGATTGGGCAGTGCCATTAGCAAAAACCTAAGGACTGACGCTTTCTTTTACATTTACTCACTTCTTAGAATATCTGATTTTTAGATGTGATCATCTTTCTGGGGACATTTGCACATTTAACTATTAAATTCAAACCAAGATATTGAAATTATCCTAACTATATTTTAGTGTTTTTATGAGTAACAGCAAAAGGCAAAATTAGCTAAACTGGAGTTGAAGTTTAGCTCCATCTGAGGTAAACCTGTTGGGTGCCTGATTTTGCATTGGGTTTCCTAGTGATAGCAAAAAATGCCAATTAAATAGTTAGCTGACATTAATGGAAAAGCAGAGAATTCAAGCTACAATTTGTCAGATGTAACCTAGAAACCATGTAGGCAATAAACTTACAGCTATTTAGGTAACTTTTTTTTTTTTTTTTTCCAATTGATTTTCATAAAAAGGAAATTTTGTATAGTATTTGAAACACACCCAAGGGAGTTAGGGACCCAGATCCCAGTGGAATTCTTCATCCTGAATATAATGAGATTAAATCCCTTAGGCTGTTTTAAAGAGCTTGATTTTGATGTTTTAGCTTAGACTACAGTCATTGAATATATAATACAAGTTGCCTGAAGACATGATGGTGTTCTATTCAGCTAATAAAGGGCTCCAGTCTGAAAAGAAATGTACATGGATTATTTAAGAACCAGATGAATATTATCTTTCCTTATTGTATGTTAGAATTATGCATTAAACCTCAAATTGTCCTGTGCTTAGAATGTAAAATTGAAGAGTTTTATCCTTCTATTTCTCCAAATATTGACAAAGCACTTAAAATAAAACTGAAATGTACCTTGGACTCTGATGGAATCTGATGAGAAGAAAAACTGTGTTATTGCACTGCAGAGTAAGTCCATTGTTATACACAGATGGAGATTAACAATTTTTGAACAAAAAAGAAACATGATCTGTATCTGGACTGACTGAACTCTTGCTGGGAGGATTGCTTTGACCCAAAAATTTTAATTTATTGAGAGTATTTTTTTCCTCAGTTATGTTTTATTTTTGTGATCAAAATGAGATTTCTTGGGCAAAACCTAACTACTGAAACACAAAAGCAAAGCTTCTAGTGGTTTATTTAGCAATTTAGCCCCTATAAAGGCAACTCAATTCTAACCTATCCATCTTAGAGTTCAGTTCATTTTTGTAACATCCCATCCCCCCCTCCCCCATCCCCCAACTCCTTTTGCTTTTTACTGACACTTGTATAAATGCTACAGAATAGTTAGGAAAATGCTAATACTTCAGTTTGAATCACTGAAAGGGTGCAGGACTGTTCAAGAGCATAGGGAAATTAGCATGAAAAAAACTATATAGTGTGATCTGACTGTGATAAGATTCAGAAAAGGGACATTTTGCCCATATTAACTTGATCTATTAGTACAAGAAATAGCTTTTGTCCTGGTATTTCTATACCAAGTAGGTTGACTTTTGTGTTATTTTCTTAACTAGACAAGCACGTTGAAAATGAGTGACCAGTAATAAGGCTGCTAGGTTTCTTTGTCACACTCTGTCCCATCATAAAGCAGTGCTGCATAATATACAACTTGGGAACTGATTCTCTTTTATGTCGATTTTGATAAGTTCCCACAATAGCAACAGCAGCTCCATGGATAACAAGCTTCCATCTGGCTTTTCAGGCTGATGGTGGAACACAGTAATTCCATATTTATCTATTTATTTATTTATTTATTTATTTATTTATTAATGTGGATGCACCTACCTTCATGTTTCAGTTAGGATTTGAAATGTGCTTTTGAAAGTAATTAATTGATAATACCTACTGTGCTTTAAAACATTTTATAGAGAATTTTCAGACCACACAAACTGTTGGATGCATCATTCTTTCACGCTTCTCGATGAAACTAAACAACATCAGGTCCAGGAGGTACCCTAATGCAATCTACCTGTTCGTGCATATTTATCCCATGGTACGAGACTAGAGCTAGAAGACATAAAATGTACATAAAATGTAGAGATGGTGAGTTCTCAGCATCACCTAGTTTGTTCTATTAACTTTTTGTGTCATACTCTCTAGCCACTGCTTCATCTAGATCAGCTGCTTCCATAAATAATCTAACACGTTGAGTTGTGTTCACATTACATGCTAAAGAAAATGAAGTAAACAAACAAAAAACTTATTCTAGGAAAACATAAGTTTGCAATTATAAAAAGGCAGAATCACTTAAAAAAATCAAATATGAAGACATAATTAAGATAAATGTGAAACTAATCTCTTACGTATATTTTATGTTAGTATCTTTATGGAAGAAAACGCTTCCGTATAATAGTACTCTCTGTGTTTCCTCAGTGTAGAGAAGATAATTGTTCACAAGGAAAGATAATATTATAAATCAAAATCCCCTAATTTTGCTTCATTCTATTACCCCATTTTCCTGTCTACTCAAAAACCAGAAAGCTTTCTTTGCAAATTGCTCTTATTTCAATTTTCCGTATTCAAACAACATTTATAGCAAGTTGGGGTATGACAATGGAATGGGAGTAAAATGGAACAGTGGCAAATCTTGGAGAGTTTGAACATAGCCAAGACTGGTCTTCAAAACTACATTCGCCAGTATTGGAACCTGCATGAGGATAAGAGAAAGACATAAGATCAAATCAGTCTGTATGCACATTCATATACCATCTGCATATGCATGGTTGCAGTTCTGTCATATTTAGCCATAAATTCATGATTATTGTACCCTCTAAGAACAAGGCCAGGCCAACAAATGTACAGGCTGCCCAAGGATTTCTAAGAACAGTGCATTCTCTCTTCTGCTTTGCTCCTACACTGTTGAGGTCTGCTAGTCTTTGAAAGAATGTGTGCACACTGAAATAGCATGGAAAATGATCAAAACCCACAAGAAGGCATTTGACAGAGTGAAGAAAAATGTTAACCAAGGCCATACCACAGAAAAGCTGCTTCAATAAGAATGTAAGAATGCTTCAGTAGAGTACGGAAGCATAGCTAGAAGCCTGCGCTGCTTAGACCCTTGACAGATAAAGAGGAGAAAACACTCAGCTGTTAGAGGAGATTCTGGCTGTGGGTTTTTTGCAACCTAATGATTCTTCAATTAAAGGGGTCAAATAAGCCATTAGAAAACCTCTAATGACACTTTTTGAAAAGTGCTGCTGCTGACTGTATGCTTCTGCTATGACTCATGGCACTGCAAGGTGAGGATAAGATAACTGAATGGCCAAAAAGGATGCCACAGAGAGCAAGCAAGACACAACTTCCCAAGTAGCACACAGATGCCTATCGACATGTATAAAAGTCTTTGCTTCTTTGTGTCAAATCTCCAGACAATTCAACAGTATTCAGAAGTGCAACAGTGTGGGCTGGGGAAAAAAAAAAAAAAAAAAAATCTAATTTCAGGATTTATCATCAAATCACAAGAAAGAAGTTACACAAATGATCCTTTTTTAATATTAAAGTATGATGGGAAGAAATGGGTTTGTGCATGACTAAATTTTGTTTAAACAACCATTGAACAACAATCACAGAATACTGTAAGTTAGTATCACAAGCTGGATAAAGTCTGTGTGCCTGGGAACAGAAGGTCAGCTGGAACCTAAACGGAGAATATGCAACTACTGGTGAGATTTGAGAGCTCAGCTGCTATATATACGGACTATAATAAGGTGTGCAAAATGAAAAAATGACAGGTTAATGAACAACGGTCTACAACCCACTGAAATTCTAGACCTGATACTGAGAAAAGGGAACATCATACTGAGTGACAAGTATTGCATCGCTTCTGTTGATTACTGCTTCATTTCTGGAGATGGTGAGCATTTGGAAAATACTCAGAAAACAAAAGGCACATTTTCCAAGTGTCTGATATGACAGAGAAGACACACACAATACATCACAGAAGAAGATGGGAATCAGAGTACCAGATGCTTTCTATTGATCACTCAGAGAGAATTAGGAAGGACAGCCTGATACTGATGGCAAAAGCAAAACAGAAGAGGACAGTAACAAACTGGAGTTATTTAATCACTGTACATAATTGCAGAGTTCAGACAGAAGGATAATAAGGAAAGAAATAAAGATGAAAACACTGTTCCATTATTAGAAGAAACACCATCAGGCTAAACTAACTTTGTAAGTTTCTAATTTTACAACTCTTGACAATTTTTAAGACTCTCTAAAGAGTCAATCTTTGCATATCACATTGCCAGGCAGTTGTTCTCATTTGTGCAGTCCCATTTTCCAGCACTTTCCTTCCTCCATTCTTTGCATTTTTGTCCCATTCAATAGAAGCCTGTCAGAGTCAGGAAATGTGCTAAAGCTCAAACTACCTTTTGGATGGCATGGTCACTTTATCATTGAAGCACCTTGCAGAGTACTGGTTTATCCTAAAGCAAGGCTTAGAACTTCCCCACTGTGCAGTAGAAGTACAACTTATTCTTCATTTCACTTATATCAATTTGAGTAATAAATGGTAGTTCCGTACTGAGACAGAACTCAAGACCATTTTCTCATTTAATAGCTTTCATCTTTATGATGTTCTATATAATGGATATCACGGTATACTAATGAGTTTTCCAGCATTATCAGAAGATGTGTCACCATCTACACAGTTCCTTTTTATCCTTGGAAAGACCACATGAATTTATCAGTTTCATAATTTCTCTTCAGTTATATGGATTATATAGGTAAAAACAACAACAACAACAACAACAACATTTTTTTTAAAATACTTTGAATCATTCTTCTTAATTAGCAATATTCTTAATGTGCAGCTACCATTATGTTTTCTCATTAGTAGTGAAATACTGTGTCTTGTTCAATAGTCAGTGTTTGTCTAAGGAGAGTGTGATGACACACAAAATTATTTAATTTTACAAATAGAATTAAGAACTGATCTACAGAATTTGGGACTTCATTTATTTTATTCACAGGCTATTAATGCCTATGTCTCAAATGTAGTATTAAATTGATTGAATTTCTAGCACCCCTGTTTGAGAAACATCCAATGATTCTGTAAGGATACAGGACAAGTTTGGGGGTTTTTTATGTGTGGTGGGTTTTTTTCCTGTTTTTTGGTTGACTGGTTGTTTTTGTTTTGTTGTTGATTTTTTGTTTGCTTTTTGTTTTGTTTGTTTTTTAAATGAAAAGGTGTGAAACATAAGCACATTTGAAATACAGAGGAACAAAGAAGATGGCTCTTCTTTAATAGACCTTTAAACAAAAAATCTTTGCTTTTTAAAAATATAAACACACTGAAAATATTATGTGGATTGGATTTGCAACCTATTTTTGTTATTGTAAATCTTGTGCTTAAAATTACTATCAAAATTATCATCAAAGATTTTCTACCCTCAGTAACATAACCTGAGAGAAGACTAGAACTGCATGTTCAATGAGTCAAAAGTTGTCTGATATTTGCTGTCAACATCTTGTAAGAGCTGCAAGACAAAGGGCTTCTAGCACTGGTGCTCCTGAGAGAGAGCTTGATAATGTTTCAAGTTTTCTGCATAAAACCTTGATTTCTGCATTAGAGAAAAAGATGGGGGGGCAGAGGGGAGGCGAGAGGGGAGGGAGGGTGGGGAAGATGATGCCTCTCAAAGAGAATAAGCCACAAACCATATGTTACATAAATTTTTGAAAAATATTTTCAAGTTTTTTTACCAGCCGCAGAGACTTACGCACCTTCAGCACAGCAATTCACTCATGTCTCCATTCTGCACAGACTTCATTAATAGTCAGCTTTATACACTGAGAATGGTTCTGCTGCTTTATTTCTTTACATAAAGTTCTGTACTAACACCTTTGGGCGATCATGGCTTTACGAAATAGTGTTGCATAAGGGGGAATCTACAGCTATGAGGATTCATACTATCATTTCTCACTTTCTACAGCTGTCATCTAGGAAGTTCCTATCTGGGCAAGTATATTTGGTAAGCTTTTTCTTGAGTGAAGAACACAAGATGGAAGACCCACTCTGGATTCCATTACTCTGAGTGTTTGTGATACAAAAAGGTGCTTATATTTAACGTGATCCAGAATCTCAGTGGTTAATGCTAACAGAACAATTTACCTACCTACCTTGATAGATACATAGTTTTCTCCAAGTAATATATTTCAGGAAACTGAAGTTGTTTTGTCACATGTGTCCAGAGTGCATAGACTATAGTGCGAAAAATAATTAATGAAGTAAGAGTTGGCAATCAATAGAGGGACGCTGACTCTGCAGCCTACTTAAGGTACCCCAACATCTATACCTATCCAAAAGAGGACTTCTCTGAACTACAAAAAAACATTTTCATTCCTTTACCCTCATTGTTCACTTAAATCTGAGTTACGTGTTTCTCCTCAACATTTCCTGATTACTGCCCTAAGCAGTGGAATTTGACATGCATCTCAGATTGATTTTTTGAGTTAACTGTTTACTTTACAGCAGTGGTATTGGTAAAACTCTATGTTTTCAAAGTACTTCAATGAATTACAGATGCACAGAATGTTAGGGATTGGAAGGGACCTCGAAAGATCATCTAATCCAATTCCCCTGCCAGAGCTGGAACACCTAGATGAGGTTACACATGAAGGCATCCAGGCAGGTATTGAATGCCTCCAGAGTAGGAGACTCCACAAGCTCCCTGGGCAGCCTGTTCCAGTGTTCTGTCACCCTCACTGTGAAGAGGTTTCTTCTCAAATTTCAGTGAAATCTTTTGTGTTCCAGTTTGAACCCATTGCCCCTTCTCCTATCATTGGTTGTCACTGAGAAGAGCCTGGCTCCATCCTCGTGACACTCACCCTTCATATATGTGTAAACATAAATGAGGTCACCTGTCAGTCTCCTCTTCTCCAAGCTAAAGAGACCCAGCTCCCTCAGCCTTTCCTCATAAGGGAGATGCTACACTCCCTTAATCATCTTTGTTGCCCTATGCTGGACTCTCTCCAGCAGTTCCCTGTCCTTCTTGAACTGAGGGGCCCAGAACTGGACACAGTATTCCAGATGTGGTCTCACCAGGGCAGAGTAGAGGGGAAGGAGAACCTCTCTCAACCTACTAACCACCCCACTTCTAATACACCCGAGGATGCCATTGGCCTTCCTGGTCACAAGGGCACAGTGCTGGCTCATAGTTATCCTGCTGTCCACCAGGACCCCCAGGTCCCTTTCGTTTACACTGCTCTCTGATAGGTCATTCCCCAACTTATACTGAAACCTAGGGTTGTTCCTACCCAGATGCAACACTCTACATTTTCCCTTGTTATATTTCATTAAATTTTTCCTTGCCCAACGCTCCAGCCTGTCCAGGTCTCACTGGATGGCAGCATAGCCTTCTGGCAGGTCAGCCACTCCTCCCAGCTTAGTGTCATCAGCAAACTTGCTGATAGTACACTCTATTCCCTCATCCAAATCATTGATGAATATATTGAATAATATAGGCCCCAGTACTGACCCTTGAGGCACTCCACTAGATACAGGCCTCCAACTAGACTCCACCCCATTGACCACGACTCTCTGGCTTCTTCCCTTCAGCCAGTTCGCAGTCCACCTCACTACCCGATCATCCAGATTGCACTCCCTCAATTTAGCTGTGAGAATGCTGTGGGAGACTGTGTCAAATGCCTTACTCAAGTCAAGGTAGACCATATCCACCGTTCTCCCATCATCCATCCGTCTTGTTATGTCCTCATAAAAGTCAATGAGGTTGGTCAAGCACCACTTCCCTTTGGTGAAGACATGTTGACTGCCCCTAATGACACTCTTATCCCTGATATGCCTTGAGATGGCACCAAGGATAAGTTGTTCCATCAGTTTCCCAGGGATGGAGTTGAGTCTGACCAGCCTATAGTTTCCTAGGTCCCCCTTCTTGCCCTTTTTGAAGACTGGAGTAACATTTGCTTTCCTCCAGTCCTCAGGCACCTCTCCCGTTTCCCGAGACTTGGCAAAGATGATGGACAGCTGTCCAGCAATGACCTCAGCCAGCTCCCTCAGCACCCACGGATGCATCCCATGTGGACCCATGGATTTATTGATGTCCAGATTGCCTAACTGCTCCCTAACCCAGTCCTCATCATCTGAGGCAAACTCCTTGTCCTGGCTTCCTCTGGGGCCTCAGCGGTACGGGGCTTCTCAGGACAGCCTCCAGCAGAGTAGACAGAGACAAAGAAGAGGTTCAGTAACTCTGCGTTCTCTGTGTCTTTTGTCACCAGGGCACCCACCTTGTTCATCAGTGCGCCTACACTGCCTCTGGTGTTAGTTTTATCTGCCACATATCTGAAAAAGCTCTTCCTGTTGTCCTTGACCCCTCTAGCCAGGTTTAATTCCAAAGTTGTCCCTCTAATTTCTAGTTGCCTCTCTACACCCTCTGACAACAGCCTTATATTCATCCCAAGTGGCCAGCCCCTCCTTCCATGATCTATAAACTCTTCTCTTCCACTTGAGCTTACCCAGCAGCTTCCTGTTTAACCACGCAGGTCTCCTGGCTCCCTTCCTTGACTTCCTACACGTCAGGATGCTCTGATCTTGTGTCTGGTAGAAACAGTCCCTGAACACTAACTATCTTGCGCCCGTTTAACTTCAAGCAGCCTTGCCCATGGGATTTCCCTTAGCAATTTCCTGAAAAGGTCAAAGTTTGCCTTGCTGAAATCCAGGGTTGCAATTCAATGAACTTTGATTACTCTTTGAAGGACTCATATAGAAGAAATAAGACAACAAAAGAAGACAAGAAAAGGTTTTCTCCTTTGCAATGAGCTTTACAAAGAACACTAAAGGACTGGGCAATCAAATCTGGAAAAATAAGGCAAAGTCTCAATGTACCTTACATAGACTACATAATGTTTTTCCAAGAGATCTCAAATTAAGCAATAGCTGTCTTCTGCCTTTTCCAAAGGCAAGGGAGGGAGGTAATGCAGTGGTGATTCAAAGATCACCTTTCTTTATTAACTAGCAGTATTCCACAAAGTCTTATGATGATATATTTGCAGTGTCGTAAAGACAGTTATTGCTTTCTTTGCGAAGCAAAATATATATGTAAAATAGTTTTCATGCCTGAATTTCTGAGAATGTTCCAGGATATCTTTGTATTGATGCAAAATTTGATTCTATTCATTAAACACTGCATTGGAATATTCACCAATTAATATATAGACAAGCAAATTATAAGACAATGAAGCTGGTAGCATTTGCAGTCAAACCCTACTTTTGTGTTTGCACCAGTAAGACTAAATGAAGGCTCACATGCCTGTCCTAATGATGGTTGCTTCCTATTGTGTAAAAGTACTCAGGATGCTTCAATCATAAAATGTAACAGTAATGAGATTGACAAAAAAAAAATCTAATTATGATGCTCTTAGTCAGATAAGAGAATACAAGCACACAAAATATATGATAATCCTGTATTCTTTCTCATAAAGATCTTCTTCTAACATATGATGAAAGACAGTTGTGGAGTGTGGGTAGAGAGAGTGGTTTGGGTAAGGAATTCTGGATATTTTTTTTTCCTTTCTTGTGGCAGTAAAATTCTTTATTTTCTTTGCAATTTTGGAATTTTGAGGCTAAAACTAGGATTGTTGATATTACGAATATGTGGTTTACATATGGTTTTTTTTTTTTAAATTTAGTTTCATCTCATGTTAAAATATTTCTGATAATATTCAGATAAATATAATACAAATCTTGCAATGTAGTACCGTAGAACTGGACATGTACCTTGTTGATCTTATTGCAAGTACTCTTCTTTCAGCCAGGCACCTCTCAGCTTAATCACATCCTTCTTCTTTTCCAGTGTCTCCATTTACATCTTTTTCAAGCCCAGAACAGCACATGAAATTGTACATGCTTGACTGAGTTAATACACTGGCTATTTTTTCTTGTGTTATAATTTCACTTTCCTTCAGAGACTTTGAGTATATAACCCTGCTTTAGTGTCACTGAAAATAAACTGATTTGAGGAAAACAAGAGCAAAGTTTCTCTTTAAAAATCACTGATTTTCCTCAGTCATCACCTATTCTGCTACCAGTGGAGGAAGCTGTCAGAAAAAAGAGGGATCATTTTCACCAGGCAATTAATGAAAAGCAGTTATTTGGAGTCAGGATCTTAATTTTCCTTTTTATGTCCAAATACAGTACCTGAGCTGAGTGCTGAGTGCTTATTGCAGGAACTTTTCACATCACAGTTAAATAAATAAAGATTCTAGCAAAGCTCTTATAATCCAGGAAGAGAAAACAAAAAATAGTGGGAGGAGAAATGGGCACAGAGTGATAAAATGATTTGTTCATGATGTTCTGGCTAATTGGATTTGCAGCAGTGCACAGCAGCTAATGTTCTGAAGTTGGCATGAGAGCCAGGAGATATTAATGTCTTCTCTCAGGATGCTTTCACATATATCATAGGACAAGCTGACTCACAGCAATTCAAGATATGGAGAACAATGCCAAGATAAATTTTGTTACCTTTGCAAAACCAACTATTCCTCTGCTATCACTAAAGATCTATTCACAAAAAATCATAGTTGAAATACAGTTCTTTGTTGTCATTTGCATTACATTTATCCAGCTATTTATCTCTTGCTTGAGTTTTCCCTTACCAAGAGGAGACAGCTCATAAGAAAGTATTTTAAATGAAAGTGATATACATTTAAATAAAACAATTTTCTGATAAATAATTCACCCTTCCTATTTCACTAGCCATAGAATTCAGTAGTTTTGAAGTGCTCTACATAATTAATGCTAACTCTACAGGCCTAAGCAATAATTGTCATTTTTCTGTCTTAAAGATTGCAGCTATTATTTATTTACAGTATAATACACGTTGTCATTCACCTCATGACTGTGCCACCAACCACCTTTATTCTATGGTATGAAAGAAAACTGCTTAAGGGATAGTTTTTTATATGTAAATTACACAAAAGCTATTAAAGCAACAATTACTCTTAATTCTGAAATATTGAGGATGGTGAGGAAAAGGCTGTGGAGGACAATGACAGAACCGTCACTCACTTCAGTGGGTTCTATTTAATGTTTTACTGGCTCAAATCCACACTGTAAAAACAGTGTTACTCTTCATTTAACTGTGCTGTTTAACTTTCAGTGTTTTTCAGTGTCTTTTGACCAGCTTAATTCCTGGCCCTAGTTTATTTGGGGAAATGGAAAAAACAGCTCAGACTCACCTCTGCAGGAGGTGACAGCCTGAACTCCTGATGCTGCAGTGTGCTTCCAGGCCACACAGCAGTGGGGCAGGAGCTCTTGTTCCTCTGGATGATAATAAAAGCAATAACTTAAACTCTGATATTTAATGTCTTCCCCACCACCCATAAAAAACACAAACATATACATGCACACAACTGCATGATGTAACCAAGTTTTGTCATGTATTATCAGAATCCTTACACTGGGAACTTGCTTTCATTTTTTTTCTGTAAATAAAGGGGGGGTGTCCATCTGTATTTTTAGTATTGTGAAGCATAATAAAAAAAAGGTACTTGTTATCTATAGGATAGATAGAGAACCTATCAGTGTGACATTTTGATGAAGAACTTTATTTTAAAAAAGAAACAATGCAGCAACAATCTCAGATTCTGCATAGGGACAGCAGATCTAACTTAAAAACATCCTGAGGGGCTTTAATACATTTTCAGAATTTCAGGGCTGTATTTAATATGACTATTTATATTTTGCAAATGAAGAAAATGAAAAGAAGCAGGCCAATCATAAATTCTTAATGGTAATAGATCTCTAATTCCTATCCAACATATTTTTAGATGTTTACATGAATCTATGTATTTTGCATCTATTTTTGCTTAGAATGTAAGAATTTAATATGAAAAAATATTAATATTAGATGTTAAATTTTAGCTATATTGATCCTAATGCTGCAAGTTATCTAAATACTGACCGCATAATTAGATAATGAGATACCTAAATAATCTTCAAAGACTGCAACTTCTAGCTTGATTTTTATCAGTACTGAGCATTCCCAGCTGGATCCAAGAATATCCAATATCTTGTAAGATTTTCTCTTTATAGCTGAGATTTAGGTACTCAGGCAAATTTCCTCAGAATAATTTATATTATTTCACATTAATGAAATAATCTTTCTTAGGAAATCATTTATTCATCATACAGAACGTAAGAACTTTACTTAGTATTTACTTAGCCATGTGTCAGGAAACTCACTTGTCTATTGAAATAAGCATGTGATTTGTGTAGGCTAATTCCAACTGAAGGACAGTGAGTCCTTTTCGTTCTCCATTGAAATTCCAGTGGAAGAGAGGCTTCTAAATGTAAAAGATTCCTCTGGAAAAGATTTGGCTAAATTTCTCGGGAAAGAGCAAGAAGCAGTGGGATCTGTTGCTGCATGGAATAGTACATTTCTCCAAATCTGTCTTCCGAGCTGAATGTAAATCCCTGTATCTATGCTTGGAGCACTCAGCCCTCTTAGCTTTATCACCCAGCTTCAGGCTGTCTTCAGAAATCCTGGCTGTGCATACCCACTGAAGACCAACACCTGAGAAGGTTAGTTCTCCTTGTAGTACTTTACTTAAAGAGGCTTTGAGGAGATCTAAGAAAAGGCCATTCATCTTAGGCTTTAATTTTCTCAGTGTTGTAACTCTTTAAGATGGGGTAATGACAATGCATGGTTCTTAGCTTCCTCCTGACCTTTCTTGCTTTGAAGACATAAGACCCTACAAGGAGATCTTGCAGGAAGAAAAATGGAAGAGTTTGTCTCAGAACTAAATGACATAGCAAAAATGGCGCTGTTCAGACCTTTTTTGAGTACTTACAGATTTTACTGTTATATTGCATTTAACTGCAGATGTATAGTTCTTATAGACACACGCAGATAATTTGCAACACTAAGGCCACAGACCAAATTCCATTAATTAAACTACAAATCCAAAGCATTTTAGTCCTCTATAACCTACCCAGCAATGTGACCTTCCAGTATCTGAGAATATAAGAAAAGTTCAGTCCCTGACATTCACACTTTCAATCACAATGAGCAGCCTACACATGATGATTCTCCAGGTACTGACAAGTGATAAAAAGACTGATTATTGCTCTTCCTTTTTCTTCTTTTCTTTCTGATTTAGTAATGGTAAGTGCTGTAATGTCTTTGCATGTTTCATTGTCATCATTTTTAGCTTTTCCTTATTCTCCTTTCTGGATAAGACTGGCCTAATTATCTAGTGATGATGATACATGTTCTGAGACTGAAAGAGAGAGATCTGACAGCTAAATGAATCAAATCTCCTTTAACAGTGACTAGTACTGCTACGGGCTGTGAATCTCATATTTTACTTAACAACCAGCACTCTGTTTAACCTCAGGCTCCACTTACGGTGATCCTCTTAAAGTCTGAGTGAACCATGCAGTGGTCAGTAGTGCACACAGGCATTTCAATATCAGAATATATTAAGAGTTTCACATAATCTTGCCCAGATTTTGACTTTTTGTTAAAAAAACACCACCAACAACAACAAAAAACCCACACAAAACCAACAACAAACTATTATGTTCCTTAATTACTTGGAAATCTTAAACTGTTTTATTTGACTGTTCCTATAATAGCAGCTGGGTCTATGAAAGTTATTTGAAGTATCCTACCTGGATATAGACAGATGCCTTGGGTTTGTACAACTTCAGGAGAGGGAAAAAAGTAAAAGCAAAATTGAAAATTAAGATCTTCCAAATTTAGAAGATTGCCTTAGTCTACTAATATGTATTTAGTGATCAGTAAGTCTGAAATTCAGAAAAACGTGTGTGAGTGCTTTCCTGGTCCATCCTTGGCAAATGGCCTGGATAACACCAGTTTTTAAAATATGAATGTGAGTGTAAATGGTATGGATGAATTGAACACAAAGACATCTGAGGAGGCATTTACCTGAACTTAATCATGTGACAGAGGAATGCAACCATCAGATAGATTAAATACTAACCTGGGAATTGCAAAGAGACTTCTGAAACAAAGATGGAGTCAGCTTGAAAATATACATATATATACATTGCCAAGTCTTAGGAAATGGGAGAGGTGCCTAAGGACTGGAGGAAAGCAAATGTTACTCCAGTCTTCAAAAAAGGGCAAGAAGGGGGACCTAGGAAACTATAGGCTGGTCAGACTCAACTCCATCCCTGGGAAACTGATGGAACAACTTATCCTTGGTGCCATCTCAAGGCATATCAGGGATAAGAGTGTCATTAGGGGCAGTCAACATGTCTTCACCAAAGGGAAGTGGTGCTTGACCAACCTCATTGACTTTTACGAGGACATAACAAGACAGATGGATGATGGGAGAACGGTGGACATGGTCTACCTTGACTTGAGTAAGGCATTTGACACAGTCTCCCACAGCATTCTCACAGCTAAATTGAGGGAGTGCAATCTGGATGATCGGGTAGTGAGGTGGACTGCGAACTGGCTGAAGGGAAGAAGCCAGAGAGTCGTGGTCAATGGGGTGGAGTCTAGTTGGAGGCCTGTATCTAGTGGAGTGCCTCAAGGGTCAGTACTGGGGCCTATATTATTCAATATATTCATCAATGATTTGGATGAGGGAATAGAGTGTACTATCAGCAAGTTTGCTGATGACACCAAGCTGGGAAGAGTGGCTGACATGCCAGAAGGCTATGCTGCCATCCAGTGAGACCTGGACAGCTGGGCAGGGAAAAATTTAATGAAACATAACAAGGGAAAGTGTAGAGTCTTACATCTGGGTAGGAACAACCCTAGGTTTCAGTATTAGTTGGGGAATGACCTATCAGAGAGCAGTGCAGGCGAAAGGGACCTGCGGGTCCTCCGTGAGCCAGCACTGTGCCCTTGTGGCCAGGAAGGACAATGGCATCCTGTTGTGTGTTAGAAGGGGGTGGTTAGTAGCTCGAGAGAGGTTCTCCTTCCCCTCTACTCTGCCCTGGTGAGACCACATCTGGAATACTGTGTCCAGTTCTGGGCCCCTCAGTTCAAGAAGGACAGGGAACTGCTAGAGAGAGTCCAGCGTAGGGCAACAAAGATGATTAAGGGAGTGTAGCATCTCCCTTATGAGGAAAGGCTGAGGGAGCTGGGTCTCTTTAGCTTGGAGAAGAGGAGACTAACGCGTGACCTCATTTATGTTTACACATATATGAAGGGTGAGTGTCACGAGGATGGAGCCAGGCTCTTCTCAGTGACAACCAATGATAGGAGAAGGGTTAATGCGTTCAAACTGGAACACAAGAGGTTCCACTTCAATTTGAGAAGAAACTTCTTCTCAGTAAGGGTATCAGAATACTGGAACAGGCTGCCCAGGGGAGTTGCAGAGTCTCCTACTCTGGAGACATTGAAATCCGACTGGACGCCTTCCTGTGTAACCTCATCTAGGTGTTCCTACTCCAGCGGGGTGATTGGACTAGATGATCTTTCAAGGTCCCTTCCAATCCCTATAATTCTGTGATTCTGTGATGTGTATATATATATATACACACACATATACATACATATATTTGTGTGTGTATATATATATATATACATATACACACACACACACTTTTCCTCTGATCAGACTGTACACTGTGCTCTAAATGAAACAGATGCAAGTATTATGTTATCATGCACTCACATTTATATAGAAACAGATATTGTGAAACTGTGCTTAATATGCCATTTTTAAATATTGATTACAAGATGCACCCTCTGAGCATTAGGAGAAAATAGCTTGCCACAGGGCTTTAGAATTTTATTTTTTTTTTTCTTGAGAGCAGAGAATCTGTGGGATTCATGGTTCTTCTCATTCAGCTGGGAAAAACAAACAAACGAACAAAAAAATTATTTGTCTCCTCCTTGCCTCATCTTTCTTTATCTCTAATCACCCCTCCACCTTGGAAATTTTTTATTCTCTTTCCCAGCCTCCAGTTATCATCTCAACTTTGGCAGCTAAATTCAGTCTCTGACTCCGCTTGAGTCCAGGCTTTCTCTCTGTATTTATATATATATGTATTTTTCCTAATGTGTTTCTCTGTCTCTCCCTGCCCAAGTTTCTGATTACTATTTTTACTCTTCCACAGATCTCTTATCTCAGTCTGATTTGACCTTCTTTTCCCTGGATTATCTGGTTTACCACCCAGACACCATCAGATAGGTCAGCCTACTTCCTCCATAGAGCTTATGTCCAGCAGCAAGTTCATCTGAAGCTAAAAGTGATGGATATTCACTGATTTCAGTGCAGATGTTCAAAACCAGAACTGACAATCCACAGGTCTGTACAGCTATAGTTTAAATCGGAATCTTTTTGAGTATGAGGCTTAAGCACATGAAGGTTAGTCATGACCTTTGAGGAACTTTACTGTTAAAAGTCAAACCAGTAATAAATTCTAAACTGTTTGTTTGTTTGTTTGTTTGTTTTTAACTCAGGGTAGAATTTCATGAAGTAGGAACATGCTCATCCCTGATTTAACATCACTTCTCTAGTGCAGAATAATTGATCCTTAAAACATTTCAAAGAAAAGGCCAACATTTGTTCTTCAAATGGCCAATACATAAAAATATAAGAAAGTATTTCTTACAATGCTGCTTCCCTGTCATGCTTATAAGGCTGAAACCTTTTAATGAATATTTACCCCAAATTTACTCAAATCCCTATCAAAGAAGGAAAATTGCATGTAAATGTTTACAAGTTGGTGGACTGAAAGTTTTTAAGAGAAATATTGAATAATTGCAACAATACTTGTCCAGCGTATGTGAAACATTATTTTCTTTGGTACTATTTGTGTCCCTGATATGAGACTACTAATTAAAGTAAGGATATCAAGATGAGGCAGTAGGAGTGCCTGACTCTGATACTCCAAAAATTAAGATGGTCAAAGGCAACTTCAGATTTCCCATGATATTACAAGGGACTTGGCTCAGTTCAAGAGGTCTATGCAACTCCCACTCATCCACTGATGCTATGTTTGCCAGTGATAGTATCCTTCTGAGATCAGTAGTACTGATGGCCATCCATGGGCAATAATTAATTTTTCCCATCTCACTAAACATATTTTGTATTTTATAGTTGTTCTCTGTCAGCTACAATAAATTATTTCCTTGCCCTACTTCTGGCTTAGGATTGTTGGATGTGTTCAGGACTAATTTCATTAAAATTAATCTCAGGCTGGCATCTAGGAGGGAAGCAGTCTGATGATATTAGCTAAAGAACTTGCATCTGCTTCTTTTTCCTAATGCTGTCTGGCATCTGTGAAGGCAAAACCAGTTGCCATCCCTGATGTTAATCTTATTAATTTTTTTCAAAATATTTCAGAGGAAGAATGTACATTGCATAGTTATTACCTTTCTTTTTATACAATAGTAACAGTCATTTTGATCCCTGTTTGATTAGATAACAAATCTAATTTTCAACTCCACTTTTCACTACATAAGAGATTTTTAACATTTACACTTTAACACTGAGAATCAATTTTTTGAGAAGAGTACAGTTAGTAAGTAAGGCCCAGGAGCTTAAGTTCACAAATTATTTCTTTTATGAGGGCAGGGAGAGAAGAAAAGGTGAAAAACTATCTGCCATCCTTAGCACTGACATGCAAACTATAGATCCTGGAACCCTCCACCAAAATGCTGACTTAATGACAAAACCAGCTAAGCTCCACAAACAATTAAGTTTACAGCATCCTCAGGTGTGTAATGTCAGATCTCTGTTACTTCTGTCAGGTATGTCTGAAGGTAGCCTTCAGTCAGGTATGCCATCTGATGCAAATCAACACTCTCTCTACTGTAGGGGAAGAGCTTAAGCATATGCCCATATGTTTGCAAGCCTACTATGACTCAGTCTCCACTTCCTATTATATAACAGAAGAGTTCCAAATTCAACTCAAAAACTGTTTGGACAGAGAGTTTAAGCTTTTGCATAAGCTAATATAACAGCCTGATGTAGACTAAGTGCTATAATTTTGCAGAAATTTGGTAGCTCAGAGCAGCTTCCTGCCTGTTGGTTACCCCTATCCAGTATTGCAAGCAAGGACGACTTCTGCATATTTGTTCCAAATGGCCCAGTCTGGGAGTTTTAGACATAATGCATCTGATCAGGCAAACTGTACTAAAAATATAGCCAGTGGTCTTTCTACCTCCTTTTCACTTGACAGGTCAATGCTTAAAGTGCTCTGAAGACCATTTCTGTTACAAATGTTCTCTGCTATGGATGAAAAAAGTGAGAAAAAGGCTCTTTGCCTACTGCACAGTCTTCAGAGTGTTTTGCCCTGTAGGATTTTGATTTGTGGTCAGTGAATGTTTAACTAGGCTGTTTCCACTTGCTTGCAGTCTTATTTTTCTTTCTCTGAAAATATTCCAGTTCTCTTTGAAGTTAAAATTCCTCTACCTAGTGAGAATTGTCAACAGATACGGAATATAAAAGGGCTGACAGATTACCCACGTTACCAGTAATTTTGATTTTTTGACATAATTCCCACAGTTCTCAGGCAATTTAGTTTCACATTATTCATGATACAATACTGTAAGAAAAATCCTATTAGTAGGAGTTGATTTTCAGAGTTCAGATTCAGTCAGGGTTTTTTTTTTGAAGGAACCTATTTTGCTGCTTGGATCTCAACATCTCTAGTGTTAGCAAATCATCTGTAAAATGGAAGGCATATGGTTGTCTTATACTAGTCTCAGTCTCTTGGTGAGACAGGCAGACCTGGCAGTGTTAAAATGTGTGTCTCATGTGTGTATCACAGACATGGCTCTCATAACTTTCTTACATAGTCTGGTAGTCAATAATGGAAAAGAAGTTTCTAAAACAGGGTCAATGATTGGGATATGCTAGCTTTCATCTTATATTTGTCCTTTGAGAACCTTTTCTATTTCCTTAGGGGTAAATACACAGGGTGACATGACTTTTTGCAAATCATCACTCAAAAGAGCTATTTCTGTTTGCAGAAGACCAATGAAAGAAAAGCAGAGAGGTAACTAATTGTATTTTAAACAGTGCATGAAGTATTTTTCTGCACTCTATACTTTAACAATTGCACTTTTGTTCTTCAAATATGAAAAAAATATTAAATTACCTGGAATATGTACAATGATTCAGGTACATTCTATAATGGATTTTCAGTTTTATTATTAGTGAAGGTCATACAAGAAATTTGCTTTACCCAGTTACCTTCTAAAATAATGAAGGTTAGAATTTTCCCATCTAAGAAGTTCAAGAACAGCACATAAGGACCAAAGAATACTCCAGTCTCATTAATTAATCAAGTCATGTCACAGCAGATCTTGTTAATCCATCCTCAGAGGAAACTCGAATGATGTTTCAATCTCTATGCAAGAATAGACTTAATAGTGAATAGTGATAATGCTATACAATTACAGAGAGATGGGAAACATTTGGAGACACAGAAATTAAACTAAATTAATTTTTTTACCCAACAGCAACTAAAAGAAATGTTTGGATTTTATCTTTGTGAACTAATCTATTTAGAGAACTCTAGCAGGATTACATTTTGATGCTAGATACTGTAAGGTGACTGCATTAAAAGCTCCATTGGAAAGAAGAAGTGTTAATGACTTTTAAAAGTCACTTTGTTGAATAAAACCAAGGAGCTTATTTTGGCATTTTTTATTTATTTGAAGTCACAGCAGAAAAGTGTGGGTGTTTACAGTGTACTAGGAGAGCGACAATGACTGGATACGCGGTAATATTAATAGCTGTTATATTACCTATTCTTGGCTAGTAGCAGCTCTTGCTTTCTAGTCCTAAAAAGAATCATATTTCTAAATCCAACAATCAAGCTCACAGAGAAATAGATAATTTTTTTCCAGGACGAACAAACGTTTTAAGTCTAAGATTTACTAGCAATACTCTTCACTTAGTCAAATTGAGTATCTGGCCTCTGTCTTGAGAGTTAATGAACACCCTTGCCCTAATTCCATCAAATGTTTGAGTTCTACCTATTTTTTTTACCGGTGAAAAGCCTCTTGGAGGTCAAGGGCTTATTCTGATACTTCATGTTCAACATGTTTAAGTAAACATCCCAATGACTCTTATAAAACTGACACTTGCATATAGATAGCACATGCTCTCTATATGAAAGGAAAGTAGGAATATTCTGTGTTTAGTCTAATAGGATTTTTGTAGGATAGAGCTGATGAAAAAGTTCTTGAAATGGATCAATGCATAGGAAAAAGTTTTACCTGTGCTAGCCAAGCTGGCTGTTACAGGATACTAACAAAGGAATGCATTTATTCAAATACTAAGACCAAGAAAAGTCATAATGGTGTTTTTTAAAATCATTGTACTGCTCACATCTCAAGGTCTCTGTCCAGACCTAAATGTTATTTCCCAACCTTGCCTGAGGCTCTTCTGATAGCTCTAACAATTAGGTATGAAATTATCCCTCAGACAGAAGAGTGATGCATCTGCAACATGGGTCTGTTCCAAAGATCAGTGAACATAATGGAAAAACTCCAAGTGGTGCAATCACTTGTGGATCAGATCCCTGAATTGTTAGTGATGAAGCACTGTATAAAATGTCAGCCCCAATTAAGCTATGGCAAAATTCCCATTCTGTAGGGTCAGGACTCCAACTGTAAAATTTTCTCAGTTATCTGTATTCTATAGATTCCAATTACTTTCCAGCTTAACACATCTACAAAAGTGAAGCTTATTTGTAAAATCAGTCATCCCTTTTCTACTAATAACAGCACTTCTGGCACTACAGTTTATAAAATAAGTTCCTGTTTCTTTTTTGTTTTAGCTATTTTTGCCTCTTTTTCATGAAAAAGTCAGTAAAAATGTGTGCACATATTTGAAGTTATGTGGTCTTTCCTTATGTTTGTCTCCCTTTTTGATTTAACTTCCACCACTGTCTGTTCATAATTTGAACTCCAGAATTTTAAAAGAGATTTTTATTATAATGGGAATATTTACATCAGAAACATCTACATACTACTTTAATCAGGATCAAGAAAATAAAAAAAGTATGCTATAGGAATTATAACCAGTGTCTTATGCCACTTCAGATGAAGGGTCCTGTGGGCCAGGGCCTCAAATGACGTCCAGAGACATGGCTTCATGGATTTCAGTCAGCTCACCAAATGAGGATTTCTTCCTACCTGTCTTTGTACAACTCTTTATGGCATTTCAATGGAATAAAAACAGAGAGAAAAATAAAAATCAAACACTAACAAACTGAATAAATATGAGAAGACTTTGATCTGCTGCCAAGTACTTTATGTTTAGTGAAGCAAACTAAATTTACTGCAGAAGTTCCTACTTTTGAACTATACTTTGCACATTATTTGGATTTTAAAGAAGTCCCCTACCTGTTTCTGTTAAGAATAAAATCTCTGTCATGACTAGTTAATTGGTTTAATCAGTCACTCCATTTTTACCTAAATAAATTTTTCATCCAGTTACTCTATTCCTAAGTCTCCATTAAAGGGTTCATAACATAAATTTAGAGTTCCTCTGCAGATTCATTGAGTAACTAATCTTGCTGTGTCAGGTTATGATCCTTTCAGGTCTCACCAGAACCTCACTCTAGAGATTTCCCAGAAAAACCTTAAGAGAGACTGCAAAGACCTGTGCTGTAGATGTGTCTGAAACACTTTCCCATATGACTAACAATAAGCAAACCAGGACGAGCTGTTGCCACCCTGAAGCATACTCTCCCTGTGACAATCATACTGTCTACATTTTAATATCACACACATATTTTACTCCTACAGATGGTCATGCCCCCACTCTCCAGCATCCTCATTATTAATCGCAGTTCAGTAAGCAGGCCTGCATCAGTGAATTCACATTGATCATTTTGTACTTCTCTTTCATGCCAGCTCTCAAAGACTTCCTATGAACCTGTCCTCAGATGGATTTCCTCCTACCATGGGACTGGAAGGAAGTTGGGAGAGATCTAGACCATTCTACCTCAATTTACAGTTGGGGAAGCTGAATGATGGATTTGGTTTCCATCCAACCGTCACTCAAGCCCTTTCCTTCCTCTTCAATTCTTCCTCAGAGCTCTGTGCATGTGTGTTGTACGCAGCAATTCTACTGTATACAGATGAAAATCAAGAAAACTGGATGACAGGAGACATTTGTAGCCCTGCCTGTAGTGATATGGTGATATACCTTGCTTGTCCATTTCCCAGTCACCCTTTTCTATTCTGAAATTATGAAGAAGGGGCCAATCTTTCTGCTCTAACACAGCTTTTTTTGCAGTCATTTGTCTATAAACAGCCACATACCGGAACAGTCTCTGAAATTCTCTTAAGTCCCACTCTCATGGGATTTCATTTTACAGACACCAATGTAGGTGTATGTAGTCATGACTAAAAACATGCCCCTAATCTCTTAATCGTTAAGATAGGTCTGAATTTCCCTATTATACCTCAGTATTAAGAATATTTCAGAATGACTGCTTAAAGCATGTTCTAGAACATAAAAATTCAAGACACCACCAAGTCCTTATGACAAACCCAAACAATCAGACATACTGGAATGATTTTTCAGTACATATTTTTTAAATATCTCTCATCCCTACAAACAGTAGTATTGGATGGAAATTCATGAGGATCAGTGAACTCTATTTTTGGAAAATTGGTGGTAGTGAAATAAGAAACATGCAGATAATGTAGAAAACATTAAAATAAACTCTCAATAAAACCCCTAAACACTTCGTAAACAACCTTCACATAGTAGTACCTAAAAAAAAAAATCTAATGTTACCTAGAATAAAGGTGGTTTCATTGATGAGAAGGTAGCTTGTTATAACACTCCCTTGATCCCTAGATTTGGATTTACTTTTCTTCATTACATTTATGTACTGCTACTAACTGTAAACTACAAAACCAGGAAAACATAAATAAGTTATTTGCACATAATTTACAGTTTTCTGGTTTATTGATTTTCTCTTCACTCCCTGTGTTTCACATTTCATCTGAGCCACTTACTTTAAATTTTAAAGGAACAGCCTTCCGAAACCAGTCAAATTTACTAAGGCCTTAACATGTCACTGGTTAGTCGGTATTATATTAATCTCTGTGATTATAATGTTTACAAAAGAGTAGTATGGGGTTAAATTTTGACTGTCTGACTCACACAATCAGTTACAATTATTTTAATAGCACTATTAACATTAGTAAAACCAGCAAGATCTGGCTTCTTACAGCTGTCAGCATGCCTGTCCTAAGAAAATCTTGCCATTCTTTCCCTTTTCTAAAAGCAGCTTTTTTTAGAAGATCTTCAGTCATGTTGTTTTGCTCAGGCCCTGCTTTGACTGAGCTGGGCGTTTCGAGGGAATCATAATTTTCTTCATATGTGCGTTTTCACTGTTAACAATTGAATCATAGTATTCTAGAAAACCAGCAGGCTTTTTTTTTTTTTCTTTTTCTTGCTGAGCAAGCTTACACTGCAGAACTGTATACTTCTAATCTGATTTTACTTTTGCATGTGTCAAATTGGCTTCTTCATCAACAGTTACAGAGCAGACCACTGACAAGTATGCATCTTGGGAAATCACACAGTGCCTTCCATTTGGTGCATCCTCTAGCAGGCTCACTGTGTTCACTGCTGCATCCTTCCTCATGCTGTGCAATGAGGTATATACACAACCTGGGATTTAATTCACCATTTACTCCTTAGCAGCATGCAGAACTAACTACTTTGAGTGAGCCTGAAATAGAAGAGAGCAGTCACTGCCCCAAACCAGGAAAAAAAATAAATGGGATGAAGCACTGTCCATCAATATGTCTTCTGGATCAGAACATGTTGTCCACAGCAGGACTTGGAGACTTGGCCCTGTCCCTTACTTTCCTTTGTTGCCTGATATGAGGAGAAAAAGAGAATTTCATGACCCAAACCATGGATGTGTGAAATAATTATGTACTGTGTTTTCAGTTTCTAATATCAGGATGAAATAGCAGCTTCAGCACTGGTTTCTAAAACCTCAGACCCATAAGTTCACATCAACTGGCAATATTTATCACCTTGTTTTTAGAGGCAGAATTACAGTATTCTCTGATCAACTTCCTCATGTGAAATAAGATAAAGTGCACCCTTGTGCCTTGTGGCAGAATTTCCAAAAGAAAATTAAAAGATTAAAAAAGAAAATCAAAACCTCTTTTGCTTGATTTGAGTGTTAGCTCCATTTTGTACTTTAAATGACTGAACCCAGCTTTCTTTTGCTTGTTAGGAAATTCAGTATTTCTGAAAATAAAAAGTTACTTTATTTTAAAAGATTTTTCTTGGCAAGTACAGCTGGAATAAAAATAATCTTGTAATACAATTAGAAGTACCATGGTGAAGCAAATGTAACATCACAAGAGATTTCTGCAGTTTGTAATAAATATAAGACTGAAATTAATTAAACTATATACACAGTGAAACTTTCTAGAACAATATTTTTAGTACTTTTCACCTACATTGATATTATAGTATAATTGTTTTTATGTTAAACACAGAGGAAAACCACTTCAAATATTTGTTTATCTTCTTCATCAGATACCCACTTATATTGAATAAAGGTGTTTTTTCAAAAAATACTTTGAAAGTCTAGAGGAAAGGAGAAGTGTTGCAAGGAAAGATTCCCATATGCCAGTACTCACTGCAGTGAGATTTGCTGAATTAAATTATCTTAAATGAACTGCTGATTTTCTGAAAGATATGTAGTATTGTAGCACAATTAATTAGCACAGAAAAGCTCAAGGGGTTTTACACCTTTTACATGTTTTACACCTGGGTAATGAGGAACCCAGGAATAAAAAACTTCTTGGCTCCCTGTGTACACTCCTGTGCAATCATAGGCAATCAAATCATATAATCTTAACTTAAACTTCACTGGATACCTCCTCCCATTTTGTTGGTTAACTATTGGTAATTTCTCTCCAGATTTTATTTTCCAGGCATATTTGCACCCTTTAAACCCTCTGAAGTGTCTTTACATTTACAGAGTAACTTCATTCGTGTCTTGCTTATATTTATTTGCTTTTAAGTTGGTTCTGCCCTTTAAGCTTCAAAAGCTCTTTCTTTTATAGTATTTACCCTTTTGTAGTGCACAGAAGTAAATCATATTCACTTTCAGTTTTCATTTTTCTATGACAAACAAGCCAAGTTCTTCTAGCATTGTCCCAAGGGAAGGGCTTTCTATTATCTTTTTATTCTAATAGACATTTTCTTCATCTATTCTAGTTTGAAACTGATCTCTCCTGAAGGGAGGTGACCAGGATTTTAAACAATCTTCCAGAGGTCTGATTAGTGCTTTGCACAACAGCATCAAAACTCTATTTTCTCTACAGATATGACTCTCCAATATACCTAGAACTGTATTCCATATCACAACACAATGATTTCTCAAAAACATTCAAAAAATGACTATTAAGCATTGCAATTCCTTCATCTCTTCATTTCTACCTTGTAAAGTGCTATGGTATAACAGATGTTCTTCTCATTAGTCCCTAAAAGTATGACTCTGCACATTGTACTATTACATCTTTCTCAATTTTATTACTGCATTTTTCAAGATCTTACACCTCTACATGATATTCCAGTTCTACCTTTATGTTCGCAATGTTTCTCAGGTTCTGCTGCCAGCAAATTTTGTTAGTGTGCATCTACCCTTTTTTCCTGCCAATATTGTAAATTTTAATACTTAATTTAACCGAAGATATAAACAAATGAACAAAAAAAGATATCTCTTAAACAATTTTTAAAAATCCCCTTCTACAGCCGCCATCTTGTAGCAAATGACTTCTGTCACTAGTGTCATTAGTCCAAATAAGTTTTTCTTTACTTGTTTCAAAATTTGTTTATACCAAATCCTAAATCCTTTAATAGCAACTTCCCATGAGGCACTAAAAGACTGTACAGCAGTCCTAAAAGATAAAGTATTCTGTCTAAGTCTGGAGCACCGATTATCAGCAACAGCTCAGGTTACACTGGATCTGTTTAGGTAAACTTATGATACATTCCAGCTCATTTACTTCCAGTCCATTAAATATTCTTTTCTTCAAGCATCATTTAGATGTCCTGTATACCACTGAAGGCATATCTAACATGTCTTTCCCAAATAAAATATTTGGTTTTGTCTTTCTGCAGTCTGGGAGTGCTATCGCTGACTTGTGTGAGTTTTCAAGGTTTTAATTCTTTTTTACATATATACAATTTCATATGCCATTTACTTATATTTCTGATGAGTAGTTTACACTGTTTCAGTCCAAGTGCAGTAATTGCACTGTTTTACCTTAACTTGTCCATGAAACTGTTTTTTAGCTATCACTTTTATTTTGTTCTTGTGTTCAGCATAACTGATGCAATTAAAGCAAAACATTAATTTAGCTCTGAGTAATAATACTGTCTCCTTGACTGCTGCTTTGCTGCATGGTGGCTTTTTTTCTACTCCTCCTGTTTTTACTTCAATTTTATGGATAACCTTTTCCTATTTGTTCAACTTTCCTTGGCAATGGTAACTCAACATAATGCTATCTTCTCTGATTTTGAAAAGTAACAGATGAGATCAGCAATTTAATGAGGGTCAGTACATACTCATACTCATTCATGCCATAACACTTCTGAAGAATCACTTAGTCCTTGAGCTCCTGTCAAGACAGACTCCACAAGAAGGAAACTCTGCAACTTCAATAAGCCAAAGACAGAAAGGCTGTGCGACACAAGGCACTGGTGATCAAAATGGTAATTGTCTGGGTAAATGTGCTGTCATAATTTCATAGCCTGTTATGATGATGGGATGCAGTCAGGTCCCCTTTGAAGCTGAAAGCATCAGAAGACAGAATTCCTAATTGAGGTTTGCCAAGATTTTTGCAGAAGTAAACATACCAGCAAACAAACTAAAGCTGCCTCTTAATTAAAGGATTACTTATGTTCACCTGGAGTCACTTATTTTTGAAAATGGTTGGTATTAACAGCAAGAAATTAAGGAGTACAACTGAAGTGAGTGGAACTAGCACGTGCACATGTAGCAGGTACTATGCTCATATAACAGCTCAAGGAGCTGGCCAGGATCAGGCTGCTGCAGTCTCGCTCAACCACAAAAGTTTTGATCAAAACATGAACACAGTAGTGGAAATCATACAACTCAGCAAGGATCTCAGTGCTGTACACCATTGTCTTACTGTGGCAGACATCATTGATATGTGCTTAATCTTGTCTGGAACCAAAAGTTTATTTTGGGAAACTTTGAAGACTTTCTTGACTTAAAGATCTCGACCCTGTGGAAGATAACCAGGGACTCTGGGCCTGTCGACTAGGAAGGTTTATTCATTAATGTGATCCCTCTAGTACATGGGATTTACTTTACTAACAGTGATATTTCCAGTCAATTTATATTACAATGTATGCAGTATTCATCTCTCTCAAACAGTTTATCCTGTCTCTGTTTCTTTTCTGGAAATGAATGCTATTCTTCTCCTTCCAGTCCCCAAAGTAAACCTTCAGTGTGACCTCTCATTCTACTTTCTTCTTGCCTAGAACGTGCAGGAGCATCAAGAAATTGATATTTGTAACTGGCATTCAGCCAGAGTGCTTCAGCAAACAGCCCTTCCAAAGAGCTAGAGTCCACAATGGATCAGCATGGGATAGATCTCGGTTTGATGGTGGTTTAGTACATGTGTATGTGTGTACCTGATCTCCATTCCTGTGCCAGGAAGCAGGTGGGTGGGATGACATGTAGGAGACAGGGCTTCAGGGAGAAACTCTTCTCTGATAGGTAGGCTACCTTAGAGATTAAACAAATCACTCCTTCAGGTAGGGGGTATTCCTGCAAGTGTCTGCCACTGCCCCTTTACATGCCTGCCAATGGATGCCTGCAAGGCCACTGAGTGCAGCATTGCTTCAGTAACCAGGGAGATTGCAGTCTGACAAACTAGATCTCTCCCTCACAGTACACAGGTCTGCCCTTCGCACTTTCTCCCACCCTGGTTCTGACCCTGTGATTTTATTTATTTCTATGCATTCTGCACATTGCTAAGATAACAAAAGACTCCAGTTCCCATTTTGCATGTCAGTATTTTATATTTTTTATTTCAAATGCTGATTTCCTCCCAGTGTATCAGTAGTAATTATTAGTCATGTCAGCAATGACTATTTCACCTTGAAAATACAGTCTTGAAAAGAGCAAAATTATACTCTGATTCAAGGACCCTGTCAGCAACGTTAGCATTACTAGTTTACATGAGTAGTATGAACATCATCGTTTTAAAAAGACTGTATTTCTTCTGTCGTCTTCTGGCAAGGCTATACACTAAAAGAAAAAAAAAAAAAGTGTCAGAACAAATAAAAGACCTTTTTGGAGATTTACTATCTTACATATATTAATAGAAAATACCAATTCTATAAAAAGACATTAACATTGATTTGTTATATACAGCATCTTATGAAACTGGAATGAGGATTAAAAATATCAACCAAACAACAAATAATTTAATTATTAGCATTCCTACAGATACTCCCTTCACTTCCTAAAGTTTTCTGTCATTTTCCTTAACCAGAAGCAAAATATCTAGGTTGCACAGATTATTTGGTATCAATTTCAGTGTTCTTGAAATTGAAGTGATTCAAAGTCTAACAAGGGGAACACAACCTTTGCTACTGATCAAGAAGAGAAAATGTTTAATTTACCTAATTGTTCAATGCTAATATTTGACTTTTTTCACTCTTACTACAGGAGTCCTGTAGTAAGTAAAGGCAATCAATTAGAGGATGAAATACCCACTCTGCTGAAGCAATTGTACCACAGCTATCATTTCTAACTCTTTCCCTACAGTTGCCATGCTTTTTGGCTCACATTGTTATCTTTCTTTCTTCAGTTTCTTCATTAGTTCCCTCATTCCCCTGCCTGTCTTTGAGGATACAGCTTGGGGGCAGATGAGAAATTGGTCAAACTGGGAATACCCTGCATTTGTGCTCACAGCTTGCTGTGCCAGAGCCAGTGAGCAGTTTGCAGACAATTCATTCACTTCCATCCCATTTCCTCCACTCACCTGTTGTTCCAGCATCCCATTGCCAAGTCCAACAAGTTCAAGTCCCCCTCTTGTCCTTTCCTCACTATCCTCTCATTTTCTGTCAATTTACTCCTTCCACTGCAAGCAGCTTCAGGAGACAGCCATGCACCCAAAAGCCAGTTCTAATAAACAGTTTTTTGTTGTTTGTTTGTTTGTTTTCTAAAAAAGTCTGCTTCTATATGTTCCTTGTTTTCTGAGAAAGGTGCATGCAAAGCACCATCACACATGATGGACTAATAAGGCAGCCCTTAAGCTTTTAAAATGACTTATGAAAACCCCCACAAAACAAGGTAAATGATGTGTTTGAACCTACCTTTGTTTTCAATATTCAGGAAGACTTCTCAGTTCAGCAATAAACAACTATATCTATTATTTACAGGTCAACATAGCCTTTTCTTAAGAGATCCACAGCACAAAAACAATGGCTGTGGGTGAGGCAACAGTGAAGATAGTGCACAGCTAGTGCCTTAAGGCATTTCATAATGAAGGTAAAATTAGAAAAGTAGCTCTTTTGACATCTGTAGGACCGACATCTTCCAAATAAGACAGCACATTCTGTGATTTATTTTTTTCTGCTATTCAAATAAACTGAAAAAATTTGAAAATACAGCAAGAACAAGCCCTTCTTTTCAGGATAAAGCCAGTCTCCCTCTATCACTTATAGCCAGCAGGGATTTTTTTTTATTATTATTTTTTTTTTATTTAATGGAAGAACCAGTGTATGATTGAAATGGGAGGAATGGGTGAAAACTGCAATGCCTTTTCCTATGAATATAAATGTTATCAGATGGCTGCTGTACTCAGAGCAGTCTTTTGCAGTAAGAGGAAATAAGCAAAAACTTACTTCTGTGCACAAAATTTAGGATGAACAGAATTCCTCCTTTACACGAGCACTTTCTTTCCACGTACTCCATACCTATAGAGTGTCTGCAGCAGATGTCTGCACTGCTTGAAATACACACCTGATTTATAGTGTAATCTACAGATATTTCCAATGTTTTCTTCTAATCTTAGCCTCTAGATCAGTAATTTTTAGGAAGCAAAGACCTAGGCATAATTCAGATTAAGCACATCCTGGGAATATGCACTGAGGATGCCTCACGACCTGCCTGGCCCCCTTCCTGCTGCATTCCATGGAGGTAAACTCTCAGACAGGGCACAACTGGGAGTAAATACACTGATTCTTACATTACAGTAAATCAAATTCAGTCCTTTCCTGTTTTATAGCAAAGTCTTGTATATGGTAAAATTACTTTAGATTTCATAATAGTGTCTTTAGCTAAGTTTCTGAAAGCTTGCTTGTAGAACAGGTGACAGATGGCTTTCCATATGGTTTTGGTTTCTTTCCTTGACCTGATTCCTCACCTTGACACTCTGGCATTGTGTAACTTTGTCCCAAGGTAAGAAAGAAACCTCTCCACTACTTTTACAAACATTATTCCTTTCAGCTTTCTTGTGCACTTATAGTGTGGAATCCAGCCCATGATAATACCACCAGCTTTCAGCCGTGTATTGTTCACTCTTCTCTAAGGTATGACCGACCCACACTGCTGCTTTACATAAGAGTGCCAAACCAGTCCTGGTTTTCGAACAACTAGAGACACTGTCATTTCTGGCTATGCTCTTTTAGAGATTTTTCAGTCTATGGAACAGTGTACTTATTCATGCCAATTTTAACTTACTTCTCAGTTCAGAATTCTCACTTAAGAGATAAAATTCAACACTAATTAAATTATTGCAATTAACTTACCGAATGTGTTACCAAAATCCAAAGAAATTAGTATACTCTTCTCTAATCCATATACACATTTTTTTTATTGGCCAACTAATAATTTCCTACACTCCTCCCTTTCTCACATCGAAAGTTAGCATCTTCTAGCCAGCTAATGGTCATGACTTCACCTCTATGAATGACTTAAATTTGTAAATCAAGTATATCTCAGCCAATGATGAATGATCTGATTCAGACCTCACAATTTCATCCTCAAAACAATTCATAATGAATTATGTATTTTGTATCATATCCACTGAAAAAATAGCCCAGCTGTTCCTTACTTCAATGAGATTTTTTTTAGATTTTTTTTTTTTTTTCTGGATTCTTATTAAATTTTTCAGAGGAGCTAGAAACAATGTGTAAAACTATTATCATCTGGACAACTTACAAATAATTAATCCACGTACGATTTTAGAAAGGCTGTTTCAAAGCAATCACATTGTTTTTGCCAATGGAAAACAAAACAAAACAACAACATAGAGGCTGGACTAGGGAATAACTTACTATCAAAGTAAATCTTTATAAAATATGAAAATAAAGTTCATTTAACACTCTGACTTGAATGTCAGGGAATCAAGGTTGAAGCTCTTTTCTTTCCATTGACTTTAATACTGACTTTATCATCCCCTTTTACCTCAGCATTGTGAGAATAAATACTTCAAAAATTGTGAGGTACTCAGGTACTGCACATGGAATGAAATGTCAGAAGGCTGAGAAAGTTTTCTCTAAAGGAAATAAAATAAGAAGTAAAATGCACTACCATTTATAGATCTTAAGTAGTGTATTTTTTTCTCAACTCGGAATTGTCTGAGCAAGGAATTTCAAAAGCAGAAAGGATGTCTGAGAAAGGAATGTAAATTGGGCGAGCAACCATGTGGTGCTTTTGGAAGCCTACTTCTTGTCCTGCAGTTTGGATTCAGTATTTGAGTGCAGATGTTTGCAAAGGCCCAACCTGTCATTCTTGAGCAATGTTAATGGCTAGAAAGGCAATTAAACCTGTTGTTAAGAGAGAGACTATATTTCCATATTATTCTATGCCGTTACTTTACAAATTGAGAATTACTTCTCACTAACAACTAGCTCCCAACTATATCTTCAAAGATTACTAATAAGACTGGCTTATTTCTATACTAGTCACATATAAAATGTCATATAGTATTAACACCCAAACTCTAGATCTTAGATTGCGTAATATAAATATTCTCATTATATATAGATATAAAGCTACATATAACTTGCATATCAAATGAAATACACACATTGTTTAAAAACAGTATCAGTATTGAAATTCCAGTATCAGTTTGGAGCAGATGTCACCATCTGGCTGCCTTCACTAGTATCACTGTGAGACCATTTAAGTCTTCTGACTGGCTTCTACACAGAAAATAATTAGAGTGAAACACAAGGGATGGGATCTTATTGTGTTAAATTTGAGGTGTTTTCCTTCATTAAACTGCACAAAGATGATTAAAAAAAGAAAAGAAGAACAAATTAACAATTTTGATTTGATGAACACCTCATTTTCCTCCTCTTCCTTATAAAGCAAAAAATATGGGATTTTGTTAATTTGTCAAGTGCTTGCATGCTTCATTTATTTTTTACATTTTCAATCCAATCCCTGATTTTTTTCTTGAATATATAGTCAGATGATGTTATATAAGTTTCCTCTTATTTATCTATCTATCTATCTATCTATCTATCTATCTATCTATCTATTTATTTTTAGCTAGCATTTCTTAAGATTTAGGTCAGCTTATTTTCCACTTCCTTGATTTAGAAGCAGAAATCTCATGACCTATTATTTTGGTTGTGCTGCTGCATGATTAGTATTGTAAAATGGCAACATAATGAGGGAATAAAAAATAATGATTAAGCTGACTTGAAAAAAACAGAAATCTAAAAAGAAAATAGAACATCTAAAGCTGCAGTTTTAAAAATAATTGTCTTGAAGATCCAAAGCTCTCTCTTCAATTATTCAACAAAGAAGAAAAAATGAATTGCAAGTTTATAAAGAAACAAACAGAAATCTTTGGGCATGGATAAGTTCACTATGACCATGTATTTCAGGTAAAAGCTCTCCACTGAACTTCATAACCTCAGAATACACTTCACAGGTACCAGAGGAAATTACAAAGAGACATATCTAGAGAGTCACCCATGTATATATACACATAAATATCTATTTCCTTAAGTAAGTGTATTTTTTAATCAGCCTATGAGTGTCCTTCCATACCACTGATTCTCCTTAAAATCCATTAGAAGAAGGAAGTATCATTAATTGTCTTGGCTCATATTCCTTTTTCAGTAAGTTGTTATCTTATTTATCTTCCCTTTCTCTAGAAAATAAGATGTAAATCTTCAATGTCTTGCTCATTATGCAGTATTTTAAATTATGTAAGATGGACTGCCTAACTTGTGCATTCCACAGAGTGGCTTTCACAGCTGTGATGGTGATTCCATGTTGCTTTACTTATTTATTTATTTTTTGACTAGTAATGGGATAAAAATTTTCCCCTTTTTTTCTTCACTAGAGTACAAATGGAGCTGCAATACATTTTTAAGTTGTTGTATTCTTAAAAGCATTCAACATAGCTCTACAAAATTGCAGTGATTTGCAGTCAATATTGCTAAACTAAACCTAGAATAAACAGTAATAATAAAATTACGAGACTTTATTAAAAGGACCTACCACCTCTTGGTGCAACCTCGTCCAGTGTTTTACCATTCTCATTGCAAAAAACTTCTTCTCGTCTGGTCTGAATATCCCCTTCTTTAGTTTAAAACCATTACCCCTCATCTTATCACAACAGGCCCTGCTGAAAAGTCTGTCCCCATCTTTCTTACAGGCCCTTTTTAAGTACTGAAAGGCCCCATTAAGGTGTTCCCAGAGCCTCTTCTTCCCCAGGCTGAACAATCACAACTCCCTCACCCTTTCCTCACAGGAGAGCTGTTCTATCCCTCTGATCATTTTTGTGGCCTCCTCTGGTCCCCCTCCAACAGGTCCATGTCTTTCCTGTACTGAGGGCTCCAGAGCTGGATGCAATACTCCAGGTGGCATCTCACCAGAGAAGATCTTGGTAGACAATTTACATTTTATTGTCTGTTACATGCTGGTGGTCAGTGATGATGTATTCAGTTACAAACTGTCAATATTTGATAATACTAGCCAAATATTTCTTTCCAGTATCCAGAGAACTACAGAAGTATGTATATGCATTTATTAAACTTTCCAAGGCTGAAAGGTTTATCCAACACTGGACATCATATCAATGTAACTGCCAAGTATCGACAACTGCAATATGGCTGTTGTATAATTTTAGATGTGCACATATACAAGACCAGAAGCTTACATACAGTGCAAATGAAACACATTTCAATATGTGTTCATAATATGTCAGTGTGACACATTTCAACCATATTTTTTCTGGCTAATTGTTGCAATATTTATCATTTATGTGGGAAGACTGGAGCAGAAAGTTAGAGATTGATTTTTAAAGTTCTATTTTACTTAACCCAGTTATGTAGTATTTCATAATACTCTATTGATGCTCAGGCCTTTGACCATTGATTTGAGCAGAATCAACGGTCACAAAACCAAAATCACAAGACAGGGACAAGAAAATAAAAAAAAAAAAATCATTGACAGCACTGATGCAGAAAAGTTAGTAAATAAATAGTTTAGGAGATAATAATAATGAAATTTGGAAGCTTGTGTCAGATATGCTGTAAATCACTGGACAAATCCAATTGATGTGGTGAAGGCAACACAAACAAAAATTCACAGCAAACAACAAGATTATAAAGTTATTATAAAGTTACTAGCAGTACTAACAATTGTATGCCAATGGCTATCACATTTACTTGGTGCAGATTTGATTACAATTTATTGACAAAGAATTATTCAAGTAGAATTAAAAGTAGAGATGGAACACAAGGCCAAAGATACTGTTAGCATGAAAGCAAAGCAAGTCTATATTTTTCAGCTATAAAATAGTAGAAGGGAAAGGAAGAATTAAAAAAAAAAGAAAGAATAAACTAAATCAAAGAAACACTACCAATCTTTTTCTTTTTTCTTTTTTTTTTTTTTTCTTAACATATTATGAAAACAACATTAAGGCTGTTTATGCTTTCACACACTTGGGAATGACTGTAAATAGAACAGAGCTGATGCCTCTGGTACAAAAATAAATAGAAAAATCCTCCATTTATGGTTATAGCTATAGATGAATCAGTCTATTTAATGTGAGATAATAGTGTTGGTAACACATTAGCCATGCAAACTGACCATGAGCCATTATCCTGTTATGGTATTAGGTATCTGAAGTGCTAACTATTATATCTGAGTTACAGTAATGTCAGTAACATTTTTCATTCTTAACACTTCAGTGAAACTATACATCTTTTTTCGTCCTCTTCATATTCTACGATCATAATATGACATTATTAAGTCTTCAACTGAGAGAATTCTAGAATTTAATTTTCTTTTATAATTGCTCTGGTTTACACTGATTTTCAACCAACTGGACTGAGAATATCTTATTAAGGTCAGGTTAATATTAATTTTTAATTGATATGTAATACACCTTTGAAATAAGTCAGTGACATAGTATTATGTTCAGATTCTTGAAAAATAAACAGTATTACTGATTTATTGCAATAATTTCCTATAATCCTCAAAGTTGTGGAGGCAGATACACTCATTATTTTTGTGATAACAGTCAGTAACAGGAGAAATCAGGTTTCTTTTTTTTGGATATTAAGTTATTTTCAAATTAGATTATTTTTTTTCTTATTACTTAATTCTGCTGCTGTTCTTCTGCTTTCTAATGTCAGCACCTGCAACTACTCTACAAAAAAAAAAAGTATCACATCTTCCACATTTATTTATACACATGATAGAAGCAAGAAAAACTGCTAAAGCAAAACCAAGCAACATAGAGTAAACAGTATGGTCAGAATGAACCACTTACTCTGCTGTGCTATGAAAAACAAAATAGTAGAAAGTGGTATTAGTAGTCTCTAAGTTACAATTTCAACATTTTTTCACTCTCTATTTGGTCTTTTCTTTGACAATAAAGAGGAATTGTCTGGCTGGTAACTGTAAAGTATCCATACAAATTATTCTCTAAATTATATTGTTTGGGTGCTAATTTCACATACATGATACAGCCTACTATATTTTATAAATGCATATTGATATGAATAATTTTATTTTTTTTTTCTACTCTTTTCCTTTGTTTGTTCTTTTTTGTTTGTTTGGTTGGTTGGTTGGTTGTTTTCTTTGTTTGTTTGTTTTTTTCTTGTAATTTTAGCTACATTAGATATACCCCAGTTACCCAAGCATTCCTTGATTCCTCCACAGGTCTTCATGTTGGAGTGCAGCAGAAAGTGGATTATGAGGTTCAAGAAGAGCCACTAAATAAACAACTTGTACTCATTAATCTATGCTTAAAAAATTAATGTACCAAAAATACAAATAGAAAAATTACATTCTAACCATATTGAATGATCCCACTTCTTTAGTATCCTAAATTTTATGTAGTCACACTAACATTCTTGTTTTGCTAGAGAATACAGAAATTCACTACAATTCAGTAAGTTTTATACATATTATTTCAAATTTCAAGCGTATACCCTTCTTACTCAGGAAAATTAATACTTACAGAAATACAGCTTGTTCAGGAAGAAAACAGCCCAACTCTGAATTACAGACATGCAATCGCAGGATCACAGAATGGTTAGGGCTGGAAGGGACCTCTGGAGATCACCTAGTCTGACCCACCTGCTAAAGCAGGTACATCTAGATTAGATTGTACAGGAATATGTCCAGGTGGATTCTGAATTTCTCCAGAAAAGGAAACATGATAGCCTCTCTGGGCAGCCTGTTCCAGTGCTCTGTCAGCTTCAAAGTAAAGAAGCTTTTCCCTCATATTCAGATGGAACCTCTTATGTTTCAGTCTGTGCCCGTTGCCCCTTATCCAATCATTGGGCACCACAGAAAAGGAGTCTGGTCCCATCCTCTTGACATCCACCCTTGAGATATTTATAAACATTTACGAGATTGCCTCTCAGCCTTCTCCTCTCCAGGTTAAACAGAAACAGCTCTCTCAGTCTCTTCTCATAAGAAAGGTGTTTTTGGCACCTAATCATCTTTGTAGCCCACCACTGGACTCGCTCCAGTAATTTCTTATCCTTCTTAAACTGGGGAGCCCAGAACTGGATGCAGTACTCCAGATGTAGTCTCAACAGGGTAGAGTAGAAGGGGAGGACACAATTATCTTCCCCCATTTTAATGGCCACAGAACCTTGTATATGACACACAAAGTCACAGAAGCCCAACAGTTTTTTGTGCCCAACCTGTGAAATCTAAATCACTTGCAACTATCCCAAAACAAATATAAACTTTTGCTAATACACCAAACTAACCTGCAGTAGTATTTTGCAACATAACAATTATTGTGTATGTTTTGTAACTTAGAACTTCCTTTGAGGAGATGAATGTCCTCATAGTTTAATAGTCAACATCTATGATCAATATAGTTATGTGCGCAAAAGCTCCACCTATATTTTTTTATTACAGAATGATCTACTGTGGATTATGCAAGACAGCATTTAGAGTCAAGTCAATATGTGTAGGCATGCAGCAACACACACTCATACACACACATACCTAGAGTTGTATCCTAATCTACATTTAAGATTCCTCTTGTTATTTGGGTTAAATGTATTTTAAACTGCAAAGTCGAGCTTCAAATCTTGTTGGTAGGCCCATAGTTGACACACATATATGAAACAAAGATGTATTTCATAAGCATCTCTAACAAAACATGGTAGCTGCTTCTGGTCTACTACTAAACCAGAATACATTCATGTTCTAATACAGCCAGACTGACCTTGCAGCAAGAATAGTCTATGTGACAAAAGTGAACTAAAATCTGAAAACTGCATATGGTAGAGGAAGATTGGAGATCAAGGTATGAAAAATAAACACATGTCATCTCTACCTGAACAGTTTATCACAGACACTGTTGTCTCGTCCCAACAGATGGGATAAGGGACGAGTTAACTCTATACGAGACACGCACCCTGGCTCAACAGATGAGACCAGGTGTGAGTTAACACTTTCTCTATCGCATGCTGCTTTATGGGAAAAGTAATAAAGTTACACTGTTTGATTGAATTATAACCCCTTGGCATTTTGGTTGCCTTAATTTTGCATTTTGAGATCAAGGTAAACGAACCATCATGAGTCCATCACCAAACGGATTGAGACAGATATTACTCCTCCAGAGGAATGAGGAATCTCAGCTGATGATGTACTTCTGAAAGACAATGCTCTAGTGGCCAGGCCAGTATCCTGCTAAGCCAAAGTATAAATGAAGTGGACAAAGCCTACATGCAAAATGCAGGTTCAGCAAAGAAGAAAAGCAAACTCATTTACTGAGTGACAATAAAACCCAAAGTTGGTGAAATCCATTTCCACAATATTACCTACATACTATTACTGATAACACATCTGTTGTTGATACACATTCCAATCACTAATGCATTTCTTTAAAAAGTTCACCTTGGTGATCTGTGTACCATCATTGACAGTGCACAGGTTATTTAGCTCACTGGATCACCCCCCTTTTTTGTTTCACTTAAACAAAGGGCTCTTGTGCTTTGATACCTGCTGTTCATTGCTACTGACTGCTGCTTTTCAGTCTTAGAGCTGATAACAAGTGATTCGTCAGCTCTGTCATTAGAAAAGCTCTAGTCACTACAAGTTCATGACTCGTGTGTGAGAGGCTGAGCCAGGATGGCTTTGTTGCATTGTCAGAGTTACCATACAAGGCTAATTCAATGTGAAGGACCTCAGATTTTGCTATGTGGTACTTGTTTCCCGTAATTTTCCTATGACTTCATGCATTTAATTAAATCATCCATATTTAGTGACAGAAATGCACTGATGATTCTGTTCCTTTCCGAAGTGCAAACTGAGCCATGCCTATTTATGCCAGCTGAGATCATACCTCACACTTTGTAAGTTCCAGAAATATTGTGTGAAGTTTGTACATCTTTGATCTACAGAAATCATACTCAACACTAACAACAGCCTCCCTGCCTACATTTTGAACTGTCAAGACTGTACAACTTCAATCTATACTTTCACTAATATATGTTTTGACATGATTTTACAGTATGCCAAGATCCAAACTTGCTCTTTAAGTTGATGATGGCAAACCTTGAACAATCAGATGAAAATAAACTGTAGACTTAGTGCATTGTTCCTTATGGAACATAGGCATCACAGAAATGTTGCAACATTTCAAAAAAAGGTACCAGGAGCTTAGGGAAAAATAGATGGCTTTATAGACCTTTGAAGTCAGCTACTGAATTAAATTGTGTATTACACTGATCTTAATTTTCTTTGAAAACAAAGGAAGACAAGAAACCATCAGCAATATCAGAAATCTCCTTTTATTTCCTGCTGCCAAAAAGATGCCATTTTTAGAGAGTTTTTTAATGAATAAAATAATAAAGACATTAATTAGAAGGAGTTTTATTTTGGTTAGTTTGGTTTCTTTTGTGTTTTTGTTTTTGTTTTTGTTTTTTTCTTAGTGAAAGGAAACAAAACAAGTGATTTTCTTTTAAATGCACTGCAGTTGGCCTAGAGTATAATTAAAGGACAGCAGGAAAAATTAAATACAGTTACCCAAAAATATATTTAAAAAAAAATGCAAACAACGTATTTGGTTTCTTCTCCACTTCAGTCTACGGGACATGAGAACAAAGGGTTTTGTCTTCTGAAGTTTGGATATCTAACATTACAGTTAGTTTACACCTTGTTTTACGTCTATTTATGTAGACTGTTGAATATTTGCACATAATTTCAGTAACCCTGTTAGTATGTTTTTCAAATAAATGTCAAACTTAACATTACATTACTATTATTATGAATTAAAAAAAAACCCAACAGATAGTCAATATGAAAACATAAAATAGTTCAAAACTGAGTTTAAGTTTTAATGATGTATTTTTAACATCTACTTGGACACATTTTATAAATATTAAAGATCCATATCAGACTATAAAACACAACTGCAGATTACAAAAGTATTAAAAATACAGTTCAAGCACTCCTGAATGGTTTGGTGATGCAAACTAAAGCCCAGTAAATGGACAGATCCATGAAACTGATTCCAGCAGGATACTCTCTGGCAAAGCTGAATTGCTAATGTAGATCCACCCCTAGAAACAGTTTGACAATCACTGAACCAGTCAGCAACTCAAAGATGGATGCCAATCCAAGTGACATCAAAACTCTCCAGATCAGCAACATCTGAAAGAGCTCCACTACTGGACCAGAAGCTGAGTAAACACATGAACTCTGTCTTAAGCCCAGCATAATGGGTCCACAAGAGACATTCAGTCATTCAGGAGAGAGCTATGTTAACAGTCTCAACATTTACAGACTGAAGCTTCTTTATGACTGATTGAATTAGATCTGTAACTGTCAGTATTCATCTATGTTGAGGAGATGTCTAAGAGTTGCATATAGGAAAAGATCAGCCACTGCAAAAATGATAAGGCAGAATACATGCATATATAATACATATATATGTATTGAGTACATACATATATAATGACAGACTCCCTACATAGTAAATCAGAGGCCTTTAACATTTAGTGTTCTTTTGTTTGCAATTATTATTTCTTAGCACTGCTTAGATGGATATTGGGCCATCCTGAAAATGAATAATGGAAGAGATAGGGCTAAGGATTTAAAAGAAAATATGAAATCTGAGAATTCAAGATGCTAACAACATCACCCAAGCAATCACCTGTCTTTCAATCTACTCCAAAGGCTTTAAACATTGGATAATACGAATTTCCCCCAAATTAAAAAGCAAGATATCACTCTGGACTGCTTCTCCTAATTTTAAGCAGACTACTCATAATTTCATACACTGTGGATTCCCAAAAAGAGAATACAGTGTACTATTTCTTTAATAGTAGGAGATAAAAGTTAGGAAGTCTGTTTTTTGGGATCTTGGAATATAAAAAGTCTGGTGGTGAGAGGAGCTACCCTCAGTGTCTACTGGTTCATGTATTCTTGACTATGTGGTTCTTGTTCTTCATCTACCTGAGTTTTCCAGGCATACATGTATGTTAGAACTGAAAATCCTTGGAAAAGTAATCTGCCTTTCTTAGCTTTTAAATGTTGGCCATTTATGTAACAGGAATACAAACAGAAGAGTGTCTAAGTTGAGGATCTGCATGAATGTGGTGCTTCAAAAGAGGTAAGGAAGTCAATAGTTCTTGACCAGTCATTAAATTGAAACAAGCTAAAACAAGATAAAAAAAGGAAGTAAATGGAAAGAATCAAAGCAGAGACACCACAACCTGTTACACCATAGAGGAACTCCCATGGGAGACCCTCCCTGCCTCTGGAGGACTCAGAAACATCTCTGCAGATGGGAGGGGAAATGATCTTGATAAAAACAGAGCCGAGGCATTAACACAGCTCCCAAAGTACAGCAAAAGGTACATCTGTAAGTTGGTATTTGTACCAGTACCCTAAATGGTCAAAAACATAGATAAATGTTGACTGTTATATAGGTTCATTTGCTGTCTTTCACCATCATTTGACAGAAAGCATTTATATTTTGTTATGTTTGAGAAGACTGTTAGTATCAAGTGAGATAATCACATCAACAAAAATAATCCAGTGCTGCTAAACAAATGCTAGTCATGATTAAGTAACTAGTGCCTCAGGCCAGTGGGACAAATCATTAACTGTATTTCAACTAGACACACCACAAAAAGTTCAAACTTTGGAACTAAGTCTCCTGACATTTTCTCATTTGGTTATTTTGTCAGGAAAAGAAAACAAACAAACAAACAAAAAACAACAACAGACTTGTGGAAAAAGCATCACTTCTGTTTCAGGCTTGTAACAGAATACTGCATCATACGGAATTATCACTATGGGCAGAACTTTAAAAAGTGATTTAGCCATTTAGGAGTCTAAGTCATAATAACTCAGCAGAATTTGGAATTTTCCATATCACAGTAAATTATCTAGGTGTAAATGACTTAGAAGTTTAACTGTTCTTGAAAATAATATTAATTTCTAAGTAAAAATATATATGACAACTGTAAAAATATATTACAGAATGAAGAGATAGACTGATCAAAATAAATACACAATTACCAAGAAAAATATTTGAAAGCAGATTCCTTCATGAGATTGCTTTATGCTTCCCAATAAACTTTACCAGACACGTGGATTTCACTGTGTCCATGAGACAACAATATTGGCTTCAATGATTGCACAGATTTACTTTTGTTTATTCTGGATCTGTAGCTGCAATGATTGTAATGCCAACAACACAACTGTGGTTTGCGTGTTGCTTCTGAAAAAAACCCATATATTTATTTGTCTTTTTCATGCTATTTGACTGAGTAGATTGAAGTCCCTGAAATCACTACTGTGTAACATCAATGAAAATCAGACTAAAGAAAAAAAACACCAGTTATTTTCTAAAATAGCAAAGCTACTTTACAAAAAGCACTCAGAAGCCTGTGTTACTACCTGGGTTTTATCCATTTTGTCTTGACCTCTCCAGATGTGAAAAAGGTAACAAGATCCTTTTTCCTGCTCCTGTGAATCATTATGGCTAAAATGACCAAGGGACACAAGAAAGCTTTAACACTTATTGCAGTCAGAAGAGGCTACATGAAGGAGGCCTTTATCAGTCTTTCCTAACTTTGAATGGAAGCCGCTGCCCACCAGGCACTGGGAGGGGCAACCAGCTTGTGACATGAGCGAGCACCACTCACACTGTCCCGCAGCAGCGGGTGTGGCAGCTTGTGCAGCAGGGCGCAGAGGTTGTTACTCCTTGCTTGTTAGACCCTCTCACCTATTGGCAGTGTCCCAGACTGCTGCTGACCATGGTCTCCTCCAGAAAGAGAACTTGTCACAAAAAGACTGTGGTGACTCAGACAGAAGCCCTGCCCCGAATGGTGGCTGTTCAGGCCTCTGACTGCAGGGAGTTCAGAGCCTGCTGCTGCCGGGGGAGGAAGTGAGCATTTCACCTGTGTGAGGTGTGAGGAGGTGTGATATCTGCTTAGCATGGTCACAAAACTTCAGGAGGAGGTCGAGACACTGAGGTCCATCAGGGAGTGTGAAAAGGAGATTGATTGGTGGAGCAACTCCCTGGCGTGCCAGTCAGAAAAGTCCCAGGGAGGTACTCCCCAAAAGGTGATGGACCTCCTGCCCTCTCAGGCAGAGTGGGGAGACCCAAGACAGTCCCTGCCCTGTTGCAGAGACATGGTGGGACAGCTCACATGACTGGAATGTGGTCATGGATGGCTATGTCCTTGTCAGGAAAGACAGGACAGCCACATATTATGGTGGAGTTGCTCTTTACATGAGAGAGCAACTATAATGTATTAAGTACTGTCCAGGGGCAGATGAGGAGCAAATTGAGAGTATACAGGTGAGAATTAAGGAGCAGGCTGGCAGGGGTGATACTGTTGTGCATGTCTATTACGGGTCAACAGATCACAGTGAGGAAGTTGATGAGGCCTTTTATAGGCAGCTGAAAGCAGCCTCACAGTCACAGGCCTTTTCAGGCAATTGCTAGGGGAAAACCCACGGGCAAGACTGCTTGAAGGTAAAGGGGACCAAGATAGTTGGTTAGCATTCAGAGACTGCTTCTACCATGGTCAAGATCAGAGCATCCCGACACGTAGGAAGTCAAGGAAGGGAGCCAGGAGACCTGCGTGGTTAAACAGGGAACTGCTGCTTAAGCTCAAGTGAAAGGAGAGTTTACAGATCATGGAAGGTTAACCACTTAGGAAGAACATAAGGCTGCTGTCAGAGGAAGGAACTGGGAAAGGTAAGAACTCCTTAGAATTAAAGATGGTGAGAGGGGTCAAGGACAACAGAAAGAGCTTTTTCAAATACATGGCAGATAAAACTAACACCAGAGGCAGTGTAGGCCCACTGATGAATGGGGTGGGTGCCGTGGTGACAGAAGATACAGAGAAGGCAGAGTGACTGAATGCCTTCTTTGCTGTCTATTCTGCCAGAAGCTGTCCTGGGGAGCCCTGTACCCCTGAGGCCTCAGAGGAAGTCAGGACAGTGGAGGATTCTGCCTTGGTTGACGAGGACTGGGGTTAGGGAGCAATTAAGCAATCTGGACATCCATAAATCTATGAGTCCAGATGAGATGCAGCTGCGGGTGCTGAGGGAGCTGGCTGAGGTCATTGCTAGACCACTCTCCATCATCTTTGCTGTGTCATGGGAAACGAGAGAGGTGCCTGAGGACTGGAGGAAAGCAAATATCACTCCAGTCTTCAAAAATGGTGAGAAGGAGGACCTGGGTAACTATAGACGGGTCAGCCTCACCTCCGTCCCTGGGAGAGTGGTGGAACAACTTATCCTTTGTGCCATCTCAGGCACCATATGAAGGATAAGAGGGTCATTAGGGGCAGTCAACATGGCTTCACCATGGGGAAGTCATGCTTGACCAACCTCATCGCCTTGTATGAGGACATAATGAGGTGGATAGATGATGACAGAGCGATGGATGTTGTCTTCCTTGTCTTCAGCAAAGCATTTGACAGTCTCCCACAGCATCCTTGCTGCTAACCTGAGGAAGTGTGGCCTGAACGATTGGGTAGTGAGGTGGACTGTGAACTGTCTGAAGAAAATAAGCCAGAGAGTTGTGGTCAATGGGACAGAGCCTAGCTGGAGGTCTGTATATAGTGGAGTGCCTCAAGGGTCAGTACTGGGTTCTATATTATTCAATATATTAATCAGTGGCTCAGATGAGGGAATAGAGTGTACTATCAGCAAGTTTGTTGATGACACCAAACTGGGAGGAGTGGCTGACACGTCAGAAGGCTGTGCTGCCATCCAGCAAGACTTGGACAGGCTGCAGAGTTCGGCAGGGAAAAGTTTAATGAAATATAACAAGGGCAAGTGCGGAGTCTTACATCTGGGCAGGAATAACCCCAGGTTCCAGTATAAGCTGGGAAATGACCTATTAGAGAGCAGTGTAGGGGAAAGCGACCTGGGGGTCCTGGTGGACAGCAGGATGACCATGAGCCAGCACTGTGCCCTTGTGGCCAGGAAGACCAATGACATATTAGAAGGGGGGTGGTTAGTAGATTGAGAGATTGAGAGAGGTCCTCCTTCCCCTCTACCCTGCCCTGGTGAGACCACATCTGGAATATTGTGTCCAGTTATGAACCACTCTGTTCAAGAAGGACAGGGAACTGCGTGAGAGAGTCCAGCACAGAGCAATGAAGATGTTTAGGGGAGTGGAGCATCTCCCTTATGAGGAAAGGCTGTGGGAGCTGGGTCTCTTTAGTTTGGAGGAAACTGAGGGGTGACCTTATTAATGTTTACAAATATATAAAGGGTGAGTGTCACAAGGATGGAGCCAGGCTCTTCTCAGTGACAACCAATGGTAAGACAGGGAGTAATGGGTGCAAACTGGAACACAAGAGGTTTCACTCAAATATGAGAAGAAACTTCTTCACAGTGAGGGTGACAGAGCACTGGAACAGGCTGACCAGGGAGGTTGTGAAGTCTGTTTCTCTGGAGACATTCAAAACCTGTCTGGACACATTCCTGAGCAGCCTCATCTAGGTGTTCCTGCTCTGGCAGGGGGATTTAATGAGATGATATTTTGAGGCCCCTTCCAATCCCTAACATTCTGTGATTCTGTGATAGTTTTTTGTTTGTTTGTTTGTTTATCTAGCAAAGTGAACACAGGAAAATTCATTTGAAAAGCCAAAAACTGTTGCAAAGTTTTACATGAAAACTGAGTAGTCTACCCATATGATATGTTCTTGACATATGAAATTCACAATAGCTGACATTTTTAAACCATTATTTAGCTACACATTTGTATGTTCTTCTCAAAGTGCTATAACATAAACCAGGAAATATTTAGGCCATCTTGATATTTATAAAAGGGCAAACGATTTTACATAATGTTCTTCTTCTGTTAGTTGATATTTAAAAGACAGTAGCAGTTAAATTTCAGCAAAAAATCCCACGTTTTAATGATATATGTTGAACAAACCAGAGATATCTCCTCAATTCTTTTAATGCAGTGCATGACTTTGTGAGTCTAATGCCTCAAAACAAGCTGTCATTTGAATAAAAGATAACTTCGGTAAAGGAAGAATCCATTTGCACATCCAACTATGTACTGTGTGTCTGATGTCAAGCACTTGACTTAGAGGAACTGACGTGCTGGGAGACAAGCACCAGTTGAAATATTCTAGACCAGAGATGAGAGCCATTAAGAATGAAGTGTCATCCTGACTAGCAGAACCTGCTCCACAAAGCACAGACAAGTAATAGCACACAGCAAGTTATTTTTCATCATCAATTGGTTTGCTCAGACAAAGGACGTAACATGAATTGTGCTCATATTTTTTATTGATTAAAATTGATACTACACCAACTAATAGTGTGTTAGTCAAATGTATCTATATATACACTTCATTTCTCACTGTTTGTAGAACATAAGGTGCCTATTCATCAGTACTTAGAAGAGTATCATATGAATATGAGTAATGCTACAAACTGTTTTGAGGTCCCAAAAGCAAAATCGGAGTCATGAACAAGTTGTGTCAATGCAAGTGCCAGAGAAACCAGAGTAAACAAAAGAAGCACATACTATGAATGAGGCTTCATAGACCAATAAAGGACCAAAAAAGGAAGCTTTGCTGATAGTTGGAAAAGGAATTTAAGGGGTGAGCAGACTGCTTTAAGAATAAAAATTGGAAATAGTATTTATCGTTACTGTACCAAATAGGATTCAGTATACATCATTTGAAGAATTTTTGCTCTGTAAAACAAACAGATCATGCTCTAGGAAGAACTTCATGCTGTGCAGCACCTCTCCATTCCACAGAAACAAATAGCTAGCCTAGGTTATTTGTGAATCCTGTTAAGACTGCTCAAGAACTAGGGGATCTTGCTTTGAAAAGATTAACTAGTGTGACTTGAATAGGATCTAGACCACAATGCTTGCACTTGCTATGTAGCCAACATTTCAGTCCCAAACTATCATCTGTTCTGTACAGGATGTGATATCTTCACGCTTCTTTTGAAAATCATCTGTATTGCAAGGAAGTAATCTATTAAACTGGGGATAAGACCACAAACATTTATTTAGAGGAATAAACCTCACAGCAACTTGCTTCTTGCATAAATGCCTTTTCTTGTGTCTCTAATTGAGAGTCTTTATTACGTACTGTGCCTTACATCTGGGCCTCAGCAGGTTCAGAGGTACCAGATAACTACAACCGGTATTTGACCTGAAAAAGCTCTACAGAAATCTAATCTCAAACGAACACAAACTCCCACAGAGAAATCAAATCCAACTAGAGCAATTTAAACCTGTATTAAAATAATAATTAAAAATTCCCTTGCCTGTTAGTTTTGTTGCTTATTACAACAGGGGCAGAATATTTTCTGGTGTATTCCTTCTTTATGAACTCACATATTTTTCCTTGTGTATTATATTTATTGCAAGTTATAACCTAGTATAATATATCTTCTGAGCTGTCTTCCTGGGTTAAGATTTTGACTGCATGTGCATACAAAAATAATTTTCCACTTGGACAGAATTACTGGGTACATTAAAATTTGTCAGACATTCCACTGAAAGAGCTAATGAATAGTGTTGTACTATTACAGAGACAAATGCAACACAAAGATTTTTTTTTTCTTTTGCAAAGTTTATTGAAAAAAATAAAAGGAAATAATAAGAAAAAAATGACAAACTAATAATAATGGAAATATTACTTTCTTATAAAATTATTAGGCTGTCAATAAAACTATATCTGAACTTAAAATGCCAGCCTATCTACAATGCTAGTGCTATATAAACAACTAGGCATTAAAAAACCTTTAACACATTAAAAGATCCATATTCTAAAATTTCAGCGGTTGTTAGTTTACATTTACATAGCTACCCAGAATGTGTCAAATGTTATTGGAATAATTAAACTCATAAAAAATGTTTAAATATCACTGTAAAATGGATACACAAGCCATTCATTAAGTGTTACAATGAAAAAATTGCCTTACCAAAAAATTACCTCCTTTATCCCTATCAGCTACTATTTCTCCCTATCTCACCTACATCTCCTCTCACTTACATTCATCAATGTTACAATCATATTTTAGTTGGACTCAATGATTTTAAGGGTCTTTTCCAATCTAAATGATTCTATGGACTGACACAAATGGTTGTATGCTCATATTTAGAATTTATCTGAGATGCTGGAACAAAGCTTTCTAGGAAATTTCCAGTGAGGAAAAAAAAAAAAAATACAGAAATATATATACAAGGCAAAACACACAGTGGAATAACATTAAAAATAACCCCAAGTTTATGAATGTCTTCAAACTTTCCATCTAATTTGTAATATCAATATTATTCATGCTCACTCTCCTCAAATATATTTATGCTATCCCCTGGACAGTCAACTGTTATCCTTTGCACTGAAAAGAAACACTAAAAAAAAACAATCCAGAGGTAAATGTCGTTTCTTAGGAATCATTTACTGTTCTTTTTTTTTCCTGAACTTGAGGGTTTAGAAGACAATAAAGCTTCAATAACTAGATAAAGAGAAAGATGACTCATTGTAGTTTACAGAACTTGTCACATTCCTGGAAAAGAAATATGAGAAGGACAAAGTCACTCTTGGTTTTAAGGAATATCATGAAACACAATTCTCAACATGCAAAGATTAATTATTCCTATTCAATGTGTAGGATAAGTTAGGCAAAGATTAAAAGCACAGACCTAACTGCATCAATTTTGAAGAAAAGCTCATGGAAAATGTGCAGTTTTTTCCACAAAGAAGAGTCTGATTAAGATACTCTGTTCTACAGTGCTGCACACTTACAAAAACAACATTGTGTTTTCTAAATAGTTAATGAACCTTAACAAATACTTCTGAAATCAGACTTACATAAAGCAAAAGTCTCATCCTGCAAATACTTCTATGCAAGATTTATTTAAATAGGCAGTCCTATTGAAACAAACTGGGCACGTCTGTAAAGTTATTCGCGTGCATAACTGCATATTAGATCAGATACCATGCAAAAGCAAGCAGGTATCTGCATGCTCTCTGAAATTATCCCAGATAATACTATTTCTAGCTGAGATCAGTGAATTTCTACTTGACTCAGTGGTGCTTTTAAAAGGAGTCACCCTGATGACTGCAACAGATTCTCAATCAAAAAAGGGCAAGAACCTATCATTAGCATGGCAAGGTACCAGTCCTCTATCAGAGCACTACACACACACATAATGCCCATTGGAAGCACAATTATAAGCATTAGCAAAAGCATCAACACTAGAGAGACTTGCTTGAAAAGGATGGTGTCAGGCAGATGGATTAATGAACACTGCAAGTGGCAATCAGTAAAGCTAAATTGAATGTCCAATAGAGAGTACACACATGCATTATTTTACAATGACTATATGGTAACTGGAAGGGTCACTTCTTTAGTGTAAAGTGGAATGCATTACTATTTCCATGTTGCACTAATTTTGTTAGCTCATAAATTAAATAGGATAAAAAACAATACATGGGGTCAGCATGTTTCCAAAAATCCTTCTCCTCTTCTTAGAGCATACACCAACCTTTTTCCGTTTTTTTTTTTTTTTTTTGGGAGGGGGAGGTGGTGAAATAGTGTACCTTTAAGCTAATAACAGAACTATCTCAGACTACATTTTTATTTGGATACCTCAAATGTAACACCAAAAAATTCTACTCTGAGATAGGAATTTTAAATGTATTCCAGCTCTCATTGAACAACAGCAGGTATAAGTGCTGTGTTCCCTTTGGCTCTTCTTAAAATTCTAACCTGCAACCTTATCTATGGGTCAAATTTATTCTAAGCACAGAATAAACTGATGTAATTGTTGCATTTTGAAGAGAGGAAGACTTTTTTTTTCTTTCCATATGCAGTACTGTTAATCTCGAACATATGATTGGCAATTCAGTGATTTACAGTCTTGGTAAACATGGTAAGAGGTTATGGCTCACTTCTAGCAGTGTCTTAATGAAACATAAGTGCATCAAATAAACACTAATATAATTTATAATTTATAATAATGCTAAACAATTTTTCATACAGAATGATGTTTCAATGAAATACACTATTTATCATGGAGGCACCCTAAAAGTCAATTTTAGGTGGACAACAAGTTCCAAAACAGACTTTATTCCAGCCAGAAAAGTGTAGCCAATAAACTGACTAGAAACAGGGCTTATACAATTATTTAGCACTCTGACAACATAAAATGCAGGTTTGGATATCAGTTGAGGAGATTATTGAAGTACATCAACATAAGAATAATGAGGATCCACAACGTGTACTCATATACTCACAAGAAACAAAACTAGAGGCCTCTCACTCATGGGGACTCAGAAGAAATAATCACTCTTCTGGGTTAGGTGAGGACTCATTCAAGGATATATTCACTAAATAACCACTCACCACAGGAGGAGGTAAGGCGCTCTCAATCCTAGGAAGACTCCTTAGATGGCATCCCAGTCTAAGGGGAGGGCGTCTGTTCACAGACCTGCTGCTCCGAGAAGACCACTCAAAGGGGGTCTTCAGCGGGGATCCCATTTTATAGATTGGTCAGATCTGGCTGTGGGCATTACAACATAGTCCGGAAGCTTCTCAGCTTCTCTGGGCACCTCCTTTTTTGAGGATTCTGTCAGTCAACTGAGGATCCCACCTGTCCCGCTCCCCTAGCTGGGTGGAGGTGAAGTCACTCTGCCCCAGGGTAGGGGAGGATGTGACTGTCAGCAACTTGGTGCAGTCCTAGATGTGTAGGTTGGGACAAGCACAATGGGACAGCAAAGGTGCTAAGGAGTCATCAACTACCCTACTGAAGGCTCCAGATCTCAGGTGGATGTGCAACTGCCACACTATTTCAATTAAATCAAAACTTCCCATGGAAAAGCATCATCTTCCAAATATACTAGCAGCTTCTGTCCATTGTCTTTTCCTAGAGTACTTAAAATTTTGTAGCTATATAATCTAAAAACCTCTATTTCTGCAATAAAGCCTGAAGTGCATCTTCCTAAGAAAAGGCTTAATTCTCAGGTCGTTGATTTTTATTTTTAACATATATAATATATATAACTTTGCATACAATTATAATAAAAACTGAACTGAAAAAATGAAAGTTAAAAAAATATTGACTCATCCTAAGTTGTTTTCACTATTTTAATTTCCAAAAAGTTTTGGAAATATTTGTTTCTGTTCCAAATTATAAACAATTTCCAATTCAGTATTAGCTACAGAATGGAAACGAAATACCAGCTGTAGGTAAAAATATTCCACATATTCCACATTTTCAGTTTGTACTCCACATCAAAAAATAAAAGGAAAAGAGACCCCTGACTTTGAAATAACATCTATTGATCTTTTGTTTAAAGGAATACATTTTGTAGACATAAAAGAAACTGCTCAGAAAGATGTTTTAGGCCATACTGATTCACCAATGAGTGATGACAGAACAGACTCTACTATTTCAAAGTCATGTTTCCATTCCTATGGCCTCCCCAAATACTATTTTCACTGAAGATTCAACTAGCACAGAGCACCTACCTGTTTCTGAACACTTGGTGACCTGTTCCAATACAATGTAGAGTGGAAATGACAGAAAGACAAATAGGATGCCCCTTTTTATATGCTATAAGATATAATAGGCCTGATATCTGTGTGAATTATACTGGAAAACACTTTTTAAGTTTTAAATTGCCTTTAGTATTGCCAAAGTGCTGTATTGGCTCTAAGTATAAAAGAATAGAAAAGACTATGAGTCCTTGGCACTCCATATAGTGTTGTGTGGACACAGAGGACTTGAAATCAAATCAGGAACATTTTCCATCCTTGCAATGTTTATGAGAAAGCAAGAGAACCATTGCTGTAACTGCTGCTTTGTTAGAAGCAGTAGCTTCTGGTACTTAGTCCCCTATCATGCAGAGGAAACACAGCCTTGGAGACTTCCCTGCAGATAATGTAAGATGTATATTTTTCAAAATAGAGTTAGGAACACACTTTTGATGCATGCTGGCTCCATGAGTCCTATTACACTTCCAAACTTGAGAAAACAGGTTGCTCTGCATAGTTCTGACCACACTACCTGTTATAAATAGTGGGAGCAATGTCTAGCTATAAACATCTGAAACATGTCTGAAAGATGGAAAGATACAGAGACAGCCGAGTTATGTACAGAGGTATACCAGATTAGACCAGTGAAGTAGCAAATATGTGCTCACAATACCCTGTTAACTAGAAACATGTTTATGCCATTCAGTTAGGAGAAAAATAGCATTAACAGAGAGAATGTTTAGTACTAATTATGCTATGATTTTCATTTAACATTTTGAACAAGAAAACCATTCTGTTTCAAATTCATTACTAGCCTTATCTAATGTAACTGAATCTTGGACAAGCAGCAAAAATACAAAATCATGTTGAATACGATCAAAACAAAGTTATTCTGCTTACTATAATTTAACCCTCAAGCTAGAAGTTGTTTTCTGTTTTTCCATCTAAATTAGCCCTGTAAGGATTCACAAGCATATGTTACAGCTTGAGCATCATGTCATAAGAGAAAAATATCAAAAGAAAGTAAAATCTACGAGAGAAGAAACCATTAAAACTGTTAATCTTTCTTTAATTAAAATTGTTTGTTGAAAAACAAGGAGTCAAAAACAATCTATAAGAAAAACAATTTTTTTATATAAGCAGATGGAGACTACAGAATCCGATTATATTTTCAACCAAATAATTTGAAGTGCTCTATCTATTTCAAGCTGCTTTGCAACACTGCAAGAACATAAAGCAGGACACACTGGTAAAAGAAAAATGGAAAGAAAGAATGTTGGTGTAAACAGGGTCAGCTGACTTCTGGGAAGTTACTGAAGGCAAGGATCAATCATCATACTCTTCACTTCATGACAGTTAAAAGATAGGAAGAGTCAAATGTGGACAAGGTACTAAACTGCTGCTCATTTTTTCAAGGATGCATAAGACATATTAAAGTGAAAACATTGTGTAAACTAGAGATGGCAATCTGTCAATTTTATTTGATCATTTCTTATACAAAACTACATAAATATTCTCATTCAGTATAAGGTCATCTGGTTTATATAGCAGGATTATAATTTTTCTTCATTAGCACATGAACTGAAAGATGAAAACTAAAACCAAAGTGTTAACTGACATGATGATGTTGTGGCTATCATTTTTGTGTTTGTTTGGTTTTTGTTGTTGTTTGTTTTTTTAAGCATTCCAGTTACTGTACCTCATCACCATAAACCTCTGTGGGATTTTTATTTTTTTTTTTATTCTCTGTGTAACTGATGAACTCATCAGAATCCAAAAGAAAAATCTAGCCCACTATATTCTAACCATACCACAAAGAAAATGCAGTTCTAGACTAAAGGCAGGGGGGAGGAAAAAAGGGAAAAAAATTTCAAAAGACAAAAATCTTAATTAAGTCTAAATAAGAAATTTAAGAAATTTTCTGAAAAAGGGTTCTTCTTTTGACCTTGAAAAGCAAGTTCAACCAATGACACAATCAAAATATACTATCCTGATAAAAAAGGGCAGTTATGGAGACAGTTATACTTTTCAATAATTAGATATCCATGTCTGTCAAAAACCGGGGAAAAACTGTTATATAGACAACATAACAATTGCTAATGATGGCACAATAATTGATTATTTAATGTTAATATTGGGAATATGCTGCTAATATAAAGGTAATAATGGTAATATACTGCGTTTGACCCTAGACAACAGAATATGTTTGGACTTCTTAAGCAATCAAATGCTACTTATAAATATCTCTTTTCTGACCAATTCAACACATGCAATGTAATTCTTTTTGATTTGTCACATTTTTTCCTTTAACTCCATCCTCAGTTGTACTGTAAATGTGTGAAATATGTTTATGCTATGCTCCACAACTCTTCAAATAAAAGGGGCATTTTTCTTTATTATTGTGTTGATGCTTCCTTACTGCTTGTATATCCTTACCTCTTTCTCACTATTATGTAAGGGAATTATAAAGTGCAAGTGGAACATAAAGAAACACAAAATTGTTCTAACATATCCAGTACACCAAAAGAGGAAACTCAACTCGCTATCGATAAATGTTTTCCTACACCTCAATAGCCCAACAGTTGTTCCAGAAGTTAAGTCTGCTCATTTTTTTGGGTGTTCATGGAGCGGTGTGACAGTGACGTTCTTTCCAAAGTAGTCTGCTCAGGTACAACAGGTAGCACTAGGTAGGCAGTGCAAAAAAATGCAACTTGTCATATGCAAATGCCAGTTAGTTTTTGAAGGCACCTCCCAAAAAATATAAACATCTACTACACTATCTGTTCACTGCAGCAGAAGACAGTTCAGGCTGTAATGGTTGATAACTTCAAAACCAGTCCCTGTAGTTTCCTAAGGAGGTTTAAGAAGAACAGCCGTCTTACTGGAGCATAAGACTTGAGTTTGAAAAATGCAAGAAGAGCATCCATGAAGTCATATGATGAATTACAGAGAGTAAGATGGTATTTACCACCATGTAAACATGCTAAAAACAATCTGGATTTAGGTCTGAGGAGCAAGCTGTGAGGATCTGATTTCTTCTGGAGTTGCATTTATTTAGGTCATAACTTTTCTACACAGCTGTAAAGAGTACATCAGTGTCCACCTGATTTTGTTCTTGCACATCACAGTGTTATTAAGAGATCTTCTAAACCAGAACATCTTCTGAATCTTCATCAAATTAAATTACAGCTTTGGTACATAATCACTTACTGATACAACTGCAGCTGAAATGCTACATTTATCACATTGTCCTTCGCAACCTATATTCTTTTCTATGTTGTTTAATCTTATATTTATGAAATGTTCCTGGTTCCAATTAAAGAGTTCTGGCAAAGTGCCACTGGGCTGCTGAGCTTTTACCAGTACAACAGCCCTAGCAAGCCTAGGAAAAATAGGTTTTAATATTACCACTGACAGTTCACTGAACATTTTCGAATTTTGTAATAAATTTGAATGTCTTGCAAAGATGGCAGCATTATCATTGCACGCATTAGATATTTTCACAAAGGTGAAAAAATTTTGCTAGAATATAGTATTTTCTTTGTTCATTACTTGAAACACTTGACTTCCATTTTTTGATGCTGCAAATTCAAATTTATGTCCCAATAGAAGTGTTTGTGAGTTAGACTTATATAGTAAGTGGTTTGGCATTCTAGTTTCATATTTTAATTTTTAGTTAGTGTCCTGGTTTTATTAAAAAATAAGACCAGTTTCTCTTTTAGTGAATTTTCCTTTCAGCTAAGTTCTTCTAAGTAACTGCACTTTTCTGAAGTTGGCTGCATGTTTTTGCAGACAGGAGCTGATAACAGAAGCAATGTTATGCAGAAGAGCCCCAGGTTTAGATTTATTGCTATGGCAGCCAAGGATACTGATAAATTATGCATGTCCCATAAGTGAGAGGGGCATATTTGCAAGGAGGAGTGACTAAATAGGTGAATAGTCACTGAATAGGTGACTAAAATTTACCAACTAAGTATTCCACCCCATCCACGTCATACACCCTATAAAAATGGGAGATCACGAGAGTCTCACTCTCTTCGACTATGGCCGACATGTGAAGAGGACCCTGTTGTCCCTGTGACCCGAGGTCTGGTTCTATACCCTGCATTCCTGAATCCAGTTCCAGAGTTCAGCCCAGGACTTCCAGGTGCCTGTCCTGCAACCGCCAGCGCCAGCTCTGCCATGGGCAATGCTGCACTGCCCCAGGAAATTCAAGATCAGTTTTGTATATTTTGTATTATTTTCTCTATCAATTAGTAGCATTAGTAAAGCATTTTTAAACTTTTTTCCAACTTGCAAGTCTCTCTCCCTTTTCCTCTTATTGCCTTTCCTTGGTGAGGAGGACTGGGGGAGGCGGTTAACGGACAGCATCTGCCATGATTTATTGTAGCCCTGTAAACAGTGTCAGTTAGGCACAGGGTTAAGCTTGCATTTAAATCCAGACTTGTAATTGCCCGCACTGTTTACAGAAGAGAGATGAGAGATGTGTTCAGTACTTTAGCACATGAGTATACCTCCTTTGTGAACATACACAGTTGCTCCTTTCACTTCAAATAGTATTAGAATTATTTTCTAGTGATTAACCTTACTTTTGCTGTTCCTCATGAAGCAGACATTGCTGGAAGCTCCCATACACAGAAAAGAAGCAGATGACACAGTTCATATCTTCCTCACTACCACCTCTGTAGCCTTGTGGGAAACTGTTCATTAGAATAATGATATATCTCCACAAACTATGGCTGTCCCCTGCTTCATGTTCCTACATGACTTTAAAAAGACCTCACTTGTCCTTTAGTGAATGGTTATTGAGTTTGTGGATGTGCCAGCTGTAGCTGAGTCAAGAATCAAGAAAGATTCAAACATTCTAAACCTTCTCTGAGCAGAAAAGTTCTTATTTTTGTTGTTGTTGCTGTTGTTCTTTTTTTCCTCTTGTCATCAGTCATTAATCAGGCTATTGACAAATAAAAAGTAGAATACGGTTCTTTAACATTAAGTTATCAAATAAATGTATGTTGTGTTTGTCAAGATAATTTTTTAAATAAGAACCCTATTCTTGTCCAAGGGAGCACGAGTTATGTCTGAGGAACTCCTGGAAGGCTTCAGTCAACACCTTGCCCTCAGGGAGAAACAAATTGTTTTAACCATCCTGATGCAAATCAGCAGTTACATGCACTGCTAGAATTAAGAGCCGGTTGTGCTCTGGTCTTAGGATCTACCTGTTTTTCTACGCAAGAAACATGCTGAAAGGCTTTTACCTCCAGCAGGAAAGAGAGAAAGCGTTAGAGAAGTTATGGTGTCATAAAACAAATCTGTTACATGGAATGACAGCACCAAAGGTATTGAATCTTTACTCTGAGATTACATGCACTGCACTTGTTCTGTCATGTAAGGTTTCTGAATGTGGCTATCTATGTGATCACAAGGAAAAAAAAAAGAAAAAGGTATCTGTTTAGACTGAGAGACTTAGATTCTGCCACCCTTATTTACCTCAGAAAATTATATTGACTAGGGATAAATCTGACTAAATGACACCTACCAGATTCAGAGAATTGAGATCTTCTTGGAGTGAGCTATCAAACATTCCTCAGCATTACAGACATGAAATCATCACCCTTAGCAAAACCTCCAGCAGCCCAACTCTCCAAAATTAAAACCTTTGGTGTGTTGAGGTGAAAGACAGCATGTTTCATAGTATAAAGGACAAAAATTTTAAAAATGTATCATAGATACAAGTCACTAGTATTCAATCCTATTACAACAGTTCATTGTTCTAGCATAACAAAAAAGTTGGTCTGAGAGGTTCAGCAATGTGATAATCTATACAATATAAAGCGTAAATAATGCACCTGAGATTCACTACTTACCTATTTTCTTGATTTTATTAGCCTTTGAATCAGACTAAACATGCTGTGTTGTTCATTACAGTTTTGCAAATCAGCCTTTAAAAAGCATAATCCAACTAGTCATAAAAAACTTTCATTACTTAAACAAAAACAACACTAACATTTTGTGAAAAATCTGATGGGACTTCAAAGCATAGAAATGGCTTTTCCTGCTGTGTTTTAAAGGTGATAAATTCGACCGGTGTTAAGTGTATATATGGAAGTTTCCAGAAAACAAAACCAAACATGCTATGATAAAAAACCAATACTATACTCACATTACCTATACCAATGGCTTAAAAACTAAGACTGACTTTTTTCTAAGAAACCTAAAAATTACCTACCCAAGTGCCATTAAAATTTTTGTTAAGCTCTTTTGAGACAGCCATTGAACAATTACTTTTTTGAAATACTCATCTACTGAACACATACAAGTCAGAAATAGTAATACAGTCTCTTTCTCAGTGCCTCTACTAATTGCCCTCAATTTTGCATTTCCATGTAAAACCTTCATGAGAAGCAGTGAAGAACCTGAGACAAAAGTAGGGAGAGCAGAAACATGGCATAAGCTCCTTTCTGTACCACAATGTGAAATTCACATAACACTCACTGACACAGGGCCATGGAAGCTAAGGTAGCTAGATCAGTATTTTTCAGAGAGCATCTTTAATTAAACATTTACTTAAAGATCTATGCTACTAACTAACAGTATTTATTTTCTCATTCAGTCTCAAAGAAGTAATTTTACACATCTGGCTCTTCATGGTGAGGAAATATTAACATTCAATTCACCAGAGTTTTCTCTAACCTTCTGTCTTGCTATGACTTCTTAATATTCCTAAAGACTGAAACAACTAATGCAATCTTCCAGGCAGCCATAGTACTACAAAAAAAACCCAACAGTCTTTCATCACAATAAGAACAATTTCAGAGTATTAATGCAAACCTAGAATAAAAAAATTTTAAAAAAATAATAAATAAAAAAAAAAGATAATAAAGCCTAGAGTTCAATGTAAAGAAAAATAAAGAATGGTGACTGCTTTGTACCCATACAAACACTCTCATAAGAAAAAGTTTTCTTCGGGCTTTTTGCGCTAATGAAGAATTTGTAACTGAAACTTGATAAAGAAGGAAGAGCTGCTTACTCAGGAGCTGCTGAAGTAATTGTCTTGGATGATTCTGCAATTTTTCATAAGATACCAGCCTTCAAAATGTCTGGTGCATGTGTATGAGGATATCCACAGACACATACCTCTTAAAACAAAGACAAACAAAATCAAAATCCTGCTCTCCAAAACTTTTGTCTTTATTGCTGCTAGGAGAAACAATTAAACAATAAAACCCACTAAAATACAAATTTCAGGTACTATTTTGGTTGATGGAAGGCTTGATATCCAATGAAGATGTTGTTGAAGACATTCTAGATTTCTAATTAGAAATTTATTTATTCATAAACCACCCGTAAGCACATTAAGTGCAACATGGTTAACAGAGTATGTGACAATTCTCAGCACAACTAGGAAAATATTAACATTAGAGAAACCACACAGACATATCTAGCATTAACAAGTTATCTTCAGAAATGTAAGCATACTGGAAAAAAATGAGCTATTTTACAGCTTATAGAAATCCTCTCCCTTCTGCCTTAAAGATAAAATTTAAAAAATACTCTTGATATTTTGAATATTGCACATATAGGGGATTTCTTTATACTGAATTCTTATACCATTTAAAACTTCCTTAGAGGATGACAGAAAGTTCTATATGTAATATGGTTATAACAACTACAAGTGTCCAAATATTCTTGAAGAGACCATTTATTCCTGTAAATGGAAAAGCTTTATTCTAATCATACCTTGCCAATTCCTATGGCATCTATAAATTATAAATATACTGATCAGGACATAATTAATATAAACTTGCCTTCAACCTGAACACAAGCATACTAAAATTATGTATCTAAAAATAGCGTGTAAGTATTTTGTAATACGGTGATTGCACAGCCAGACAAAATTTTAGATAAGTATGTGAGCAAAAGGGGCAAAGACAGGTGAATGCATCAAGGAGGTATTCAAGTAACAAAAGTTGTTAGACAAAAACCACATAAGCAAAGGGAGTGCAAATAGGCAGAACATCCTGGTGAACATGCTGGACGAATAGTTGGCAAGATAAAAGCAAACCAAACAAGCAGATAGCAGACTCTACTTCTGGAAGGGACAGCAATAACATAAAAACATCTGGCATATGACAGAAGAAAGAGGCAAACTCATTTTTTTCTGACTTCTCTCATCAAAAATCTCTAAAATCTTACCACTCAGATCTCTGCAACTAAGGAACATCAAGAACTGCAGCCATCATTACTAAATACATAGCATCATCTCCATTGTATTGTATACTCAAAGATAATTTAGAACATATATTTTAAATATTACATTTTTATATGTAGTAATGATGATCAATAATGTGTAAGAATGGCATGCGTGTGTTGTTCATGAGAGTTCAGTTTTAGAGCTTAAAACTGGGCTAGTTTGTTAGTCTGCAAATATTCTCATGCCAGAGATCTCTAATTCCATAAGTGATAAATACATCTATTCAGTTGTGGCACATAGTTCACTTCACAGTTACTCAAATTACTCAGCTCATCATACAAGAACTATAAACTTATAGTAGATCACCTTAATTTGAAAAATTCCCCAAAATGTACCATTTGTAGAGGTATAGGGGCTGGGCTTTTTCACCTCACACGTGGCCCTCCTGGCCTGTCTTTTCTGTTTAAATAAAATCAAGTCTACATATACTCATATTTTTTTTAGCAAAGCAATAGGCATATGATGAGACATATTGCCCCAGATTTTTTTCCAAAAGTTCCACCACTTATCTCACACTTTCCAAATACATTGCATCAGAATACAGTGAAGGTCTAACCACAGCTGCTTCTGTGTTAAGCTTGCTAAGTTCTAGGATCTGCCAGTAAAAGTGAACTAGTCATAGAAGTTCAAAAGAAGACAAAAGCTTTCCTAATAGAAGAGTCAGAACCATGTTTATTAAAATCAACATGAGGAAAAAACAGATCACTCACCATTTGCAGTGGGGCTAGCCTTTTTTTCCTCTCCCTCTGCACATCAGGTTGATCTCTGTAGAGGGTAGGGTTTTGCCTTCAAGGCTGGCAGATTGTGGTAGCTTCCACATATGCTTGGGCTGGGCCTTCTCTTTCTCATTTTTCCTTTGCAACAATTTACATTTAGCTTCTTTGATCTGGTAGTTCATTACACTGTCTTTGCTATGACTGCAAAAATTGAGATGATTTCTACAAAGTGAAAGGCAGTCGAAAAAGCATGTCTATTTTCTTTCTTAGACTGCTTTTCTGCACAGAATTGCTTTGATATTGTTGCCTTAAAGTACTTCATGTCTCAGGGCTGTTGTCTGAAATATTTCCTCATATGATCAAGTTCATATACTCAACAGAAAAATCCCATTATACTGAGAAGTGTACTATTTATAACTTTAAGAAACTGTACTGCTTCTTTCAGCATTTAAAAATATGATTTTCTCTTAAAACTGTGGCTACTGATTGCATTTGGTAAGTACTCCTCTTGTCTAGTATTGTAAAGCATACGCTTGTACTCATGTCAGTGTTTGGCAAATGTTACCTCATTTTTGCAGTATGATTATTCCTATTTGAAAACAACATTCCAGTTTCATCACAGTTGCAACGAATTTGAAGTCCTGTTCACAAATGCTTTATTTCAGATATAAACTATCAAGTTTTCTCTGATTTCAGTGACACATCTCAAAGCTAGTACTAATATTATGCAAGGCAATTCTGAAGCTACTGTAAATTGTTAAAATGTCATCATGACTTGCACAATATAAAGGAGTATCTTGAATTCCTTTGAGGCAAATATTGTGCCAGTTCTTTCAGGTTCACAGATGCAGATGCATTAACCACTTTCACCGAACTCTGCCTTTTCACTTTGCTTCTTCATCAGGCTTCAATATAGCTGCAGCTCCCAATGTGTTCTTCAATGCAATTACCTCACAAACAGAAACCACAATTAGATTCTATGTTTCCTGCAGGAAACACCAGACTGAACTCAGATGAGCTACATACCTTTCTACTGAATTCAAAGGATCTTAGAACTCAGCAGGGAGCATGCCAATTATTTGAAAATAAACCCATATGTTGCATAAACTGTAAAGTTAAATACACAGCAAATATGAGTCTCCATCCTTTCTCTAGAGGCTGAGGCTCAGGCAGTATTCTCATGTAACATTGATATTTCTGTCCTTCAAAGACATTGTCAGTACTGTTAGGCAGAAAAGAGGAAATGAAGATCCAATAGTAACTTCTTTTTTTTTTATTTTTTTTTAATTTTTTTTATTTTTTTTTTAGTGACAACAACATTTATGTCGTAGGGAAAAAAATAAGCCTAATTTTACATCATAAAGTAAATAGAAACTTTCTCCAATTCATCATAAAGGCAATAACTGTGAGTGACTGACTGTTGAAATGTGGTTATTTTTTTCACACACCAATAAGCTCAACTGAAAATGCTTGAGTTTTTTTCTGCTCCAGGTCCCTAAGAATTATTTTTTTTCAGTATCTGCATATCTTGTTAGATGTCTGTTACAATCTTTTACCAGGTATTGGCTATTTTAAAAGTTCACTACACAAACAAAGAGCTCCTGCAGTTTGTTAACCTTTCCAACCAAGATATTAAGCTCTGTTAACAGGATTTAAAGATATTTTGGACATTTAAAATGTTTTATAAAGAAAAACATAAAACAAAAAAAGAAATACTATAAGAGAGTAGAAGTTGGTGAAAATGAATACCAGGTAGTTAAGGTATGTAACAACTTCTTCAGTTTCAGTTCTTAAACTCAAGTTACTTCAAATTAAACAGTTGGATTAGATTCTGAACATATATAAGAATACAATTATCACTGAAGAGAGTAACCAGAAGAGTTTTGCACAACCCATTTAACAATTCTTTTATCTGATGTGACCGTTTATCCCCTTAACATAAAATGTGGAGGTTTTACTCTTTAGCTGAAATTCTTCTCTGAAAACAGCAGTTTTGCTCAATATTGAACTATTTTTTTCCTGAAGAAGCACCTCATAGCAGGAAAGGGATAAAAAAATAACAATTTGCGTTTTATTTTGACACACAGTAGAACTACCTGTCAGTAAGGCCTTCATCAAAGTCTCAAAGCACCTCTAATATAAAAAATTAAAGAAAGTTTTAACCATGATTCAATTTTGCCTATTCGCTTTATAAGAGTTCGTATAGGAAAATGTGCCTTTACCACAAAAGACACCTGACCTTTTCAACGTACTCAAAAAGGGAAGATATTACTTGCTTCAAAGGTATGGAGGGTACACAGGTTGAAGCTCCATAAATATTTCTGTCATCCTCTCTAATTTACATAAGTCCTTTTACAATACCAATAAATATAACATCTCCTAGGCTAGGCCTAACAGCTGCATAATCAACACATGCAAGTTCAAAAACTCCTTGCTGGTAGCATCACCATCACTTCAGACATAACTGAGATCAAGCATTGATAATATTAATCTTACTACAGTCCAATAGGTTACAGTGACATTAATTGACTTAGAGAGGAACAGTCAACAGGCAAAACCAGGTGGACTATAAAGATGCTAGATGTTTAGATAAAAGAGTGTCTACATGAGATACATGAGATAGGGTAACTGTCAAAATGAATTTAACTCAGGATATTCCTTAGAAAAGGTCAAATCTTCTGAAGGGATAGGCAAGGGAGGAGGTGGGGTAGCCAGGTATGTTAGGGAGTTTTTTGATTATCTAGAGCTTGCTGACGGTGATGGTAAGGTTGAGTGTTTATCAGTAAGGAGCAGGGGAAAGTCCAACAAGCCAGATATCATGGTGGGAGACTGTTACAGACCATCCAACCAGGGTGAAAAGGCAGATGAAATATTTTGCAGGCAGCTAGGAAAAGTCTCACAATCACTAGCCCTTGTTCAGTGTTCCAGCTTATCAGATGTCTGCTGGAAATATAGCACAGCAGAGAAGAAACATTCTAGGAGACAACTTCCTGACACAGCTGCTCAGTGGTCCAACTAGAGAAGATGCCCCACTAGACCTGTTGCTTGTGAACACAGAAAGACTAATGGGTAATGGGACAGTTGGAGGTTGCCTTGAGCATAGCAATCATGAAACTATCAAGTTTTCTATTCTTGGAGAAGTCAAGAGGGAAGTCAGCAGAACTGCTACCTTGGACTTCTAAAGAGCAGACTTTGACCTGTTTAGGAGGCTGGTTGGTAGAATTACTTGGGAGGCAGTCCTGAAGGGCAAAGGAGTCCAGGGAAGCTGGTCACTCTTTAAGAAGGAAATCTTAGAGGCACAGGAGCAGGCTGTCCCCGCCTCCTAAAAGATCAACCAGCATGGAAGAAGACCAGCCTGGCTGAACAGAGAGCTTTGTCTGGAACTCAAGAATAAGAGGAGATATTATAACCTTTAGAAGAAGGGGAAGGCAACTCAGGAAGACTACAAGGATGCCATGAAGTTATGCAGGGAGAGAATTAGAAGGGCCGAAGCCCAACTAGAGCTGAGGTGACTTTCAAATATGTCCAAGGATGGAGACTCAACAACCTCCCTGAGCAACCTGTTCCAGTAATTGAACACTGTCAAAACAAAAAGTTTTTTTTCTTTTGATTACAAGGAAGTTCCTATATTTCAGTTTGTGCTGGTATTTATTCATATAACTCCACTGAAGACAAAAAAACTACTCTATTTGTACCTGCTGAAAACAGACCTCATTAAAAATCTTCTTTCCTATAGTATTCATTGTGTGAATACCAATGATTTCTTTCCTAATAAGAAACTAAGCTTCTCTAGATATCCTAAATTCTTACCTGGTATACTTAGAAGTCTAGGTATCACATTTGTTTAGTATAGTTTCAGAAAAGTAATTTTTTGAAACATTCTCCCTCATTACAATGCAAACAGGTGAAGAACTAGTGAAAATAAGACAAATGCTGCCACATCACCACTGTCCCCACACAATGGGCAACTGAAAGTAGAAAAGTTTATATGTCAGAGTCAATGCCTTCTGGACTAAATCATACACTTTCACTGAAATGTTGAACAGAGAAAGGCAATCTAATGAACAATCAGCACTTCATATTTCTTACACTCTTATGAAAAACTGAGCTTTTAATCCAGAACAATGACGAAAACCACTTCGCTTAGAAAAGGTATAATTGAATGTCACTGTGTCAACACAGAGTGGACAAAGGCAAAGGAATTAACTACTTAAGTCTCATGGGGCTTTAAATATTTTTAGCATTTGGTAAAAGGCCATTTCTTGCAGTTATTTGTCTTCTAAATAAAGTCTGTTTAGGGAATATTACTGTCTCCATGTTTTTCAAGTGAAAAAGCCTCGATTTTTGCATGGATGCTCATTACAACTGCCAAAGAGCTAACTTCTAGTTTTTTGGTCAGACAATGAACAATCAACTGAAAAATATTTTTACTGAGGTTCAAAAAGCACAAAACAAGATAGAAACTCCAAATAAAAGGTAATTACAAGTAGTTAAATCAATCTGAAAAGTCTGAGTGACAGACAAAGGAAAAAAGTATTGCCCCTCAAAGATTAACAACATTAACATAAAGATCAAGTGATAGACAGATCTCATCAAGACCCGATCTAGAAAAACCTTCCAAATACCAAGAATGTGGTGATTGTTGGTGCTCAGGAAGCATTAAGGAAATCTTTGTAAACTCCTAAGTTCTACAAAGGGTTCTGAATTATGAAGCTTTATTTACTACAGGTAGTGGATATCACCAGCTGAAAAAAATATTGAAGAAGGTCACCTCTGAAATAAAGATTTCCACAGGATCACTATTTAGTGAAAAGCTAAAATTGCAAGAATATGAGTTAATTACACTATTTCAATGCATTTATTAAAAATAAACCACTGATCCAATCTTAAATTATTAGTTAGAAAATTCAGAAATTTTTCATTTTTCTCCTATTTAACGGGATCAAGTAAGGTTAGAAAAGATTAAAAAAGAGCAATTATAATGCCTACATTTGAAAAGGTAAAAGAATAAATACATAATTATAGAAAAGACATCCTGCTTTTAAATTTAGGAAAGCTTATCGGAGAAATATCAGATTATCAATACGTAAGAAGCAACTAAAACCATATATATGTGCACTGAAGCCAAATGATATTCAACCTTTTGTGTGATAGGGCAAAAGATCCACTTAAAAAGAATAACTAGGATGATGCATGTATTGTAATTTTAAGTAAGAATTTTGACAGCACCTGACATGACATTTTCATATGAAAATTAAGAAGATGTAATATAGATAAAACAATTATGTTTTATCACTTGTAGCTCTTCCTTGTAGTGTAGGGATTGAGTGCAATACCTCATGGGATCTATCTTGAATCTGGTTATGTGTATTGTTGCAATTAATTATTTGGCAGGTGAAATAAACACTATACACATTAATTTGCAGTTGATGATAAAAGTTGTGATAGTTTGCAAGCATACTGAGTATCAGAATCAGAATTCATAATCACCTAAGCTTTTTTTTTTTTTTTTTTTTTTCCTCCTGGCAAATGGTCTAAGAAGAAAGCAAAGAGTATGAGTCAATAAAGACAAGTCAATGTACAAAACCTAAGTAGAAATAATCCTCTAACCAAATACAGGAAGAGAATAACAGTTCTTCTGATAATACCTCAGGGTTTAGAGTGGATCAAAAAACTATTACTGAAGTATGTCATGATGCTACAAGAAAGGGAAACTTCGTAATAAGGTATATAAACAGAAATCCTGCCTGTAAGATGCATAATTACTCTTTTTACTTTCACAGAATCATAGAATGTTAGGGATTGGAAGGGACCTCAAAACATCATCTAGTCCGATCCCCCTGCCAGAGCAGGAACACCTAGATGAGGTTACACAGGAAGGCATCCTGGTAGGTCTTGAATGCCTCTAGAGTAGGAGACTTCACAACCTTCCTGGGCAGCCTGTTCCAGTGTTCTGTCACCATCACTGAGAAGAAGTTTCTCCTCAAATTTAAGTGGAACCTTTTGTGTTCCAGTTTGAACCCATTGCCCCTTCTCCTATCATTGGTTGCCACTGAGAAGAGCCTGGCTCCATCCTTGTGACGCTCACCCTCTATATATCTGTAAACATTAATGAGGTCACCCCTCAGTCTCCTCCAAGCTAAAGAGATCCAGCTCCCTCAGCCTTTCCTCATAAGGGAGATGCTCCACTCCCTTAATCATCTTTGTTGCCCTGTGCTGGACTTTCTCCAGCAGTTCCCTGTCCTAAGCACTGACACAGCACCAGCTGGAATTCAGTGTTCAGCTTTGTGCACTTATTGTCAAGAAGGATGTGGATTGACTGGAGAAAGTTCAGTGGAGATCAGTATGAACTCTGGAAAAGAAGAATGAATTAGCATTGTTTAGGCAAAAGAGAGATCAGAGTGGTTATTACTACAGCTTTCAGATACACAAAAGACTGTTGCATTGAAGAAAGAGGGGAAAATTTTACCTCCATGTCTATGATGGATAGAAAGTCATGAACTGAAACCACAGCAAAGAAGAATCAAGTTGGATATTAAAACAAAATTTGCAGACCGATGTGACATATTGCCCAGAAATATGGTGGATCTCTGTATCTGAAGGTTTAAAAAAATTAATTGTATATGGTATTGGCACATATTCTCTTCAGGTTCCTTTTAGCCCTACTTTCAACATATTCTGTGAAGCCTGTGATGCATCATCGAGAGGAACATTGGACTATCAAGCATGAAGAATTAGTTGTTTGTGTTAACTGGAAGAAAGAAATGGAACTTAGGATAAGTCACAGACTCTTGGATTTATGGAACTATTAGGAGTACCTTCAGTTACAAGCTAGAAGTTCACCATCTGGAAATCAGAGGAACAAAAAGACCGCTGTATGCTTGGTAATCTTAGAAGGGTCTTCCATTGTAATTTTTTGCTTTGAAGAAAAATGTTCTCTTGTGATAGGTATTAAAAGTTACTTCTAGCACAGAGAAAATACTATAAATGCCATTATGAAAGACACTTGTGATAGGCTTCTCATTTAGAGAACCGTATATGTTGTGTCTTGATCACCCTTAATATAATAATTATTTAATTTTCACTTGTATGAATGTGGTTTTTTTACCATATGGTCTGAAAGTAGTTTTTCTGTCCAGTACTTACCAGACTACGAGCTGAGAGCAATAATGATTGGGATAAGGATCATAAAATCATAGAATGGTTTGGTTTGGAAGGGACCTTAAAGATCATCTAGTTCCAACCCCCATCCCCTTCCATGGAATTCCATTCCATTCAATGGGCAGGGATACCTTCCACTAGATCAGGTTGCTCAAAGAAAACAAGGAAAGACTTAAAATATTTACATAGTACTCATTCAGGAATAAACACAGATTAGATCAACAGATTTATGTAATAAATTTTATAAAGCTTTTGTCAAATGGATTTGCAATAACAATGAAAAACTTGCCTGTCAATAGGGGAGGAAAAATCCCCTTTGAATGATTTAACAACGCAATTTGATGTGCTTCTGACAGGCAATGATTCAAAATCATAGTTTTTTAATAAAATCACAAGATATTTTGCAGTCATACATAGATATGTGTAGTTTATATTTCCTGATAAAAGGTCTACACAAGGAAGTACATACTTCAAATTATGAAGAAGTAGAACTTATTTATATTAATGGGCTTTTAATTTTTATTTTTTTTTTAATTCTTGTATAGGCACACACTCTTTCCTGGATTAATTCACCATGACTATTGGCAGCTCTCATTTGATTCCTACAGCTTTGACCACAACCTTGTTAATCAAGCAGCGATGTCAACTAAGCAGACTTCCTCTTTTCCCACTACCCCTTGCTTTGCTTGTTGGCTCTGTGCTAACACTGTTTGGGTGGTTATTCATTAATTTAGTACTTACAAATTATTTAGCACTTACAAATTCCACCAGTTTCCTCCCTAATTCTCCTTCACTCACAAGCACATGTCAAATTAATTTTTGATGTAATTGCCTTAAAATAATTGATAGCTTTCTGCTGAAAACCTCAGTGAAAATAGTACAGAAGTAATACTGCTAATTTAGAGAAAAGAGTTAATTACTGACCTTCAATGTGACAACAATGGCTTGCAAATTCCTTTTCCTTCTCCACTTTTCACAAATGGTAAGGATTACAAGATACTTTTCCTTTTTTTTTTTCCTTTTTTTTTTTTTTTTTTCTTCACTACCAAAGTGGCGGGTTCCTGTCACAGGCTGATTTCTAATGTAACCAACAGAAAGGAAACTTCGGATATTTTTCTTCATTATTATTACTAAGTCACATTGCTATAGTTTTAGAAACAAGTTAGGACTGTTCTTCCAAATCTGTTCAAGCCATCTTTCAGTCCAAATAGGACTATTAGATTTTTTTTTTTTTTAAATAAGCATATTACATAGCCAGTCTTCATTATTTCTGAATATTTCTTCTAGCACTTTGAAGAATATCCAGATGTAGAGCTCTGCATTATAAATGGGCTTAATCTGAGCCAATCAGAAAATAGTATTTTGAAATTTCACACTTAGCTCATAAGTCACTCAGAGAAAATATTTTTGTACTTTCACACCCTAATTATGAATAATGCAAAGAGCCAATTAACAGAAAATGTTCTGAATTATGAATTAGGACCAAATAAAAAATGCACGTTACAGAAAAACAGTGAATGCTTGTTTTAAGTTCCCCTTCCAGACAGGTAACCATTTTTAAATACATCTGCTATCCACATTTGATCTATATTTTTATCTATTCTTATGGCTAATGAGGAACAAATGACTCATGAATGACACTAACTACCCACTCTTGCACAGAAGAAGAATATTACCATTTACATTTAAATGAGAATTGAAATGTTAATGAACAGAGCCAGTATTCTAATTATCTACACAAATACATTACATTAAGGTGAACTTTAGTGGATGTATTACTTCAGAATCATACTCTATATTGGCTCAGCAACATTAGTGAAGAATAGTTCAGTATTTGTAAGACAATCCTCAATAACTGGGGTCAGGAATGGGCAAATAATGCAACTATGTGTTTCATATCATTTGATAGGAGTGAGATCATGAATCTGTAACTTGCTCAGTAAACCATGTAGTTAGATTGCAGTAGGATGACATCTCAAATTTTGGATGATATTTCAAAAGGCATGGCCACACAGAGTTGTTGAAAAAGAGAGCAAAGTCAAAACAGATTTAATATTTAGCTTATGACAACTTTCCTGAAAGAACTCATTGTAATATTAGAATATATTATTTTATATCTTTTGAACTATATAAAAAGTCCATATAGAAGTTTGAATCACTTTCTGTTCTGATAATGAAGTACTTTTCACAACTTTGACACTTCCTTGTGGCAATATCCATGCCTTTTTGTACTATTCTTCCACTAACTTAATGGTCTGCTCAGAAATTGCAGTTCCATTGTTTGTTGCACCTGTTGCTCATTTGTAGCATGTTGTTTCAAACTCAGCAGCAACTGCTGGTGCCTGGAAACATTTTTTATATTGAAGAAGATCTTAAATAACATGGAAATTAGTCACTGATAGTGAATTATGCACAGATTTAAACTCCCATTTTTGTCTACTTTTTTAATCACTATCACTATCTTCAGCTTTTCTTACTAGTAAGTTAAACAAAGAAATGGGATAAGAAGTTCTCAGGATTCATCTTAAGAAGGCTGAGCAATCTCCAGGTAGACTAGGTCAATACCAATTCCATCCACAGTATCCAGCAAATGAGCTTTATGAGAGGGTGGCAGAGCTGCTCATGATTAAAATTGGAATAACACTTACACGTTAACTGCACTCACAGCACTTGGCTCACATGTTTTGCATTGAATATAGACAGATGGATCTTATCTGCCCATGCAAAAATAAAAAGGTATACTGGTAAAAGAATTTCAAACATTACAGTAAAATCAAGATTTTGGGGGCACTACTAAATTGACTTTCTATTCTAAGCAGAAATTCCCCATCACCTGAACTTCACAAAATTAACATTAAAGTGGAAAAGCTCTCTCTCTCTTTAGTCTTTGTGTAGACAGTACCTTCTGATAAGAAAGTTAACAGTCTTCATTACAGGCAACTACACATAACAGAGTAGGTAAAGGGCCAGATCTCTTGGACCATAACCAGCCTGTCTAGTAATAATAATTTATCTTAATTATCGCAAGTCTGGGTGAAAAGCTTTTGCAAAAAATCCACAAACCCCACGAAAACTACTGATTTGGGATTAAAAATAAAACTGTTACAATGATTGGGGATATTTTGAAAAGGATTCCTCAAAATCGAGTTTTCAAAAAATCAGAAATCAACAAGTTAGGCATTCATGTCCGTATTGGACTAATAAACAAGTACTGTACAATCAAATGGAAAAAGCTGGAATGCTTACCATGTAATATTTCAGCATGTACTTTGAAAGTAAAATGCACAAGAAACAGACTAGACAAAGGCCAACTCCTGCTTTCAATGCAAATCTAAGAATGGAAAATACTTTTTGAGATGAATGCTTATTTGTTTCTGAAGTTTGGACACAAACCCTATTGCAGCAGCTGCTGCCAACTATATGTGCATAACCTTTTTGCATGCTATAACCAGAGTAAAACCCATTCTCTCCCGTGTCGTCTGTGGTTTTTCCCCTCTCTTTTTTAATTTCACAGCTAGCTATTCTTTGTACCTCCACTTCTCTTCACCTCTCTATACTTCTGATGTTTTTGTCAGGACCACTTTGGCCGTAGACAAGAAAAAAAGGAGCTAAGTTATATCTGTTGCCCTTCTTTATCCTTTGAAAGTTCACTTCCAGTGAGATACTATTTTCTGATTGGACTGTATTCTCTTTTTAGAATATTTTTCTTCTAGTTTTCCATATATAATTTCTGAGCCTCTTCAAGGCTGTTTACTTCTCCTGAACTTCTATGAATTGTGTGAACAGGTGGCACTAAGCATAAAACAGTGTTTTTTTTTTTCTTGAATCACTAAAGGCTATGAAGTGTGTTTGGAAAGATTCAACACATTTCTGAGTTCTAGGATTTTACTTAGACACAGTAGGTGCTATTAGCTCCAACATGCATAGGAATCGTATACCTGATTTATGCAAAAAATAGAATTTGACATGCACAGGGGATCTATATTTAATATTTCCATCAAATTATACTTTACATATAATTACAGTAATCATTATCAACTTGTTTCATAACAGAGATCACATTTTTTGATACTACTTAAGTCCAGGTATCATCTTTACGTTAGAAACATCTTTCCAAGAAATTTGGAAAAATGATCCAACATTTTAACTTCCTTCTTTATGCATGCTTGCAACTACATTGTAAGTATTCTTTTTTAAAGAGCCAAAAAAAATATCTCTCTGTGTTCTAAACTCTCCATACAAAACTGGAACTACTCAGCTGAAACAAACCACTAAAAGAATTTTTCCAGACAACAAGATGAAATGAAACTTTTAAGTTTCTCTCAGTGTCAAGAAAAACTTCTATGAACTCCAAAATGGCAATGTTTCACATGAGTAACCTGATGACAGAAAGTAAATTCATGCTATAGTCATTCATTCTTGTCATCTTCCTTCAGGTCAAGAATAGTCCATTTGTCCTGGTTTCAGCTTTCCTATGACTAGTTGCAAAACTGGATATAGGAAGTTTCATTTCACGCGTATGAGGGAAGGTTTCTGAGTTAGTAGATCCAAATATTGCCCAAAGGAAAAGTTAGATTTCAGTTTGAACTTCCATGTACAAAAGAACAATCTCCACAAAATATTAGTGCCAGTGACTGTTCTGCATGGTAAGTGTATTTTGACTGTTACTTGCATTTTACCTGTGTTATTCCTGTAACTAAGCGAAGGAAATGCAGAACATAGTTTAACATCTTATCTAACATGTTTTACATGCTTTACAAAGGATGAGTTCGGCAGCTACATACAAAGAACTTTTAGCCAAAATCATATGCACGTGTGCATACATAGAGATAGATGTGTACCCATGCTAGAAATGTAGAACTCTTGAACATGCACAAAGAATGTATTTGTTGAATAGCTACATCAAATATCTGCACTATTGATAATTACCCATTGTCAGAGGCTGATGTAGTATAGTACATTCCCTTTCATACAACAGAATCTAATATCATGAATTTAACTTATCAGGTGTTAAGGCCACATCTCCAAAGTATTAATTAACTGAGTATCAACAGCTTGTATATTTATATAATCTTCCAGAAATACACAATTCTTTCTCCCAAAACTTGGAAGCTGTTCAAGAATGGTTAAATAAACAATCACTCAGCTGTCAGTTAAATTACATGAGTACTATTCTGTTCAACGCTGTATGCAAAACTTCTATTATAAACACTAAAGCACTAAAATAAATTTAAAGGATCTTGAGTTTTGGAAGCATCTGCCTATTCCTTATTTTGCATGCATTATGATGGAGCAGAGCTGCTGCTTATTTTATCAAATGTGTCAATCACCAACTTAAATCTGATAATTTTGTCATTTTCACAGAAATTTCAGTGCAACTATGTTTTACTGTATCTCATTATCTTTTACTTTTTTCATTTCACTCATCAAATGCATGATAGTTTTCCTGCCATTATAATACAACATCATCTACATGAACATAAATATTTTTGATTGAGATGTAGATGGTGACAGGAACTGGAATTGTACAACTTCATCAGTGGGTGAACTGATGCAGAATTTACCAGAGTGTATTCAGGGTTGTGGTTGAGGCACTACCTCCAGCAGATTCCAGGACCTGGGGGTCTCTTCTACCTAGCCACAGAAGCCCAGTCAGGTGCACCCTTAGCTCTCTCTTTCCCAGGACAAACCATGTGGCTGATACTTTTTGCTCTGAGCAGTTTAACCAGGAGCAACGCTGCATGTGTATCCCAGATATACATACACAGAGGACATACATACATAGAACACACCTACACAAATTGCTGCACTTGGTGCTGCCTTTTAACATCAGCAAATGACACCTCCAGAATTCACATAAAACAGGCAGACAAGTCCTATTCCTCCTCAGCAGCTATCAAGACTGAAGCTCACCAGAGAAAACACATGCTCTCACTCTGTAGATTTACAAGCACCCCCACACTCACAGATCCCTCAAACATCAGTGTGGGTTCTCTGCCTCTCTAACAGCCCTGATTCTGGGTTCTCTCACCCATTATCAACATAACTTACTATGTTGTCCCTCTCCAAGGCTACACCTGGAGCTTCTTAATGGCTTATCAATTAGTAACTAGAGATTATTTGTCTTACACAAGTGATAACGGAGAAAATGCCAACGAGGTTCATGCCTTTGCATTATGCTTATAGCTTTCTCTGTTCCTTGTGACTCTTTGTGCACTAGAAAGTCCTTGATCTGATCACCCTAGTGAAGCAAAAGCTCTTACATTTCATTCTGAAAGTATACTAAATGTTTATACTGCCATGTAGACAACCACTTAATACTGAAACAAGTAGTTATGTCAGCTATATAACATGCCCATCCTGCTAATGAAAGAAAGTAAAGGGAACAGTAAAGTAGACCATCTGGAAGCTTCTTATTTCATTTTATACTCAAGTATGTTAGAGATGAAGGAAGGCTGGAGATGTCAACAGTGCAAACTGATATCTAGAAGGATGTTTTTGGTCACAACATTGAAGAACTGCAATATTGCTCCCAAGAGAGGCAGATTCCTTCAGACTGTGCCATAGTAAAATCTGTTGACAGTCCTCTATGCTGAACTACAACAGCTCTCCTGTACAAACTCTGTACTTCAGGCAGCAAAGTACGAAACCTGCGTGAGCACAGAAGCAGGGGAAAAGCAAATCCTGGTGGTTAAATCATAGAAGCAAGCAGAAGCACTTGGCACATTAGATACCTCGAAGGGGTAGTAAAGGTAAAACCTTCTCTTTGAGTTGAAAATAGCAAAAAAATCTCTTGTGACCTTATAGATGGTGAATTAATGGTAATAAATGTGGAGAATGGTCAAAAGAAGATGACTGGGTTCCTGCATGTATCAAATGAACTTTTCCATGGCGATGCTGCCAATGCAGAGTAAGTGGCCAAACTCATCAAGTTTAAAGATGTTATACACAAGCACTTATTTCAAATGCTTTGGTGGTTTTACTTTCACACCCTTTTTCCTGCTGAAGACTATTCAGATTCCAAAAAGGAAAGTTAGTCAAGATAAAGACTAGCATCAAATTAGACTTAGTCTTCATATGCATAGAATACAGGTACATAAGTCATACTCCCAGGCAGTGATCAATGCTGCAGTGCGTCTGTACATACCCTCTGTACAAAGAAGAAACACACAAAAGCCCAGCTTCATCGTAAATGCTGTGCTTGTGCAGTCTAGCATGGTCAGGCTATGGATACAGAACATGTGGGAGAATGATGGGTCCTCAGGATACTGGAATGACATCATCTGTCTTCTCACAATAGAAGAAAGGTCTAAAAGTTCAGTATGTGAATCATGATGCTATCTGCTCCTATACTCACTGAGTCTGACTCTGATTTGAAACAAATTTTAAGCTGATGTAATTGCATTGACCAGAGTGGAAGTACACCTAACTACCATAAAGATAATAAAAGGACAATCAGCCCTATGTTTGCAACAGTATTCTGTAGATCTAATAATATTTGGTAGAACTGACTCCTCTGTAAAGCTCATGTGTGCTTAACGTATTAGCAATACACATTGTATTACATTTGTTATATAGTTGTAGAAAAAAATAATTTTGTCTATGACAATTCATGATCTCATAAAGAGTGCATAAAATGTATCTATATGCTTTTGTTACATCTGACAACATTTAAATTTATAGCCTTATAACAATTTTATTTATTGCATCTTATTGAGACAGAATTGGTAAACTGAATTTACAGGCAGTCCTAAGTCAATAGGGAATATGAGAGACATGCAGTAGCCTTTAGCCTTCTGACTTACTCCACAGCTGAACAGGCATCGCATTATTTTGTTATGATTACCAATTCAAAACATATTCATAACCAGCAGATGTTTTCCTCTTGGTTGCTTGGCAATTAAAGAATGTTGCTGCAGCTGAATTTTGCACCTGGATAGCAAAATGACCATCCCAGTTCTGTAAAAACTTTGGCTTACAAAAATTGTCCCTTAGTGCAAATGATCATTTTGAAACTAACACTAGAGGTGTGTCAAAGATAATTAATTAATCTTGAATTACTGGTTAATGCAACCAGATAGCATTGACTTCCAGCTATTGAGTGAGTATGTAGAGAATACTGCCAGAAGAAAACAGGATAAGATTCTCCGCTCCTGCTAATAATTTCAAAGAACTCAGTCATATGCTCAGTTTCAGGTGTGTTATCAGATTTTCATCTTCAACAATGGAAATAACCAAATAAGTTTGTATCCATTATGAAAGAAAAATAGCACAGAACTTGCTAGTTGAAAGCTATTTCTTGTTACGTACCTTCAAAAAATAGCAAATAAACCCAATATCCCTTGATTTATAGTGATTATGAAAATACAACAGCAAATTACTTGTGAAGAATAAGCCTTAGAAAGTGAAACAAACAAAGATTAGGCTGAACTATTTGCAAAAAGAATTAAAAAAGCATCAACATTTCAAACAAGTACACTAACCAACGTGCATATACAACTAGCAAAGCCTGTAAGCAAGGATTTTTATGTGCAGATCTGTCAGCAAATTCATGTGTTACTCAGTCAAGTCATTCTATTTGGCAATAAGGAGAGAACAAAGCAACAAAAAAAAAAAAAGCCATAGTTTCTGATAAGAATCACTACATATCAGTCATAGACTTCTGTGCTACACAGAAATACCTGACTGACAGATTGTAGGATCTTCAACAGTACTCTGAGCTGTATTTCTGCTGTCAGTGAAACACTTGGACATTTAAGAAGAAAATTATGTCTACCTTTTCTGTCTCTTCTGTGACCTAAAACAAGCAGTCTTGGTTTTGTTTTATTCAAGGCATTAACCAACACATTGATCGTAAGAGAATTACTGGTATTTCAGAACAAAAGGTCTGAATGTATAATTTAAGATCTAATAAGGTTTGACGGAACTGAGTCCTTTGGAAAGTGTTTTAATGCATACATATTTAATATAGATTGAAAATATATATTGCAAATATAGGTTAATTCCTTCTTATAAGATAAAAACCATAAATGAGTGAAGAGCTTTAAAGACCATGGATAGTTGTCTCTTTATAAAATAGTGTGAAGCACAGTTAAAGAAAAGGCAACAGGCCAGCAGACAATACTGTAGCAACAGAACACTGCCTGCCAAATATCATCACTTTAAGATGACTCCTTTATTATGCCATGGAAAAAAAAAAAAAAAAAAAAAAAAAAAAAAAAAAAAAAAAAAATCCATAACACTTTCTGTGTCCAATCACTGCAAACTCATTTGCTATTCATTGAAACATCCATCAAGGATCAAAATAGATTCATTTGCTATTCATGATGCTCCCATATGCACTTCTGCAGGTCTTGCACTGTATTTTAACATTTAAATGACAGATTGTACAGTTGGAAATAGCATTATGTATTAACACTTTGAATACCACCTTGTACCCCAGTACAGAAACACACAAAACTATCTGTTTAACTATTAATATGAACATAAGTTTAAATGAGCTGAATGGAATCAGAGACCCATTTAATGTTAAATACGTAAACTGGCATGAAGATAGGGGGGAAAAAAAAGACCACACCCCCCCCTGTTTCCAGTACATTGGGAAAGTGTTTTCACTGAAGCTCTTTGCTGATTTAGGGTTTGAGAAACCACTTAGATTACTAGGATAGAAAGCATAGAAAAGGGCACTGGACAAGCTGGTCTTAAGTTTGTAACACTTACTCGGAAATGCCTTTTTTTCCCTAGAAATTAGAAACAAATATTTGTAAGATAAAACATTATGATAACAGTATTACATACCGTGCTACACTTTGTGGAGAAGGTAGCAAATTTTGGAAAACTTGTGAGAATTTTTAAGAGCGATAATATGAAACTGCTTAGAGAGCTGGAAACAGATTTTTTAGAGAAACTGAATCATAACCTGGGACTATCTTTGCAGTGTAGCATTGTAGTTTAAAATAAAGGGAGTCTGAGGAAACAAAGACAAGAACTCAAATACATCGCATAACATGGGAGTGCTTTTTTGTGTGCTGTCTGTCTCAGCCTTCCTACACCGCAACATGACTTTCTACAGGACATACAGACCAGTTCCCTTCTTCTATTATGCCACATAGACAGACAGACATAACTTTTAATCTTCTTCAGATAATGAGGGTACCAAATTGTGTTTGCAGTTTTCTAGGCCAGCATACTGACCATAGCTATTGAAAGTACCAGTAACCACCACCGCAGACAAGAAATTTCCCCTTCCTGTCTTCCAAAGGCAGTATGAAGACTAACCAGACTGCTGCGTGAGCATTCCAGCTGTTATACATGACATTCAGAATGTCTTAATTTCATCCCACATTTCACTCTGAGCCCAAGGGATTAACACTGGATTCTGCATTTTATCTCAAAGACCAGATACCTCAAATTATATCCCCTGAGAATTAAGCACCCATGGCTGTTCTCCTTCCCTTGCACACCACAATAACAAAACAGGAGTAAAATGCCACTAATCAGGATGGCAAAATTCCTAACTCATTTGACACTGCAGTAAACCACTGTAAAAGTCACAAAATCAATACAGAGGATCAACGGACTTAAAAAATTCAACACATTCCTGAAAGCCTGATGTCTGTGATATAATCCTAAAAGCTAAGATAGAAGCAAAATGCCTTTTTTTTTAATTATTTTTTTTTCTTAGCAAATGCTATGAGAGAACACTGGTAGAAATTTTAAATAATAAGCACCTTGTAACAGTTTTAGATCTTATTTAAAGGTAAACCCCTAGTATCTTGTTTACATGAGAATTCTTATACTAAATAGTATTGAAAGCATAAACATTAGCTGGTCATATTTAAAAACACTCTAAATTCATTATGTCACTAAATTCATTCTGTCACAGACTATTTTTTTCAGTAGTTTGCCACTGACTTGCATATCTGAATCTTTCATACCTTTTGTACAATGCCAAGTTTTCAGTGACTTAGGAGTTTAAAACAGCAGGAATTTAACATTTTTAAATATATGTAACTACACAGACACTGAACTTTAAGTTCTTTGAATTTGAATAAAATAAATCTTTGAGTAAAATATTTATTCATAGCAGAAATAGACAAAAGAGAATAGCTCATGCATAACTCAGGACAAAGCAGCCACATTATGCAAAGAAAAAGAGGTTTTTATTTCTTGACTTTTCCTCACATTTTATAGCTGATTATTATTCATAAAACAGAAAGGACAAACTAAATAAAATAAACATTAAATCTTTCTCCTAAGGTGTTCTGACGTACTTTTGTTTATCCTTCACCACAGTCCATTTTAAACACCTCTTATCTAAGAATAATTGCTATGCTATGTGTCTAAAAGTAAAGTTAAAATAAGATTTATTTTATAAACGGTGTGAAGAACTTGGTATAGTAAGGAAAACACTATTTTTCCTTTAGATAAATAAAAAATAATGCACAGTACCAATCTTTATTTTGAACAATTCTAGTTGAAACCATTGGCAAGACTTACTGAGCTACAAGTCTGTTCCTAGGAGATATTAGTAATTTAAATTTCAAAATAAATAGTTAAAATGCAATATAAGAAGTGTTTTGTCCTTATGAACACTTTTAGGTCTGAATTTAGGAAACAATCTTTATTACACCAACACACATCACTTCACACCCTGGGTGCCCAGCAAAGACAGAGGAGGATGCATTCTTATGAAAGTACCAGTATTTAAGATACAAATTGCTGCAACAATACGGCTATAAGCTGTCAACACCCAAAATATCTAGTTTAAATGTGAATTAGTTTTGCATATGAGTTCCTAAGTCACACTTCAAAATTGCACATGGTTTGATAAATTCTGAACATGCACTCTAAGGTTTTTGACCAGTCTCTGTTTATGCCATACACACCACTATTGCATTTGCAAAGTTTTTTCCAGCAGGAGCTCATTCCTGGCTGACACTGTACACTGCTGCCTGCCCCACCTGTTCTGCTGCTTCTCCTTCTTCTTTTCATGCTGAAATGTATTTGTATCTCATCTTTGCCCATCCTGTAAAGACATCCTACCAAAAATTAGTTTGTTAAACAGAAATTTAAAAGTTGAACAGAAATTACTTTGAAATCAACTGAAAGTTGGTTCACATCACCCATATAAATAAATATCTTTCATATTTGCATTTGTGCCAGTCATTCAATTGACACTTTTTTGACCTCCGCAACAATATTAATTTAATGAAAACATCAGCAAGTTTCTGTGACCATTTAGTTCCTTATAATGAATTTTGGCCAGGTTTGTCTTGAAGGTTCAGTTCATGGGAATTTTGACACATTAATTGAAATACGTTGTTTGAATCTCGAACAGGACATTGAATAGCTGGTGAAAAAGAAATGTTCATTTAGAATCAATTACTAAATGTGTGGTTATGAGATCCTAGCAACAAAGATGCTTTTTAAAATAAAAAACATGATGTATCCATCTCCACTCAATTATATTGAAGTTTTAAAAAATGTTTTAAGAGATACAATTTTGTATTAACTTAGATTTTGTAACTGAAATAGTTATTTTACTAGCTAACTGGTAACTCCAACACTGCAAAAACATTTTAGATCTTTACAGTTGTTGATATTTACTTATTTACCTAAGAAATTAAATTCTACACAATGCAACATACAACAGAAGTCAAGAACATGTTGGTAGCACAGCAAGTAACAGATGTCTTAAAACCTGATTTAATAGTAAAACTCCAAAGCAAACGGGGAACATAAGTGAGACAACTTGATAATAAATGTGGTTCAAACTCAAGCATACATTAGTAGAATATAGGTGGAGCAGAATCAGGTACTGGATTGGCCCCATAATATATATATATATATATATTTTTTTTTTTCTTTTAAAAGTCCAGTTTAGCACCCACATCTGAATGCCACCAAGTCTGAAACACATGCTTATAATGCCAACAACACAATGTGCAAATTTCTGTTTATGTCATACACACACATAAATTTTAAACATAATATTAGAGAAATGTTGCATCATTAAACAGTATTTGTGTAAACTCCAGAAATGCATTGTTTTGGAGGAAAAGATAAGCTGAAATTGTTTTTTCCTAAGAGGAGTCTGAATGATTCCAGTAAGAATAAGGTTAATTGACAGGCCACCCTGCAATCCTCAGACAGGGCCCAAGAAACATCAAGTGGGCTCTTGGGTATACCTCCACCCTTCATTCTTAACTTTGTTATAAAGTGGGTACACTCAGAGAAACTTCAAGAACTTCACGTCTAAGCATGAGGCTTTAGTGACCATCTCATTAAAGAGGTGGCCATGCTTGTGGAAACAAATTTTATTTAGTCTGACTGCCACTGAGGAGGTGGAAAGTACCTGTAGGAGAGAAAGAGAGGAAGAAATGGATGAAGGAGCTCTCTTCTCCCCTGAGGCATGCTGGAAACTTTCAGATGCAGTGCCTGTAGCTGTTTAAAACTGGACTCTGGCAGGGATTTCTGTGCATCCAACATAGTAGCAGCAAGATGCTTGACTGGGCCAGGATGAAATAAGCATGCAGCAAATAAAGCTCTTAATTCTTAGTCTCCCCAGTTAACACTGCTACTCTCTAAGAAATTATAACAATGCTGCAGATAGGGATATTTTATCATCTACTCTCATTCTTCCTTCAGCTATGAAATAAGGGAAATCACAGTTAATGGATGACAGTTTATACATTGGGATTCCATAGCATGTAATCACACGTGATATCAGTTTTCACCAGAAAGATTAAACACTCAAGCATAAACTGCTAGAATTAAATAGCAATGATTTACAATGCATACAGTAGAATGTGGGCTTTGCACTGAACAGCTTTCCTTCCCCTTGTCCAGGCCAAAGAATCTATAGTTTCTATAGTAAAAAGATATAACAAAATTGAAAAATTAACATACACGAGTGTTTGAATGACTTTTGCAAACTCCTGAAGACCAGGAGAAACATGCAAAGTTGGTACTAGAGGATTACAAGGATATGGTAAGACCAAATAAAGGACAGTATTCCCTTTCTAGTAACTGGAAACTGAGAAAATATAACAACTACTTTAACTGCTGGTGCACCATTTGCCTCTTTATCCAGGCCAGATGGTTCAAAACTGAAATGCACAAGCTTTTCCAGTGCTGCCCTTTTTCATACTTACTCTGTCTAGCTCCATTTCTATTTTTGGAAATCAAGATGACATTTTAAATTGAAAACATAAGCACGAAACAGGGGTAAGTTTCACTTTCTGCATCATACCAGTGAAATTTTACTTGGCTCAAGAATAGAAAATAACAGAAAAAATATTAGGAAACAAAGGAGAAAAAACGTCTCTCCTAAAAGAGCTTTCCCTTTGGCAAACCATCATTAAGTCTCCATGCCCGATTCCTCTCTTGCTTCATCTGCACAATAATTGCCACCAATAACACTGAATAAAATACATATCATGAAACTTAAGACAGACCAAAATTTTACTTCTGCATGCTTAAGAATCCATTTTCATCAGGAAACTGTCCCAATGCTGCCACTAAGGTAACCCAAGATGTTATAGATGCTCAAAACACGTTAACCAATGGATTCCTGACTACGCTGCCTTGTTACTAGTGTCATCATAGGCCAGTGAAGTGGGTCTTTGCTGGTACTCCACACCTCTCAATGTCAATGTATCTGTGAAGATCCTGTTCATGGCACAAAGACATTGAAGAAAACATCCTGATCAACTTATACATTCTGCAGTGCTTCTCCGCTTCAGCCCATCCTGTGCTATCTATCATGATGGACAAAGGGAATAGATAAATGATGATACAGAAGCAACAAGCAGCAAACATGGCAGACACAGGGTAAGTAGTAAGGAGCGAAGTGGTAGGAGCTGGAGGGAAGAAAGCCTGCCCAGTGAGAGACAAAAGGTCCAACAATGGTAATGGAAGTAAAGATTCAGCAAAGCCCCTGAGAGAAGTCTCACAAATGACTCTGGAAGGGTAATTTCTCTGTTTAGGTGGCTCCTCAAGTCCCTCAGGAGAAAAATGGCAACAAAACACACAACCAACATTTATTTCCACCCCTTTCAATACCCAAGCACCTAAAACCTCTGTCCTGTGCGTTCAAACAACTTTGAGACTGACTTTGAAGTTATATCCGACATTGTATATTGCTTCTCCTTTCAACCAACAGCATCGCACTCTCCTCCTTTGATGAAAAATCCATGCAATCAAGGACTTAGGTTCAAAATACCACTACTGCATACCTGATGCACTCCAGTTACACCATTGCCTGGAATTACTTCCTCCATGCTGTACAGCATTCTTAAATCCTGATAACTGAACAGTCCCTCAGACTCTGTAAAACAGAGATAATCCAATGCATAGTGACACAAAGCTTGATATGCCCAGCGTATGGTGAAGAGGAACAAGAGCTATTATTCTGAAAGCGTAATACTGCCTGCCAGAGATAAGTAGGTAACACATGCACAATTGAAGAACATATACAATTGTTAGCAGTGAAGTTTCAAAGTTGGAAATGGTTTAACTTTTGGAGTTTGTAACTTAAAAGATGCTGTAGGACTTCATGAACCACTGCTGCTGTACAGAGCAGAAATGGCACGACGAAAACATTTTCAACAGATGTAAGTAGCCGAAGGTGCCATATCCTCTTTGCAGAACTGGCTTGTGTGTTTCTGAAACCATGCGTAGGAATTTATTTTATAAATTCCTACTAATTCCTACTAATGGCTAATGCTGTTCCCGGGTATTTAAAATATTTGAATATTCCAATTAATAACCCTTTTTATGTTCTGCCTAAAAATTCCTAAACAGCTGTTCTTTGGGGTATGAACACTACTGAAATTAGGAGCAAGACCATCATCACAAGATCACTGAGCTAGGACAGACCTCCCAGAATTTCCCACAACTAAGTGAAGTCCCTTGCTATGGAATACACTGTGTCATATAAATCCCTTTTATGATCTAAGAGACCTCCATCTTAAAAAGAGAAAAAAAAAAAATTGCTTCCCTCCTAACAATTGTATTTGGTGACAGTTATTCCAGAATTTCTCTGCTCAAACCACTAGGAATCTTCCAGTTTCTGAATTATATTTATTCAATGTAAACTAATACTAGTTATTTGGTATTGGGGTGGTCCTTCAACTGAATAGTTCTTTTCTTCCCAGTATTTGTGCCTGATACATTTGTGAATTTCACTCATATCTCTTCTTAGCCTTTAGTTTCTTAGAGCAAACCAGTCAAGCATTTTCAGTCCAAGGTCATTTGCCAGCTAACTGTTCTTCTGACAGTGGTCATCTGTACTTGCAGCTGCTTCAGCTTTGTATTTCCTCTTCTCTTTCTTCTTGAACATAATGTTTCAGAATTCTTTCATAAATATCTTAATAGCACCAGTTGTTCATTTTTTTTTTTTTTAATGAAAATTAAAATAGTTCTTCTAATACATCAAAGGAACTGCATTTTGCCCTTTTTGCAGATGCATCACAACAGCTGTCTGTACCAGTTTAATAAGACCTTCTCTTAATCACTCATTAAGAACTCTCAATGGGAAAAAACTGAATGACAAGAAGAATATGAGCAGTGAAAAGAAAACAAAAAACTAATTACACACATCCAGAATCAAATAGCAAAACATTCTCTCTGTAATATATCAGTCTGTCTTTGTGTCCTCCAACTTCATTTTGTTAGGAGATTATACTGAAAATGTTTCCCTACTATTAATGTAAAGGTCATTAATGAAAACATTTAAGAAAATTACTGCCAATGCTAAGCCTTGAGAAACACTAATGATTTCCCTTTGCTTGACATTTCTTCTTTCAGCATGAATAGTTGCATTACCCAATTCTTTATCCTCCTTCTTAATAACCTCCACTGCTTCCTGTAACTTCTAATTTAAGACACAATCATGTAAAATGTTCTACTGAGGGCTAAATAAAGGAAGTTTACCTTATTTTCAACTGGGGAAAAAAAAAACAAACCTACACTATGCTATAACACATTTACCTTCAACAACTTTACTTTTTCCCTTTCTGTTCAAAGTCTAATGATTGCAGCAGTGGCATGCAAGCTACATGGAAGAAAAAAAACCAACAAAAATGAAAATCAGAAAGAACGAAATCCAAACTGGCAGTGGAAGTGAAAAGCAAGGATTAGGGATAGAAGAAGAGTAAATGCCAGTGTTAACTCAGCTGTTAACACTCTACTGGAAGATGTAAGGTACTGGTCCTTCTACCAGCAAGGACACATGCCCTGCCATTCTTTTTGCTATGATCAGAATATCCTCAGGAGAAAATAACTGGGGCTGGTGAACAACAGGGTCTCACCCCTATTAAAAAACAAAGCCAAACCAAACCAACAACAACAACCACTAAACAACCACAGTTCAATCTGCATACGTACTTGGAGCTGGCTGCTTTCCCACTGCACAGTAAGAGGAAAATCTGGTGCCCACAAACTTAGTTAGCTCTCGGAAGGAAAGTACAGGCATTGTCCAGGAGGGAGTTAAAGGGTCCTCCAATAGTTTCTTTAGTCTGACATTCAGGGGAATCAGTGCTGATGGTTACATCATGCAGAGTTCACTACCCATATCTGGGAATTGACCAGAAAATATTTGTGTGTGTGTGTACTGATGTCTACACTTTTATCCATTCAGGCTACAGGACTACTGGGCAAGCCATAGGGTATTCTCACCTAATGGAAACAACAGCTAATCAGGGGCAGAAGTCTATCTTTGGGATCTAGCAGTCCCAAAACTGATCTTATAGCTGTCACTTCCTTTCTTTCAATATGTTTATTGACCCTAGATTTGTAAAGAAATGCGTGTACATTGTGGGTGGAGGCTTTTCAGGCAAAGAGTAAGTAGCACGTTTAACTTCTCAAACAAATGACCACATTGGTCCGAATTAATACAAAATTTGACACAGGCTGTCATACAGATGTGTGACACACAGAGACAGAGGCTGCTACGCAGTGAACAAAAGGCCAAGGCACAGGCTTAATCTTTAGTAAAATTAGAAAATCTAGGCAGTAATGAGGTAATTCCAATGGCCCAATGAAAATGAAGCTTAACCTTGTTTTGACTTTATTTTACTTCTGGTTTTAAGTTATTAGAGGCTGAAGTGTCCATATCACAAACCTATTCATTTTGTTTACAGACCTAACTACTTGAAAAGACAGAATTACATTAAACTAATTATATTAAAGCACTATTAACATAGTCATCCACTCTAGAATCAAGAACACTCAGAATTCTGAGAAGAAGGATTGAGAGAAGCCTACTGTAAGGAAAGCATGTGTGTGTACATATACACACATACACATACATATACAATGAACCTCTGTCTTGCACATAGCTCTGTAACTGAGCTTCTATAAATTTAAGATTGTGCAGGCACTGTTACACTGTAGTTTCTTAATATAAAAGTTTCATTTGGAAACTCAAATGCACTTTAGACATACAAGATGTTATTTTTATATTCCATCTATAAAAAGCCCTCAAAAACCCAGTCACCTATCCAAGTTAGCAATTTAAATAAAGATGTATGAATTGAACAATGCAGTGAACCCACTTATACACCACAGCCATTCAAGGCAAATGGTAATAGCTCATTTGTAGTACAGTTGGAATGCTGATTTTCTCTGACATACGTTTTAATATGTTGCCGTTTCTCATATTCCATTAAACCTTGAGGCATTCCAGTCTTCTTAAAGAAATACTTTTATATTTAAAATGGAATTTGTATTTCCTAAATAATATACAGATTCACTTTCAATTTTCATTTTCAAGGGTTCAATTAATTTAAGTGTAAAGTATAAAAGCTATTCATCATCCAATCTAACTGTAAACTTGTTGTCCCGTCCCAACAGATGTGATGAGGGATGAGTTAACTCTGAACGCAACACGTGCCCTGACTCAACAGATGAGGTCAGGTGAGAGTTAACTCCAGGTAATTCCGCACGACAGTGCAAAGTGAATGACAGACAATCACTCCAGGGGTCCAATTATGAATTTACTAAAAACACATTGTGCTATACAAATTACAGCACTTAGTGGCTTGGCAAGAGTATGTTATAGTAACATAAAACTTATCAATACATCGACAACAAAAGCCCTTCTAAAAATGGTGAATTGGCAACAATTAGTAACTGTAATGCAAAACTTAACAAAACTTTAGCAGCAGAACTTACAATGGTATTACTTTTATATGTTCAAGAAAAAGAAAGAGAGAAAGAGAGAAGGAAAATCAAGATATTAGAAAGAGAAAGGGAGAGATATAGAGAGACAATGAGTAAGATATCACCACGCCACAGGTATGTTCGTCTCGCAATGACCACTGGAGGGAGGGACGCGTTGAAGACTTACACGCCGCCAACTCGTATCATATGTGAGGTTGTTTTACAACCTAGTTCATCTACATGTGAGATATGAGAGGGTGGTTCGTCTCCTCCATTTGCTCGCTCTTCATGCTAATTAGAAAGACTCTTCTGGAAATGGGTCTGAGGTCTTCAAACTAGGGGAAAGTTCACAGTACTAACCAGAAGTGAATTGTTTTGCATGTCAGGGGTAGCTCTTGATTCGTGGTTTCTTCTGGTAGTTGGTTGTTTGACAGATGGTTCATCTCTGTCATCCCAATTAGGCCACGTGGTCTTTCACAGCAACACTGCTAATTGCTCTTACAACGTGTCTGCCTCCATGGCTATAAAGCTTTGGGAAAGATAAAACAAGGTGTAATTTATTTTTTTCCTCACAAAGTAACAAAAACCAGACGTTTAAGGCATAGCAAGGTCTTTTGTTCTGTTAAGTATGGGGGGTGCACTTCAAGGCTGTCACACATGTGGAGGAAAAAAAATAAATAAATTTTCTCCTATTCAAGTTTTAACAGAAGAAACAGAGGTTCACACCAGATGAAAGCTTCCATTCCTTACAAGTTTTTGTTCTAGCTGTCCCTGGCATACAAATGGAATTACGGCAAAAGAAGTGTAATAAGTTTAACATCAAACTCAAAAAGAAGACAACAACAATAACAACAAAGAAAGAAACAACAAACAAACAGAAAAAAATTACAATCTCTTAACTGAACTTGGACTTCAATGAATGACTCCAGAAAAAAAAAAAAAAAAAAAAATCAGAAAATAAAACTACTATTTTATATTAAAACCTTCTGGATTAATCATAGGCAATCTTCAAAGGTAACAGAGTTTTGGTAAGGTTTCCTCTGGATTATCCTAAGCTTCTCTCATTTACCTGAACTTTTGAAGGTTCAGTGGCTCACAGTCCCTTGACTGTTCCTATTTGGCACACTTTGCTGTAGAAGGCACAATTTATGGGTCTGTAGAACTGTGTCAGTCCTCCTTGTCGACTGGCAATCAGGAGGATTGTCTTATTGTTTGCTTTAGTTTGGCAGCTCTAACATGAATCTCAGTTCTCAGCATATTCTAATTTCCCTTTATGAGGAAGAAACAAAAACCAAACAAACCAACAAAAAAACCAAGCTCAATGTCCTGCAAGGGGAACTAAGTAGCTTCAGTCCTATCTTTGCTACGTGCTATATATATATTTAGTGTAAAGATTATGCCAGTCACAACAAAAGTTTTTCAAATAAGTGAATAAAAATTTAAAATCATCTGTCCTGTGCAAATCCATGAAGTGTCCAGATGTTTGCTTACCACAGTTGGAGCATTAACACTGAAGAATAGTCAGCGACTAAAAGTCTGTTGAAATATGACAACATTCATGAGAGGAATGTCTTGTCAGAAGATACACGAAGTAAAAATATGTTCCTCAGATCTGTGATGTAACAGAGAGGAGAAAGAGATCTCTGGACTAGAATCTCACTAGCACAGAAATATGGAAGTGTCTCTTTCATCTTCATGTTACCTGGGGCCTCTCCGTGCTGTTCTCTACTTCTTCCTCATCACAGTCAGAGGCATCTCCCAGATCACAACACTAATCCTGAGCTTCACACAATCTGAGCAACTGGTAAAGTCATAAGCTATATGAATATGTAAGATTCCAGAGTCAATCACTTAAATTGCTTCATGTTTTAGAAGTCTCAAAGGTCTTCCCATCTGTGGAAATAAGCTGGTGAAATTTAAACTAGATGAAATAGAAAATATCTGCTCAAGTTCAATCACAGCTTATTCTGCCTGGTTATTTTCTCTGCAACTCCATGAGTTTAAGCTATGACTCAGTCTAACTTGGCTGTACAAGTGAGTAAGGATAATACTGACTACTTGATAGAAAATTCACTGAGCAGCTCTAATGTTACAGTACAAAATACAGTACAATCACAGTAGTCAATGAACTTCATTAAATAAATTTTAAGATGAAGTGGCTGTATTTCTTTTTTTTAATTAAAAATGGCACTGGCCATATTCCAAGTAAGCCAAAAAATGCTGGTTTGAAAATTGTTCTGATAAGAACTAGACATACATGTCTTACATTCTGTAAACACTTAAAACAGAGAACTCAAATATTTAGAGAGGGACTAGTCTGGCAAGGTTATGTTACAGTATAGATTCAGACAGTTCTGAAACTTGACATTTTGCACTTTTGTCCAGATGATCCTTCTGCTAATCATCAAAAGTATTATGAATTTGAATATAAATAGCTTAGGAGATGAAATTACATTATGGTTTTGGATTCTTTCAAGGTAAATTAAGCTCTACCTTAATGCCAGCTACTATATTTAATCACAGAAAAAAGATATTCAAGTTCCACTCAAAAGGAACTAAGCATTTAGGACTAGCCTAATCCTTGCCAATGTTTCAAGTCCTAATATATGCTATTTCAAACACTAATGCTGTTAGTCACACTGATATCCTTCCATAAAGGAACTGAAATGTGAGCAGCTATCTGCTGGGCAGGAGGCAGAAGTAGAGGGACAGAAGGGACATAACGAAGGAGAGGGAGTTCATCTATATTTGATGAGGTTTCTCTTTTTATCTCCTCCATTCCCTGTATTTTTTCCTCTCCTTTTCTTTACCTACACAGCAAATTTGACAGACGACAACAGTAGAATGGGAACCTATCTTCAGGACAGCTGACAGTTAACATTTTAGATTAGTACTGTCACTAATTACTTTTCTGAAGATCATGTCTACTACATCTTCACAATAAAAGAGGAAAAATTCCTTTCATACCAAAGCTAAAGAATCAGATATTCTCTGGCAAGCAAAAATTGTCTAAAATAAACATTTAACAAAAAGGCTTATGATCCTCTTCTACATTCACAAAACTGAAAGTTTAGATTAAAGGACAGCAAAATCCCAGATGATAACCACAAGACCTTCTTGTGGAGCCAGCAAGGCTATTATTAGACACTAATATCACATTAGGTGAATGGACACATAAGAATTAAATAAATGGATCTCATTTTTTTATTGGTAAGAGCTATTTAAGAATCATTAGTGGGTTTTCTTATATATATTATACACATTAAAAAATGTAATAGAAAAAGAGTTCATTCTTTGCTCTTTACTTAAGGAAAACAAAGTAAGAGAAGCTTTGCAATTCATTGTCATGTAATTAATTATTTTATAGAAATGCAATTAGCTGCCTATTGATCCAGTAACATTATTTAACCTCCATCAATAAACACAGACACTACTAAAAATTTGAGATTCTGATGGAATATGTATTTTCTGTCAAAAGTTAAAACCTCTGAGCAGCAACTGGCAAACCAATAATCTTTTTTACCAGCACTGAAAATAAATTCAGCCAGTAACTGGCCAACCATGAAATTGTGCACTTAAGTGGACTTCACACTGACAACAGAAATGCCAGATGAAATGTATATAGGCCTGCTAGTATCACATCTGCTGAGTCTTATTCTTCAGAATCTTCTTACCCAAAATCCATTTGTATGAAAGAAACAGTCTAACCATTTGCTGTATCAATGTCAGTTTGCAGTGTCATATTGATTAAATTCTTGTTCCCTGAAGTTTAAACAGCTGAAATTATTCCTTTCATTCCAAACTTTTAAAAGGAATGTGACAGCTAACATTATGTGTGAATGTTAGAAACAAAATAACTACCTCAGGAACTACTGTACCATGTTAGTATTTCGAGGATTTGTACAAAACCAGCATATGCTATAGAACAACATGATATTCAAGGCTGGACCATGACAAAAAATTTGTTTCATAAAAACAGAAAAGTATTCCTATGTATTGTATATTAATACATTTACATAATTAGCAAATATTATTAGAAGATAGGGAAGTACTTTGGTTTTAGAAAAAGGTTTGATTATTTTTCCTAGAAGAAAAATGGTGATCAATAGCACTGGATGTATTTTGTAAGTTTGTAATATCCATTTTAGCATTTGCTTGGAAATCAGAAAGCCATCATATGACTTCTGGATAAAAAGCTGAACTTGTATCTACGTCATTAATCTGAAATAACACCAAGAAGGTTCTCAATGCTCTGAAAACTACTGTGTCTTCAATTCCTTTATAATACTGTATTTACACAAGATATGGAATATTACATCCTAAATTGCATATGAGACTACAGGAAACAAATACATATCAAACAAGGTCTTTTCCCTTCATTGCTTCCACCCCAACATTTAATGCTTGTAAAAACAGCTAGTTTCACTTACATATATTATTATTTTCCTCAAGAAAAATATTTTCTCACCTAAATTCAGTAGTCACAAATCTAACTACCCATACTGTATTCAGAACTTTGACATTATGCAAAATAAACACTGAAGACAGCAGAGCATAGATTGATATACTTACAAATCTGTAACTTGTAGCATCTTATCTGGGCAATTCCTGTGACAGTAGAGTCTCATGCAAATCAAAGAGTCTCTATTCACAAATAAGAATCCAGCATTTTCCTTGGCCAACTACCAGTAAATACATACATACATTTATGCACATGAACACACATAAATTATCAATTGTCAGAGAAAGGACACAAAAAAGAAAACGCTTTTCTGAAAAATTGACCCACTGAACCAGATCAAGTATAAATGACCACCAAGTTCCATTCATTTAAATTGATTTTATGCTGATTTATATCACCAGAGACTCAATCCATTTAAAAAAAAATGAAGTGTCCTTCTCAGTGGAAGTCTTCCCAGCAAGTCACCACCTATGTACATAAAGATCCGAGTTAAAATCTAAGCTCTAGACAAAAAAAGGAGGTAAAGGAACTAGGAAGTAACTCCTTATGTTTTCATCACACTCAAAAGCAGCTTGGATCATAGACCAGGATGAAATAATCCTCCCAGAAAAAGTCCATATCATTCCACATACTGGACAGGTAGAAAAGTAGGTAAAATTCCCTTGGCGCTCTTCCCAGTTCAGTAAAACAAAATTTTATTTAGTTTAGTTGTTGCTGTTTTGGTTTGGGTTTTTGTTGTTGTTGTTTGGGTTTGGTTTTTGTTTGGTTAGTTGGGGTTTTTTTTAATTTTGTTTGTTTGTTTGTTTGTTTGTTTGTTTTTTCAGTTTGATAAATAGAATTGATTATAATGAACTTCAGTTTTTTACTCTTGCATATGACTAGGTAAATCCAGCCTACTGGCTGAAATACCCTTACCCCTGTATATAGAGTCTGGACTTTTCCTGTAATACCTTGCTATTGACTACAGGTAGCTAACTCCTTCAGTCTGACAACTTCTTTCCCTGATCCAGCAGCTGTTAAATCTGGTTGATTTCCCTAGCAGATTTGGCTGTGCTGCCAGGTGAACTGAGTGTGGGGAGTAATGTAAAGCCTTCTCTCATGTAAAACCATATGAGCCAAGTCTCATATGGGTTGCACAGTAATCCATCCTGCCAATAGTTTGGATGCCTGTTGCAGCACTCTTGCCTCTTTACATAGCCAAAGGCAGAGGGAATCACTTTGAACTCACTCCAAGCATGCTACTAAGCAACAATCTCTGCTAGTCTCAAAAATGGCTTTCAGTATACAGATCTTCATAGTAAATTTCAATAAACCTATTAACCATATGTCAACACCAGCAGAAAAGTATACAAGCTGTGTTAAATTGCCTCCTAGCACATTCTTAGTACTGTAGAAAGGAGCTAGCTGGCACAGCAAGAGCTAGATGGCAGATAGAAAGTTGTTTCTAAGAAGGAATGTCATTACAGTTGCATTACCCTCTGCAGCTGATCATAATACTGATTTTCTTTTATGAGCTCATTCGAACATCTGTAACAGGAAAAACAATTTTCAATGACATTCTATACCAATCTAAGAGGAGAAAAATATTAATAACTTATCTCTATCAGTCCTGCCAGTTATACTGTTATTTTTAAGATTTTCCATTTACACATCCATATAAATGGGACACTGCAGCCAGTAAAGTGGTACTGATGTAAATGTGGCAGATGTCCAGGTAGTAAGTAGCCATTATCATTTCTATTATTACTCACTAATAGAATTTATAGTCTAAAAATGCAAATACTATCTTTAATTCATCTAATTCTTTCACCTTCCCAGAACCTTCAGTAGGGGATGTGTTTCTCATCTTTCTTGGCATGGTCTGATGCAGTCCATCTCTTGCTGTCAGAAAAACTCTTTGGCTTTATTAAGAGAATGAGCTGCCAGATTCCCAAGGTACTGATAATTCGCACCACAGTTTCCTGCTAGTTAACATGTGTTCACACCATCAAAATGTTACTAATGAAATTTGTGGGACTACTTAGGAAAAAAAAAAAATATATGCACAGCCCAAAGCATCCATAATTTCAATTAAAAATTAGAAATACTGAAGTTTGCAAAATGTATATTAAGACAGAGAGTTATATTTCCATAGCTTTGGAGAGTTTCTTCTTTCTATCATTCATAGGAAAAAAAAAAAAAAAAATCCCCAAGAACTCCCCATTAATTTAGCATGAGTTTACTAAGATATGCAGTTCAAATAATGATAAGTTAAACAATTAAAATATTACTTTTTTAAAAAACAGAACTGGAATACTAAGTATACAAATAATGAGTAGATATTATAATTTACATTAAATATACTTTTATGTTTGGTTTTTATAAATTTGAACAACACAGCTATAAATTCCTGGGAACAAGATACTCATGACAGTGCTATCACTATTTCACAAGAGAAATTGTGAAATTTCATTAAATATAGCATTAGTACAAGAAGACAATTACTTCAAAGTAGCTGCCTTTCTATAACATCACACCTTTATTTATTTTATAGTAAATTGTGCTTATTTTCAAACTCTTAAAACCATTACTGTCTAGACAGCACTAGCATTTTTAATTATTTGTGTCCCTTGAGAACTTCAGTGTCTAAAGGTTTCAATTTTTTTTTTTTTTTTTTAATGCAGTTGTACTTCAAAAATATTAGGTTCTATATAATGCTAAGTATTCTGAAAATTAAAAAAAAGTATTTTGTCTCCAACCTGATGCCTAAATTTAAAGGATATTTGTATCATTGTTTTAAAAAAGATGAACAGAGAAACAAGAACCACCTCACTTCACAGAAGTGTTGTGAAAACTAAATCGAACGTTGGGTCTCATGTTAGCAAGACAAAGGGGCAGGGGAGGAAACTATGCATGAAAGGGAATTAGTAACTGTTTTTATATCAGAACTGAATTGCCTTAAAATCACTTGTAGCCATTCCTTGAGCAATAAGGATACTCCACATTCACTAATTTAAAACTGACCAGCTTGCATACTGAATAAAGAGGACATTCCATTCCAAAAGTAGTATGTGATCATGCAGTTATAAAACTTAAAATTTTAGCATATAAAAGTTACAGTTATTACACTTCTATGTGTATCCCTTTTGAAACTGTATATAAACCTCCAATATTCTAGAAAATACATATTTCTGGGTATTTTTCAAACCACAACATCCTGCTGTATACCAAATATCATAGAGGTCAATGAGAAATTGTCATCATCACAAATCCCTAACATGACTGAATTGTCAAATCAACTTGCAAAGCTGAAGTGGAGAAACATGCTGATGCCTGGATACATAAGGAACAATGTATATGGAGTCCTGAACATGGTGGTTCAATAATCCAGATTTAAGGACTGACAAATACCTTTAGGACACTTTTAACTGTAACCAGTTAAAGCAGTAGCAAAGTTTAAACATTTGACGGAAAGTCTAAACTAGAGGAGAGTCAAGGTTTGAAGAAAAAGAACAAAGACAAAAAAAAATCAGCTTTACTTTACTTTTTCTAATACCAGAGTCACTTTCCACTGACATCTTGATCACTTCCAACAGACATGTAACGGACCCACAAGGCCACAGATATAATCTCTGTACATATATTTAGGTCTTGGATAGTACTATTACCCATTAGACGCTTTTATTTATTTTTATGTTTTCTGTCTTAGAAGGTCTCAGAAACCCCATTCAGATTCATAACTCTCCAAAAATTATCCATTTTTTTACTTTATGTGGAAGTCAGTTTTAACACTTCCTGCATTATATTCTTAACTCTTGCCACACCTTCGGAAATACAAATGTATTATTGGCATTTCATACAACATGTCCTGCACTTGATTATATGATTAGTAAATCAACAGTTCATTGCAGGGGAAAGAGAAGGGGAGACGACGATTCTTTTTCCTCTGATGTGATTAGGCAGTGATTAAATTTTAGTTTGAAATCTTCTGAATGTATCTGATTGCTACCGATTGATCTGGTGTCCTGTTTGCAGCTGCAGCAGGGACTTGTGCTTCAGAAAAAAAAAAGGCAAGGCACCTTCAAGATTCATCCAGAGTATGTCTTGATTTGCAGCTGGGGAGACTTTCAGACCCCTTTGTAGGCCAGTGTCTGAATCCCCGAGGCATATGATTTTATTTTCTTTACTGTCTTCCACCACAGAGCTAGGCGTTAACACTGTAGAATTAAAATGGAGGTTAATGTTCTGCTACTGATGTGTAAGCATAGAGGAAGCATGAAATGAAAGCAGAATAAGTTTACACGTCATACTGAGAAAGATTATACATCCTTAATCACCTTGAACAGCACTTCACTGAAAAAAAACCCATGAAATTCAAATTCGATGGAAAGTAGACCCATTATTTGCTCTGCAAGAGCACAAGAATGTTCTTTGTACAGTACCACAAACACCCTTTTGTATTACGATGGGCTAAAGAAAGTCTATTTTGGTTCTCTAAATATTGTTGGAAGAAGGCAGTTTTTCTAGAAACTCTAATGAAACTACATAGTATTTTGCTCTAATGCTTTTTCCAAACCACCGTGCAGAAAGAATCTGGGATGCCGTGTTCTGTAAAATCTGCAGAAAGAAATTCTATTAACTTTGTCAGATTGAACCTTGCTGTTGATATAACTAAGTTTCTACTCTATTCAGCCTGACTTTAATAGCAGGTCAATTTCATTAGCAGAAATAGGAAGGGCAATAATAAATAGCTGACATTATCTCCACTGGGACACACCAGTTAGATCACACCTTGCAATGGCAATCTTTCTGGATTCTACCTAAGGAACAAAAATAAAAACTTAGCATCTGGCGTCTACCCCAGCACATTATTTGGGCCTGTGTAATCCAGTCAAATTTCACCTCTTTCTTTCAAATTTAGAATGTCAGATGCAGTTAAAGAAGTTTTAGAGTGTTAAATTTACTGACATAAGTTACAAGCTGCATTAGTAAAGGGAAAAAATATGCCAAAACAAAGATGATGGATAGTGGAAGAATTGTGATACGGGAGATAAAAGTCTAAAAACGCAAAAGTAGAAATGTTGTATTTTGAGTTAATTGATATTATCATGCCTTCGATAGATTAAAAACAAACAAACAAACACAAACACAACAAACAGTAAAGTGAGGTTACTCTTGTGAAGTAGCCGAAGGGAATTTTTAAAAATATACCTAGTCAGATCCTGTCATTTAAGAAAGCAACTAGAGTGAACTGTTTGCACTAGGCAAAAATAATGGCACAAGAAGAAGCAGAGTCGAGATGGAAACATTCAGAACTTACATCCAGAAGGAATTCATGATGTTCATTTTTCTGCTCAGTATGCTTGAAACTTGCAGTTGCCTACAGATTTAGCTTCTCACAGCACTTGCATAAAGTGTGGACGTGTTTAGAGATTACAGGCTTCTGAACTATTTGTTTAGATCCTATGAAGCTGTGTGTATTTCTGTATCAAGAGCACTCTCACATTCTTAAAAAAAATTAGAATAATAATAATTTAAAAAAATTTATATATATATATGTATATATAAATTACCAGATGGAGACAGATTACATGCTGGATTTCTGTCAGTGAAGAAGACTACAGGTCTGGAAACTACAGACTGCAACATATTGGAAAGGGTCTTAAGTACATTTTGCCATCCAACAATACAATGATTGTTCCAATATGAGAGAGATATTCCCATCTTCACTCCTGATCTCTAGTTCTGAACCAAAGCAGTATATTTTTCTGTTGGCTTTTATACTCCTAGTCTTGATTCTTATAATTTTTTATTTTTTTTATTTTTTTTATTTTTTTTTTTTTTCCCTTCAGCACAAGTACCAGGGAACGGTTCAGCATGGAAGTCCTTTTATGAAATAGAATCTCAATGCAAACTCCTTAACAGAAGAGAGTCTAAACTCTGGCTGTAAGAAGTTACACCATATAATAAACTATCCTCTTCCCAGGTATAAGCACTCATCTGTGATGTGGCAACACAAAAGAATAAATCTGTCTGTAGAGAAAAAAATCTTGCATAATGCCATAATTACACAGCAATACCAAACAAATCTAATCAAGATCAGGGAAGTAAAGCTCAGTGGGAGAAAAACCAGGTGTGGAATGTGATGGGAAATAAGAAAGACTCCTATAAAGACATTGGTAACAAAGCAACACCAAGGAAAACCTGTTTGCTGTTAATCAAGGGAATAATGAAGGAACACAAACAGACTTTAGTACTGAATTTTCTCTTGTCTTTACAGGTAAGGTCTGCTCTCGGTACTCTTGTTACTGTACTTACTTGATCAGTCTCAAAATATCAAGTCCATAGGACTGCATGGGACTCAAGGGCACTAAGAAACAGCGTTGCCTTGAGGTTTCTATCATCTTTGAAAGATTGTATCTTTCTGGCACTCCCACTATTGCTGCTACAAAAGGCAGTTTGTTTCCAGAGGGAGAAGGAAAAGGAAAGAGCACTAAAAGTAAAAGTCAAGTCCAAACACATCCTGTGTGAGGCCAGATCGAGTATTTAGTACCTCTCAAATGTGTTTCCCACTGCTTACTGGTAGCACACCACTACTAATCTTGATGATTGCTAGAAAGTATTGTCGTAATACAAAATGAAAGCACTGCACAAATCAGTGTTTACCAGCAACAAAGGATAGCCTTTGTTCTGTAGAACAACCCTAATATAATCAGAAAGCATTTCCTCAACACTCCCCTGCTGATAAGGCACTAAGAGACTAGCAGCACAGAAAGCTGTGAAACAAGAAAACAAGGTATGCATGTGAATTATGTTATCAGAAAGCTGAAGATTTCCTAACAAGTGGAATAAATCCCACAAAGAAACAAGAATATCTATTCCTTACAACCTAAATAGCAAATTTTCAGAAATTTTAGAAGTATTAGGAGCCGAGCAAATAGGCAGACTCCCAATCACGTACACATTCAAAATTCCTCCTCCCACATCTGAAGTTCTGTCAAAAACTGGGACATCTACAGGACTGACTTGCTTACTGAAACTAGAGTTCACTTATTTTCAGATGAGAAATGTAATATACATAATTTATTTAATACACAAAGTACTGCATTAGAGGTGGAACTGTGCTGCACATTAATGTACTTCAGAACTGCATCAATGCGGGGTGTGGGTACAACGCTCTTAAGTGAGATGAGGTGATGAGCAGAAAAATAAAATGCCAAAAATAGAAAGTGTCAATACTGTTAAATTATAAACAAACAGAAAGGGCTCAGAAATAATATGCAAATAAAGGCCTGTTGTTTTAATGCAGACACGGGGGGGGAAAAAAAGCTTTTCACAGGAAAAAAGGAACTTGACACTCATCCATATATTATGCATATCACAGCACAGTGTTAAAGATCACATTAATGTGATATATACATATTTAATTATTATAAAGATCAGTGTGGCAGTTACACACACCCTGATAAGGTCCAATGTTTTCAAGGCAGCAGCTGCTGGCTCTTTCACACCTTTTGTGCCCTGCAGTGTCTGTCATCATGTACGCACTTTGGTCAGATGCTGACTGTCATGGCCCCCTAACCCAGGGCATGGTGACTCCAGTCATGCATACCCCTCAGTATTGAGAGCAGGAGGGGCAGGAACCATAGTCAAAAGGCAGGATCCTCAGCCAGCATGGTGCCCAGGCCCATAGAAGCTTCTGGACCATGCCCATAAATAGCCACAGCCCAGATCTGACCAGGCTATAAATGGGGCTCCCTCCAAAGACCCCTTTTGAGTGGTCTTCTCAGAACAATGAGACTGTGATCGGAGCTCTTGCCCTAAGTAGGAATGCCATTTAAGAAGACTTCCTGGGATTGAGAGACCTCACCTCCTCCTTGGTGATTGATTACCTCCCCTGGATCTACCCTTGAGTGAGACCTTGCCCCTCCATGGGCAAGAGATTATTTCTTCTGAGTACTCTTGAGTGAAAGAGGCTTCTTTTGAGTGAGTGCATGTATGCTGTGGATCATCATTCTTGTGTGGTTGTGTAGTAATAATATTCTCAATTGGTATATCAAACCTGCAATTTGTTAAATGTTTTCAGAGTGCTGACTTATTTTGGATTACCCCACTGCTTCTCATCAGTTTCTGTCATTTGGTTTGGGTCTGTCTTTTTGATTTGGATTTGGGTTCCAGTTCCAAATTAAAGTTGGTTTATGATTATTACTTGCTTGAAGTCGTTTTGGGGTGCCTCCATGACAATCAGATTCTGCGTTGTCACTATACATAAAGTGACATTGTTATACATTGGCCAGTTATTTCTGCGTATTTTGAAACACTTCTCAAAAGCTGATAAATCTTTGATTGCTATGTGACCTGACTGTGTGAAATGGTGAATATCATGTAAAATAGTTGTATTTGAAAGGAAAACTTTTAAGACCTAAAATACAAAACCAATAATCTTACATTGACCTAAGGGGATTTTAAGAGTCATCTGTGTTTGACATTGAGACGTACTTCACACAGTGTCATTTCCTATATTTTGAAAAAACCTGTTTTGCATGTCTGAGAACTAGTGTAAAAGAAAAAGAAAAAAAAAAAAAAGTTTGCATATTTTCACACACCAAATACATATTTTCATATTCCAGACTGTTCATACAAGTATTTCTGATAGAATACATTAGGCATAGTCATGTATTAACTGGTACTGCAGTATTTAGGACCTGAATTCCATTTGGTTCAGTTCAGACAGCTACAGAAGTATCCTTTAACTATTATGCTAAAAAATATATTTTATGTACCAGAATCCATTCACCTATTTTATTCAATTGTTTTCTGTCTTGCGTTAGTCTGTGTCAACTTATGTCAGCAACTTCACTCTTCTGACAATTCCACTTGATAAATTAGGAATCAGACACAACTTCGGTTGCCTAAGTATAATTGTGAACAACTTGAACAAAGTTCCAAAAATTAATAATTACACAAAACAGGTAATTCATAAGAAGATACAAAGATGCTTTTTTCTTAATAACTCTAGTAGAAGACAGCAGTGAATGTTGCTTACCTAAATTCCATCAAGGCTTTCAAAGCAGTGTTCCACAGCAGCCTCATAGCCATGTCATAAAAACACAGACTGGGTGGATGGGCTGCATAGTAGAGGGAAGGTTTGCTGGACCGACATCCAGTGATTCACTCAAACCAGTAATCAGGTTTTCCTCAAGAACAATACTGAGGTATATATTGTTTATTTCCTGCATCAGTGATTTGGCCAACAGGATGATATAAGCCGTCACCAGGTTTGTAAATGGTGTGAAACTAGGGGAGCAATCAGTGGACTGAAGGGAAGAGTGAATCTTCAGAAGAAAAATCTTACAAACTTCCAGATACAAATACAATACCTGCATGTTGGAGAGAGTAACTCTTTGCAACACTTCAGATGACAAAAAAAAAAGTCTTGAGGGTCATGGTAAAGGAGCTGAGAAGGGTGCCTTTCCAGTGATGAAAGGTACCTGCACTCTGGGCTTCATTTCCTAGATCATAGCTATCAGGTCACAGTAAGCAGTACTTTTAATGTATATAGCCTTTTGGGAATGAATACCCCTTTCTACTCTTTCAAGAGATTTTCCAGCTAAAAGCAGAGAGTTCAGAAGACATTACAAGGTGACTGGGGGTGGGAGTATCTGACATAAGAACAGGCTAAGACAAATTGATTTGTTTAGCTTCAGACAAAGAAGCTAAAGGGGAAAACCAGCTGCAGAATTCTCCTACCTAGGAGTATGGGGCTAGGAGTGTAGAAGAGGATTACAGAGAAGACAGAGGCTAGTTCTTCCAAAGGGGAAAACAGCAGGAGGAAAACAAACAAACAAACAAATAAACCACATCCACAGAAGGAATGGTCAAACACTTGGTCAGGTGTCCAGAGATATTGTGGAATTCCCATTCTGTGTGATACTCAAAATCCTGACTGGACAGTGCCATTATTTAAATTGGATCCACACTGACAGTTGGTCTTGCTTAGAGGAGAAGGAGCCTGGGCCATCAAAGTTCCCTTCAAACCTAATTTATTCTTGGATCCTATGATTATATTCTAGCTTGCACAGTTTACCTGTGCCTTGTTAAAAGTACCACTGTCAGATCACAAAATTATTCTTAAAACTTACCTGTTAGTTCTACTTTTATTCCACCCTCAGTCTGTATAGATCAAGGGTTTTTGACTAGTTCCTGACTTGAGTTCTACTCCATTACACATTTATTTTGAAAAGAAATAAGTTTTTTAAAAACTAAACTTTATTCATTGTTTTGAAAAACAGGATGAGCAAACTGAAATAAAATCACAAGCTAAATGTTACAGAGAACATTAAAAAATCATACGAATTGTGATCGTGTGCAAGGCAAATATGAAAACCTTTAGACCAGCTGTTAACTAACATTTGAAAGCCAAATGAAGTGGGTTTGGAAAATAATGCACCAGATGGACGAAATATGTATACCCAGGGAATAACTGTTTATCTGCTATTCTAGCTTACTTTCAGACATGCACAACCACGGAAGAAACTGCTTTGCTTTATGTAGCATCTTGAAGTACTGTACTACTATTTGTGTCCTGGTCATTTTTTTTCCTTCATTGTAGGAAAGAGAAAAGTAGTAATAGAAAAAAGCATTAGAGACATCCTTATTTAGAATATGAAGTGTCTGATTATGAACCATTACTAAATGTATAACATAATAATAAATTTATATAGGGGTCTTAATAAACAAAACTAGCAGTTAAAACACACATAGCTTTAGTTTAGCATTAATAATTTTCTACATTTAGAATACTTTGGATGTGCAGAACTATACAGAAATTTATTTAATTGGCAAGTATTTAGGATATGTCAGGCAGCTTTGCCAGTACATGCTTAAATACAAAATGCATATGCTGCAAATGGTGCTGTCAAACAACATATTTAACTGGAACCTGATAGAGTAAGTTGTAGCAATATGAAATGTGCTAATAGACTGATAGGAAATAAAGATGTTTCAAATTAGTTTGTTAACACCACAACAGGAGCATATTTGGTTTTAGTTTTCTCAGAATGCCTAGGAAATCGATAAATATGTACTACCATACATACATAAATGACTTTTCTACATATAACTGGTTCTCTGTTGCTGTGAATCCATCTAGCTTGTGAAGTGATTTACACCACCCTAGGATACTGGTTGATTTTTGTGTGCTCTGAGTGCTTTTCACTGAAATTCTTCAGCATTAAGTTTAGCAAATGCTGGTGTATACTAATAAATGTTACTCACGTACATATATTGTTTAATCCTAAGTAAATCTCAAGACCAAATCAAATTATTCTTTATTTGGATTCTCTCGCTATGAGGCAAAAAATGCTTTCAGAGATATAAACTACATGATAAAAACTGGAGAAAACAGAATATGATGCAGACATCAAATACTAATGTACTGTCTCTCAGCATTTTGCTAAACCAAAAATTAATTCCTTTGTTGACAGTATAGGTTTTAATGTTACACTGAGGTGAAATTAGTACCCAATGTAGAGAGATCAAAAGATGTTTTTTTCTTATTTTCTTCTTGTGACTTTAACGACTTTGCATAATCATTGCAGTAAGCTGTGAAGGAGGCAGAAAATGAATAAAACCTGCCGACTGTACAGAGGATAAAGTCATTGCTGTAAATTTTCAGCTGTGCTGCACTATGCTGTTTACCGCACAAGACAGAAACAGATGACGTTCAGTTCAGATGCAGGCAGAAAATAAAGGGCTTCCAAGTCCAAATGTCTTAACACTGAGGAAAACATAGAAGTTGAATTTTAGAGTGTTAATATTTTTTTTCTAAAAGGATTTTTATTTTAATTTCTCACCCCCTAAGGCACTTCCCTTTCCTTGTCTCTTTAAAGCAACCAGATGGTTGAAACTTGGGGAACAAGAACTGTTTGCACACTTCAATTCTCAGTCTACCATTTTTGGTAGAAAACTCAGCATTGTTACTTAAGAATAAAAGAGTCATTTTCTCATACAAAAATACTATCGCTGAAATAAAGACAACTAAGAATCAGACAGTTAAACTAATTTCTCATCTTCCCAAAGAGTAGAATGTAAATCCTTACTTAAGGAATAATGAAGGAAGGCTTCCTTGAGTGAGCTACATGTAACACGATTCAACAAAAGCAAATACAGCAATAACATGAAGCTGTAAGAAGCAAAGTTCTCTGAACTACTTTAAAATCCACAGTAAGTCTGTCAGTAGTGCCAAAGTCACATACAACTAGCACAAGAAACAGATCAGTGAAAGACCCTCTCTGTAGCCATAGCTGCAGCCCATAGGGAGCAAAAATTGATTTACATCATCTTTAAAAATGTACAGGCAGGCAGAAGCTCTAACTGAGACTTGTTTCATTCCTAGATTCAGGACTATCTGTGATTTGGAAACAAGTTAGCCTGTTAAGAATTGTCAGAGCTGTATTTGTACCTTACTTCAACCAATCAGTAAAGTCCAACTTCACTGTTTCATTATCAGGCAGGAAGATGGACTTTAGAGGAGCCTAGGCTTTGTCTTGGTCTGAAAATTTTGATGAAAAATATATATCAACTATACAAGTTAGCCTTGGCACCCTGTTTTCTCAGCCTTTCACCCTCACAAAGAGTCTTTAATTCAGAAGGTTCTTCTCCATAGAGTCATACAGTTGAGATTTGCATGTTTAGCAGATGAATTAGGGAACAAAAATTCTGATATTGACATTACCTAAATATCTTCTATCAGAGACAGGAAGATGGGATGAGCTGGTACATTACCACAGTTCTACCTGTATTGACACCTGTTACAGTGACAACAAAGAGCACATGCTACTGCCCTTCATAGGCTCTGAGCATGTTCACACAAGTGCCCCATATCAGGGAAAGAGATGAAAGTGGTCTCAGGAACAATAAAAAATGAAGTTATAACACTCACAGAAACAGCATCAAATGCTTGGTCAATTTGCAGAACCCTGCTTCTTTGGTACTGTCCTGCGTGCCTTTCAGATACACAAGGTAATTTTGTGAGGAAGTTTTGCAGGCTGGGAAGAGAAGTGCATATACAGTCTCCTATTACTTGTCATTTTTTTATAATTTGGTCTGGATTCTTCTTCTCACATCTGCAATAGAAAGAAAAACAAAACAAAACCAAAAAAACAGATGCAGAGTTCTTCATCTGTCAAATGAAATCACACAGCTTGCTCAAAGTTAAAGATAACATCAATAAAGCATTCTTCTGCTATAAAATGGTGCCAGCTCCAGATCATAAAGTGAGTTTGAAGAAAAAAAAAAAAAAAGTAGTAGGCTGGACCATTTTCATTCCTCAAGGGAGAGAAAACATAATGAAAAGAGCACGAGTCAAGACAAGGACAGGGAAGGACAGGAAGATCATGCACCAGTTACCATCAGTGGCAAACTAGACTCAGCTCAGGGAAATTAATCTAATTTATTGCCAAAGTCAGAGTAGGGTAATGAGAAACAAAAGCAAACCTTTCCCCCACCGCTCCCTTCTTCCCGGACTTAACTTTACTCCCAAATTCTCTAACTGGCCCCCCCACTAAATGACACAAGGAGGTGAGGAATGGGGGTTGTGGTCAGTTCACCACACGTTGTTTCCGTGCTCCTTCCTCCTCAGGAGAAGGACTCCTCACACTCTTACCCTGCTCCAGCATGGAGTCTCTCCCACAGAAGACATCCTCTAAGAACTTCTCCAATGTGACTTCTTCCCACAGGCTGCATCTTTTTATCAACTGCTCCAGTGTGAGTTCCTCACAGGGTCACAAGTCCTGCCAGCAAACCTGCTTCAGGATGGGCTCCTGTCTCCATGGTCCTGCCAGGAGCCTGCTCCAATGTGGGCTTCTCACAGGGTCACAGCCTCCTTCGGGCATCGATCTGCTTTGGTATGGGGTCATCCATGGCCTGGAGATGGGTATCAGTTCCACCATTAACCTCCATGGGCTGCAGGAGGACAGCTGGCCTCATCATGGTCTACACTATGGGCTGCAGAGGAATCTTTGCTATGGCACCTGAAGCATGTCCTTCCTCTCCTTCTTCTCTGACCTTGGTGTCTGCAGGATTGTTTCTCTCACATACTCTCACTGCTCTCTCTGTTGTTGCTCTTCCACAGTTTTTTCCACTTCTTAAATAAATTATGTCAGATGCACTACCACTGTTGCTGATGGGCTTGGCCTTGGCCAGCAGCAGGTCTGTCCTGAAGCTTTCTGGCATTGGCTCTATTTGACATAGGAAAAGCTTCTAGCAGCTTCTCATAGAAACCACCTCTGTAGTTCTACCACTACCATAACCTTGTCACACAAACACAATACACATTTTATCTCAAATGTGGACCAAAGTTGAAATATTGACAGAAAATCAGCTGTTGACCTATCGTTAATGTTAACATTCAGCATACGCAAGCATACCATTCCTAGCCACCTAACTTCTGATTACCTTAACTAAATATGTGATGTGAGAAAAACTACTAGGAAGGAACTGCCTGACTACAAAGCAGGCAATAAATATAATGCCTATAACATGCCATAGTCATATCCAATTCTATTGAGACTTTTTTTTTTTTGCCAGAAAAGAGTTTGCTTGTCCTCATGCAGAGACATCTGTATGAAAGGAGCTCCCAAACTTCTCATAAGAATAGATTTAGAGATCAGATTAAAAAAGGTATCTGTTCCAGCGTGTTCATTAACCTCTTAATGTTTTTCCCCACTTAAAGTATCTATTTTTTCCCCTTATATTTATTTTTTCATTCAGCAGTCATATAATCAATTGCACACATTTCACACCATTTCCACAGTAATTTGTTACATCATTTTTTATCACACCTTTTATTCACTGTACCAAGTGATCAGATTAAGAGATTCTTCTCTACTAGTTTGACAAATGCCTAGTTTTTTTATGGAGCCAATTCCTTCCACTGTTGTTGTTCCCAGCTAATATCTGAGGGTCAACAAAATTACTTGGTACTTCAGTTCAGAAATGCCACATTTTTATGTGCTGGAAAAGCTTCTAAGCTTTCCAAAAGCCCTGGGTTCCTTCATTCTAGAGAATAATACAACTTCAGAAAGCACAGACTGCAAAACTGCAGAACACTAACAGCAGCTTTTTACTAGGCCTTACATTTTCTCAAAATTTCTCTAAAGGTATTTGTTAAAAAAAAATAAAATAAAATACCCCAAATTACAATAACATCCTCAAAGAACATAACTTCCAATAAAATAGCTTTTTTCTTGAACAATAATGCTCCATTACCAGTTTTCAGTGTCTATTAACATATAAAAGTATTAAAAAAACCTCAAGTAATTGAAAATCTGAAAATTTGTACTTGGCTATTTCAAGTAGCGTGGCACTTTTTTTCAGTGTTATAGATTAATTTTCTCCCTTCCTTAACAGCTTTGCTATGCAGAGAAGTATTTTTTCAATGTGAGGAGGAACATTTGGTCTAAATATGTATTCACACATGTATACATACACACATACATCTATTTTTATACATAGATAATTTTGTATTGAAACAATCACATTGTTCGGACAATCCAGCATAAGGGTGAGTTGCAGTTATTCACAGTATATGTTTTATAGATACAGAAACAGTTTCTTGTGCCTTTATTTTCATTCTATGCCTCTATACAAATAACATATTTTAAACAATCAAATAAATGAAAGATTAATTGCACTATTAAAAATATACAATTTCAGAGTTTTTTGAAATAACACTTCTGAAGAAGGATTCACATCCCTGCAGGCAACAGCTGGCAATAGAAAGGAACACCTGGTTGTTGTCAGCAGCTGGTGACAACAACCACTGATGAGAGAGAGACCACAATTTTTTATAAAGAAGAAAAACACCATCACTGCTTTTGAACGCTGGCAAGGGGGCTAAAAGTGTTTGATTGCCTATTAGAAACTCAGAGCATGACTATCACTGGTAACAGAGCAAAAACTGTCAAAACCAAAGAAAACCCAAAGCAAACAAACAAACAAAATGACCACCACGACCAAAAACAACAACAAACCAGACAAAAAGCAAAGGAATGCATTTGAGTCCAAAACTTATACTAGTTTTGCTCTAAAGAAAGAATAGTTCATAGAAACACAGCATGTCGTGAATTGGAGGGGGCGCACGAGGATCAAGTTCAACTCCTCTCCTTGCATAGGACAACCCCACAGTTCACACCATGTGTCTGAGGGCATTGTCCAATTGCTTTTTGAATATTGTCAGGCTTTGCACTGTGACTACATCTCTGGGGAGCCTGTTCCAGTGCTCCATCACCCAAAGATGAAGAACCTTTTCCTAATGTCCAACCTAAACCTGCTCTGGCACATCTTCCTGCCATTCCTTCAGGTTCTATCATTGGTCACCAGGGAGAAGAGATCAATGCCTGCCCCTCTTTCTCCCCTTATGAGGAAGCTGTAGCCACAATGAGGTCTTTCTTCAGTCTTCTCTTCTCCAGACTGAACAAACCAAGTGACTTTATCTGTTCCTCATACAGCTTCCCCTCCAAACCCTCCACCAACTTCGTGAACTTCATGGCTCTCCTCTGGACACCCTCCAGTAGCCTGAGATCCTTTATATCCTGTGGTGCCCAAAAGTGCACACAGTACTCCAGGTGAGGCTGCACCAGTGCAGAGCAGAGCGGGACAATCACCTCCCTGGCCTGGCTGGCAACACTGTGTTTGATGCATCCCAGGACATGGTTGGTCCTGTTGGCTGCCAGGGACACTGTTGGCTTATGTTCAACTTGCCGTTGACCAGAACCCCCAAGATCCCTCTCCACAGAGCTGCTCTCCAGCATCTCATCCCCTGGTCTGTATGTACAGCCAGGGTTGCCATAACACAGGTGCAAAATCTGGCACTTGTCCTTTTTGAACTTCATACGGCTGGCGACTGGCCAGCTCTCCAATTTGTCTAGATCTCTCTGAAGCTGTGTTAACACAGCAATATGGCAGATAGACCTTAGTAGTAAACAAATACCTAGTTATGTGGTAGACAGGTTTGAGCTTTCCATACCTCACATTATTACACAAGTAAACACATACTTTGAAGTGTTTTCATGCATCTTCTGAAGTATCATTAAATCTGCAGAATAACCTTCAGATTTGGGGACCCTTTGCACAAGTATAACTGTCAAGGTAAAGAACTCAGTTAAAGTGCACAATCACAGAGGCAAAATCTCTATGTGCAGGTAATTTTCTTTGTAATACTAAGTCCATATCTTTTCTTAAGTGTAAATATTTTACTATTATTAAAAACTTCCTAGATTAAAAAAATACCAGATCACTTCAGAAGAGGCCCAAGTATTATTCACTAAGCTGGAAAACTACTGAAAGGAACATTTTTGCAACACATTTCTTTAATCAGAAACCATTTCATCATCATTTCTATAATCTGAAAGCTCCAGTCTCAGTTTGTTGCTGGGTCTGCACCTTGTTATACCAAGGGGAGAGATGTTCTGAGGCAATATAAAAACTGACTTACATCTTTCCAGAGGTGAATGTGATAAGAACACTGCTCTGTACAACAGAATCTGCAAGTATTACAGAAATCAGGAACAAATTTTAAAAAATAAATAAATTTTTGAAAAAGGAAAAAAAAAGTTAAAAACCATTGCAACTACACTTAAATACAGACCTGTCATCCTCAAAAGCTGTCATGTTAGAAATCACATCCTAGGCAATTTTCCATAGATTGAGAATTTTACTTCTCTGTTCTGGAAAAATCTTTGTCTCCCCCAGAAATATTCAGTGTACTTGAAAACCTTAGTACAAGGACTTTGGGGGTTGCAGGAGTATCACACATTTCCAAACAAAACCCAACTGCTGTAACAAAAATAAAAAGAAACAAGATGTAAATGGAAAGAAAGAGTAAACATCCTAAGATTAACTTTCCGTATTTTCCTTCTCCAAAAAGATTATAAATTAATTTTGCAAAAAGCTCTGACATTTTTATTCATTACAAGAGGAAAATAATATGTTTGAGAAACCACCTATTGATCCTTTTTTGATCCTTTTTTTTTTTTTTTTTTTTTTTTGTTCTTCTCCCCTGTTCCCTACAGACTCAGTTTATACAGGTAATGCAGCATCCTAACCTTGATAGTTCAAAGTGTCTTGGAATTGATCATTTCATTAAATGCCTAGAAGCCTTGCCAAGTAATACATAAAACATTTAATACAATATTTGGCAGTTATGTATAAAGTAATTTTCCATAGTTTTACATGATTAAGTGTTTTTGTCATGCAGGTTATACCACCAAAAATAAACATTCAAGATGTTCTTGAACTAGATCCAATAGGACCCAAAATGAAAATAATCTTTAGGAATTCAGAGTCCTATGAAGGAAGCCAAACAAGAATGGAAGATGATTTAAACAAACTAGTAGAAATTGTGTTTATTAAAATGTTAGTTTCTCTATAGCAGTGTATGATGAACACTAATTTACAATCAACAGCTATAGAAACAAAACACAGAGTCAACCCATTTTCTAAGTGCTGCTTTGCTGGTTTACTGTGCTCGTTCTCATGTTACTGAGAGGCAATTAACATTCAAATCCCATTAACTCAAATTCAGAACACTACAAAGAGCATGAGAGCAAAAGCATATCTTTGCAATGTTTTCATCCCCTTTATAACACATTTTTAATGCACAGAAAGTAATTTAATTTATCATTAACATGGTAAAACACCCAACATGTTTGTATTGTGGCAAATCTGTCACCTTCTAAAAACTAACTTATCAACTAAACATCTTAAAAAACAAACAAAAAAATTACACCCTCTTTATATTGGATAAAATACACAAAAGAAATGAAGTTTAATCAAAATGCATAAAGAAGCAATCCATTACTAATGGCAAAATTTCATTTTCTCCTCTACCCTGGTTCAATTGTAAGTCACTTCTTTCAGAAATACTTCCAGATGTCTTTCAGAACAGAACATAATCATACACCTGGGCCTCTCTAACTCATCTGGGAATAAACCATCAGAACAAACACTGACAATAAAATCAGAACACTCAAAACTCATTTAGCTGTGTTGGAAAGTACAAGCTCATTGTGCGGAATACCTTTGATATTTGGAAATTTTTTTGCTCAAAATCAACCTAAAACCAGTTAAAATATTTTCTCCATATTATTCTACAGAAATTTCCACTGCAAAGTCTCAATATTACTATATTCTGCTGTGTCATGGTTTAAAGCCAGCTGACAACTAAGCACCGCACAGCTACTTGCTCATTCCCCCTAGGTGGAATGGGGGAGATAATCAGAAGACTAAAAGTGAGAAAACTTGTGGTTTGAGACAAAGACAGTTTAATAAGCAAAGCAAAAGCTGCACATACAAGCAAAGCAAAACAATGAATTAATTTACTGCTTTCCATCAGCAGGTAGGTGTTCAGCCATCTCCAGGAAAGCAGTTGTCTGGATATTTATATGTACATATATATGCACATACATCCATAAATATATCTCTATACATACCCATATAACTTCATAAACATAAGTTAACGTTGGCAACATGACACTTTCTGATGAAAAGCTCTTTCAGTGTTGTGGGGTTTTTTGTTTTGTTTTTGTTGTTTTTAAACAATCATTTTTTATAATTTTGTAATTCAAACATTCATCCATCCCTCGAGTGCCTCCCCACTGTCCGCTACATCAATATTCATCTCTACTCTAATGACAAGATTAGTTCCCTAAAGACCTATAGTAGTTAAGGTCTCTTTGTATCACCATTAAAACAGATAAGTGGTTTTGCCATTAAGAGTCTCAGCCTTCTGTGCTGTTACACAGAAGAACTTACGGTCCAGCTCCACTCTGACAGAGCCCTAGAGAAGGATTGGGGTGCTGGCAATCTTGCCAGCAATGCTTTGAAATAGAAAGTTAGGTGAACAGAGTCCTTCAACAGAAGTTAATTTAGTTATAACCTTAAATTAAAGCCTCACTGAAGCCCACTAAGTAGAAAGCTTAAATAAATTCAACCTGAAAGCTCAATAGAGACATATTCACATCTGTAGCTAGACAAATCAAAGCAGGGAGGTTTTTGGTAGAAAGCAGTACTAATTAAGTAAGAAAGAAGAGTTCCAGATATTTCTCTAACCTAGAAAACTATCAAAGCCAGTGATGGAGCAAATCAAAACACATTTTAAATTAACAAACATCAACCAATAAAAGCTGGTATCCTAAAGGCAATTCTTTATCATTTTTTCATTCTTTTCCTCTGTTTCTTCTTCTGCTTCTCCATTTCCAAGCATTTTACCATCTCACTCACACTGACTCCCTTTTCTTTCTCATTTCCTGTTTTCTACCTCCTCCTGCATCAGGCCTTTCTTATGTTAATTTACTCATGGATACTAGCTTTCTTGCTGTAACTATGCAGATATAGGGTATCCATGTAAGGGTTACAGTAAGCACAAATGTGACAAAAGGTAACAAGTCCTTCACACACTACTAATTAATGAAACAAAACAAAACAAAACAAACACAATTTTGACAACTGAGATACTCATCCTCACATTCAGATCTACAAATTCGAACTACAGAAACATGGCTGAAGTCATGAATGTTTTCCACTGTTGATGTCTCAACTCATTCTTGCACTTTATCTGTCACTGTTTTTGGCAAAGGTTCAGTTCCTTTTACTTCAGGACCTCCTATTTAGCTCCAGCTCTCTCAAAATTTATATGAATCAAATTTTGGAGTTAAGTTTTTTGAAATTATACTATAAAAATAATTGCAAGGACAAATACATTTCAGTGCTACATCAGAATATCACTGGGGTGTGTTTTCAAATGTGTCAACCATGACAAAACCATTATTCTATACATGGAGTGAAAGTATGACATTATACAGATGCTAAATGTATGGTTTGGGTTGTTTTTTTGTTGTTGTTGATGCTGCAGGTTTACAGAATAAGCAATGATCTTGGATTTTTGCAATATTTTACAAACTGCTTCTATGAATCTTACATACATCTTCAGTATAGATTAAAGAATTGTGGCAGGATGCAAACCCCCCTTTATATGGAATCTGTAGACACATCTCCCTCTCTCTCTGCTGCTTGAGATTAACAGCTTCTTTTGTTTGACCCCAGAGCCCGCTGGTAGGGGTCGTTAAGAGAGAGAAGAAGAGAGCACAGAAGTGCCAGGGAGCCTCTGGGGGTCCACGGCCAGTGTGGGGAATGTATGGAAGCTTCAGGGGCACCCCACAGCCAGTGCTGGTGCAGAGAAGCTTCTGGAATGCCTACAGTCAGATCTGATCAGGCTATAAAAATGGGATACTCATCGAGGCCCGTCCCTTGCGCGATCCTCTTGGAGTTATGAGCTGAGCTGCTGCTGCCAGGAGCCACTTTCCCCCCAACCCCCTGCCCCGGGACAGAGACTCTGCTTGCCTTGCCACCACGTGTGTGAGTAAAATTAACCCTCACAGGACTGTGAGTGTGTCTACTTTCCGTGCACATTTGCTGCCCCTTAATAATTTCCTCAACTGATATCCAAACCTCTATTCAAGTCACTCTGGAGTGCTAAAACCCTATTTCTCACCAGTTTAATAAAAGTAGTTTTGGACCCTGTTGTCCCTTAAACTAGCCCCGGGGTGCCTCTGTGACAGGAATCTACTGTCTAACATGAAACAGAGTTCATCAAAAAAGGCCTCCACCATAGGAGCAGAGAATAAAGGAGGTTTTGCTTTCATTAAAATACAAACTAGTTACAAAGTACATGAGACACAAAGAATATGACTTCTAGGCCCATAATCCCATTATGGGAGAGGTGCCCGAGGATTGGAGGAAAGCAAATGTCACTCCAGTCTTCAAAAAAGGCAAGAAGGAGGACCCGGGTAATTATAGACCGGTCAGCCTCACCTCTGTCCCTGGGAAAGTAATGGAACAGCTTATCCTTGGTGCCATCTCAAGGCATATCAAGGATAAGAGGGTTATTAGGGGCAGTCAGCATGGCTTTACGAAGAGTAAGTCATGCTTGACCAACCTCATAGACTCTTATGAGAATGTGGATGGATGATGGCAGAGCGGTGGATGTGGTCTACCTTGACTTCAGTAAAGCCTTTGACACAGTCTCCCACAGCATCCTCACAGCTAAGTTGAGGAGGTGTGGTCTAGACAATAGAGTAGTGAGGTGGGTTGCAAATTGGCTTAAGGAGAGAAGCCAGAGAGTGGTAGTCAATGGTGCGGAGTCTAGTTGGAGGCCAGTATCTAGTGGAGTGCCTCAGGGGTCAGTACTGGGGCCAATATTATTCAAAATATTCATTAACGATTTAGACGAGGGAATAGAGTGTACTATCAGCAAGTTTGCTGATGACACTAAGCTGGGAGGAGTGTGCTGCCATCCAGCGAGACCTGGACAAACTGGAGAGTTGGGCAGGGAATAACCTAATGAAATTTAACAAGGGAAAGTGTAGAGTCCTGCATCTGGGCAGGAACAACCCCAGGTTCCAGTATAGATTGGGAAATTACATATTAGAGAGCAGTGTAGGGGAAAGGGACCTGGGGATCCTGGTGGACAGCAGGATGACCATGAGCCAGCACTCTGCTCTTGTGGCCAGGAAAGACAACGGCATTTTGGGGTGTATTACAAGGAGCATGGTTAGTAGATCGAGAGAGGTCCTCCTTCCCCTCTACTCCACCCTGGTGAGACCCCATCTGGAATATTGTGTCCAGTTCTGGGCCCCTCAGTTCAAGAAGGACAGGGAACTGCTGGAGAGGGTCCAGCGTAGGGCAACAAGATGATTAAGGGAGTGGAGCACCTCCCTTATGAAGAAAGGCTGAGGGAGCTGTGTCTCTTTAGTTTGGAGGAGACTGAGGGGTCACCTTATTAATGTTTATAAATATATAAAGGGTGAGTGTCACGAGGATGGAGCCAGGCTCTTCTCGATGGCAAACAATGATAGAACAAGGGGTAATGAGATCAAGCTGAAACACAAGAAGTTCCACTTAAATCTGAGAAAAAACTTCTTCTCAGTGAGGGTGACAGAGCACTGGAACAGGCTGCCCAGGGAGGTTGTGGAGTCTCCTTCTCTGGAGACATTCAAAACCCACCTGGACATGTTCCTGTGTGACCTCACCTAGGCATTTCTGCTCCAGCAGGGGGATTGGACTAGATGATCTTTTGAGGTCCCTTCCAATCCCAAACATACTGTGATACTGTGATACTATAATCCCGAGCAGTAAAATAGGACTACATAAATTCATGTGATTATGCCAAGATATAAAGAACATCAGAGTGAAAAAAAAAAACAAAAAACAAAAAACAAAAAAACAAAAAACAACATTAGCAGCACCAAACAAATTATTACATAGATGTTTAGACAGATTTTCTGAGGAAGGTGGTAGAAAGTTACCACATCTGGCTATTAAGATGATATTTTAATTAAGAGTTATTTCAAGTCTATCTTGAACATAGAAATGAAAGATTGTTTCTCTTCAAAATATCAAATCCACTTCATCTACACCAGTCTTTTGGATTACATTACTAACATGCTAATTCTCATTAATTGAACATTTATCTACTTAACCCACCCTCCAAAAAGACATATCTTAATTTCTAAAGGCAACAACGTTTCAACATACTGCAGATGTATGCTGAAAAGGCCAGAAAATAGCAGAATCCAGAATCTACAGTGGAAAAATTATGTAATTCCACTACATAAGCACATAAAGATCACACTTAGTAGAAAGGGAAGCAATTCACAAGAGCAAGAGAGAACAATTCTCAAAATCCAAGCCAAACACGGTTTGTTAACTTGAATTAATTCATTTTCTGAAAGCATATTCCATCTTGTACTATGACAAATCACCATTACTATAAGCTCTCAAGATATGTCAACAAAAGAAGGAAAAGAAACTTCAAGATCTCGGTTTGTAAATGTATAGAAGCATGGTTGAAATCAGACAAACTGCAAAGAATAACCAAGACAAACCCCTTTTGAACAGCTATTTCCTTAGAAGACTTCTTTCCTCTAGTAAGGACTCTTTCATATCAACAATCATATTCTTTCTACTTGCAGAGAAGTTTCTTTTTTCTACTTACCTAACTGGGTTTATTACCAATTACCTTTCTAGTAGACTTTTCTGAGATATTAATTCTGAGATAGGAATACTTACATTATTTATATCATTACATGATCATTACTGCAGTTTGTGTAGGTACTGCTAAACCAAATATAAACTTGCAACTCAAGTACCATTGCCATGGTACAGCTGCAGCAGAAAGGGAGGATTGATTGCATGCTTAGAAAGAGAGCAAGAACTGAATTTCAATATGTGAAAAGGATTTTGCTCCAGGTCAGCTGAATGAACCTTTCTCAGAAGTGAGAGCGACCCAGTAAAACCATCTGAAGTGGTTAAATGGTGGATTTTCTATTCCTGAAACAACTTTAAGCACTGCTAGCACCTTATTCAAAGCTCCTGGAGCAGCCTCAAACCTACTTTTCACTGCTCTGAATTCAACAGGTCTGAATTTAACTTTTATAGTTGTTTATTTTGTACAGTCAGTTTTGTTTAGAAAAGTTGAATTTGTCTCATACACAATTACTAAATCTGGGAAGGCAAGCAATGCTTTTATTTGATAATATGCAATAAAACTTGCTGATTTTCAATAGCTGGTATCAAAGGGACAGCAGAAATTTTCTCTGAAACACAGTAAATTCTTAAGGAAGACTGGATCACCAGTTCACTGGATCAACTAAAAAGACTTCTCTAGATGAAAGGTATATTGAAAGTAAATAAGCAGTAAACACAAGTTCAGGAAGAGGTTCCTTCCCTCTCTGGTAACCACTGATGCTAATATTGCTTTAGCACACTGAGCTGAATAGATTGAACAACTTGTTCCCATAGGCCATCATGTGAATCCCCCAACTAAGGCACAGCTAGCATTAGTAGTATGGTTTCCTCTAAATACTAAATTCTGATTTCAGAGTACTGAATGTAAAGGTTATAAGCAGGGGAAAAAAAAAAAAAAAAAAAAAAAAGTAATTATCACCTTGTTAGGGATGTTGCAAAAAAAAAATCACTGAATCCAGTGGACTCCAGGACCCAGATAGTTCCTCCACCCCAGCTGCTGAAGGTCAATGTGACACAACCTCAGGCTTGGGAGGCCTCTCCTGTCCCATGGGTGTGGCTGTTCTTGTCCTCTTTGCAGCCAGAAGTAGGACTAGAGGACTAGAAACCCATTTTGAAGAGAAAAGGTCAAACACTAAATACTGACATAGACAACCACACAGTCAGAGCCTTTACCGACACCCACTTAAACAGCAACAATTAGCACTTAAAACCACAATCAAGTCTTATTTTTTCTTTGGCTGATTAGGGTTGAAGTGCATTTGTGAAAAAATACACCCCCTCACTCTGTTGAGGCACAAAGGTGCCTGCATTCATTATAACTCTGTACTGGTTTTGGCTAGGGTATATATATATATATATATGTTTATATATTTATTTTTTTTTTCATAGTATCTTATATGGTTGTGACCAAAGCAATGTTGACAATATAGGAAGTTTTAGTTACAGCTGAACAGTGCTTACACAACACCCAGGCTTTTTCTGTTTTTCACCACCAGCGAGTAGGCTGAAGGTGTACAAAAGGTTGCAGGGGACACATCTGAGACATCTGACCCCAACAAACTAAAGAGATAATCCATACCATATGATGTCATGCTCAGCAATAAATGCTGCAAGGAAGGAAGAGGGGGAACAATATTCTGGGTTATGGCATTTGTCTTCTCATAACTATAACTTATGAAGGAGCCCTGCTTTTCTGAAGGTGGCTAAACATCTGCCTGCCAATGAAAAGTAGTAAATGAATTCCTTATTTTGCTTTCATTATTAAACTGCCTTTATACCAGCCCATAAGATTACTCACCTTTACCGTTTCAATTCTTTTGCCCATCTCACTGCAGGGGAGTCAACAAGCAGCTGTGTGGGTCTCAGCTGCGAGGGTTAACCCACAATGATATTTAATATAAGCACAGTCTTCATATCCATCTAATATCCATTTTACAGACTCTGAGTGCATTACACAGTCACTGCTTCAGACCTGGAGTCTTTCTAGATGCAAGTTTCCTTCTACTTGACAGTGAGTCCAATTTGATGTCTGCTACCACATTACATGTACATGCACACACAGAGAATTTCAATTCACCAGATAAACTTCAGCCAGTTGACAGCCATAGACTTACAGGCACTGTGACACATAGCCGCTTCTCCAGTGCTTGGACCTTTCTACCATACTCTGTAACTTGCTTTCAGTCAATCTCCAAGGGAAGAGCTTTGAACACAAGCCACCCTGTGAGTTAGCAAGCAGGGTTTCTTTTACTTCTATGGGCTACTTCACCACTGCAGAAGATGTATGACTCTCCTAATAATAGTTACTCCTACTCTTGATGGATGAAAATTACCATAGATTGCTGCAGTGACTGCTGAGAGGTTGGAAAATTCTTCTTAGTTGAGCACAGAAAAGCACAAAAATGAAATACAGAGTGTTTCCTACGAAGAGGAACAGTTGCTAGGGCACTGCTCTTCTGGCCTCAGGAGTTCTCCTACAAGTTGCTGCACTATTATAGAATTAGCAATCTGATCACAGCAACAAGTCACAGAGTAAAAGCTTTGTGGTTTGGTAAAGTCATGCTCTAGTATGGTAACCATCGGCTAAAGCCTCGAGACAATGAATGTGTTTAAAGATCCTTTTATATTGCAAACCAGCATATGGATACTTTAAGTTGCATTACTGTTTAATTAATCTTGCTGCCAAAATCACAAGTCTCTGGCCTGGCCCGGAAATACAGAAATCAGTGCATTTTTCTCCTACAATTATATTGTTTGTTAGACACGAAAAACCACAACTATAAGTGGCTTAATTAGAAAAGCAGACTGAAACTCAAGACCCAAAAAGACAGCAATGTCTACAACACAAGGGCTTGCTAAGAGCTACAGTTGCTGTGTATGGCCTACATTATGTTCTATAAAATATGACATCTGTTGTCTTCTCCAAAAGTAAATAACCATTAATAGATTAGTAAACTTTGTCTTCATTAAAGCTTAGTGAGGTCACCTTGTACAGTATATGAAATTTAGTAGTTTGGGCTGGAGTTCCGCTACACAAAGCGCGGGACAGACAAATGACTGAATATCTATTGACTATGCCCCTAGAATCTTTGCATGAGCCTGAAATGCCCAAGCGGAACTCAATTACAATCCATCCAAATGAAATCATAACTAATTGACTTAAACCACAGACTCTTGAGCAACTGCCAGCAAGCAGCATAAATTGGAGTAGATCATGCCTGGTTGCAGATAGACCCCATTATCCAAATATTTACTGAGAATGTTCATAATTGTTAGTCTATTCCCACTTGGATAGAGGTCTATGAATTAGTCCAATAAAATTGAAGGACAGACAGGACCAATGGACTCCTCATAAGGCTTTATTAAAACGAAACTACTAGCAGCCCAGAAGAGTTTCAGAGTATCAAAAATATTGTGGAGATTCTCATTAGGAGAAATAGCTTCCCATGACTCAGTTATGATTTTACAGATACAGAGATTTCTTGCAAGGAAAGCAAAAAAATATACACAGAAGTCTCCAACTAGATGTTCTTACAGAGCTTCTCTTGTAAAAGCCATGCAAAAAGCCATTAAGTGTGAAATAGGGATGAGATATGGATACACATGATGCTGATACACACATTTGGAACATGAATAAGGACAAAAAAATAGCTCATCACAAAATTATTTTGGGACTTTGAATCTGACCTTGTATATCAATGTCAAACTGAAAGATGTTTTAATATAACCGAAGTTATAAACCACAGGAGCCAAAAGTTATAATGAAAATGCCAAGCAACCTGTACTATCGCAGCAAACATTGCTGTAGTCTAATTTTCCTTATAATTCAGAAATGAGTCTAATTTCTTTTACTTAATGACATTTTACTCTGACCACTTGAAACGTAGTTACTAGATACAACATAACCAGATAGATTAAAAAATTAACCCATGAAATAGAATCTTCTTATCACTTTAACCCTTTTTCACTCTGACTGCCCTTTTATGGACTGAAAAGGTTTTTGCTTTCCCAATGAAGCTTTTTATATTTTTTTAAGCAGATGTTACCTCTTCTTAAAGCCAGTTAGATTTCTTGAGGTCACAAAAGGGAGGATGACTGCACTTTCATACACTGAGAATACAAATCAGTTGGTGAATTGAACTCTGTTTTTCTAGAATTAAAACAGTGAAGAATAGCCAGTATTAGCATCAATAACTAAATCACAGTAGTAAACATGATTTGAAAAGTAGTTTTGTTTTGAAAGCATATCCTTATTGTTTATCTTGCTATCACTGTAACAAAAACACCGAGACTGTCAAATCCTGCAGAGTGATGCCCTGCCAAACTCTTGGTCAGTTTTCACCAGAATCACTCAGGTTGCTTGTGACCATTCCTCACATTTGGAATACACCTTCTGATGGTATGGAACCCCACAGCATACGGAATGATTTACTGCTAATGCAGTAGTTCACAAAATATTTATTCAGCCATAAAAAAGTCTACCTCTCTTACACTGTTCCCCTTCTTTGTACCTACTTAGAGGTTTTCACACTACAATAGGAAATAATAATTTTCATTTAACTTTCAATTTATATCAAATAGCTTTTAAAAGCAGCTCTGTGCTTCAGTCTTGCTGTTATTGAAACAGATGTTTCATGGGGTTTGGATTACCTTTCTTGATTTTTTGCATATGCAAGAAGTTTGTGTAATGGTGCTCTCCCTATCTGCACCTAAAACCAGAGGAAATGTCAATTTACAGAGGCCATTTTTCTTCTCAAGAATTCTTATACTAATCTGCAAGGTTTAGAATTGTTTCCTACTCTTTTGAGATATTAATAATATTGTTTCCTACAGTTGTGATGGACATGGTATGCACTTTGTTATGCATATAGTTACAAACTTTTGCCAAGTCACTATTCACTGTAATTCTATTGAGTTTTTAGTAAATTTGTGATTTAATTGAACCTCTTGAGTAATTGTCATTACTACTGGTTACTGCCCAAAATATTTAAAAGTTCACTCTTCCCTCACCCCACTGAGAGGATTATGACAACAGCTCAGTGCTGTAAATTTTGGTTTGGCAGGATATGAAATTAGTGACATAGAATGAGATTTAGAAGACACATCCATACTTCCTTTTAGCTACAGTTCAGCTGCCTGAATTCTCAGTAACTAGTCTCAACTCCTCCAGATTTGCTGGTACCATCAACAGAAAGGGGAAAGAAGGCTACTTGTTCAGAATGAATGTAAAAAATTTCCCTTATAAAATATTCTCTTTTGTAAGAAAAAGCAGATTAATCCTGCATAGTGCTGTACTATATTCATTTCCTAAAGGGCAGCTAAATACAGGAAGCCAAAGAGATGAGTTATCTTCTACTCTATTCTATAACACACATCTTTCCTGGGGCCAACCTAAACTGTATAAAGCCTCAAACATGGCTACTTTGTCCAAATAGAAAGTGGAACTTCCTGGATTTTTTTTCCTCATTTGCTGTTTTATAAGCCTAAACACATTTGAATTTTGACCAAAAGTTCTAGTCAAAATCTTACAAAATGACTGTTTATGAACATTCAGCAATTAATTTATATTTTCCATCAAAAACAAGACCTTCCAAATGCATTAGCTGCTAAGTGCAAGATGCACTGCTTCCTATGGCCAAATGCTGATATAACCTCTGGTAAAGACTGACATCAAGGAGTGAGAGACTAAGTCCACTCAGACTGTGGGACCGCAGTAAGGTGCACAACACCAAGTGGAAAGACTCAGATGAAGAAGATAACTTCACAGAATAAAAGGGTAACTAAACAAAGTACCTGTCTGCATGGTGGCAGGGTCAGGCTTGCATTTTAAAAGATTTGGTTTTTTTAGTTTGCTTTCCCTAGTTTGAGTTTTCTTCAGTAAATAAATAAGCAAAAAAAAAAATTCCAGTTTCAATTTGAATAAAAACTGGCTGAGCTTAAATGATTTTTCAGTCTGTTTTGGGACCCCACTGCAGATCTAGGTAGATCTGCTTCAAAATGTTGCTTAAATCGGGGTCTTGCTGCAGCCACTGGGCAGGTGGAGGGAAAGCCTTGTTAGATGGATAACTAGTGTTATCCAGTAGGACTGCTCTTTAGAGCTGCCAGATAAAATGCTGGGCTCAAATTCTACACAGAATTAAGTTCCTGATGCTCTGCCTGGTCTTAAGGTCACTCACTTGTGTGTTGAGTCCTTAACTGCAGGAAGAGAAGAGTATCTTCATCTTCCTCAGAGACACGATAGAGTTACAAGATACCACAAAAAAGGGCAATGAAAGGAAGCTGAGGCAACATTAACTCTTCACAGCAACAATGTTGTTGCAAGGGTGATACCATACAGAACTATAACAGTTACTCATTATGCAGGAAAAGTATTCTCGTTTGTACTTGACAACCCACAGTTTGCAATATAGGAAAGAGAAAAAGCAAGGTTTGAGGGTAACACTAGTTAGAAATGTTGTCTGGTTTACAACTCTGTACAGAGCCAAGGGTGAGCAAGCTACAACAGTGCTATCAGAGCATGTTTGTCATCATCAACCTTGACCTCTCTCATGTGCCACAAAATTTCCTTCTCACAAAGAAACCACACATTTTATATGCCCTTTTCAGCAAATGTGAAGACCTTGTCGAGCTCTCACAAACCAAAAGCTGCTTTAAAAATAAATAATCAATAATGCAGAAATTGCCAAGAAATTGCCATGTTTCAGTGTTTCACACACAAGGAGTAGTACGAGGAGTACCAGGAAGCACTTTGAGTCTTATTTGACAGAATTCTAGTAGAAAGTACTAAAAAAACTGAAAGCTTATAATATTTTAAATAGATCATATTAAAGTTTATATCATCAAAATATGCCTTAACTGTATCACTAGGACACAGTGTAAGCCAGTTTCATGTTATTTTTATTCTGAGCTTTTATTTTGCTAAATATGTTCAACTGTTCCTTTTTTAGCTCCAGGGTGTCTCTCATAATGAACAGTACAGTTATTATTAAACAAGGCTTTAGCTTTCTCTAGCTCATGTTTTCTCTCTTTCTAAAGGCACTAGCAATTTTCATTTCAGAACACTATCAAATATTAGGCAAGACACCTGGAGGGATGGCACACATAATTCCTCTACACAAACTACATGGGCTGTACTTATCTGACATTGTTAAGATCTGTTCTTCCCTTACCCAGATAAATGATTTTTCTAACCATGCCTGGTTTTATGATTTTTATTTTCCCTCAAACAAAGACATTCTCTTCCATTTAAGTTTAAAAACAAAAGAAAACAATAACAACCACCACAAAACAACAACAACAACACCACCTCAGTCCCTCAACTACTCTAACTCCTCATATAAAAAACAATTTTAGGAAAACTGATTTTATTAAAAAATGTGTAAGACTGCCAAATATGAACTTAAAAAATAGAATCCAGAACTGTAGAAATAACATTTTCTGGAAGTTCAATGCTCAGGTGCAGATGAAACAGTTGAGAGATGTGGAAGCAACAAGATTTCTCCCCACTACCTGTGTATATTTATACTGTAGTGCCACGATCACCTTGCGCAGAAGATGTTGGGAATGATAGCATCCACAACTCAAGAGGGAGGAAAAAAAAGGTCATATCATTTGTTCTGATACTTGCATAACAGTCAAACAAACAAAAATCATTCATGTTATTTCTTTGTCTGAAATACCCACGTGTTATAACTTCTATGCATACACATAACACAGAGTTTTTGTTGATGTATCTTTTCACAGTCAATGACAGTTTGGGCCATTTCCAAAGAACACAATGTGAAATAAATCAAAAACACTGATAACTGGTATTTACAGTGACTTAACTCATTGATTGAAGTCAATACAAACATGAGTCCAGTTAGCCACTGCTACCTTCTGTGCTACTCACGTGCTCTGCTCTGCACCATTTTGGCAGGTAGGAAGTGCCCCAGAGTCAGGAGCTACTGGATGCAGGGACCAGGCGGTGGTATAGGTCAAGATCCAGAGAGGAGCAAGAAAGGGCATCAGCAGAAGACAGATACTGGACTTTGAGAAAGCCTGTTTCAGCCTGTTTAGGGACTGGAAGGTTGTATTCTGTGCAGACGAAAAAGCCCTGAGGAGCTGGTCAACCTTCAAGAACAACCTCTTCAAAGTACACCAACTGGCCTACCCTGGGGTGCGAGAAACAGGAAACCACGGCATGAATTCATGAACTGCAGAGAAAGTAGCAACAGTGCTCAAGCACAAAGTTGAAGCCCTGCAGGTGATCTCCAAGAAGGAAACACAGAACCACTGCTCCAACTCACGAAGAGGGAGTTAACAAGGTCATAGCTTGGCTTAACTTGAAAATGGCAAACAACACAGCTGACAATGAAAAAGTCTTCCTGAAAACCCTATATAAAGCTCAGTTAAAAAGATACAGAAATCTCTCTGAAATTATTTGACTTATGCCAAATTTGAACTAGCTTTTTGCAGACAACATGTCATAAAATCAAAACAACAAATGAGATGCTAATTAAAATATTTGTTGTAACAACTAGAATTGCTTTACTGTGTAGCATATTATTTAGAAACAGGATTGAATCAGGCTTCAGTTGTGTATTTAGCTCAAGTGAGTCACGAAGTAGTGTCAGCATGCAACAGAAAATTCATGTAGGAGCTTGTGCTTGCAGGTTTTTGGCGTTATTTTTTCCAAACAATTATGGCCCACAGCATTCTCATCCTTCAAACCAAAAAGGAAAAATAGGAACTGCTTGAATAATTTGTTTCATATTTGGAAGAAGTCTGCCATTAGCACAGCTGACTCATTGGTTCAGCTAAGATGAAACTTAGATGATAAAGGAGGAAAGAACAAATTTAAAAATGGAAAGCCAATATTTCCTTCTTCAGCATTAAGAGATCAAATTACTCAGAAGGCAGACTCAAAATCCATGAGTGGAACTCAAAAATATGCTTTTATATAATCTTCTACATAAATGTTGTAAGATCATTCTATTTATAAAAACAAGCAGTTAATAGCATAATTAAAACAAGTGGACAAAAAAATGAGTTAAAAAAAATATGTCACCTTCAGTTACAGTCCCAAGAGACTTTTTGGTGTTTCACTCTGACATTGTGCTGAGACATCAGCTTCTCCACTGTAATGAGGTGTTAGCTAAGTAGTTATATGTATAGTTTGTTCTGAGACTCATCTTCCTCTCTACAAGCAAAATATGTAACTCCACAATGTTCTTCTAAAAGTACTGGGAAACCAGACAATGCTTTTGAGGTATGTTTTTTTTTCTGTTTGCTTTTTTATACCTCAAGTCAATTTGGCATGACACCCTCATTAACCCAGTCCACAGGTACTAGTCATTATACTGATGCTGTTTTAACCACTATTTATATTACAAAAGCACAACAGCCTAGGCCTCTCCCTATCTAACTAACAGCATGGTCCAGCATGCTTAACTGAGGAATCCTTGGCTCTCAGATTTTGAAGGTGGGAACCACTCAACTTCAGACAGCAATTCAGGTTTCAGGAATCACTGTTAGAAGTGTCTATCTTAGTCTTCCTCTGTGTTAGCTGATCAAGAAATAAGAAATAAATTGGCGGTGGCAGAACATTCTGATCTCAGGCCAGTGTACTGAGTCTGGCTAAGATGGAGTTAGTTTTCTTCATGGCAGCCTGCTTGGTGGTGTGTTTTACATTTGTGACAAAAACAGCATTGATAACACATCAGTGTTCTGGCAACTGCTGAGCAGTGTGTGCACAGTATCAAGGGTTATTTCCCCTTCCCCCTGTCCTCTATACCTCTCCAGCCGGTAGGCTGAAAGTGTTGGAGATGTTGGAAGGAAACACAACCAGGACAGCTGGCTCAAACTCACTAATATCACGTGACTTCCATACCACACATTAGGCTCACCAATAAAAGCTCAGGGAAAGGAGGAAGATGTGGGAACATTTATGGTTATGGCATTTGTCTTCCCAAGTAAATGTTACACACCCTGAGGCCCTGTCAAGAAGTGACTGGACATTGCCTGCTGATGGAAAGTACTGAATAAACTCCTTATTTTACTTTGCTTGTATGCACAGCTTTACTTCTCCTATTTAACAGTTGTTATCTCGACCCCTGAATTTTCTTGCTTTTGTCTTTCTAATTCTTTCCCCCATCCCACTGACAGGGAGGGAGCGAGTGACTGGATGGGGCCTTAGCTGCTGGCCAGAGTCAATCCACCATAGCCAGGCAAACCATTCTCTGGAGGGTACTTTCTACTGAGGAGCTCAGTGGGACAAATCTCAAAGCACCACATGTATGAAAAGGTGGCAAGACCCAAGATTCCAAATTAGAGTAATCTATTTTCTCTTTTTGTGAGTGTCCCATCCCATAAGGTGAGATTAGGGATGAGTTAACTCTGAATACTCTGTGCAGTAACACAAAGTGATGACAATCACCTGAGAGGTTTGATTAAATCAGGAATTTACTGAAATCACTCTGTAGAACTATAGCAAATAGTGGCTTGGCAAAAGTTTGTAACTATATCATAAAAACTTAGCAAGACTTTAACAACAAAACTGGCAAGATGTTACTCTTATGTGCCCAGAATAAAGTTAGAGAGAGAGACAGAGTGAAAAAGGAGATAGGTAAAAATATCAGAAGAAAAGGTAAGATCTCACCAATCCTTGTTCTCTGTAGTTGTCTTGGTGGTGGATGCAAAATTCCATTAATGTCGCGCAGCACACACACAAACAGACACACAAGACACACTCACAAAACACAGACAAACTCTAAAAAATGTTCCAGGTGGGGAAGTTTTATAACCCAGTCCATGTGCACATGAGATAGGAGAGGGGTGGTTTGTCTCCTCCAACTGCTTGCTCTTCATGTTAATTAAGAAAATTGTTCCAGAAATGAGTCAGTGGTCAAAAAAATTATGGAGTGTCTGCCTTCGCATCCACCTATTTTTTTCTGTCCAAAGATGTAAAAAACAGCTGTTTAAGGCATATGGCTAATGAGTCTCTGTTTTGCAAAGTCGGGGGGGGAGAGGGGCGGGCGCTTCAAGGCTGTCACAAAAAGTACTACACTCATTCAAATCTATGGCAGTCTTGCTGAGCTTAAAAACAAAACAAAACAAACAAACAAACAAAAAACACACAACGTTGTATTTCTGGAGAGCTACAACACAGGGAAATTTTTATTTCTCTAGAAAATATAAAAGCAAAGACATAGAGTAAATGATGGAAAGCTAAAAGGAAAGTTCCAGATCAGGCCTTGAGGAGTGCAAATGAGGTTCGCATTATTCTAACTAGTCAACATCTCACAGGTTTTTGCATCATGCACACTGGCCATATCAAAGCCTTTAAAAAGGTATGGCTTTACCACAATTGTGAGTAAAGGCTCTAAAAGTTATTTCTCCTCTGTATACTGACTGAAGAATGGATGTGCTTTAATTAAGTAAGAGGACACTGAACATTTCCTTGCTCTCATGTGTCCACATAAATAATCCATATATACACTTTTTTTTCTTTTTTTCTTTTTTTTTTTTTTTGTAATGATAAAAAACCCCAACCAAATCACTAAATGATTAAGGCTTAAGAGTTGTTCTGCTGGTTTTACAGATTTCACTAGCACTTTGGAAGTTGAAATCTTAATAAAAAATAACATAACATTCTTTGATTAGATGAAGGTTTCTATGCCTTTATTATTTCCACTCTATTTTACCAATATCTATACAGATGAAATGTAAAATATTAAATGAAAGACAGAGGCTTCCTCCTTCCTTTCCAGTTCTTGATCAAGAACTCATGACTGAATTATTTCTGGCATCTTATTTAGAAGTTTGAATAATTTAAATAACTCTGTACATCCTACTTACTCCATCCTTCAAAAGAAGTTAGCAAATACCTACTTCTCAGCCCTCCCTTACTCTATGTAGTTTTAGTCAATAAAATATTAAAAAGTGTCTCAGACTTAAAAAAAAAAAAAAAGTTAAAAAATCAGTGATTTTAAGAGTCTGTATTCCCTTTTACATAAACACAAGCTTCATTGTCATTTTTTAAAAATCCTCAGAAAAAAAAAAATCTATCACATTTGAGGGTACTACTGTTTGGTTTTGCTCCCAAAGAGTCCAATTCGAATCTTCATCAGAGAAAAGCCATTTTACTTAATGAGAAGCTCCACTGGCTTCAGTGGAAGCAATAATGGAGCTCATTGAAAAAAAAACAAAACCCGACTCTTCAATCTGGAAAAGGAAAGTAAAATGTACAGAACTCAAACTGTGATGGAGGACACTCTAGGGACAAACATGGAGCAATACAGTCTACCTGTCCACTACCTGTATCTACCTAAACCAGAAATTTCCAGTGAAAAATTATAGGAGGTTTCAGTTAAAGGAAAGTCAAAGGATGTGGCTTCTCTTGGCACAAAGATGTGATTTTATCCTTCAAGAGCATGATCATTTAGTTCAGAATTAAAAATCTGTGCTTTGTCATTCAGCTTACAGGGGAGTACCTTTGAATGCACGTACCGTAGCAAAAGGTATACAAAAAAAATCACAGAATAAGAACATTAAGATAATTTACTACAATAGTTTTGAAAAACTGAGGATGCATCACATGCCATGATACAGCTTTCTGACTCTTGTGGGAAAATGATTGCTCTTTTAAGAATAGGTAGTTCCTTTTCACTAATCACATCCTGCAGTTATTCTCAGTGCAATATGCAAGCCAGAACTGTAAAAAGCTTTTCACACCTTTTGCTTCTGTAGCTTTTTGGAATGTGTGCTGTACTATCTACGGCAACCAGCTGTGCTCACATTGGATATCCTCAGTTAAGCAGGATCAGATTTTGGCAGTGCTATTATTAGCTGTAAGTATTTGTTTATTTCCTTAGTGCCAATTATACCCTGTTGGGACTGCCAATGACACACAGTGATTCACGAGGTAGATTTAATAAACAAGCTTCTATCAGTGTCAAATATTTCATCAAGTTGTGAGAAAGCACTGGATTAAAGATTGCTTTATTTTTCAAAATGTTATAGTTAACTTTTGGAACAGAGGAATCTTAACTTTCAGACGCTTGAGCCTCCAACAGACTTTCAGATTAGCTATGGATGTGGAATAATTGTTAAAGAGCAGTCCTCAAATCTCACTGAAAAATTCCTCAATTAAAATCAAAGGAGTATTCCTGCTTCTTGTCCCATGAGATTAAGTCTTTCAGCTTACTGGCTCAGAACCAAACACAAAAATACTTTTTCATTTTGTATCTGTAAGAGTAAAGCACTATCTGCAACACTAGGAGTTTTGCCTTCAAAAAGCTTGGCCATGTAGAGAGGTGGACCTGGAGTTGAAGTTAGCCAAGAAACAAGCACAGAAGTCCACTGTTCTATATTATACTGGAATAAGCCTGGTGATACAGTTTGGCATAAGAACAGGCAATTCAGACAAATCACTGCAAACTGGTAATAGCAGGAAGTATTACATTCAAGCTCAAAAACTTGCAGTCTTCACCTCAGAGAAGAGTAGAAGTACTAAGACAGTACACAGAAAGATCCTTTGGCTTCAGATAGTTGCATACCAGAAATCTTGGGGGGGGGGGGTGGGGAAAGACAAAAAGAGACTGGTTGATTTTGAAGCTGATCAAGTGCTTAAATAGCACTGACACTTGTCTTTTCACCTCAGCAGGACAGGATGGTTACTGTGCTAAACACAACTGGTAATGGCCATTTTAATTGTGAAATATTAAAGATTGGTTGAGCATATTATGACTGCATTCAACAGTCCCTCTGGCCATATACTTAAGTTAGAAAACATCTTAATAGCTGAGTTTTTCTTCCTGAGACCAAAAGTACAGAGCCTGGGAATTGCTTAGTCTCTGTGTTTCAGCATTAAATTCAGAAAGAAAAATAAATGCTGATAGTAAATTGTAACTTGAGCAAAGCCCATTTACCAAGGAAAAAAAAAAAAAAAAAAAAAAAAAAGGAAAATCACAAAACCACCACCTGGGAGTCTGGATTACACTATTTGAGGAAAACTCCTAATTCTCATTCAAGAGACAGATATGGTGGAAGCAATGGAGGATGACACACTAGATAACTGCTGAGAGTCCAGGCTCTCTTCCAAAGAAAGAAATTTTCTGGCAGTGTGTAAATCTATCATTCTCACCACAGTATAGAACTCGATCACAACCATCAGAATGACAATTCTGAACCAATAAAACAAAAGAAAATTAAGTGACTAATTACTATTAACAATCTGAGCCAAAATTATAAAATATCCCCCCCCCCCCAACTAAAAACAAACCAACCAAACAAACAAACAAAAATCAAAGCCAAACCAACTTAAGTCTGAACAAACACTACATACCATGAACTGTGACAGCATCATGGTTCTGCAGTTGGAGAAACCTGCTTGTACTGGTGAGCTTCTTAACCCGTATTAAAAAGTACTGAACCCAATGAGAACCAGTAAGGAAACAAACAAACATACAAAAAACCAAAACCAATGTTCTCTGAGATACAACCAAAAAATAAGTGGTCAGTAATGAAAGGAACTATATGGAACTCAAAGATTCCAATGTTGCATCTCCATGACATATTTTCCCCTCAATTTAAAGAAAAAATTAAAACTGCTTTAAAAAAAGAGCTCATGCTGTCACTCTCCATAAAACAGTCAAAATATTTTTTCTTATTTTGTTTACATTTATAAACTTATAAGAAAAGGAAAGCTCTAAAAATTTCTATTTGCGGGAGATTATCTGTTTTATAAACTATCTGCTATGCTGGATATTTTTTCAATCCTTTTATAAGAAGAGATTTGGCAGCTGAATATTATGTGTAACAGATTTTTTTTCACACCATCTGTTATCTGTAGCAAATCAGAAAACATTTCTGCATTGCTTTCAGTGCAGGACTGTGGGTGCAGAATGGAACACTTTGAAAAAGTATTTGCAATGTGTTTGAGAAGAACAGCAGCAGCGTCCATTCAGTTAGGGGGTTCAAGGTCCTGTTCTTCAGAGCTTCTGCTCAACAGTACACTAGCTCACAGTAAGTCAGAATTTTTAAAGGTTACAGAATAGGAAAATAAACCCATGTTTTCTCTTTTTCATCTGCTCATGGTCGATACAACCCAATTTTCTTCCCTGTGAGCTTCATTCACAGAGAAAGAACACTAAGCTTAAGTGAGGCATTGCTTTAACTTCAGTTTGCCACATTAACAATTTCTTCAGCTATTAATTTCTGCTGTCATCTATTAGTATGAACACTCACTGAAACCAAAATTTTACTTCATGGTATGGGGACCCTCCTTGGACTGCTGTCCACTTGGTACAGATTTGAGTGAAGACATAATTAAAACTATAAAACAGAAATATCACAAAAAATAGGTAAATGTTATGTTGGGTTTTTTAGACATCTGAACACAACACATATCTACTTGCTCAGTTTCATGCTCCAAGAATTTCAACATCTGTTTCTTTCACTAACCATGAACACAAGTTCGAGGTGTAGAAATGTTCTGGAAACAGATTTACCCTGCCACTCAGGTCCTTGCCATGTCACTAAACTAATTAATATCCAGAAATGCTCTAGCACTCGAAAGGAGCTAGAACACAAGACTGATTCTGCTCTCACATAAGTCCGGATGAGCATATAACCTTTTCTGAAACAAAAGCTGTAATTGAGCAAGGAAATAAAAATAATCAAAATCACTGACCTCACATAGAATCATAGAAACATAGAATCATTTCATGATCTACCTGGCCAAAGTCATCTGAAGAATAAAGTTCTGCACTGACAAATTCCTTTTTCTAAATCGACTGAAATAACTGAGAATTTTCTCGAAGCACAAGAAATAAGAAAGCAGGAGTAGGGAAAAAAAAAAGAAAAAAAAAAAAAAAAAGAGCACCAATGCAAGGTTCCTGTCTTTTTGTGAGCATTATAACTGAAATGAAGCCATTCTACAGAGCATAGTATTGTATCACTATCTCTGAATACAAGCCAATATCAGGAGGTCTCCTGTCATTCAATACACATATTATTCACCTACGTTTAATAACCGTGGTAATCCATACTTCCCTCCCCCCCCCCATATTTCCAGTTACACTTTACTACTAATAATTGTCGATACTGTTTATTTTATGAATGGAAATGTTGTAGTAATAACATCAATATGTGGAGCTGAAAGTATATATCACCAAAGTAGGCATGCTTATGCATGTAACCAGCCACAGATCAAAACAAACCAAAAACACACAGCACTCACACACTTAGTACCTGGCTGTAAAAGCCTTTGGGTTTTGCAGACACATTCCTCTTGCTGGTACTAAGACCTCGTCTTGTTATGTACACACCTCCCTTGTCCCACAAGAGTTGGCCCACACCTGTGGTTTTCTCAGAAGCTGACTGTCACTCTGCCCTAGAAGGTGAAAAGACCATCTCGTCTACCAATATTTGACTCTCAGACTGCTGATCTCACCACTATCTGGCCCACAAATCTACCGTCTCTCCCATACCTTGCTGCCAGACTTCTTATCCTACTCAGTAGGTGCTTTGCCTTGAAATTAACTGGTGAAGTACACATACATGCATCACTGTTGCATGCATCACTGTTGTATGTATGTATACTCTTTCCAGTTATTGGCACTTGGACCTCAACAAGCAAACGCAAACAACAGACAAGACTCTCACTGAGGAAAACAGGAATAGCATTGAAAATGTAGATATGACAGAGTCTGGAGATCAGATGCAGTGCTCAGCCAAACTTATTGACCAGAAGTCTATTCACGCTAAGCTCATTTCTCCTCCCTGCCCTGCCTCCTCTTTTCTTGCCATTTTCCCATGCTTGCTCCCCCAATACAACCCAATTCCTCCCTTTCTCCACCTTTTGTCCTCCTCTAAACATCTCAGTTTAAGTCTTTCATAGTCACACAATCCCCTTGAAACATTCTGCAGTATTTATTACACAAACCCAAAATGACCTTCCTTCTCCATCTTACCGTGAGTCTCATATTCCTTTAGGTAATTAAACAGCCTTCAGTCTTCAAGACATGCTGAGAACAACTTCCAGCTCTCCCTTTATGACCCATCTTAGTGGGTTTCACACCCAGAACAACAGGCCAGCTCTCCCCTGAGAGCCATACACGAAGCAGAGTGAGGGTGCTCTGCCTGCACTCGTTAAGATATGGCATCCCTTCACTTATTGTTTATTTGCATTTTTGGTGATTATCCTTTATTCATATTATCTGTTAATTATTAGCATTTATCGCTCCAGAAATCACGTTGATTAAACTGTGCTCTTCTTTCTATTACTGACAGCAAATTAATTGTTTTACATTTCCTTCTCTTTCCCTCTTCCCCACATTCATATCTCATTAATTCTTAACACTGATGGTCAAGTTTGATTTATAATTAGACAGTGTTGTTCAATATTAAATTCTTTCTAAAGCTAAGTGATTTTTATTCTACAAGTCAAAATCTATAGGTTGGTTGTATATCTCCTGGTCCTTCTAAGTGAGACTTTGAAGGCACAATGCCAGCTGGACTGATCCCTAGATTTTGACAATCAAGTCATGAGAAACTTAGCATAAACTCCCAAAGCAGCCAAACTTCCTTGAATTTTGAATTCTTCAAAACCTACAAAATGAAACTAATTTCATAGGAATTCTGAAGAATTTAAACACTAACACGCTGAACAGAAGTAGACTGTCAAAACTGCAGTTTAAAAGAGACAAGCTCATTCTTTGATAGCAATGAAAATACCATCAATAAATTCTGCAGTACTTGTATAAAACAGATATATGAATCACAGCTTAAGAATTTAATTAAATACACTATTTTCTCATGAAAAGCAATCTACAGGTTCTTTTTGCATGTTTGTTTATCCTGCAACTTGAAAGGTATTTGGATACTACACATTGGCAGCACATTCTTTCAGATATAATAGGTCTTACGAAGACTTAAAGAACAAGAATTGTAATTGTAAGAAAGATGCTGTCTTTTGCTACAGAGATGGCTGTAACTAAGGTTGTTTTTGGGATCTAGCACACACACACACACACACAAATCATAAACATTGCTTCAAAAGGGATTTTATTTTAATAACAGTATTTTACCCCATATGGATTCTGTCCTTTAAATACTTCCAGTTTTTGTCTATCTGCTGCCTTAGAAATACGTAATACTTTTCATATGAGATTTCATATACTGCAGAAGTATGTATATTTTCTTTTAATTGTCCAGTTCCCTATTTTTCTGCACACACTTCAATTATTTGTCTGGCCTTGAGTAGCTTGAAAATTGAACTAAGGGCAGTCCTTTTATTATTTGTGTATGAAACCAAGATTACACCACAACTGGACTTCATTTTGACTAAATATATTTGTTATGGTTTAACCCCAGTCAGTTACTAGGACCACACAGCTGCTCTCTCAACCCACTTTCCCCCAACAAGTAGTATGGGAAAGCGAATCAAAAAGGAAGGGAGAAAGTGATGGGCTGAGATAAGAACAGTTTAATATGACAGAAAGAGAAGATAAAATAGTAGTAATAATAAATCTTATTAGAGAATAAGTGGATACAAAACAATTGCTCATTCACTCTAGTCTCGTACAGCCAATCCCAGAAGAGCAAAGACTTGGACAAAAGTTCATGCTCAAACATGATCATTCCAAACAACTAGTACTGGAAAATGGAGTGCCCTGGTCTTGAACAGCCAGTCCTGGAGGAAGATTGGCCAAGGCTGAAAAGCCAGCTCCAGGTATATATTAAGCATGGTGATAATGGTATGGAGTATCTCATTGGCCAGACTGGATGTCAATCTAGGTGCTGTCCTCTTATGCCTACTCCCAGCTTTTATGTGCACCTGCAGTTGAAAAGTTGAAAAAGTCCTTAGTCTACCTGACAACAGCCAAAACATCAGTGAGTCCTAACACTCTTTTCATATCAACTCTAAAACACAGCCTAGCTACTGGAAAAAAAGCATGGGAAGGTCAGTGTGTTATTGCATTGTTCTCATACTAAATCCAAAACAAAGGACTGTGCTAGCTACCATGAAGATTCTTACTACAAAGAAAATTAACTTTTTCCCAGCAAAACCAGCACAACATTTCACTCCATTATGTTGTAAGAATGCAGAAAATTTTAATGTCTCTATATACAAGGTCTCATACTGTCACAGAGGGACCCCAAAGTCAGTTTTAGGCGACAAAGGAAGTTCCAAAACAGACTTTATTCTGTCCAGAAAGTACAGTCAATAAACTGACCAAAACAGGGTTTATACAATTAGTTAGCACTCCGATAACATAAGATAAAGGTTCCGATATCAGTTGAGGAAATTACTAGGATGCAGTAAATGAGAATAATGGGGATCCATAGTGTGCATGTGCACAGTCACAAGAAACAAAGCCAGAGCCCTCTGACTCCAGGATACTACACTTGCCTGGTTGGGCAAGGACTACACTTGCCTGATTTGTCAAGGACTACACTTGCCTGCTCGGCAAGGACTTTATCACTCACCCAAACGAGGAGGTGAGGCGCTTCCAATTCTGGGAAGTTTCCTTAGGCAGCGTCCCAGTCTAAGGGGAGGACTCTTGGCTCGGCAGATCCACAGCTCCCATAAGATCACATACAGGGAATCTTTGGCAGGAACCCCGTTTTATCACAGTATCACAGTCACAGTATATTTGGGATTGGAAGGGACCTCAAAAGATCATCCAGTCCAATCCCCCTGCTGGAGCAGGAATGCCTAGGTGAGATCGCACAGGAACATGTCCAGGTGGGTTTTGAATGTCTCCAGAGAAGGAGACTCCACAACCTCCCTGGGCAGCCTGTTCCAGTGCTCTGGCACCCTTACTGAGAAGAAGTTTTTTCTCAAATTTAAGTGGAACCTCTTGTGTTCCAGCTTGATCCCATTACCCCTTGTCCTATCATTGTTTGCCATCGAGAGGAGCCTGGCTCCATCCTCGTGACACTCACCCTTTATATATTTATAAACATTAATAAGGTCACCCCTCAGTCTCCTCCAAACTAAAGAGATCCAGCTCTCTCAGCCTTTCCTCATAAGGGAGGTGCTCCACTCCCTTAATCATCTTGGTTGCCCTACGCTGGACCCTCTCCAGTAGTTCCCTGTCCTTCTTGAACTGAGGGGCCCAGAACTGGACACAATATTCCAGATGGGGTCTCACCAGGGTGGAGTTGAGGGGAAGGAGGACCTTTCTCGATCTACTAACCTCCCCCCTTCTAATACACTCCAGGATGCCATTGGCCTTCCTGGTCACAAGGGCACAGTGCTGGCTCATGATCATCCTGTTGTCCACCAGGACCCCCAGGTCCCTTTCCCCTACACTGCTCTCTAATATGTAATTTCCCAACCTATACTGGAACCTGGGGTTGTTCCTGCCCACATGCAGGACTCTACACTTTCCCTTGTTAAATTTCATTAGGTTATTCCCTGCCCAAGTCTCCAGCCTGTCCAGGTCTTGCTGGATGGCAGCACAGCCTTCTGGCGTGTCAGCCACTCCTCCCAGCTTAGTGTCATCAGCAAACTTGCTGATAGTACACTCCATTCCCTCGTCTAAATCGTTAATGGATATATTGAATAATACTGGCCCCAGTACTGACCCCTGAGGCACTCCACTAGATACTGGCCTCCAACTAGACTCCACACCATTGACTACCACTCTCTGGCTTCTCTCCTTAAGCTAGTTTGCAACCCACCTCACTACTCTATTGTCTAGACCACACCTCCTCAACTTAGCTGTGAGGATGCTGTGGGAGACTGTGTCAAAGGCTTTACTGAAGTCAAGGTAGACCACATCCACCGCTCCGCCATCATCCATCCACCTTGTTACATTCTCATAAGAGTCTATGAGGTTGGTCAAGCATGACTTACCCTTGGTAAAGCCATGCTGACTGCCCCTAATAACCCTCTTATCCTTGATATGCCTTGAGATGGCACCAAGGATAAGCTGTTCCATTACTTTCCCAGGGACAGAGGTGAGTCTGACTGGTCTATAATTACCCGGGTCCTCCTTCTTGCCCTTTTTGAAGACTGGAGTGACATTTGCTTTCCTCCAATCCTCGGGCACCTCTCCCGTTTCCCAAGACTTGGCAAAGATGATGGAGAGTGGTCTAGCAATGACCTCAGCCAGCTCCCTCAGCACCCGCGGATGCATCCCATGTGGACCCACGGATTTATGGATGTCCAGACTATTTAATTGCTCCCTAACCCAGTTCTCATCGACTAAAGCAAACTCCTCCATTGACCTGGCTTCATCCGGGGTCTCAGGGGTACAGGGCTCCCCAGGTCAGCCTCCAGTAGAGTAGACAGAGACAAAGAAGGCATTCAGTAATTCTGCCTTCTCTGTATCTTCTGCCACCAAGGCACCCACTCCATTCCTCAGCGGGCCTACATTGCCTCTGGTATTAGTTTTATCCGCTATGTATTTGAAAAAGTTCTTTTTGCTGTCCTCGACCCCTCTCGTCAGCTGTAATTCTAAGGGGGCCTTGGCTATCCTAGTTGCCTTCCTACATCCTCTAACAGCAGCCTTATATTCTTCCCAAGTGGCCAGCCACTGCTTTCATGACCTGTAAACTCTCCTCTTCTGCTTGAGCATACCCAACAGATCCCTATTCAACCACACAGGCCTCCTGGCTCCCTTCCTTGACTTCCTACATGTGCGGATGCTCTGATCCTGAGCGTGGAAGAAGCAATCTCTGAATGCAATCCAGCTCTCTTGGGCCCCTTTTCCTTCAAGCAGTCTTGCCCATGGGATTTCCCCCAGCAATTGCTTGAAAAGGCCAAAGTTAGCCCTGCTAAAGTCCAGGGTTGCAATTCTACTTGCTAGTCTGTTCCTGCCACACAAGATGCTGAACTCCACCATCTCGTGGTCACTGCAACCCAGGCAGCCCTCAACCTTTACTGCTTCGACCAGACCCTCCTTGTTAGTGAGGATGAGATCCAGCAGTGCACCTCTCCTAGTCGGCTCCTCCACCATCTGCATGAGGAAGTTATCATCAATGCACTGGAGGAACCTCCTGGACTGTGGCTGGCTGGCTGAATGGTCCTTCCAGCAAACATCAGGGAAGTTAAAATCACCCACCGTTGCCACCGTCTGTTTGGGACAAGCTCTCCTCCTGGAGGCGACCATGATTGTCAGTAGTCTGGGATGCTGGCAGTAAGTTAGAGGGGCTGACAAGCAACAAGTGCTCTCTGAACCCTGTTGTACAAGCTGCCACACCCGCGGCTGCAGCACAGTGTGGGTGGGACTCACCCGCTACACAAGCTGGTTGCTCCTCCCTGCACCTGGTGGGCAGCGACCAGTCTGATCAGATCTGGCTATGGGCATTCCAGAAGCTTCTCGGATTCTCTGTGCCCGCCCCCCTCTCCTAATGGCCCTGGCTAACTAACTCAGGGATCTCACAAAAGAGCCATTAACTGCCCCACTGAAGGAGAGGAGGATGTGTAACCATCACACCAGTTCTCGGTGGGGGGTGGAGGGGGCAGAAATCAACTGCCACACATACTCATTTAGTTTCACAGTTGCTCTCGCTCATGTTCATAAGATGGCCATTTCTCACTAGCAATTTCAATTTCAAACAGTTCAGTTCTTCTGTTATTTAAAAACAAATAAAATATTGAACACATACACACACACACACACGAGTGCTCTAACATGAGAATTCAATTCCTTTTCCTCCTCTGCCTTGAGCTAAAAATAAAAGAAAAAAATGAGAGGACAGGTCAAGGAAGATGAAATCCTGGATGCAGTTTTGGAAACATTCTTGGTTTCTCCATCAGAAGGAAGAAAGAATATTTATTATATCTGCTTTAATATAGATGAAGACCAGTTGCCCTTTGGAGACATTTTTTGGACTTTGCTTTGATAATTCATAACTATAGACTATAACACGTCTACACAGTTTAGCCCTTCATTAAGTCATGTTACCTCCCTGGCACAACCACAGTTTTCAACAGAAAAATACAAGTTTTAATGTAAGCTTTTACTCTGTAATATGATGACTGTAATGCTTTCCTGCCTTCCAGATGGCGTGCAAGCTTTTTACTAGAAAACAAGACAGTTGTCGCCTCCCTGGTTCACTCTCCTGCTGCTGTTCTTGGTTCCTGGATCTCCACTCTCTATATTAAGACTAGAGTTCTACCCGTAATTCCACCCCCCAAAAAAAAACCCAACAGGATAAGCTAACTGAAGACTGTATTTCAAAAACTGAAGTGATTTTTTCAAAATTAAGTAGCTATTCTGTCCACTTTTATCTTTGGTTTTCATAAAGTTTATAACACTCTAAAAGTCATGTTTGGATCTCAAGCCATCTTAAACTCACCACTCAAATCTTAAGATCAAAGAGCAGATCTTGTAAGAAGGACTGAATAGTCGGATCTGGTAGTATCATTAACCCAAATTGTAAAGCCTTAACATCCAACTGGTATATGCATTAGATTAGTTAATAGCTTCAGTGGATCCAGGACTCTGCCCAGAATACTTTGACATTCAGAAGACACCGATCAGCAGATGCTACAATAAATCAATCCTGTATAGAGGTGTATGGGCACAAAGTGTAATATTTTAAGAGAAGTGATGTCTTCAGAATACCTATATTTTACTGTCATTCTTCCCCTGCAACAGGGAAGCCATATTAGACAAGATTTAAGTACTTCATTGCTGTTACTTTGAATATGACACCAACCAGTCAAATTATTAACAATGAATGTCAAAATGTAGGTTAAGAGATATTATAATGAAAATATTCAAAATAAATTATCTGTAAAAAATGTTGCATAAACCTCCTTGGAATAGTAGAAAAAGATGCAAAGTAAAGGTATAATTTTTTGGAAAAAAAGTCCAAAAATTTATTTATTAAATGTACCTCTTATAAGCTGTATTGTCTATCTTGCATATTTGTGTACTTTATAACACATTAAATGACTTTCACCACTGAATAATCAATTCACTCATATCAAAATAATTTGTATTTGTAGCATCATGATCACCTAATCTTAGACATATTTCATTCAAATTCCATTGGTTGACAATAACTTTGTATCAAAATAACCATTATAGAGAAATAATTCATTATAGAGAAGCAAGATATCATTACAAGCTTCTGCAAACATCCAGTCTAATGAGCCAACACATAAAGACATTTTTTACTGATAAAGACACTTTTTTTCCTCACTTCCTGAATCCTGAAAATTACTTTCAACCATATATAGAACACAGAAGCCAACTTCCTTCCAACTTTCACCATAATGATTACTTCAGAAAAAGTAATTTTTTTAAAATATATTTTTCTGTCACAGAACTGACATATAAAGTCTTAAGAATATCTTGTGAAATATACAGTCCCACTAGTTATACTGTATGTAATGGATTTCTTGATAGTGAGGTCTTCCAGAAGCCCCAATATCTAACCAAATTTTAACTGTGCATATATAATACTTCAGCTTCATAAACAAGTAAAACACAAATGATATAGAAAAAATAAACACTAGAATTACATATAAAGTAATCTGTAGTTTCTCAGGGAAAAGAATAAGCTTTACAAATGAGCTCATAAAAATGAACACAGTTTTTAGCCATTAGTTAGTTTGATACCTATTCGCTAAAGACTAATTTTTCTCTGCACACTAAGGGGTATTAGGATTTTTAGATTTCACTTTTTTGACTGAGTGCAAGGATGATCTATGGCTTCTAGGATAGAGTTTTTAACAGATAACAGTGCTCTAAAAAACAGGATAAACTTTTTCATATGTCTGTGAAAAACTAAATCAGCTGAAAGGAAAAACGTTACAGATATTAAGTAACTTGTTAGTCTGATGACCTTGATCATCTAGAATTAAGAAGAAAACATAGCCATGGCACAGTATAACAAATTGCTGATGATCAATTTTTTGGGCAGACAGAATGAATTCCTGGCAACTTCCTGAGCATCATGCTTATCCCTCAACTCCTACAGCTAATGAGACTCATGACTGTTACCTTTTCCACATATATCAGCCCTGGCACTCACTTTGCATTTGGAAATCTGTGGATTTCACATTTCATTTTATTGACGATTCTTTCTCACAGTGTTTGTAAGTGAATAATGCAGAAGTCTGGCTAGTTCTTGTAGCATCATGGTAGAAATGATCTGGCTTCTCTACAGGTTATCTGGTTCAGCTCAGAGAGGTAGCTGAGTGTAACAACAGGAAAAGAAGTTGTTACAACAGTAGTTTTCTTTCAAAGCTTGCACTGGGAATGTTGTGCAGCTGGAATATAAATCGGTGTTTAGAGATCATCAGAATGGTTTTGTACAGCTAGTTAAATGAAGGGTACATTTTCTGCTCAAAGACGGTGAGACAAATCTCAGTCTCAGTTGTAAAATTACAATTTCAGAGCATAGCACAGTTATTTCTCTTTTTCCCTGACGGGAAAAAAAGAAAAAAAACAAAACCAGAACCAAACCAAACAAAAAAAAAAAAAAAAGAAGGGGGGGGGGGCAAAAAAAAAGCACTAATAATAAATGGACTTCTTAAAATAATTACATTGATGTCTTATTTTCTAATTTTTAATAAATTTCCAGAAGTTTGTTTTGTTTTGTTTTGTTTTGTTTTCTCGAAGTCAGCTCACCAAATTCAGTGACTGTAGAAGGAGGGCAGAGTGCTTGAATATTCTGATCTTTCTCATTAAAAAATTCAGTTTTGAAGACTTCCCTCTTTCTTTCCATTTATTCCTTTTTAAGCCATCCACTTACGATCAAGAGCTAAAACTCTGGAGCTGATTTCTAATTATAGGAAACCAAGTCTTTACTTCAGCTGCTAAAGAACTAGACATTTTTCATAAATGCAGAGAATTTAAAGCTTCATAGGCAGAGAAGTTCAGTCCAGTTATTCTGCTACCCAAACAGATTGAAAGGCCTCTTATTTAAAAGAAAATATTCAAATGCAGATGGCTAAGCAGCACCAGGTCTAAAATTTCAGTCCTTTATCTCCCTAAGCTTCCACCAACATCAAATAGAATTCTGTGCCAATATGAATCACAAAATCTGGCCCTTCACGTTCTTTAGGCCTGAAACTCAGTTACCTTTTAATCCAAACTTCTAGGCCAAGCTGCACATTTACTGAAGTGTCAGGAAATAAGCTATGCATTTTAGACTGTTACACAAGCTGTAATAAGGTAAAAGATTTCAAGGAATAACAGTTGTTACATTTTAGGAGCCTTGAATTGAAGACAGAATCTCTGAAATATTAAAGATGTCATTTTGCCTGCAAGACTGGCATATAAACAGTGTACATTAAGAGGAAAGTCATCATTCCTCAAAAGTAACTTTCATAGAGAAGTAACCAGTTATGTGAAAGAAGCCATTCAGTTCTTTGAGGGGAATGGTGGGAGAAAATAAAGCTTCTATTTGAGGGAGGGATGGTGAGAAGAAATTATATTTTGTAAATGAGTTTATTTTCACTAAGATCAGTGAAATAATTGTTTTAGCTTGATTAGAATGTATACATATTATTTTTAAATGGCTGTAAGAATTTGTCAGTATACAGGAAGAGGCGCAGCCTTGCACATAAACCCATCTTTCAATCAAACTTGCTGTTTCAGGGGAGCTTAGTGCTTGTCCAGGCCCTGGATCCTCAGTCCTGCAGAGACTGCTGGAAGACATCTAGCTCTCAAATTGCTGCTCCTTTTTGTTCATTGTCACAACCACATAGGTATGAATAATACTGCTTAGGGAGGCTGAGATCAAGGGTGATTTTATGGCTCTGAGGACCCAGGTGAAGTGGGCAGAGGACTGTGGGGTAGTCTCAGCCAAATCAAGGAGAAAAGCTATAATATGAACAGATATATTCTGTCAGTCAACGCATGGATTTGCAGCTGACAAATGGCTTTGTCTTCTACAGACACACAACATTCTTCAAAGAGCACACCGCTGACAAGGAGCAGCTGTGATACCTGGCAAAAAATGGGACAATAAATGAAAAAGGCAAGATGGGATAATTTTCATGAATGGAGTTGTGAAACAGATAGATATATGATTTTTTAGGAAAAAGGGAAGTAAAATGATTGCATAAATACATGAAGCTCATCTGTGGAATGGATCAGTGAGAAGTCAAAGAGGGAGATGTCAATGAACAGCTCTAGTACCTATCCAAAAAGTAGATGGACAAAGCATTATTCAGACAGCTGGGAAGATGTCCTGATCACGTCTTTGTTCTCATAGAGGACTCTGATAGCTACTGAGAAACCAATACTGCACAGCACACACAGTCCAGAAGGTTTTAAAAGTGCATTAGGGATCTTTATTTTTTCTTTTCAAGGAAGTAGGAGACAGGCTCTTCTCCATACAAATAACTGGTTAGACATGTGGTAGTCACAGACAACGTATGCTGTGGTAACTTGGAGATGGAAGACTTTAAAATCTTGAGGAAAGACAGGGAAGCAAGCAGCAGGAGAAAGACTCCAGATTTCCGTCTATTCAGAGAACTGCTGGAAGGATTTAATAGAATATTACCCAGAGGACAGAGAAGTTTAATTTATCTTCAATGGTAAAAGTTCCCTGAAGCACAAAGATGATCAAAGAAAGAGAGTCAAGTTTTGAATCAAGTGATCTAAGTGCAAGAAAATGAGAGACATAGCAAGAACTGTCCAGGCTGGATAAAGAATGCCAACTAAGCTGAAATGCAAGAAGAAAGGCTACAAGAAGTGGAGACAGGGATATACTTATTACAAAGAAGAGCTCTAGGAACATTTGAAAAGCAAACACTTTACTGGAGTTAAAACTGGAAGGTTAAGTGAGGGGCAATGGGAAGGTATCAGTGTACGTAGCAGCAAAAAGAAAGCCAAGAAAAACTTTGGCTCAGTACTCAATGGGGTGGTAGGGAGCAACTTAGTAATGAAGGAAAGACTGATGTACTTGGTCCCTTCCTTTTCCTGGAGGTCTTCAGAGGCAAGCTCTGGTATCAGATATCCTAAGTCTGTGTGCTTGGTAGCAGAGTTAGGGGAGGAAAGGTGTGATCAAAAGAAAAATGAGCCAGGCACTACTTGAATAAGGTAAACATGTACAGGTCTGAAAGAAATGAACCAAACATCCAGTGGTACAGAATAATTTGGCGAAAGTCATCACGAGGCTGTTCCACCAGTTTGGAAGGACTGTGATGATCAGGATAAGATCTCAGAACTAGAAAAAGCAACTAGAAAAGGACTAATCTTATTTCCAAAAAAAGTGCATGGAGAAGAATGTGGGAAAATACAGTCAGCCACACCTCCATCCCTAAAAAGATCACAGAAGGCCTCAGCAAAAGCCATTTCTAGGCAGATGAAGTACATGGAAACAGTTGGCACATATTTACCAAGCATAAATCCTGTATCTGACTAACCTTATAATTTTCTGTTATGACTAACTATGGATAAGAGGAAAGCAGTTAGAATCTTTGTATTGCTTACTTTGATTTTGAAAAGGTTTTTTTTTTTTTTAAATTATCTCTTAAAGTGTTCCTTGTAGCCACACTGAGGTAATATGAATTGGAGAGGCAGACTACAAGGTGAGGAGAAAACTGAGATCGTCACATTCAGAGAGTAGTAAACATTTCAATGTCTGTCTAGCAGTCAGCTATGAGCAATGTTACACAAACTTCAATGCTTGCTGCAACAAGGGACCGGTGCTCTTCATCAACATGTACAACCCACACAACAGGATGAATTACCTCGTTACACCCTCATCAAGTTTGCAGGTGACACCAAAATGGGGAGAGCAACTGATATGCTGGAGGACAAAGTTGTCTTTCACAGGAAATGCACACTGGAAAAATAGATGAACAAGAACTTCATGAACAAAGGTAAAGTCTTCTGCCCAGGAAAAGTCTATCCCTATGCATCGGCATAAACCAACTAACCAGCAACTCTGGTTTACAGACAAATGTAACTCCAGCTCATGCTACCAGCAGTCAACAATAACCACGTAAAGGGTAGCAAGGGCACGTATGTCAATCTCCTCCATTCAGTGCTTATGAAGCTGTATCTAAAAAAGTGTTCAGTTCTGTGTCCAAATTGCAAAGGAAGTCTTGACTAAGTGGAAAGAGTCCAGAGAAGGGCAAACGTGATCAGGGGATTCAGCTAACTTGGTGGAAAGGTGAAGAGTTCCTCTTAACAGCCCTACTTAACTAAATACTAAGAGCTAGGTGGTTTTACTTGTTGATATTTTTTAAAACCTTCTTCAGCAAATTTCAGACTAGCAGATGCAGTGTCTTACACACCGGCTTATCATAAAAATAGCTGCCAGTTGTCAGATCCATTTCTCTTTCATTTATTTCCATGGTCATTTTAACAATCCTAAAGTTTGTCCAAAACATGAGGGAGATTTTTTTTTTTTTTTCTCAGAAATCATATCTGTCTATACAGCTAATAAATTTGGTCTGTTTTTAAATTCCCCTTCAGCAGTTGTGTCAAGAATCCTCACTTAATAAAATTTGCAAACAAGGGAGAACCTTGGAGGAAAACAAGTCTGGTTTTGCTTCTAATAAATACTGTAAATTCTTGATATAGCATTCATTTCGTCCAGTATTGTATACTGAAAGGTGATTAGAATGTTACATCAATAAATCAATAAGAAAAAAGTACTTTTTTGATCATGACCAACACTTCCTCCCAGTCTTATTGAAACAGAATCCTGTACTTGGAGGAAAAAGCAGCACAATACTGTGATCTGTCTTTAGATCACATAGTTCCAGTACATACAGAACTGAATTCAGCAATACTAGCACCAAGTAATTAAAAATAGATAAACAACCTCTCAAAGTAAGTAGAATCAAAATAAGCACTTGCATCATTATGCTCTCTAATCTCTAAAAGGATCCTCAAATTTCTGATTTCCAACTCAAATATCATCTTCTTGTTTAAATCCCCTAATATTGTTTCAGGTTGCTGTAATCTACATTTATTACAACAGTAGAATCAGGATAGGGGATTAACAGCAACCAAAATGCTAGTGTTTACATATAAACCATTCGTACATTGGTGTTTGTCTCAAATGCCTTTTATCCCCTAAAGATAAATATCAGGAAAATATTAGCTGTCTCTATCAAATCTACTTAGTATTAAGATCCATCTTCTATTTGCTCAATACTTTCATACATGTTCTACAGCTTTGCTCATCTTTGAAGGCTGGCCAATTTGTAAGCAATATTCTTTCAAAACTATCACTCAGTTTCTATCCTTGAGTAAAGTATCACATTACAGGTATTACTAAGTCTCCACAATCAAGCTAAGCATGCATCAGTTTTCATAGCATTCTGAAAGATAAATTACCTAGTCTCACCCACACGATTTTCAGCACTTTAAATTTTCAGGTTTTTCCTTCCACTTCAGCTGCTGTCACTTTCACTTCCATAGCTTTTTCCATTAGCCAGTCTCCTTGCTTTAAGTTCAATGTCACCACCAGCCTTAAAAACAGAACAATCATTTTTAAATTCAGACAAATTAATCTCAATCCAAAGCAACAAACTTAATTCTTGCCTCACTTTGCTTTGACCACATAGCTAAGGATACTCAAAAGCCTTTGTCCTGGTTTTGTCTGGAATGGTTAATTTTCTTCCTAGTAGCTAGTTTTGTGCTGTGTTTTAGATTTAGAATATGAATAATGTTGATAGCACACTGATGTTTTAGTTGTTGCTAAGCAGCCAAGGACTTTTCAGCTTCATACACGGTGTCAGGTGCATAAGAAGCTTGGAGGGGGCACAGCCAGGACAGCTGACTAAAACTGATATCATACTTAGCATATACTTTGCAAGAAGGAAGAGGGAACTCTTGGAGTGATGGCGTTTGTCTTCACAAGTAACTGTTATGTGAGATGGAGCCTGGCTTTCCTGGAGATGGCTGTACACCTGCCTCACAATGGGAAGTAGTGAATGAATCCCTCATTTTGCTTTGCTTGCATGCCTGGCTTTTGCTTTATTTATTAAACTGCCTTTATCTCAACCCACAAGTTTCCTCACTCTTACTCTTCTGATTCTCTCCCCATCCAAACAGGGAAGTGAGCAAGCAGCTGTGTGGTGCTTTGTTGTTGTCTGAGGTTAAATCACTACTACATGTTAATGTTAAGTTCAGTAATAAAGAGGCCTCACAAAGAAGTTTTTATACAAATTTTTCATCATTTTAGTTTTAGACACTGAGAACACAGGTTTTGCTACCCCAGAAGTCAAACAGCATTAAATGGGAAGTAAGAAAAGAAGTCCAAAAGGGTTTTTTCTGGATTTACCCAAGGTTTCCACAGCATGGACTATTTCAATAAGTGGTACTTTATTTCTCCATAGCAGAGCACAGTTACAGGCAGGGGTTGTTGGCAAGATGCTCTCAAAATTTCCTTTGGTTACTTTACAGTCAACTTTGGCCAGAAGTCAGGCACCGATGCAGGCATGCCAGGATTTCCTAGTTCCCCACCACATGAACGCCCAGCCTCCACCATCCCCATTTCCCACTCCACTCTTGCAAGGAGAGGCAGACAGAACAGGTGACTAAAACTGACCAACTAAGTATTTCAACCCATCCACATCATACACTCTATAAAAGAGGAAGATCACGAGGGTCTTGCTCTCTTCAACCATGGTTGGTACCTGCAGAGGACCTTCACTGTCATGCCTGCGATCCAAGGCCTGGTTCCAGACCATGCATCCTTGAATTCAGTTCCAGTTTGCTGCAGAGTCCCACCAAGGACTTCCAGGTGCTTGCCCTGAAGCCGCTGGAGTGACACCAACTCCACACGGGTCAGGGGAATGCTGCTACCCCAGAATATTCAAGATTGGTTTTGTATATTTTGTATATTTTCTCTATTTATTGGTAGCATTAGTAAAGCATTTAAAACTTTTCCAGTTTGCAAAGACTCTCTTCCTTCCTCCTAACCTTTCCTTAAGCAGGAAGGGTGGGGCTTTAACAGAGAACATCTGCCACGGTTTATTGTTGCCATGCAATAAACTTTGACAACTACCCAAGGTCCTTGCATCTTTTCAGCCAAAATCTTTGATTCATCATTTTGGGAGGAGTAAGCCAACCTCATATTTGGTTTTAAGTGTCCACTGAAGAGTGCTTTCAATAACTCAAACAGCTACTGGAAGGCATTATACGACTCAAAAATTAAATTTTAATATTTTCCTTTATTTTACAAGATACCAGAGGAAAATGTTAATTCTTGGGAAGAAAAAAAAAAAAACGTACCAACATATAAATTACCTTTTTCTTCCCCTCTAAATCTAAGTGTTCTGCCAACTTTCAAGGCCAGTGAATGTGAAAAGAGACTTCCAAATATAGGCATTGCCTGCAGACAAAGAAGTGTCCATACATGATAGTCACAGAATGACATATTACCAAAACCAGAAGCAAAACAAGAAATAATGAATACATCTGAAAAGAGATAAGTTTATCCTACCTGGAAAAATAAGTCTGAATGTATTTGTGGTCTGTGCATTGAATGGTAAGACCCTTACCTCTGATCTTAATTGCTTTCTCAGTGTAGAAGGAATGGAATAAAAGAAATTCCTATACTTATAACCAAAGGAAGACAACATTAGTCACCTTTATGAAGATATTTAAAATTATTTAGACAATCAGTAATATTCAGTTCACTGAAAAACAGACTATCAAGGAACAAATTATTGATCACAATACTGAAAAGCACAGAGAAATGGTACAATTTTAAACAGCATTTTCTGTCCTGCTAAATTACTTTCAATGAGAGTCTTTCTGTGACTAATTATTCTGCAGTATATATCTCTTGCCCTCGATTTTCAAGCTTAGGGGATCTAGATCAAGTTCTATTACATATTTGAGAGCACAGCTTTTCAGTTTTAACACCAATGTAATTACAATGACTCATTTTCTTCTTTTACATCAGTGACACAGTGGGAAGGGAGTAGGATCAAAGTGGGACTATGTGGTTCAAGAATAGGATGGTCTAAAGGCAATCCATAAATTGAGAGTGCTTTCCCAGGCAATGGAAGTATTAGAAGAAAAGTGCTCTAACCAGTAAGAGAGTCAGATTTGTTAATAGTTTTCATTGTAACAGCAGAATATGATTTCGTTATTTTCTAGCTCAGAAATAAGCAGTTATGCCTGAAAAGAGACAATGACAGAGGTGAAAAAATCTCTTTGCACTTTATTTGAAAAACATTAAATCTACTTCAAATTTTTATTTATACACATAGCTGTGATGCAATTATGGTGGCTACGCAAAACACAATGAAAAAATAACAGGGACAACAAAAATTTCTATTGGAGTAAATATTCCACGAGTGTAGGATTTACAAGCTGTCATTCATGCAAAAGAGACTTGTACAGACCTCCTCCATTGGTCTGGAATGAGCTTCCATTTCTGAGAAAGCAGAGGTTCAAGAAAGCAAAAAAAATTGAAAGACAGAGTAGCAGCTGATTTTTTTCCTTTACAGAAAAATCTGCATGGACCACGTCTGTGTTATTGATTTAACATTTTTCATTTATGACTAAATATTTTGTTTAAGTTCCCTTCTCCCATTTTTGTCCATTTGCACTTGAGAGCACAAAGGTTTTCCTTTTTTGGCTCACTAATTGAGAAGTATTTTTCTGGTACAAGTGTGACAGTGACCTAGTCCTCTTTTGCATTTTCAAAACTTTTCACTCCACCAGTTTAAATGTATTGCCTTCTCTTGTATCACTTAAATGAAGACCTGATCAAAAACTTTTCTAAAAGTGTGGTCACTGAAACTTTCTTTTTGTATGTAGGGTTGCCTTAATTCCTGAGCTCTTTCACAGACTGTGATACTCCATTGCAACAAAACTAAAGTGTTTCACTTTGATTATTATATGACAACAGCAAAACCATTAGGGGATGTAAGAAGTCAGAAGAAATGAAGTTGTATGAGAAACACAACCTACTTGAGGGTCAGGACTGATTGTAGCAACCTTATTTTGGCTTAAAATCCCCTGGCAGAAGGGGAAAGGCATGCGAGAACTCTCATGATCACTGTGAATATAAATAATTTCCACTATCACTTAATTTCTATCATTCCATGGCCAGGCTAGAAAACAAGATGGCAATAAAACAAGATGACAAAACTTTGGAATGAAGACTGAAAGGAAAACAAATTTAGTTAGGGAGCAAGGAAAGGGAACCCAGAATACAACTTTTATGCACAAGAACAAATTAATTCTTGAAAGAGGAAAGTATTGCAGTAGATCAATCAGATTACCTACAAGATAGGTCAAGCAACTTAATCAATTCATAATCAACTGCTGTTTCCATAGACGAGAAGCAAATGATTGAGGCTACCCAGGTCTGAAACTGGTCTCAGTGACTTTGTTCAAAGGCAGCAAGAACAGCCTGTTTTGTGTGTTCTTTCCTCTTCTGGGTGTGAGATCTGCTCTTCAGCACTTTTATAGAGCAGACTTCAAACATTCTCTGTTTCAGCCAAGTTCAGAGGAATCAGTGTTTTGAACCTATGTAAACATAATAATAGTAAAATTTAAAAAGTAACTGAATTAAATTGCCTACAATTATGGGATATTACTAACCTAAACTTTTTGCATCCCAACCTCTGCCATAGGGTGCAAGTAGTGTTGAGAATCCAGTTTAGTTTCATACTTGAACACAGACCAATTTGGGAAAGGACTCTGTTCTGTGAACCAAAACAGAAATGCATGGGAAAAATAATATCCCATGATTACAGCACTGAACTCTATTATAATGAACAACCAAATAAATAAAATTCAGTTTATTTTTTATTTTCCTGTCTTCACTGGAATTGCAAGTCTTCACAATCTTGAATATTTTTAAGTCAAATTATTTCCAAGTGTTACCTGTATGACAGAACACACTACATTAATTTATACTAACACAAGCAGAAATTATTTCACCTATTTTAAAGTACATTTTAGTGTGCATTTTCCAACCTGATATAATGTAAAATAGTACATACCTATATATTTTTCCAGTGCACTGTGGTATAATTCTCACTAAGAAGGGATGATACATTCAAAGCAAATGTTTAATCTCTCCTGGGTGAGGGGTCACTTTCATGGGAAATTCATTTTATAACAATTTCATATCTGTGATACTTTGAAATGATCTTCTAGGATCACAGAATGAAACAGAAATCTTCTTGGGGAATAATACTACATTTCTGCTTAAGATTTAGGTCATCTATGTTTTGAAGAGCTATGTTTCTGTCAGAACGTAAAGGTGTCCTTAGTGGATTGAAAAGGGCACAATAATAAAACTATCTGAACTGGGGAATGTGTGCAATAGGAAATAATTTCAATAGGACACAATGGAACATAAATTGAAGGTTATAAATGCAAGCCTTATAATAACTTCTCAAGAAAAGAAAAAGGTACTAGATGCATATCACAAATTATCTTATTATAACAAGGAAAAGCTGGAGGAAAGAGAAAAGGAAAAAAGATTATATTCAGTATGTAAGAGAAACATTTCAGCAAATACCCTTCCTGTGACCTCTAAAAAATATTCAGAACAATCTGCTTTTTCTGCCACTTCATATCAAAGAGAAGGCAGTGAGCCTCTACAAAGAACACACAGCACTATTTTTGAATTCAGAATCACAAGACTGCTGATAATTCACAAGGATTCCAGTTAGGAAATCTCATGGATTTATTGCTTTTAAAATTGCTCTTATTTTAAAGGGCATGATAATGAACATCATACAGAAACAGTTTTTAGGAACTTCCATTAAACTTTGAGTACGAGATGTTTCCTGTGCTGTTTATTCATGCATAGGCAGAAAAAATGGATTTTCAGAATTCCTTTGTAACACTTCAATGAAGTAAGAGAGGCACGAAGTTACAAGCAGAGCATACTATAGTTGTTGTCTTTCCAAATGCCTTTTATTTGAATCATCTTGGAGAACGCACCTATAAAACTTAAGCATTCTCAGTTACTGCAAATTTCACTTCTTACAAGCACCAAAATAATCAATGTCCTGTACATTTTTTTTCCCTTCTGACATATTCTAATTTACCACCACTTGCAGATTCATTTGTGCTGTCATTTAGACTGAAAGGTTATTAAAAAGTCAGATTTTACATGTGGTTGTTTAGTTATTTACTGAAAGGACTCATGAAGTTGTCTTGGATTGTAATTTACACTGGTCCCCACATTAGTTTTAGAATCTGCCCTTCAGAATATTATGTTGCTATTTTTAATCACTGCATGGTGCTTTGCTTACAGTCCTTTAACAGATTTTAAATTAAATGAATCTGAAAAGTAAAATTGACAAATATTCTAATAGAAATTCTACCTAAAAAAAAAAAATAATAAAAAAAAAGGGTCTTTTTTTTCATCCTTTTTACAATGGAAGTGGATAAATAATAAGACATTTTAAACAGCAAGTACTGTGGCGGGTTAACCTTGGGCAGCTGACAAACACCCACCCAGCTGATCTCTCACTCTCCCTCTTCAGCAGAACTACAGAACAAAATAAGATGGAAAAACTCATGGGTAAAAAGTGCACATTGAGGAAGACCGTGAGCCTTCATCCAAAAGACCCTGGCCCACGACCACCAAGTGGCAGCGCGGCTTTACCAAGAGAGGGAGCCCTATGATTATAATAGCCACTCCTATTTCTGGAGCTAATTGTACTAATCCCACCCCTATTATGAATTTGTATGGTGTGTTAACATAAAAATGACTACCTTCTGAAACAAAGGAAGGCATGTTTGGAAAAGATTCCCACACCCACTGGCTCCAGAATAAATATACCTGCTTTATAACTCATCTCGAGTTACAGAATTTATTCAGCATGCCACTCGTGAGTGGCGTAAAAGCATAGGGAACGGGGGGCTGCACTCAGCCCACACCAGCTCCTCTCTTCCCCTCCTTCCACCTCACACTTTTCCCTGCTCCAGCCTGGGCCCTTCCTAGGGGTTGCAGGGAAACACCTGTCCCACTGGGCTCTCTCCCGGGGCCGCAGGGGAATCTCTGCGGGGGAGCCCGGAGCAGCTCCTCCCCTCCTCCTGCTCTCCCCTCGGGGCTGGCAGGGCTGTTTCTCACACGGTTTCCCTCAGCCCTGGCTGCCGGGCAGCGTTTTGCCCTTTCTTCCCCAGGCTTTCCCCGAGGCGCCCGCCCGTGGCTGAGGGGCTCAGCTGTGCCCTGCGCTGGGGCCGCTAGAGCCGCTGGAACCGGCTGTGTGCGGCACGGGGCAGAACCGGCCGCTCCTCACAGCGGCCAACTCGGCAGCCCCGGGGGCTGCTGCTGCTGCCGGGACCTGGGCACCTGCAGCTGGTACGTCGCCTCTTTCACACGAATCTTGGGAAGTCTAAAATTAAAAGCAAAAGTGGACCAAAGATATATTCTCAACATGTTTGATCCGAAAACATTATCCTGCACCTGGTACAAGTGCCATAAATGCAAACATAAAAAAAGGATAAGGAAAGAGGCTCTTACTAGAAATAGTTGAGCAAAACGTAACAGTGAACATGGGTGATAGTGAAGGAAGAGATGTTAATATATTTATTCAAGAGTCAGAGAAAGATCAGAGTTTGTCTGCTAAGTAAGCAGAAATGAGTAGCTGCACAGATGGGCAGTGGAACAAAGAACCATTTTGAGTCAGTAAAAGAAGTTGAAATGACACATAAAACATGTTCGATAATTTGCTAAATTAACAGCTTAAAGCCAAGAAATCATGGCAGTTCCTTGCATAGTGACAAAATAAGTTTTAGTTGCAGCACTTGCATAAACTTTAAAAATATTTACTCCTATCCATACTACTTGAACATGTGTTTAGGAAGGGTAAACTATGTTTTGAAGTTACAGACTGGTCAAGATAAGTGAAGATTCAATTGTTGTGGATATTTACAGCAGGTATATTTATGAGGATTAATATTTTGCAAAACTATGAACTTACACAGACAATAAGTTTTTATAGTACATCTACATACTCTTGCAGACAGAAAGCTGCTTGAGCCCATCTGCAATTAGAGGTCAAAATGAGTCTTGACTTGAAATGAGAAGACCCTTCACAAAAAAAAAAAAAAAAAAACAACAAAACAAAACACACAAACCACAACCACCAACAACAAAACCAACCAAAAATCCTCAAACAAACAAAAAAACCCTCTCAAAGCTCTTACTTAAGTGATCCAGTTTTGAAAGGAAAGTCCTTAAATGAAGAAGTGCTGTCTTTCCTCCTTATTTCCTATAAACTCTCAGGAGTTTATCCAGTTTATCTATGTTGTGGTTTAACCCCAATAGTCAGTTAAGCACCACACAGCCACTCGCTTACTACCCTGCAATGGGATAAGGAAGATAATCAGAAGGCTAAAAATGTAGACTCATAGGTTAAAATAGATGACTATTTAAAAGGTAAAGCAAATGCAAAGCAAGATAAGGAATTCATTCACTACTTCCCATTGGTAGGCAGAAAAAAATTATCCTGAGCCACTAACATCATGATATCTCACTGTAGGTTCAGAGAGTCAAATGTGCAAGACTAGCAGTACAGAAGTTTGGGAAAAGAGCATCTTGTCTCAAAAAAGCAGCAGAACAGTTTGCCTAATCTTATTTATAACCAACTCAAGGTTCCTTTATCAGTTAGTGTAGCCTGAATATCTATTTACCATTTTTTAGAAGTACTTCATCTTAGGATTTTCCTTGAATTATGGTTCTATCAATCAGCTCTTCTACTAACATGAAATCACAAATTTTGAATCAAATTCTCAGGATTGAGCCTATATTTAACTTAATGCATGTTTAAACCTATAATAATAAACAACAAAAATTAAACCAATTTGTACAAGAATTGAAGACCAACTTGAATCCCATACCAGTCCAGTCTTTCACTTCAAGTGAAATCTAATCATCACAAATGTCCAGTGAAAACAGGATTCTGGAAGTAGCAAGTGGAGGACACAAAGGACAACAGTCACCTAATTATTCCCATTCCTGCTTTGACATTAAATTAATACAGCACAAGGAGTAGCCTCCCAAGTCATTACTAATGTAAGTTAGTTTGAGTCAGAACACTCCATATTTTTCCTCCAACACTGGGCATGTCATTTGCATTTCCCATATTTTCACAGCTCTTACTACTGTTAGTCTCTAAATTGAAGCAGAAGAGATTGCAGCTCTATGAAGGTTTACAGTTTAATTGTTTAACGTTCTTGTGAAAGGCACACAAGTAACAGAATTCAGGAACCCTGAAAGCAGGAAAAACTCTTCCAAATGAGTTGGTATTACCATAAGCAATAAGCAAGTATTTTGAGTGTTCTAGCAGCATATTCCTTTATTCTGATATTACATATACCAAAACAACTAAAAAAGCCACTTTATCTCTGAAGCCTGCTTCTGGTTTATTTTTCTGAAAAGTGTTCTCATCAATACAACCATGGACTCAGCAAAACCCTTGTGCAGTGGGTTGCTAGATCTCTCAGAATGTTTTCAAGTATCAAATTCTATTTAGAATAATGAAAGGTGATAAATATTTCAGTAGGACCATTATGCTTATGCTCTAGAGCGGGTGTGTCAAACCTATTTTCACTGGGGGACACATCAGCCTCGTGGTTGCCTTCAAAGGGCCGAATGTAATTTTAGGACTGTATAAATGTAGGAGTAGTATTACAACTAACTACTCCTACATTCAGACCTTTGAAGGTAACCGCGAGGCTGATGTGGACCCCGGTGAAAATGAGTTTGACACCCCTGCTCTAGAGAATGTCTAGTGTCAGAACAGAGCATACTCTAACATTCTCATCTGTGTGCCTCACACACTCTCCCTTGTCCCATAGTTCATGTCTTCTTTTCTCTGTTAGTAACCTTTTTATGAGAGACCATTGCCCATTACAATCCGGGCAAGCCAGGTTTCTCACTTCTTTTTCAAAATATTAACTTGGTAAACATAAGCATAAGCAGAACCCTAAATTACTCCCCCATGACAATTTAGGATTGATAACATGAATGAAGGTTACAAAAGTTATTTCAAACCACTGCCAAAAATTTCTTACTGAAAAATACAGACCCAGGAAATATCAAGTCAAATATGATCAACCACACTTCAAGGAAAACAAGTCTGAAGCTCTCACTGGTGCTGGATAATGTTAAGTGCACTGACTATTTAACTTAAATTTTATAGTCCTTGTGTCCTGTAAAACTAATTAATACAGGTTAAAAGCAGTTTACTGGGATCATATATAGTACAATTCAAACTAATAAATTATTCTTTATAATAACATGGGTTTTTTTTTTTGTTTTTGTTTTTGTTTTCCCACTGGATGTTTTTATTCCACTGCACAAGTCTAGAAAATAGTCAGTCATGAACAGCATTTTCTTACAAGTCAGGCAGTACTGAGGCAGTCTAATAAAAGGTAACTGTTTCATTATTCTAAAGATAACAATTTAACTTAAATCTTGCTTAATTTTTCTGTAAGCAAGGATAAGTACTAAACCAGACTCAGTCTTGATGATCGCAGATTCTGACAATCATTCACATAACTTGGCTAGATGACTGAACCTGTATGTAATAAGAAATGCAGTTTACATCTTAATGCCTGTATACCTGATGTGTTAACTCATTCCTCTCCTTCCATTCTGTTCAAGGCTAGTGCATTTGCTAAAGTGAATGGCAAGTATTTGACATTAAGAACAGCCTGTTTAAAACATTCGAGAAATACCTACAGTTGTCTTTAGCACACTGAGGATGACAGGAACTGGGATATATTCATCCGATGCTGTAAACAGATGCTTTTAACATAATACATCTATTCACTGGTAACATTCAGGTTGGTGCTATGGGTATTGCTTGTTTTATTTTACCTCAATTTATATTGCATTCCTTTAAGAGGAGAGATGAGTTGTAATGAAGCCCTTGTAAAGAGGAGAAGACTGTTTCTGAGGAACTTCTGAATATACATAGGGAGAGATATTTAGATGGTAGGGTCTGTTACCCACAAGGAGCTGTAGAGACTGAAACACTTGGAAAATTCACAGCCATGTCTCAGAGGCAACTAATAATTTTCTAGGGACTAAAAGGAAGTTCTCCACTTCATTACAGATCAAGAAGTTAATGCATAGCCTGAAACAAAGCCTGAAAATAACACCTCACCTGTAAAGGCACAGTAAGCAAAAAAAATTTGACTTCTGAATTTCTGTTCTCTCTGTCCTAATCACTGTGTTGCCTCCATTTAAAAAGTATTGTAGTTCTTTTTTAAGATTAATTATATTAATCTTGAAACCCCTTTAGTCTCCTTTGGGAAGTTTATAATAAAGAGGCCTTTACAGGTATTCTGTAAAGCTCTGATCAAGCTATGGCCCCATACTATGCCACCATCGCATGACAGATACTTTCTTCACTGGATTGTATGTTGTCATCAAATTGGGAATAAAGACTTTGTTCAGAAGTCTGGTAGCGAAGTCAATGGAGCAAGAGGGATTGAGAACTGTTAGAAAGTCCAGAGCTGATTTTGCTATTAGTCAAAGTACAAATATTCACTTGAAAAACCCTCAGTCCACAACCCACACAGTTAGAAAACTGTTGCCAGAGCAATGACCTAGCAGAGACCATTAGCAAGGTGGTAAGGATCCTAACAGTCTCAAATTTACCCGAACATTAAGAAGTTCCTTAATACAAATGTGAAGAATAAACAAACAAACAACTAAGAACTGCTTTTCTACCCCCTGAGAAAGCTCTCGCACAGATATCCTCCTGTTTAGGGTCCCAGGAGGACAATAGCAGCTGGGTAATTTCTGTAATGCTCTAGTGATTGCTTTAGCCAGAAAAAAAGCTTCCTGTAAACTCTGTTCTTCAGCCACTTCAAAACAGCTTTTCCAGTCAATTGCTTATTTACAACATCCCCACCTCTGTAAGAAAGAGCCAACAGAGTGTCTGTAACTGCCAAGGGGCCACAGAACCTCATACTCAAGACCGTTAAATCCAGAAAAGAAAAAAAGAGCAACTATGTAACACCACTGCAGAAAGTCAGGATACCAAAGTTTTTATACAAAGCATTAAGTTGTGTGAGTATAGACAGAAGCATACATGGGATACCTGTATACTGTAAAATCTGATGGACAGATGAAGGCAATAGGCTATTGCCATTTTCAGCTGACCACCTCGAGCCCAGATTTTTACACTGTTAACCGTAACAGATTCCCAGATCCTGAATTAAAAGCCATCTCCACTTTTAATGAAATGAAGATCTTGTAAAGGACAGGAAAAACAGCATGGACCTTTACAGAACTGTTTCAATTTCTTATTTTTCTTCCAAATCAGGGGAAAAAAAAAAAAAAAAAAAGCATTTGCATTCATATTGTTTTATTATGAGGTAATTAGAATAGGTGTCATCCAAGATGATTGGGAAGTCTGAAAAGGAGATAGATCACCTTCTGAGCAAACCCAAGCCTATATTTTGGAGTAATCACTTATTCTCTCTAGGCTGGCTTAGACTCTAAAGATCTGTGACAGAAAACACTTGTTAGTTCGCAAATTATCCAAGTGAGTTCATTTCAAAATATAGAGACCCAGTTACATAAATCTTCCATTAGAAATATTGTTAGAATGTGCAGAAAGAAACATTACCTTGATTAATGCAATTAGCCTCTTTCAATTAGGTGTTTGTATTGGACATAGAACTACTGGTGAATGAGAACTGTATTTTGCATTGCAACAGTTCACTTCACCATATTTCTTACACATGAGCTACACATAGTGAGAGGACATGAGGAAATTCAAGGTTGCCCCAGGGATGGACAGTTCAAGGACAAAATTTTAATTCAAAAGTAGGTCAAGGAAGAAACGCTTGGTCTGATCTTTTGCTATTCTGCATATGCTCTTAACAAAGTATTCTTATTCACTCAGTTGGCATTAAGTAGCATTTTCTACTGAACTTGCTTGGAACAATGGTTACTGAGTGAATGATTATGCTCATCATACATCAATATTCCCAGTCGATATTACACAGTACAAATCTCAATCTCTTTTCTGTTGAGAAAGCTCTACTCTGAAGATGAATCACAGCCAACTACTGTTTCGAATATTACTTGTATTCTACATCTAAACTCTAATTAAACTGCCTCGAACTTTCATTTTAAAAAAGTATTGTCAAAATACTATTACAACTATTTATAACATTGATAGTTCTTTACTTGCCATATGCTTTGGTTATATATTAAACCTTTTTTTTTTTTTTTGACAGAGCTATACAAATTATTATAATGACAATACACTGCTGGACTATAAGAAATTATAATACTTTGATCTTTCATTATGAAACTGCAGAAGTGAAAAAAAATATGGTTTTGTTTTTGTGACTGGCTGTCAGTGTATGGTTCCATAGCCCATACATCCAAGCACTTGAAATTCTAAAACCAGGATCTAAAGCCAGAATATTAATGATGTAGAAGATGCTAATGCATTTTTTTTTCTCCCTTGTGAGCAGGATTGAATGAGCAAGGTTTGTGCTTTTCATAAAAGAGAATGCAATTGTTTAGGGTTCCAACTCAGAGCCTGTGCCCATATTGTGGGATCCAACAGAATAATGCTAGATGAACCCTGATAAGCAATACTAAATATCATAGTAAACACCCATCAGAAAAAACGACTGACATTAGAACTGACTGATATAAGAACCATCTGATATCACGTCATGATAGCCCACTAATGAAGGGTAAGAAATTTACTTGAGTTACTTTAAGCCCTCAGTGTTTAAGAACTGTTATTTTTTCCTTTGTAGAGCTATGCTTGAAGCTGTCTTGAGAAAATTCTTATCTAAGTTTATAGGTAGCCTTAAATCTCTTTAGCATGCTCTCTGAACACATTAACCACAATTTACTTACATTTAGACTAGCTTGTAGTTGCAGAATGTTACCTTCCAGCAAGCTTAAAAAGGAGATAAAATTTGGTCATGGTGCAGATGAAATTTGATCATGGTACGAAGAAGAGTCAGCTAAAATAATTCAATATGTATTCATATTAGTGTTTTTCTTAACACAGCATGGCCTTCTGAATTACCTTATAATGTACAATTTCTGGTATCTGAAACAAAAACTATAGTATAAATAACCAGGAACATGGCAAGAAAGATTGCTTTGGATGGGGTTACTGTGCACATGGGAGGAAGGCATGTGTGAAGACATAGTTGTCTACTGAAGAAAAAGCCAACACATTCAGCACAAAGGAGGAGTCACAAGTAGAATCTTCCACAGTTAGCGCTATGGTTCTATTAAATATAGTAGTATTTAGATACATCCATGTGGACGTCTCTTAATGTTTGTTGTGTTTGCATCAAAGTCATGTGTCTTAAGGGATTGTCTCTGCACTGCAGACAACAGCAAAGTTCAAAGAAACAAGGATGAACAAAAGCAAAAATCCACCTCGCAAGTTTCTAAACACGTTACTGGGCTAATGATTGACACAGTAAATGTACAGACAATTTTGTCCACTTCTTTTCTAAGGAGAAAGTGCTCACTACATAAGCCATTTTCTTATGGCAATCTAAACTCAGAGTATCCCAACATAAGCACAATTTTCACCAGTAGAGGCTGTTTCCTAAAAGGATTCTTTTTTTTTTTTTTAAAAAAATAAAAAAAAGGCTGTATATAAGGAGATTATAGCTAAGAAACTGTTATAAAGTGTGTTTATGTGCAGAATGCTTGAGTGAAATTATTTACTAGCCATTAATTCCCTAGCATATTTTAAAAATATTTACATGTAAAATAATCTCGTGTAAATATAAATCACCTTTAGAGAAGTTGTATATGGCTACTAAGAAGCCCTATAAAGTATAGATATCACTTCAAGTAATCTAATAGTATTATAGCTATCTATAGAAGTTTGAAATTAATCTGTCTGGATTGCTGACCTATTTCATGGCAAATAAAAATGTGTGTTGTTGTGTTGGTTTTGATATTTGTTTTTCGGTTTGGTTTTGTTTTCTTGTTGTGTTTCCTTATGTTTATTTATTTTTTTCTTGTATATTGATCTGATTTGAATAGATTTCTTAGATTAGCTAAGATATTACTCAATAACTATTTACTAATCTCTAATTAGCATTTTTTAATTATTACATTTTGAACTAAACATGCTTGAAATCTAATCTCTGTATTTAGAAGCACTTCTTTATTGCTATTTTGTGCTAATGAGTGTATTGTTCTCAAGTTGTTTATCATCAGATATTTCACAGAAGAACAATTGAGATTATAAAAAGTATAAGGCAATATATATTTTGAATTTTTTTTAGTTGCTGTTTGTCTTTATATTGTACAATCAGTTTTATCTAGACAGTAGTAACAAACATTTATTCTTTGCAAAAGGGCAGCTAAGCTGGTGAGGGATTTGGAGCATGAGTCTTATGAGGACCAGTTGAGGTATTTGGGGCTGTTTAATCTGGACAAAAGGAGGCTGAAGGAATACCTTATCACTCTCTACAACTACCTGTACCAAGGAGTCCATTGGTCTTTTGTCCCAAGTAACAAGTGATAGGGCAAGAGGAAATGGCATCAAGTTGTGCCAGGGGAGGTCTAGATTGGATATTAGAAAAAATTTCTTCACAGAAAGGGTTGTCAGGCATTAGAACAGGCTGTCCAGAGAAGTGGTGGAGTCACCATTCCTAGAGATATTTAAAAGATGTGTAGATATGGTGCTTAGGGATACAGTTTAGTGGCGGACCTGGCAGTGTTAGGTTAACGTTTGGACTTGAAGTTCATAAGGGTCTTTTCCATCCTAAATGATTCTATGATCTCATTCTACAATTAACATAACAATGCAGTATAGTGAAGTGAGGCCTGGTATGACAGCAGAGGCCTTAAGTAGATGAGGTGTAGGTATACCTCTTGTACAAGCATGGGATTATGATGAATAAGACACACACATAGCCCTGGAAACTCCACATCTACAACCAACTTTGTGGTCAGTTAGGGAAATGTAGGTTGGATCTGGAAAAACCTGGGATATCACTGATCAGATGCCCTAGACCACAAAAGGAAATCAATCACTAGGAACTCTAGTTACTCTAGTTACAATCACCATAAGACATCATTGTATCTCAGGAGACAGAGATTAGCTTCAAACTAACCTGTATTCAATCTTCTATCTAATCTGTATGTATTCAAGGGAAAACAAAATGTCTCAGCATCTCTAAATCAGTCTGCTTGTCTGCCAATTTCTACTCTAGAAAAGAGAGTATTCTCATTTTTTCTCGCAAAGGGTATGATTTTTCCCCCTCCAGAGAGGTTGAGAAAAAGCAATTGATTAGTTGGAATGAGGTTTAATTGCAAGTCTTGAAAAAACATGATGAAAACAAGAGTATCATAATGCAGTAACTTTCATCAGCTTGCAACATGGAGTTTTTTTGTTAATTTTAAAGCGACTTTACAATTATGACTAGTATTTGAATGTAACATGGGAGAGTGTTTTGATAGCAGGAAATATCTAAGGTGTTCTTGCTTTTATATGAATGAGGGCTGAGCACAACGATGAATATTTTTTTTTGCCCCACATTTTAATCCTAACCACCAATCCGAAGTGATAAGCAAGGAATGTTCAAAGTTCCTGGTCCTCAGAACAGTATTTTTGAGCTTTCTTGTGGTAAGTGCCTGCCTTCATAGTGCATACTGTAGTGTTGCTTTTCCATGCGAGAGATGGAAACTGACACACCAATGTGATGTTCACAGAATTCATTTTATTGTCAGACCAGGCTAGCTTTATACCAAAGCTGCCCTGTCCACGCACCTTGCAACAATGTGGTTGGTTACAACACGTGCTATACAATAACATGATACGCTGCATGCACTGTCTACATGCTCTGCACGCACGTGTCCAGCGATTGCTCATTCATTGTTACCTTCTTATGGGGCTCCTTTTGTTTCTTTTGTCTCTGGCTTCATCTCTCAGCCAGGCTGGCGACAACCCCATCCCCCTGGGTGGGGAGGCAGGGGGGGCTCTGCCACTACATCTCCCCCTCTTTCATGTAATATAATATCAACAATACACCGTATCACGCTTTGAAGACAGTGTGAAATACAGGATAAGAACATCAAGGCTAATACAATTACAATTAACAAGAACAGACCTGTTTTCAATATTCCTTTTAACCAAACAAGGCATCCAAACCAAAAAACCCAACATCATCTGTTATTTTCATGTTCTGCAAATCTTTTATCTTTTTATCTTTTAAGTTCAAACAACACATACAACCAAACTCTTCATAACTGTGACCATGGCCAATAACAAAAAATTAATCACTGCTCTGTTTTACAAAGTGGTATTCTCAACATTGGCTACATCTGTTGCTAAAAGCGATAACACCTCTGAGGTTAAGGGTCATCACCATTGCAATCGGTTTCTTCTTTGTTAGCCAGCCAAGGTCTCACCCACTTTGCTGGGATTCACGAATGTAGAAACACAAGCATATCCCCATCCCTGCTTCATGCAGAATACACAATGTGTACTCAAACATCCCATTTCCTGGGTTTCCTACACATCTATTAAATATAAACAAGGCTCCCCATTAGTTCTCACATCACCACCTCTTCTAAATACCTTGCAGTCTTTATTCTGCTTCTGGCTCATGAGCAGCAAGTCATGATTTCATCTAAACAACCCCATGCACAGCTCAGGAAATCTATAGGTATACATATGCAGTCAGAACAAGTCCATCCTCCTACAACTCGGTGTCTTCAACCATCCTTACTATTGAACAGTTTATAATACTTCAGCTTGCATAAAACAGCCAAAGAATATGAAGAGATGTTTGGTTAGTGAATGAAGTTAAGAACTGAGTTAGATAGGAGGAATTAGGTTGGAATTAATTTTTCCAGGTTTTGGGTTTGTTTTGTTTTGTTTTGTTTTGTTTTTGATACAATATCATGATATTTCTTCCATTAGGGAGTTTTGAAAGTGTTCAGAAGACCAACTCTTAAGAGACCAGTCACTGAAGGAAAAAGTTTTTTGTATTTAACATTTTAAGATGCAAACCAGTTCTTATTTATCCTTCTTGTATTGAAAGCACTATTTTTTGCTTATTTATTTTAAGGGCTGGGTTATTCTTTCCCTCCCCATAAATCCAGAAAAAAGTTGTAGATTTTATTGTTCAATGTTTTCTGTAGTTAAAAAATGTAAACTAGAAGTATCTTCAGTGAAAATGTTCCTATTAATATTTCATCTAATCTTCACAGCAAGACATACCTCTTCATAAGTACATTAAGAGATCATTAAGAATGCTTGCAATGTAATGGTTTGCTGATAACAGTAAAATGTGAACATTATCTTGTAATTCATTTTATGCATTTCTGGCAAGCTATGTATAGAACAGGTGAAGGACACCTTTCCCCTTTACATCAACAATTAAAAAGTCAACCCTCCTATTGTACATATGATGTCCCATTTCTCATTCCATTCCAGTTGGAATTAAACTGGTTAACACACCGAGATTTTCTGAGTTTAAGACAGAGTCTCTTGCAGATTAAGTTCTCGGAAGCACAAGGGATAGTCCTTTTTTTTTTTTTTTTAATGCTTCTACAGAATGTGGCTACCTTTGATGAGGACTTCAAACATCAGCACACAAGAAAATGTCACCATTCTGCAAGTTGAATAATTCAATACAAGATTTTATAAAATTAATATAGACTAAGAAGTTCCAAAATCAAGAAAGAGAGGAAAGAAAAAAAGAAAAAAAAGCCATGGAAAGCAGGAAGACCCCTAGAGAATTGCCCTCATTTTCTGTGGGGAAAAGCAGCGTACAAGTGACAAATGGCAATATAAACCAGACACAGGCACATAGTATCTTGTCACATCTGATTGCAGCTGAATTCATTAGGACTGATTGAAGCACAGGGTATGTTGCTGAAGGTGTGTCAAAGTCAAACTAGACAAAAACATGGAAATGAAAATTTCAATGGGTTTAACATCAGTTTCCTAAGGATTTTCACATGAAAAAGTCATGAAGTTCATCCAAGGGCTTCTTAGAAATTTATAAACCCGTCCTCCCTCCATCTGACAGTCAGCTTGCAGAATTTAGCTAACAAAAGCCACTTTATTCTCTGTGTGAGGTCTCCATACTTTGGAGGATTTCATGTAACACTTTAAAAACCTTGAAAATCAAGTCATGACCTATATATCCAGACTATAGGGAAATCAAAATCAGAATAATATTTCTGCCAATATTTATTTATGTAATATAATTTAAGTTCATTTTTGTACAAAGTCCAGGTAAGCTGAGCTAGTCTAGAACATTATCTGCTTCGAGAACTGATCAGAGACTGCTTCTTTTCTTTAGATAGGAAGAAATGTTTTGAAATAAATATTTGTGAAAACAATGTCAAGAAAGTCTATAATTATGTAAGCCCAGAGTATATAGCCAGAAAAACATGAATGGATATAAAATGCAGTCCCATGACACGAAGATAAATTGAATCTGGTTTGCTTTTAGGAATCCTGTGCCTCTTTCAAATTAGTTAATTGGAATTAAGCATGCTATTATGTCAGCAGTTTACTTTGAAGTGGGAAAACCGAGATATGACAAAAAAACAAATGCATGTCAACCCCAACAGGTAAAACTAAAGAAAGCCATAACCATTATTGAGAAAAGGCAAGAAAACCTGCAGGGTGTTGTGACCAGCTCCTGCCGTTTGTTGTATTGTGACCGAATCTAACATAAGATCCACATAGTAAGCACTGAATCACAGGAGAAAGATTTCAGTGCAAAACACAGTGATTTATCGATGAGGATAACCAACCACATGAGGAGCCTTTTGCTGTTAAACCAAGAAAAATCTTCATCATGAATAGCAGATGAAAGGTAGAACTTTGTGTTATTACATTCTACTTTGATTTGGCAGAAGCCCTGAACGTGAAGTCTTAAGTACATTAGTGGTATAGTAGCACTTTAACTACCAAGGATTTTCAAGTCAGTAAAGGATAATTAGAGAAACTTTAGGAGACACTGTCTTTTCACCACAGCTTTTACAGTGCAGTCAAAAACTGCCAGTCACGAGGCTTGATCTGCTTTTGCTGATTATTTGAAAGACACGGTTAGAGGTTGCAGATGACAAGAGATTTTCAATAGGAATGAGACAGGACTTTTGGATGCATGTCATGACAAACCCTTGTCATTGAGAAATATAAGTTTCAAAGCTGGGATGGTCCTAGTGGACTTGAAAGTTATGCAGCAATGTTATTGGTAACTTTGAGTATAGTCCTCTATTGGGTTACTATTTACAAAATTGAAGGGAACTACTGCATGTAAAGTGGACCTGTTGTTGCGTTCTGCTTTTTGAAAACTAAATCCTTCCAAGAGGAAAACTCTAAAATATTATGATCTGTGCTAAATTTTGCAGTTCTAGCAGGCTCGTCACTGCTATAAATTGTCTAAAAAATTGTGGTTCACACAGTATACACATAGTATACTGTGTGAACATGCTTTTATAATACAGTGGCAACTTGAGGCAACAACTAAATTCAGTTTAATTTTTGACTTGATGCTGAACATGTAGTAGACATCCCTTTCCTGAAGAAGCCTATGGCCAAAGCAGAACTCATTTTAAATTCCCAAACTGCCTGCAACCAGCAGCACAAAAGATAACCTGGATGTGTGACCATGGCAGTATCATCCAGAGACACAGATCTTCCATGGATTTATTAGAATTTCCTAGAGACCAATCAGACCAAAAATGAGTGGGTAGGTACTGGAACTACACATAGCTACTATTTAGAAAATGTGCAGGAAGGAATTGTGAGTGGATGAAAGCATGAGATCAGAGTCAGAAGCTAGCGAGCAGAAATGTATACTGTGCATCAGTAAGCATTAAGAATATCGGATAGTTCAAACCTTCTGAAGTCAGGAGTTACCTGCACAGATGGTAGCTTTCATTGCTGCTGAGGGCTGAATTCACTACTTTCAGTTAGTAAATCCCTATGCAAGACAAAAGGACAGAAGAAAGAGTTTACTACTGTAAGTCAACCATTCTATCCAGAAAGAATATGTTGTCTACACTTGTATACATAGTGTATTTTGTTTTGTCAGCTACTTCACACTAGCATAAGACTGGTGCTGCTGACAGCTGACTTGGAGTTCCTTGGTCTGCAGACCTACTGTTTAAGTACAAGGCTATTCATTCTCTGCACAGTGTTGCTTTATTTTTCTGGTTGTGTTTTTTGTTTGGTTGTTTGTTGTTTTTTCTCTTGTTTCTAAGAAACTAGCTAATAACCACCTCTGATAAAACTGATTGAAGTAAAAAAAAAAGCTAAGTTAATCATGCTTGACCTACATTACAATCAGCCACTCACTGCTTAGCTACATGAACTGTCAAAGTCAGTTGTGAGGTTCGTCTTGCACAAAAAGGAGAAAGAAGAAATGGTGGGAGTGCAGTTGAAACAAAAGCTTTTAAATAGAAATAAGAGCCATAATAAAATAGATAAATTGTCATTTTTATGGCTCCCTTACTTCATATTAAGCTGAAGGCACTAGCACGCAGCACACCTTGGAAGAAGATGGTAAGTTTTAATTATTAAATGCAATTTCACTAGGTGTAATGATAGATACAGATTTTTCTGTTCACTTTCAGATATGTGAACATATGCCACAAAATGGGAAGTCTGATTGCTTTGTGCACATACTCCACTAGAAGGGTGGAATTTGTAATGTGGAATATCTTCATTTTTAGATCTTCATGTTCTGGAACAGATGTGCCTTTTCTTTAACAATATGTACTGCATTCAGTATAAAAATCAATGCAAGTAAACATTTCAGAACACTGAGGATTTAAAATTTTAAACATTTTAGACTTCATTCATTTGTAATTATTCATAATTACTACCAGTGCAAAATGTTAGTCAGCATTAGTGTTATAGAATGAAAAGATTCATCTTTCTGACTAAATTTTGGAAGAGCTGTTAATAGCAGCTATCAACCTTAAAAGAGTCACAGTCCCTAGGAGCATTTTGGAAGCAGAAGAGAAAAGGAGAAAAAGATAAAAATATTAGGATCTACATTTCTGATAATAAGAAGATCAGTTAGTAGAGAGGAAGTCATAATATCAGCTGTTGGGTTGCCAGGGAAAACTGCAGAAGACAATATGATGAAGCAAGAGACACCAACTTCACTTAGAGTATGCGTTAAATATGGTTGTAAATGATGATGTACTTAGGAAAACACAAGCATGATATGAACAGCTATCCATTATCTAGGCCAGTGCACGGGTTTGCAGTAGTGTAACCAACTTTTATATAAGTATGTATTAAATAATACTCTACTGAACTAGCTATTAATATTACCCCTGTGTTTTCTTAAATACAACCTCAAAATCCAGTCTCCTTAAATTCCTAACTACTTAAACTATCTGGGGCCCCATGTTTATTGTAAAGATTCCTATGGGAAGGTGGTGTCAGCTCTTGCTGCTCATTGGCACCATCATAAATCACTTTCAAAATATTTGAGTTTTCAGACTAGCACCACAAAAGAATGTGAGGTTCTTTCCAACTTTGTTTTAAAATACCAATTGCAGGAGCTGAGCTTGCCATCTGGTACAGAGAATTTATCCATGCTATTTGGTTCATAATGGCACCAGTTGGTACAGCTGAACAGAGAGCAGAAATACCAGTGTATCACTCAAGTGACATTCATTCCTCATTAGGCCACTTCCACAGATGGTAAAGCAGAACATCAGCTTTCCTGTCTCCCCCATCTCCCATGAAATGCTACTTATGTTTTCCTGGCGATGCTTGTAATCACCTCTATTACTCAGCATGGTCTGTTAGCACAGTGACCTTAACTACGGTTAATGATTTTTCCATATGCTTTCAAAAGACAGGATTACTTAGAAATCTGTGAATTGTATGTTTTTGGTTTTCAATGTTAGAAGAAAGAAGCTTGAATTATTGCAACATGCTCATGACTAGCCCTAGGGAAGAAATAAGAGTTGACTTTACAATCAGACATATCTTTCAGAAATATAAACTAACAGCAGATACCCAAAAGCTTTAAGTTACAGACCATGACATGGTTATAATGGAACAGTTTTCCAGCTCCAGGGTTGTTAACAGTTCCTTCTACTTGTTTTCCCTTCCACTCTGTCTATCAGATAATTTTAATTTTAGAAGCATTTATCTTTCACTTCAGGAGGACATTTAAGTAAGTGCTCAAGTCCCTCTCTGAAAGGTCTGTTTAATTCTTCAAAAGCCCCTGGAAGCCATTTACTCGCTTAAGGTCTTTGTTGACTCAAGATCAACAAAGTAGAGTAGAAGACAAGAAATAAAAAAGGTCACTTAAGAAAGCTTTCTACAACAACAGTAGCAGTAGCACCCAGTTGTCCAACTCTAAAGCCCTGTAAGTCTTGAAAGAAACAAATGCATCCAGAAAATGGATACAAAATTTTACTTCTGCTTTTAAAAACTCCAATATTTCAGTTGTCCTTTCCACAAAAAAAACCAAACAACAACAACAAAAAAAAACAGGCTGTACAGGACCCTGTAAGGTACTTTCGTCTTTTTAAGGTAATAAAGTGTTGTCAGCTCATTGGAAAAAAAAAAAAAAAAAAAAAAAAAAAAAAAAAAAAAAAAAAAAAAAAAAATCAGATCTGATCTATCACAGCAAAATTCATAGATCTGCTGGAAGCTCAAGGTTAAGACCCTAAGTAATACTTCCAATTTTCCTATGAAGAAACATATCCATAGGATTTCCACAGCTCCTTCTTACCCTCATAAATAAAAATAACATACAGCATTGATGGCTTTTCATTGTTTGGGTTAAAGAGTGAGAACAATCCAGACAAAGCAAGAACAAGTAATATAAAGCATGTACAAAATAGTTAAAATATCTTAACCTTACTTTTGAAAACACAGACTTATAAGGCAAACAAAAGCTGAATAACATTGAATGTCATATGGATACTTTTTCTCATTACACTATGCATGCTGTCCAGGCTACGCACTCAGGACCCTTGACCCTTTAGGAAATGGTAAGTAGCAAACAAAATGTTTTTCTTTAAAAAGAAAATTATAAATTAATTGAGTCATGAGCAGAACAGGCTAGCAACCCAAAGAGCCTTCAAAATTGCTTTGAGCACTTTCAGCAACATAAAAAGATAAAGCTGAAACTAAAACAGAGCTCTAGCTCTTAATGTTCTTCTAAAAGAGCCAGTTAAGTTTGTCAGGATGGCTCTGAAGAAAAATAACAGCTATGTTTGGAAGAATAGACAACAACTTTTCTTATTATTGCATGAGTAGACAAGTAAAGTACTCAACTATGAAACTGCTCCTTCAGGCTATGCTTGGGCCATGAAGTAGTAAACACTTTGTGATAGCCATGCCTCAGATTTTTTTTCTGGAGCAAGTTCCCCAAAGACTAAAATGTCCTTAAGCTTAAAAACCACCAACAACAATCCACCAAAAAAGACCTATAATCTGTTAGAGTAGAAAGAATACTTGAGCTTTTACACAGAGATGCAGAGTGACTAGATCAATCAGGAAAACCAAACCAAACCAACCAAACAAACAAACAAACAAAACCAGACAAACAAAATATAATTACTATAAACTTGCAACCGAGTTGGCTATGATAGACCAGCAGTATGGTGGGCTGCTAGCTCATGGACCCTCTTCAAGTCTTTACATTTATGACAAGCTCGTTTCCCTCCAGAAGACACCAGCTCATCTGCATGTTCTCCTAAAAGGAACATAACATATAGCTTAGAGCATTGTTCATGCCATGAGTTGTTGCTACAGTAACATTAGCTCTGAGCAACTGCAAAATCTTGTGCATGGCTTAACTTTGCTGATGTCAATAGCAACTGTTCGCTATACCTAAAAGAGCTAAGAATATATATAAATGTTTGTAAGATCAAGTTTAATAGCAAAAACCGATGGCTGAATTATGAATACAGACTTCACCACAAGAAAACAGGATGTTCACAAGTGAACCACTCAAAGGAGAAAGGACTTCTCAGAAGTTTTGCTCCATGGATGTTCCGATTATTACTACAATAAATGTTTGGGGTTTTTTTTGTTGTCTGTCTGTTTGGGTTTTTGTTTATTTGTTTGTTGTTTTCTGTGCTTGTGGTTGTTTGGTTTTTTTTAAAGCTTTTATGAGTTAGAGTACAGTACTGGTTTTGACTGAGTTGTTAGAGTTATTTTTTTTCATAGTATCTTATATTGTGCTGTGATTTGGATTTGTGAGGAAAGAAGTGTTGATAACACACCAATATTTTAGTTATTACTGAACAGTGCATACACAGTGGCCTTTTTTATTTCTCCCTCTGGCCTGCCAGTGAGTAGGCTGGGGGTACACAAGAAGTCAGGAAGGGACACAGGCAGGACAGCTGACCCCAGCTGATCAAAGGGATACTCCATACCATATGACATTTCGGTCAAAAACAAAAGTTGGGGGTAAATTTGCTGAGGTTGCCATTGCCCAGGGACTGTCTGGGCATTGATCAGATGATGATGAGCAATTGTTTTGAGTTTTTTTTGTTTTTTTTTTTTTGCCCCACTTGTTTTTGTTTGTTTTGGTGTTGGGTTTTTAGTTTTTATTATTTTTGCTTGTTTGTTTGTTTTGCTTCAGTTTGGGTTTTTTTGAGGGTGGTGGTATTTTTTTACTTATTAATCTGTCTTTATCTCAACCCATACGTTTTCTCACTTCAACCCTCCTGATTTTCTCTCCCACCTCACTGGGCGGGACTGAGCAGTTGTGTGGTGCTTAGCTGCCTGCCAGAGTTAAACCGAAACAAGTACTCTTTGCACATTTTGAAGTGCTCAAGAAACACTAAAAAGAGTTTGTTTCACATGATCTCTTCAAGTAGCTGAAGGTAATGTTTTAGTAATTAATGGGGTTTTAAGTGCTATTAGCTGATGCTTCAGTGTTATAGTGTTTTCCAGTGTCATGGCAGATCTTGTTTTTGTAAAACAAATATTGTAGATACTGATTTCAGAGCTACTAGAGATCAAATGAGTAGTGATGTTCTTTTTATATTCTAATAAAAAGCCAATGTATATCTTTACTTGCATTAGAGTAAGGCTTGCAACCACATGGAACCATATGCCTACTGTTTTTGCATTAGTGCTTTGTCTAACTTCATACGACATCCAAAACTGGCACTTTCACAGTATCAAATGGTAAGTTGTTTTAGATCTTCACAAATGCTTTTTTCAAAGAATGGAGTTTTTAATTCCAAGCCTGAATGAATTTTTTATTTTGAAATACTGTCAACCAGAGAAACTCAGACCCTAAGCATTCCCAGGATCTTATTTGTCTTCCATTCTCTAATTACTCATGTTCATAAAATCCTAATCAATTGCAAATTCCCCTAACTAAATAATTACATATCTAGTCTTATACAACTGCAAGAGCAAGCCTACATATCTGTGTCCAGGTGTCTATGAATTATTTTCTGAGTATATTCAAACTCACAGTAGGCCATAGGTCACTTTCCATACCATCCTGATGTTACCTATTGTTTTTTTCTTTTTACCCTGCTATCTCTAAACTGTATATTTTTGTTCCACCATGGCTGGTCCTGTAACTTTGTGCCCAACACAAACTACTTCCCCAGGTGTCAAGGTTTAAGGCAAGGTAAAAATAAACCATGGCAGATGCTCTCTGTTACCCCCCTCACCTTCATCCTCTCTTTTAGATCAGGAAGATAAGAAGGAAGAGAGACTTAGAGTTCAAGTTGGAAAGTTTTAAAGGGTTTTACTAACGCTACTAATAAATAGAGAATATATACAAAATATACAAAACCAATCTCAAATACTCGATATGGAGCTGGCGTCATGCCAGTAGCAGCAGAGCTGGGTGTGCGGAGCCGACGTGGCTCCAGCAGCTGTAAGGCAGGCACCTGGAAGTCATGGGCGGAATTTCACAACAAACTGGAAACTGGATGCAGGGATTACAGGGCCTGTGGTCTATAGATCACAGGCATGCAGAGAGGCTCCTCTTTAGATGCTGGCCATGGTTGAAGAGGGCTTGGCTCCCGCGATCACCCTCTTATATAGAGGGTATGATGATTATGAGATAGAATACTCAGTTGGTCAGTTTTAGTCACCTGTTCTGTCCGTCCCTCCTTCCAAATATGTCCCATTATCAGTTAACCTTGGTTACCATAGTAATAAATCTAAACATAGGCTTCTTCAGCATTCCATTGATCCTCAGCACCAAGTACAGTGTCCAAGAAAAATATACAGGTACTTAAAAGGCACTTAACTGAGAGGAAAAATCACTAAAAGAGAACTGGTCTTGTTTTTAACAAAACCAGGACACGAGGAAATCCTGATTTTCCTGAAAGCCACAAGTTGATTAGACAGTCTTCTTTTCATTACAGTCATATGGATGTCAGGGCTGAGAATTAGACAACTTGATTGAAGGTCATGCATGATGCTAAGTCTTGTGCTTGTGCTAAGTCTTGTGCTAAAGGAATATAGCATCTATAGGTAGGCATCATAGGTCACTGAGTTCTCGTAAGGACCATAGTATAACTTAGGTTGAAAAACACCTCTGGATGTTCATATAGTTGAACCTGTTGCATAAAGAGCACTAAATTGAAACTTATATGTGTTTGCTCAGGGCCTTGTCCAGATGAATGTTTAAAATCTTGGAGGATAAAGTTCCACACGCTCTCTGAACCTCTCTTCCAGCACTTCTGATCATGAAAACGGCTTTCCTTGTGTCCAGGTAGAATTTCTCCCTTTGTAACTTCTGTATTTTGGACCGTTTTTTTTCCTTTTGCTCTGTGGATCTGAGAAGACTCTGGCTTCACCTTTACGGCCCTCCTTTTGGGTGGTGAAAAGCTCTAATGACGTATCTATATTCTTCTGTTTTCCAGGTTAAATAAGTAGAGTTTCCATAGATGTTCTTGTATATTGCACTCCAGTGTTCTGACTATACTGGTGGCACTCTGCTGAGACTACTGCAGTTTTTCAACAGTTTTCTCTTACTACACATGCAAAGCCAGAAACAAGTGTAGGCTCATGTGTGCTAAATGAGTGGAAGAAATGGCAGTCCTTGTCCATATGACTATTTACTTGTTATTACAGCCCAATATGTAATTAAACTTCACTGGTGCAAGGAAACATTGCTTATACATGTTCCACTCATTCCTCAAAACTCTCACATCCTCTTTTGTATAGCTGCTGCCTACTGTCTCGTTCCTCAGACTACACAGAGATGTTCTGTCAGAGGTATAGGTCTTTACACTTGTGTTTAAGTTTTTGTATCCTTGTGATCCAGTTCCTTCAGCTTACTGAGGTCCTGACAAGCACATGTCTGAATCCATCTGTGAATACTACTTCAGAGCAGAATCTGAGATAACAGGAATCCACAAAAGCACAGGGTTAGTTAAATATGGTCATTATTCATGCTCAACATATTTGCAGGTATGTCTTAGATACAGAAGAACCCCAATGTAGAAGTAAAAACTGGAAGACAGTCCTTTTCTGAATAGCTGCTAACCTATGTAAAGAGAGACATCACAGCAGCATGGGGACAGACTGATGGGCATATAGAAAGAAATAAGGAATTAGCAATTGTTTGCATAACAGGTAGTGTGAAAGTGTAACAGGACCAATCCATTGCAATTTCTTTCTAGATATTCTGTGCACCTGCTTTCAGGCTCCCTTTTCTTCTTCATGGATGGGCTATGTGGATGAATGTGCTAGATTTAGAGGTGTCTAAACACAGTCAGTCTTTCAATTCAACTTTTAAAGGAAGAAAGATGGAAGGAAAGGCAGGGACTTTACAGAAAGTTTTATATAGATTATCCAGGAAAAAACACATATGTTTGTAATATCAAATGATTGTTTAATCTAGGGAAGTATTATGGGCTAGACATGGCTGCAGAATGACAATTTAATTCTGTGAGAAAATCTGAGGTAACAAAATATGTCATTCTTCCACACTGAAATTATGTCAGGTACATCTTTGTTTTGAAGTGATCTGACTTTCTGGACCTTTCAATAATTCTCCTTATTTCTGAAAATGACCAGAAAGTCCAGCTAGGTTTTAAAAACTGTTGTCTTGTTGAGCACTTCATCAATATCAGTGTTCCCAAAAATTGTGTTTGCCCTTAACAAAACAGCAAATCCCATGTCAGGGAGATGACACTCCTTTCCTATCAAGTTAACTACTATCTGCTAGCAAAGACATTGGATGTCTATGGTGGTAAGTGCTTAGCCTAGTGGCTTGTTAATGCTAGCTATAATTTGTGTGTGATACCAAATAAATGACAGCTTTACACTTCAAAGTGTTATATAGCAGTCTTCACAGTCTTTCAGTATATGGTAAAAAGGGTCTCAAAAAAGTGACCCTGAGATATACAGATGGCTATACCAGTTGTTACTGCTGCTGTCCCAGTTGAGTACTGAGAATAAATTTGTTTTTTTAAGAACTGCAGTAGGGTTCCTAGAGACAAGTGGCAGTATAAATAATGTTTACTGACTTTATGAAGCTTGTTGGTCCTGTTATGCTTGCATAACTACCTGTTACGCAAACCATAGTTAATTCATTATTTCTTTCTACATGCCCATCAGTCTGTCACCATGTTGCTGTGATGTCTCTTTTTACATAGGTTAGCAGCTATTCAGAAAAGGACTGTCTTCCAGTTTTTACTTCTACACTGGGATTCATCTATTACCTCTTATGAGGTAATTCTGGACTCATTAACAAGATATATGTGTGTTCTGGGGAAGCACTTTGAATCCTCTGTAACAAGGAGGAAAAACTGACCCTCAGAGTTCTTACAGTCTGTTTAGGAAAGTCAGTTAAAATTTTTATGGTTAGTATAGAGTGTACTACAATGAAAAGATGCATATAGCTCATTTACAAGTTACACACAGTATAAAAAACATCCATTATTTCAGTAAATATTATGCAGATAGTGATGATAACATACAATTCTTGTCTATGTGGACATACTGGCATGCAGAGTTGTAATACATTACACTGTTACTTCATTTGAACACTTGTTATACATGCTACTCAGAATTCAGCCAACAGCAAACCTGTTACTGATCTCCAATATATGTGGGGAAATAAATGCACAGTACTATCAAAATTTACTGAAAATTCATCTGAAACAACTAAAAGATCAGTCATCATAGACAAGAAAATTGAATCAGTACAACAATCCACAGAGAAAGAGTAAGTTACATAAACATGATGTCAGGTTAGAAAAGACAAATAATAAGACCTGTAAATAGGCCACCCTTAAGCACAATAAGAGCTGTACTATTAAACTCTCATAATCTAAGGGCCACACTTAATTTTCATGTGCATTTATATTTGTCTCAGGAAGGTAAGCTTTAACTGCCGCTAAGTTGCCCCAGGCTTGATTACCACTTTTATTACAGAAGAGGGAGGAGGAGCAGGAATGTCACAATATACCTTTGTTTATATTTCAACAACATCAAACAGAAGACTTCACTAATATTACAAAATGAAATATAAATTATTTAAACACTTGTGTGTAGTAAACATAACATAATGCACCTGTTCAGAATCTGTTTTGGACTCAAGAAGTGGAATGCAGAAATTACTTTGGTATTTAATGGAATCCCTGATATATATCCACATATTCTTTTCCATATAACTACTGAGGCATGAACTATTCACTGGTCATGTGCTTACACATCATTTGATAACTTTCAAAACCCACTTAATTTACCTGTGTTTAACTATAGCCAGTGAATGTCCATCGGGCTTGTCACTTTAGTCACTGGGAAAGGGAGTTTGAACAGATGAAAAGAAGCAGCAATTAAGTGAGTGACCATTTGAAGAATCACAAAGACGACATGCAACCCTCTAATGAAGGAAAAGTGTTTCCAGTCCTGTACTTATAGGGCTTCTTACACCACGTAACAGTGCCTTACAGCCAGTAGTATCCAGACGGAACTGTTAAGGTCAGCATAGACCTGTCAGTCCCTTAATTGTCAGCTGTCATTGTCAACACAGCCTCCCATTCCCTTTCTCCTGATGTGGAGGAGGGGCAGTTGAAAGAACAAGTCTGAAATCCTTTGTTGCTCTCTCTCCAACTCCGGGAAAAGACCTTCTGTTAACTAATGTTCAATTCAAATAATTTTTGAGTTGAGAGTAAATATTGGAGTTATATATATGAAGTTTGAATATTAGTTTGGGATCTAAGAGAGGGTAAGTCATACTGTATCTGCAGCAGGAAAGTTCAAATGAAAGACTTCGAAGGAAATATTTTTAATCTTATTATTAAAATAATACTTTCTGGTTAAAGAAAATAAAGCCCAATTCCGCATACTAGAAAATTACTAATAAATCCTTCTGAAGCAAGGCAGAAAGTTTGTTCTTCAAAGTGTTTTTTTATAATGCTATTAATAGCTGTATCACAAATCAGTGGTGTTTCCTGCACTACAGACTCACAGTTATACTATGCTATAGTATTAAAAGAGCTATTATTTTCAATAAAATACTATAAAGTATTGCAGGGGTTTAAAAACTCTGAAGTCATAACTGAAAGCAGAGACAAAAAAAAAGATAAAGGTGTTATAGATGAACTAGTTTTTTGTAAGCTGTATTCAGTTTTGTAAACTGTATCCAAGATTCTTACCTTATCTTGAAGTTTTGCAGGTTGTATTCAAGTTCTTATCTTAGTTTGAGAATAGAGAGCTGAAAGTTAGTCCTTATCTTATCTTGAAAGTGTAGGATGTGCATCCAAGAATCTCACATGATTCTATAATGAACATATGGATAGTGCTCATGTGCTGTGACAAGAGGTGAAAAGGACACGAGTGAAGATGACTACTTACTTCATCCTGAAGACCATCTAAATGACCACCAGAGGACACTGTGCATGCTTAGAGTAGTTCCAAGATGTCGTGATTGATATTGTGAAATAGTTGTGCAATCTAATGAATATGCAACACATACGATGTAAACTTAATGAATATGTATGTGACCAAATTGTATAAATGTAGTGGAGTTCGAATCAGTTGTTGGAACCAGCTTTGGGTGCGAACCCCTGGTTTCCCAGCGCTGAAATAAAAGCCCCGCATATAACTACGTCCGTGGTTATGTGTTTCGTTTGCTAACACAGGCAGAATGTAACTGTCACAGAGGGACCCCAAAAGCCTGTTTTAAGCGTCAAAACAAGTTCCAAAATAGACTTTATTCTGGCTGGAAAAGTACAGCTAACGAACTGAGCAAAACAGGGTTTATACAATTAGTTAGCACTCTGATAACATAAGGATTCAGATATCAGTTGAGGAGATTATTGGGGTGCAGGAAACGAGAATAATGAAGATCTACAGCGTGCATGCTCAGACTCACAAGAAACAAGAACAGACCCCTCTGCCCCAGATACCCATAGGAAATAAACACTTGTCTGGTTTGCCAAGGACTACACTTGCCTGATCGGCAAGGACTACACTTGCCTAGTCGGCAAGGTCCTATATTATCACTCACCCAAACAAGGAGGTGAAGCGCTCCCAGTCCCAGGAAGTTTCCTTAGATGGTGTTCCTGCTTAAGGGGAGGGGTCCAGCACAGACCCGCTGCTCGAAGAAGACCACACAAAGGCAATCTTCGGCGGGAATCCCATTTTATATTCTGATCAGATCTGGCTGTAGGCATTCCAGAAGCTTCTCGGCTTCTCCGGGCCCCTCCTCCTCTGCTAATGACCCTCTTCAACTGACTCTGGGTCCCACAAAAGAGCTATTAACTGCCCCATTGAAGGAGAGCGGGGTATGTGACTGCCACAGCAGTTCTCAGAGGGGGAAATGCAACTGCCACAGTTACATGAAGACGTTCTGCAGGGTAGGGAAATCACATCTAGATACTTTAAGGAATTACACTTTTTACTGCATAGAATGCAAGGTTTTTCAAAGAAAAAGTAATTTTGCAGGACATTAAGAATAATGAAATATTCTTTGCTTCTGAGTGATGAGACTCCAGCAATAATTTTCAAGGGAAAAATAAGACAAAAGAAACAGAAAAGTGATGGGTTACCACCCAAAGCAAAGTATTGTACACTTCATATCTGTAAATGTCACTCATTTTCAGACAATATATAAACTAATTACAAAATATGTTTATTTCTAGTATTCTAAGTTTGAACAAAATTTCTTTCTTTGCTAACGAAGTACATGAAATAAAATACATCATTAAGAAGTTCTAAGTTACCCAGTCACAAAAGCTAAGGAGAGCTATCTGCAGTGAGCAAGGACAGCACTGTATGGAGACAGTTTTGCTTCTTAGAAAAGACAAGGACACTGAAAATTGCAGTTTCCTTTTCTTTTCTTCATTCCTGCTCAGTTCTCATTTATGTCATAAGAGCTGCAATCCTTTTCAGTGTGTTAGTTTTTCTTATTTGAGAAAGAACAAAGCATTTAAGAAAGAACACTTTTTTCCCTTCAAGTAACACGAAAACATAACAGTTGTGTAACCTTGGCCTAGTCGAAATCCATAGAAAAACCCCTGTTATCTTCAAGGAGACCAGCAGTGGATCAGTGTTTTTGTAAGACCATGCAGTTTGCCATCTAAAGATTTATAAAATGCCATGGATAAATGACTGGTTCAGATTTCCTGTTGTGTGCCAGATCCGTCTGTCTCTGTTCTGCCTGCTCCGCATTGAAAAAGGGACCAGACCTTCACCGAATCTCTTTTCCTAAAATAGCATTGGGAAGAGCTCACTTATACTCATGTAACTTTAGCAGTTCCATAACAAGAGTTTCAGTTCTGCCTTCAGGTGGATATAAGGGGGTCAAGCTTTCCTCCTTTGTAAGGCTAAGCAGGGATAAAAACACAGCTGAGTCATTAGTGAATAAAGCACATGTTACAACAATCATCTCAGGCAGTAAATCACTTTGCAAACTGTGCCACAAAGATGCTTATTAAACACAGAGCACCCAATCCAATTTATATTTAAGCTAAGGAAAATATTATGCAAGGAATGAAGTTGACCTAAAGTCCTTGGAAAGATCATTTCAGAGAGCCATTTCTGCAAAGAGAAATGGCATAGGTACAGGAGAGAGACACAGAGGAAGGAAGAGGGCATTAGTTCAGACCTTTCCACATGAACAAAATTCACTGATTATATCCTGGACATTTCTGCCTATTTTAAAATTTAAATTAACCACACAATTCAGACCTTGCTTCTTATATTGGCACTTGGTTGCCCTAAAAAAATTTCCATAGCTAAAATGATTAGTAAAATAAAAGCTTTTTTCCTCATCCCATCTCACTAAAATTCACTTTAGTTGAAGCAGAGAGAATAATATGGCCTTCCATCTAATCTTTATGATGGAATTGGAGGCTTGGCTTGCCAGCTATATCTGAAAAATTTTTTTGATTGCTCAGAAAAATATATATCTTCTGATAAAAGATAAAAGAGGTTAACAGGGAAAAAAAAGGCATTGATATCAGAGTGGCAGTTGAGGAAAGATACTTCCTTTCAAAGAGCAACCTACCTTGAAGCTTTAATTTATCTATGCTATATAAAAGTAGAATGGCCACCAAGGTTGAGTTTCTGAGAGAAATTCCCCCCTCTAGATATTCTCTGTTTGCTTGTTTGTGGTTTTTGTTTGGTTTGTTGGGGTTTTTTGTTTGGTTGGTTGGTTTGGTTTGCTTTTGGTTTTGTTTTATTGTGTTTTGTGGTTTTTTTGTTTTTTTTTTCCTGAGGGGAGGCACAAAGGCACAGGGGGAAGACAAATATAGTGTTCAAACAGTGCTGTTTTAAAACTGCATCGCAAGTCTGAAATCAATGTAATAAAACACCACAGAATACCCACTAGACAAGGAACCATAGCTGGGTTTATTTCATGGAATGGTCAGTAGATGCAAGCAGCCTCTATGAATTCATTTCTATGTTCATAGGCTGAATACCTTTCTAGTATGTTGAAGTTATGAACTGGAACTCAGCTGAGACTTCTAACATCCAGAATTATTAATTTTTCCCTCCTAATGGAGAGTGATAACTTTAGACTTTTCAAAAATCTGGGGAAGATATCAAAATGTTGAAGGCATAATCACAGAATCACAGAATCGACTGGGTTGGAAAAGACCTCAGAGATCATCGAGTCCAACCCTTGGTCCAACTCTAGTCTGTTTACTAGATCATGGCACTAAGTGCCATGTCCAATCTCAGTTTAAAAACCTCCAGGGATGGCGAGTCCACCACCTCCCTGGGCAGGCCGTTCCAATGCCTGACCACTCTCTCTGTAAAGAATTTCTTTCTAATATCTAGCCTAAATTTCCCCTGGCAGAGTTTAAGCCCATGCCCCCTTGTCCTATTGCTGACTGCCTGGGAGAAGAGACCAATCCACATCTGGCTATAACTTCCCTTCAGGTAGTTATAGAGAGTGATGAGGTCACCTCTAAGCCTCCTCTTCTCCAGACTAAACAACCCTAGCTCCCTTAGCCTCTCCCCATAGGTCTTATGTTCAAGTCCCTTCACCAGTCGTGTTGCTCTTCTCTGGACCCGCTCCAGCACTTCAATGTCTTTCCTGAACTGAGGGGCCCAGAACTGAACACAATACTCCAGGTGTGGCCTCACCAATGCAGAGTACAGGGGAAGGATAACTTCCCTTGTCCTGCTGACCACACTATTTTTGATACAGGACAGGATACAGTTGGCCTTCTTGGCCACCTGGGCACACTGATGGCTCATGTTGAGCTTCCTGTCAATTAGTACCCCCAGGTCCCTTTCTGTCTGACTGCTCTCCAGCCACTCTGCGCCCAGCCTGTAGCCCTGCAGGGGGTTGTTGTGACCAAAGTGCAGCACCCGGCACTTGGCCTTATTGAACTTCATCCCATTGGAATCAGCCCATTTTTCCAGTCTATCCAGATCCCTCTGCAGAGCCCTCCTGCCTTCCAGCAGGTCGACACTCCCTCCCAACTTGGTGTCATCAGCAAATTTGCTGATGATGGTCTCAATCCCCTCATCTAAATTGTCAATAAAGATGTTAAACAGGACTGGACCCAACACTGACCCCTGGGGACACCACTAGTGACTGGCCGCCAGCTAGATGCAGCCCCATTCACCAGCACTCTCTGGGCCTGGCCCTCCAGCCAGTTCTTAACCCAGCGTAGAGTGCACTTGTCCAAGCCACGGGCTACCAGCTTTTGCAGGAGTATATTATGGGAGACGGTATCAAAGGCCTTGCTGAAGTCCAGATAGACCACATCCACGGCTTTCCCCTCATCCACCAGGTGAGTCACCTGATCATAAAAGGAGATCAGGTTGGTCAGACAGGACCTGCCCCTCCTAAATCCATGCTGGCTGGGTCTGATCCCTTGTCCATCCTGAAGGTGCTGTGTGATTCCATTCAGGATGATCTGCTCCATAACCCTGCCAGGCACCGGCATCAGGCTGACAGGCCTGTAGTTGCCAGGGTGAGCTTTGCAGCCCTTTTTGTGGACTGGGGTAACATTGGCCAATTTCCAATCATATGGGACCTCCCCAGTGAGCCAGGACTGTTGGAAGATGATGGAGAGCAGCTTGGCAAGTTCTTCTGCTAGCTCCCTCATCACCCTAGGATGGATCCCGTCTGGTCCCATAGACTTGTGAGGATCCAGATGGCTCAGTAAATCACCAACTATTTCCTCCTGGAATACAATGGGCCTATTTGGCTTCCTATCTCTGTCAACCACCTCCAGAGGCCAGTTGTCCTGAGGGCCACCTGTCTTTCTGGTAAAAACTGAGGCAAAGTAGGTATTAAGTACTTCAGCTTTCTCCTCATCTTTGTTAACTATATTTCCCTCAAAGTCCAACAGAGAATGGAGGTTTTCCTTGCCCCTTCTTTTGTTATTAACATATTTGAAGAAGGACTTTTTATTATCCCTGACAGAATTGGCCAAATTAACCTCAAATTGCACTTTTGTTCCCCTGATTTTTTTTCTGAATGATCTAGCTATTTCCATAAATTCTTCATAAGTAGCCAGCCCTTTTTTCCACAGTCAGTAAAATCTCTTTTTATTTCTGATTTCATTCAGAATCTCCCTGTTTAGTCAAGCCGGTTGTCTTCCCCGCCGGCTAGCCTTTCGGCACACTGGTATAGCTTGTTCCTGTGCACTCAAAACCTCCTGCTTGAAGCATGTCCAACCTTCCTGGGCCCCCTTGTTTTTAAGCATTGTTTCCCAGGGTATGCTCTGAACTAGACTTCTGAATAGGCAAAAATCTGCCCTTCGGAAGTCCAGTGTAGAGGTTTTGTTAATGGTTCTCCTTGCATCTCTGAGTATTGAAAATTCTATTATTTCATGGTCACTATGCCCCAGGTGGCCTCCAACCACTACATCTCCCACCAGCCCTTCTCTGTTTGTAAACAGTAGGTCTAGCGGGATCTTGCCCCTGGTAGGCTCATTTACCAGCTGATGAAGGAAATTGTCCTCTATACACTCTAGGAACTTCCTAGACTGCCTCTTCTGTGCAGTATTGAGCTCCCAGCAGATATCTGGCAGGTTAAAGTCACCCACAAGAACAAGGGCCGTCGATTTTGAGACATCTGCCAGCTACTTGTAGAATAATTAATCTCCTTCATCGTCCTAGTTGGGCGGTCTATAACAGACACCCACGAGGATGTTAGCCTTGTTGAACTTCTCTCTGATTCTAGTCCATAGGCACTCAACCTTGTCACTGCTGACCTCAGTTTAACAGAGTCAAGTGACTCTCTAAGATATAAAGCCATCCCTCCACCTCTCCTACCCTGCCTATCTTTTCTGAAGAGCTGTAGCCACACACAGCAGCACTCCAGTCATATGAGTCATTCCACCATGTTTCTGTGATGGCAACTATGTCATAGCTTTCCTGCTGCACGATGGCTTCCAGCTCCTCTTGTTTGTTGCCCATACTGCGTGCATTAGTGTACATGCACTTCAAGTGGGCTGCTGATTTCACTCTTAATTCAGGCTTTCCATCCTTAGACTGATCTTTGGAGAGCCCGATTTCAATTCCTTCCCCCTTCAAACCTAGTTTAAAGCCCTCCTGATCAGCCCTGCCAACTTATGGGCTATAGTCCTCTTTCTCTCCCTAGAAGGATGAAGCCCATCTGATCTGAGGACACTAGGTACCATGGAGTTTGCCCCATGGTAAAAAAACCCGAAATTTTGACCGTGACACCAATCCTTAAGCTACCTGTTGATGAGATGGGCTTTTCTACTCCTCTCTTTATTTAGCTCCTCATCCATCCCAGATAGCACAGGAACTGAGGCAAATATCACTTGTGCTCCCATCCCATGAACTGACCGACCCAGTGCTTTAAAGTCTTTTTAAATTATCTTAGTACTTCTTCTGTTGATGTCCTTGCTGCCAGCTTGCACTACTAACAGGGGATAGTAGTCTGAGGGCTGAATTAGCTCCAGAAGTCTTCTATTAATGTCCCTCACCCTGGCCCCAGGAAGGCAGCAGACCTCCCTGTCGGATGGGTCTGGGCGACATATAGGGCCCTCTGTTCCCCTCAGAAGGGAGTCGCCAACTACTACCACTCTTCTTTTTTTTTTTTCTTCTTACAGCTGCAGTCGTAATCCTTCTTGTAGATGAGGTCCATCCAGGGGGCTCTCCAGGTGGATCTTCTTGGCTGTCCTCTGCCTGATTTTCAGGGTCCAGGGCCTCATATCTATTTGTTAAGGGCACCAAGGGTGGTGATGGGGTTCGAGAGAGGGTTCTTTTACCTCTCCGATCAGGGACCTGTTTCCATTCCCCCCCATCAATTAGATCTGCTCTATCTGCCTTATGGCAGGAGGGACAAGGCTTTGCCATCTCCTGTTGCACACCCTTAGGAGTCAAAAGAGTTTGACCCCACCAGTCAATTTCTTCTTCACTCTCCCTAATGCTCCTTAGTCTCTCCACCTCTTCCTTAAGCTCTGCCACTAGGCACAGTAAGTCATTGACCTGGTCACATCGTACACAGGTGCCTTCCATACCATTCTCTGGTACTAATGCCAGGCACAGACACTCTGCACAGCCAGAAGCCTGGGTGGCTGCATCCTCCATGGCAGGTAGTGTCTGTGTAGACACACTCTTTGTATTAATGGCAGCAACAGCTTTCCTTTTTCTAGAGACCATTACTACCCTTAGTTAAATTGGGGACAAGATAACAAAATGAAACTCACCGCAAACTTACCTACAAGAGCTAGTTGTGTCCAGTCTACTTGCCCTGCCACACCCAGTCTATGTCACCAGCAACAAGTGAGAGGTCTAACAGCAAGGAGTGACAGAACCTCTGAACCCTACTGCACGAGCAGGCCCAGTCGCTGCTGCAGCACACTGTGGGTAGTGCTCACCTGCCTCACAAGCACGTTCACCTCCCAGTGCCTGGTGGGCAGCCATGCGTCGCTGCCCTCCCAGAGGCTTTTTCAAAGCCAAGAGACTGATGAAAAGGCTTATAAAAACAACAAACCTTCTCCCTGCCTTTGTCTCTACCTGCCAAAAAAACCCCAAACAACAAGAAAACCAAAACAACAGCAACAAAACACAAACAAAAAAGCTCACTCCACTCTTCTTTTGAATTTTGAAAAACTACAATTAGTGTCCTATCCTATTTTCTTCCACAAATTTTTCAGGTACTTTTGCTGTCTCTTCACTCTAATGCATACAAATCTGATGATCCTGTTTTCTGTGATTTGCTCCCAGATTTCCAGTAGCTGCATCTTCTGTTATCTGCATCTCATACAGTCTGCAAGTTCACTTGTTCTGCTAATGTCAAATCTCTTGATTTGCAGTTATTGAGATTTTTGTTTCTCCAAAACCCCTGAGGAGGTGATTGAACTGGGTAAACCAAAGTCTGCTATCAAGTGGGTATTTTTGCTTAACTTATGGCCAAGATGCATGAAGGTATTAACAGTAGTCTGCCAAAAAAGAATCTGCTGGTAAATTTTAGTATTTTCTAAGCAGCCAGTCATCAAGGTAGCTGAACATCCAAACACATTTACACTTCTAAACGTTTATCTAAAATTAAGTAAATGTATATACCTTTTAAACTTACTTCACTGTTAACAACGAAAAAACTTCAAAGCAAAGTAGAATAGGTCTAAAATACTCCAGCTGAAAAAAAAAAAAAAAAAAAAAAGAGTGTATTTTACTAAGAAAGCCTTTCCTCTCTTTACTGAATGTGGATGGCTTAACTACAGCTGCAGCTAGCTCAAAAATGCATTTGCATTGTATAGCATGTGGTATGTAGGGCTGATGATAGATAGATTAGCATACTGTCCTTGGAAGATTGAAGATGAGGGATTTTCTTCCATAGAAGTGACAGGAGAAGGATTAGCATACAGTAGGGAACTAATGTCTCCAAATTAACATAAAAGCTTCACAAGAAATTACTGAAGCCTTGAGCTGTATGACTCATTGAAATCTCAGCTTACTATCAATTCTAACAGGACAAAAAGAGAAAGAACTGAAAATATTTTGCTTTTTTAATTTTCAAACTGAGAAAAAGATAGATTTATTGTACTGAAAGAAAAATAATGTGGTGGTTTTTTTTTTTTTTAATTCATCTTTTCCTGCTTTGATTTGGTTTGATTTTTTCTTGCAGAAGTGAAGTAATATATTAGTAAAACAAAGGGAATAGGAAAAAGACATTTAAACAAAATTTTTAGCTCTTTCAATCTGCAGGTAAAAATAAATTGAAGGGTACAAAATCCATTGAAAGTTAAATCGTTTTTTGTTATGATTTGGCATTTTATGCCAAACTAAACTAAACCTTAGATGTTCATTTAAGTTGTATCCAGAAAACTCAGTAGATGGAGAAGATACTCTGCAAAGCAAATTCTGTGGCAGTTTTTTTATCAAAACCCCATTGTGAACAATGAAAACCTAACTGTGAGTTTGAGAGGGCTTTGGCTTGCCATCTTGATAGGACATTTATAGGAAAATTTACTAAGAGACTACCTGAGCTCACACCTACCAGATGTGTCAAAAGGCATGATGGCAGATAGCAGATGTCTTTGAGATTCAGATACTGGAAGGAATATGGGATGGAATCAGACACTGCCAGGTGAGATTCTACTCTTAATATTAGACAGAGAAACGTATACGCCACAATCGAGTGACTTAAAAGTACGCTTAGAAGAATGTGAAACAGGTAATTTAAAGGTTTTTTATAAACATGTGGGATAGGGTTGTCTAGTCTGAGAAAGAGTGCTTTTAATTCAATTCAATTCAAATAAAACAGAATAAGCACACTGAAATGATGTCCTGATTTTCAACCAAGGTGGATGTTCTGTTTTCCATTCCATTAAGCATTTATACCACAGAAGGATAAATTGGTTCAGTGAAGGTAATTTCAAATCATGCAATGGAAAACTAACCCACGTAATGAAAAGAGCAGATTTTGATTGGATCTCCTTGCTAGTCAAATTTATTCAATAGGTTCATAAAACCCAGATTAACTGCAAATTATGGGATAAGAATGTGCATATGGAGTAAGGGCTGAGATCTCTCTTTCCTTGAAAGTTCACAGCTAAATCAGATTCAAAATGTTGGCAATTAACACTTTCCACTTATCTTTCAAAGTTTACATTTAGAAAGATTATTCTGAAGTTAAAATGTACAAGAGTTTGAATTTTTATTTTTAGCCATATGCAAAATGGCTACAACATCTCTAGAGGCTACTTACATTTTCTTAAGAAACCGTCATGTTATAACAGCAGCTGTTATCTAAACATTCCTCTGGTACTAGAGAAAGAAGTTAGGCCTTCTGTGAAATTTACTGCTACATTTACCCAATCTCATTATTTTCAGACTGTCTCGCAGAACTGAGTCTGCTTTCTTCAAAGCTAGACTGATTTTTAACAGTTTCTACCTAGTTTCTACCTCCTCAACTGACTTTTTTTATCATTTGAATGAGTAAAGAAAAGCCTAAGCAAAAATGTTAAGAGAAATACCTGGGTGACTAAGCGACTATCAGCTATCTGTGCTTAGCACATGTAGGGGGACATGCAAATCTGTATCTCAACAAGTAGCAAGTATTTCTTAGTAGGCTATCAAGAAACTGTACAGAGTTTTGCAGCTACTTTGATTGTACTTGTCCATTCTAGTAACACATAATCCTGAAATGAAAAAGCTCCACAAGAAATATTCGAGGTTGAACAATTTTTGTGCAAATTATGCTGGAAGAGTGAAACCGTGTTTTCTTTATTTAGAGGATGCTATTTAGATTGTATATATTTCAGTGCAAAAGCATCTGTATTTTGTCTGCATGCAGCTATCTGCAACACCTCCATTTCAGAAAGTCAGTATCAGCAACTCACAGATCTGCAAGTAAGCTGACAAAAAATACAGTTCATTCATTGTATACTCCCTGTACTATAGGAATGTATGTTGCATAGTGCAAATTTAATGGCAGACAGAAACTTTAATTTTAACCACCAGTACTTATTTTGTTTTTACAGTGATATTTTCTCTTCAGAAATTCAATTTAATTGTACCTATTTCCCCTTTTTTAGATATTGTGCTTTATTACTAATTCTTGCTGGCACATCATCTCATTCATTAGATCTTTCCATTCAGTGCCTTCCTATTTTCCCTCAGTCCATCCCTCCAATTAGTATATTCTAGCCCACAAAAGAATCCAGTTAAACCACAAAGCAAAGTTTAGGCAACACAAAGTGTACGCACAGATTCCCTGTTGCCATTTGAAATAACTGCCATATGTTGTCAATAAAGAAGCAGAAATGTCAGACATACCTTATAAATGCAATTTACATTTTGTTCATTAGCCAAGTAAATATTACGTGACAGATTGTTTTTCATTTTCTTATTATATAAAAAGCAGTACCAGTAACTAACAAAGACCTTGTAATGGAGTGTGTATAGAAAGTGGGGCTGATTACATTATAGCTTCCCAGTTAACACACTCAAGCATAGTATGGTCTGCCCGTCATCTTATGTTGTAACAGTAGTTGCATGGCTGTGAACTGCTTCAAATGAGATGAGTCAATTCCTATGTCAGAGTATCTATCAGAATCAACATGAAAGTCCAAAGTATATTGACTTGGATCTAGGGGCAATGTAAAACCAATTTCAAAAGATGTTCTTTTTATATAAGCATTGTCAAAGATACATTTCACTCTCTTGAAATGGAAGATTTCAAATTTTGTAACATTTATTAAGTTCTTCCTAAGCTTACAATTCACGTGAGGAAAATATATTAAAAAAAAAAAAAAAAAAAGTTGTATGTGTGAAAAAGCAACAAAATAATTTCTCTGCTACAGAGAACTAATTGTTCACAGTGAACAGTATCTACCTTTCCTGCTGTGAATATGTGCTTATTTATGTGTCTAATCAACTAGATAACACAACCAATTTTCTGATATCAATTTCTGAAATTCTTATAAAGTAGACAAATGCAAAGGATGCCTGTAACTTCAGTGTTTCAACTTGGATCTTTTCTGATTTGGAGGAGAATCCAGTTTCCTGGTTTAGAGGGTTCCATGGTATTCTCCAGTAATAGGAAAAATAACTGTCTCACACAGAATAAGGAACATATTACAGAGTTGGAGGTGAAACTTCCTTTTTTTTCCTTATTAGCTACTATCCCGTCTCCTCTGTAAGTGCAACTTACTGTTATTTCACATTTCTGTTTAATTATGCTTACTGTAGCTCGAGGAATAAAAAGCAGTAACAACAACACTTGAAGTCAGACATTTTGGTTATTAGTTGCAAATTGTGTCACATTAACTGGATAGGATGTTGGAAAATGTGGAAGATAATAAACTGAATTTGCTTATATTTGACACGGGTGAGATAAATTCAGTGACAAAATTATTCTGCAGTACTCACTGAAGTGGAAAGGAAAACACCAACAACTAAAATCAATTTATCTGAATTTCCCCTCCCCTTCACATGTCGCTATTAAAAGTGACAGAAGGTTTACTCTATTTTCTTTGTTTTCCATGAAATTTATTTAAACTATGTGTTTGACAGAATCCTGCATGTAGTCAGTCAGTCTTGCTTGTGTAGTTTTCGCTTGTATGAAATTACATATTTACTCAGTGAGAATTTTTCCACTTTAAAATGGCTTATTTTAATATTATGGTTTAATACTGATTTCAAACCAAATGACAACATGATTATTTTTCAGATCTTTTTATAAAAATTTCTTATTCTCACTTCCTTCATGTATTTGATAGATTATAATAAGTTGTTGTGAAATGTATATTTGGTCAAGAATTTTGTCTTCTTCACTAAATCAAACTTTCTTTTTGATTCTCAACTTTTGCATATTATGTAAGTTTTTCACCAACATTGCCATTGGAAATAAGAAAAAATTGAAGCTCTGCATTGTGAATTCTCTTTTGTGAGTTTGGCTTTCTCATATCAATAAGCATTGAATATATATTTAATGTACTGTATTAAATAGTCTTGAACACAGAACTAGAATTTATATACAAATGTTTCTAGCAGGTGACTACCTTAGAATAAATTTTTGTGTTCCCAGTGAGCTAAAATCTCAAACCTGGTGTCTTCAGTTATTCATCATATGCATGGGGGAGCAGAGCAGAACGCTTTCAGTTTTCCCACTCAGAGAAGTATTGCTTATTAACATTTCAGAGAACTCCTCTAGGAACTCTTTCTGGCGATAAGCCAATATAATTTCCAAGTCATTAAAATCAACAAAGTGATGTCAGAGTTTGTAAACACTGTCTTTCGGAAAAGCTGAGCATGATGTGGTATGATTAGGATATTCTGTGAGCTGTGACAAAATTTCACTAAGATATAGGTATGTCTTTCCACGGTAAATGTGAGTCACAGTGTATTGAAAACCACAGGTGAAGTCTTTCACTGGTGAAATTTACAGAATATTTGCCATGGCACTTTGTGAAATGAAGTTTTCATCCTCACTACTTGGGCCAAGATCATAGCTGTCCCTAGCAGAACTGAGTACTGGAGAATTATAAAAGATAGAGCTGGAAATCCAGCACTGCAGTTTCCTCTCTGTCTTAGATGTGGCTCAGTCTAGTGATATATCTAAATAGCTTTCCATATGTAGATCTAGTGCAAAATTTCTTCACAGCCAGAATAATAAAAACATTGAGGTGGGGAGGCACCTTTGAAATTGTTGATGCACTCAGTTTGTAGGAATGGAGAAAGTACATACATTTTTAATTATAACTTGATTTGTTATTGATATTGCTCTGGGCTGCTTTCAGAGAAACCTGAAGTATAATTAAATCTAAAATAAAGAATTTATTTTATTTCAGTCAAAATGATAGCTGTGCAACCAAGATACAGATTTTAGTTAGAAGTTATTGTGGGTTATGAAATATGCATCACTTCTTCAAAGGATGCACTTGGATTTCAAAATATTAAATAAATTATACAACCTCTTACTAACTGCATATTTGATACATCTTAGCAGATGCATTTCTACCTAGTGTTGTTATTATTAGTAGTCATTTAGTTTTAGCTGGGAATGGAAAATTTTGTATTATAGAGGTGGTAGTGAGAATGCTATAGCCATTTGACTTTAAACAGCTGTAAATCACTGTTGTATACAAGCCATGCTTTTGTTTTCTATTCCATGCATCCCTTCTTAAAATACTGGTTTAAAAACAACAGAAAATTTCACATTTCTCAAGTTAAAAAAACCCCCAATCTATTAATTTCAATCTTGTCTGCCAGGGTAGGACTAAGTTCATCTACCTTGATAATTTAAACGTTAGATTGTTCAAGATGGCCACTTAGTCTTCCTGTGTAATCAATGAAGGAAAAATGGATACAGCCAAAGAGTTTTTCTTTCTATTCTGAACTATATGTTAGGACTTATCCTCTAGAGGTACTCATCTCTATTTCTAGGATTCTGAATAATCAGCTTCGATTTGGACATCTAGCACAAACTGGTAATCAGGTAATCAGAATTCCATATCCTGTATTTGCTTTATATGTGAAGTAATTTCTGCAGTTTTGGTAATGTCAGGTTTGAATAGAAAGGACAACTACAGTGGTATTTTGTTCTCCCTACAGCTGCCAATTGTAGTCAACACTAGTAATTACAGGTACCAATAAGTATTATCGATGAGAGAAAATAAATCTTCAGCTTTTAAACGCACAGCAAAAAATACTTGAACAAAGTGAATTTTCTTGGACACTGAAGAAATTCTTAAAACAAAGTGTAAGAAGTATCATCAAATGAGGTATTCACAGCTGGAGGAACTATGGTACCAGACACTGTAATCAAAGGAGCAGCAAGGCATTCAGGCCTCCCTCCATCAAGACCTCATTTCACACTCAGCAATGTGAAGAATCCCAATGCGAATCCAGATGACAAAGTTCTAGAAATCAACAACTGCTTCAAAACATAGAAACAATATTCAATAAAGAATGACTAACAGTTTTCCAATGCTTTCAGTGAAGTAGCTCAAATCTGAAGATGATTCTTTGCAACTTTTCTACACAGATTCTTATGTCTGACTTTATGACTGAAAGCTTTTGATAGTTCATGTACTTAAAATAAAACCACAAATCTCTGCAGTTTTTGTTGAATCATTGGAGAGCTCAAGCAGATTAAATAAATCTTGTCTTCAGAAGACACAGCAATGGGCCAACTCTAGAAATTCTGAACTGAATAAAAAAAAAAAATCAAGAAAAATTGACATAATTTTATTTTTTTCAGCAAAATGAAAACTACTAATGAGAAATAGTGTCTTACTCTCATGCCTCCTTAAAATTTTGGACTAGGTTAAGCGAGAATGAGGAATGCAACATTCTCTTCTCATTATAAATGTAAAATGTTCAATTTACAGTTATGGAGAATTTCACAATTTTAGTACTATTTTGTCATTCCTACTGACAGACTGATTTTTGCCTACTTACCTTTCAAAGCAACATGTGTATTTTTGAAAACATTTCTCATTTTTGTTATCACTAAAACTCAAGGATTGCTTTTCTACTAATATATAAAATCCACCCACTCGCCCACTCTTTCTAAAGAAATCTTGTCACTGATTTTCTATATCCAAATGCCTACAGTAGAAATGACTTGCTTTTGATACAGTTTCAAGGCTACTGTTAGTTTACATAGAAATGGATTAAATAAGTACAAAGAAATCTGAAAATCTCCACTGTTTTAGAAAGTGTCCCAAACTGTTGTTTGCTACAAGAACAAGCTGTTCTTAAACAGGTTCCTGACCTCTTCCCCCCACTTAGGCTTTCCCTTCTATGATTTCACAGTAACAGTATCATAGTTTAACATACTTGAATATAACAGCATGTTAGACAAATACAGTTTGAACATGAACAAAATATTACGTGCAGATCCTGACATCCGAAATAAGTGTGAATTTGAACTGTGAAGCTTTACTTCTTGATAAAAATAGGTAAGAATTTCTGTAATGTCCTTCCTTTAAGGATATCAAGTATGATGTGATCTTGCTGCAAGCACTTACCTAAACGTTTTGCTTTCATGAAGCAGAGAAGAAAATGGGAAATTCAGAAGATCTGTGGCAAATTAAAATTTGCTTGAGATGCTCACCGTTGGCCAGAGGGGCGTCACATTGCAGCTGCCATTCAGTCTCTCACTGGAAGAATCTTTTGACAAAAATCAGCTTCATAACATCCTGTTTGGATACAGAGATTTATTCAACAGAGAAATAGTATGCATTTTCTCAACTGGCATACAATCAAGACAGTAAAAGCATGTCACAGCTGTGAATAGTCTGCCTGGCTTTGTATTCATAGCTGTGACTATAGATTCAGCAACTGAAAAAGGGGGTAGATAATCTGCACAGACTCTGGGTAACAGAAGCAGCAAACCCTTTCTGTGGGTTGCTGCTTCCCAGGGATTTCTCTTGTGTCATTTTCACATTTCTGTTTGAAAGCCTTGAATGCAAACTATTTCCTAGCACCAGTCTGAGGCACAGTAATCCAGGAAAATATCAACAGGCGTAACTGGAACTTTACAAAAAGCTTGAGAATGGTGAATTATCAAACACAAATATAAGACAATAAGTCTTGAGCCCTTTCAGGACATACTGTCTCATGTGAACAGTGAGAAATTCAGAAACTGTTTGCCTTGTTCGTCTGAAAAACACTCAGGACTTCAGAAAGCAAGGTGTCTTTCTGAATAAAAGATCCAGTCATTAATGGCAATAGTTGCCTTCAGCAGACAAACTCTTTACAGTAAATTGATACCGCTTTTTATGTGTCATTCTGTGCATCCATTCTCTTTGGCACTGAATCATATCAAGAATCAAACAGTGTAGATATTTGTCCATAATTTAATTATGGTATGTTTGGTGTTCATGATATAATACAGACTAATATCATTAGTACAAGTCTGCACATTCAGGTGAAGCCACATATGTTCTTGCTACTGTATGTACAATTTCCAGATGCAATGTCAAATGCTTTCTTGTCTACATCAGAAGAAGCAATAAAGAATATATATATATTTTTTTTTTTAAACACTCTGTAGAATTAAGTAGCAAAGCAAATCACATTTAAGAAGTAAAGGCAAAACTTCCCATAGAACAAAAAGGAAAATAGGACATGCTGTAAAATGTATGCAGTTCTTCATCTTTATCATGAACATTTTTATACAGTTCTTTAAAAAGGCTGTTGCTGAAAACAATAAAGAAAGAAAGTGTCTCATGTCTTTTAATCTAGTCAATTGGGTTTTTCTGCAGACTGAGATTTCATAAAATCTAGTTCCAGCATTAAAAAAAGTTATTCTGTTGTACTGATGTGATCATTTCAGGGAAGAGGTGCAAGAACTGCTTTAAAGCTCTGGCCAGTGCAGGGTCATCTCACACAGAGAAGAGTTTGCATCTTATCACACATGTTCTTTCTTTGTGTGGCCTACAATGTAGAATGCCAGTTAAACTAATACACTGGCTCAGAAGAATTTCAGGAGCACATGAAAAAGCAGAATTTACCCTGTGTTAAAACCAAAACCATTATTTTCTCCCTGAAAATTTAATGAGAAAAAGTTAACAAATAGATTATACAATTTCAGTTTTATGTAAAATAAGCTTGCAAAATGTGAATTAAAAGCATTGAAGTTTTTATTAATCCATAATTTCTATCTTTTTCTTTTTCTTTTTTTTTTTTAATGGTTTGCAATGATCTAGACCTAAATATTATTTTTTTTTAGTTCTTTACCATTTAGTTTAGGGACATAGAATCTAGTATAGCAAAACTAGAACCAGAGTTTCTTGCAGTCCTGAAGAACGGAGAGGAGGAGAGGAGAGGAGAGGAGAGGAGAGGAGAGGAGAGGAGAGGAGAGGAAAAGTAATATATTTCACAGGTTTAGTGTTCAGAAGTTTTTGGAACTTCTTGGAACTCTTCAAGGTCCCTTCAGCAATCAAACCCCACTACAGTAGGGTTCTTCAGTGTTTGAATACCTGCTGCTTAACATATAAAAGAAACAGACAATATGCTAATGAAGTTATGGATATAATTATAGAAATATACTTCAACTGTTGAGAAGAAACTTCTAGAATAGACTTAAGGATGAGGTTTACAAACTAGTAGCTCAGAGGAGGGGGCAGTCATGCTCAGAGGCAGATCAGGATCTGGAGGCTAACCATGGCTAAGAAAGGTGGTACTCCTGAGGGCGGGCAAGGGCACAAACAACAGTTTGCTCAAAAGAACAAAATCCCAGTAATATAGCATGAAGGTCCAGAGAAAAGGAATGAAAAAATTTTGAAGCACTCATCAAACAATTGCCCACAAAAATGAACACATTCTACTGTGGAGGGGTTTTGATAGATAAAGATCTATTGCTGAATTAGTCAGCCTCAGAGGAGTCTCAAGGCTGCTTCAGGAAGCTGAGGACAGAATCTGCTGTGAGAAAGAGGGGTGTTCCACAATCACCGGGGTCCTGGCGTGGCGTGAATCATCGGATGTATCATCAGTGAGACTCCAGCGCACGGACAGCCCATGATACTCATTTAACGAATCCATGCTTGGAGCGTGGACGCGTGATTAGAATATAGTTACATATATAAGGAGACTTGTTTCTGTAATAAAAGGCTTAGCGTGATTCACATTGAATCGACTTGTTTTGCTGAGTCCTTATCTCTTTCCAACATTCTACATTATTAGTTACCCACAGGTAGAGTCATTGATAGTCTAGGAACTTGCTGTTGCAAAAGCAAATCAGGTAGGTTCTTTAAATCTAACATCTGTGTGAGCTGTTGTGTTTGACTTGCAGGTAAAACTTCAATTTTTTTCTCTCCATTAACACAGAGAGAGACACTCTATTAATAGGAAGGTCCAAATTCCAGTCACATTTGACAAACTATAGTATTGTCTGATAATGCTGCAGTAGAAGAATAAAGGCTTGGAGTGCACTTCAGTGAAGGAAGTAAGAAAAATGGATGTCTTTCTTTTAATGTTCTTTTATTTTAATTTTGGCTCTATTTCATGTTATTAAATGATATTTCCAGCTGTAGATTAATTTCATTTGCAGATACATTTAACAGGTAACTGAGTGCCAAAACTGATTTCAGTGTTTGCACTGAGTGACTTGGAATTCAGCGTTTTTATTTCTGGACCCATGAGCATGAGTTGGAAGGTGGTGGATGATAGAGCACTTTCAATTTTCCTACAAAATGTGAAGTCTTTGATACACTACAGAGCATTTGAAAGTTTAGGATCTGGAAGGCATCCAAAATGATCAGAATTATGCTTTTCAGGATTTTTGTTAGAGCAAGAGGGACAAATAACAGAGTGGGAAAAAAAGTCTCATGGAGGTTCCTGAGGGATGCCAACATCAACCTTAGCTTGAATACAGACCATTGACTAAGGAAGGCAAGAGATCACAAAAAGGACAGAGTCTACCCTTAAACAATTTTGAGGTTATAGGAAAAATGTTATTTAGATATAAAATAAAATACTATAATATGAATGCATGTATATTCTGTGCGGTGATTTTTGTGATAAGGAATAACTGCTCCTTCATCCAAGTCACACTCCCTAGGATCTGCAGCACCTTCCAACTCAGAGTCACCACTGCAGGTGGACTGCACAGGTTTAGCAGGCACAGTTAGTGATCAAGGCCATCTTGATCTGTCCTTTTTAATTCTTCCACTCTCTTTAGATGTCCTTCTACAGGGCAGAGCATGGAGGCACAAAGCTCCAACCCCACATCTCATGCCACTCTAACTTTTGAAGAGCTGCAGTCTGCATTCTGTCCTTGGCTTTCTAAATGGTACAGGTTCTCCTTTGTTGGACACTGTTCTCTGCTCATTCAGCTGTCTCCCGGAGATCTCCGGAGATGTGCTGGGAACCTGATGGCCTATGATTCCCTGGCTGATGTCTCCTGAGGGAGGGCAGGAAATACACCTAACAGCAAGATACTTCAAATTGGAATAGACAATGTCTCTCTAGGGACACACATCACAGGAAAACCACATGGCCCTCCTCCTTTCTGCAGCAGCTTGACAGCAGAGCTCAACTCCAAAAAGACTCTGAAAGACCAACTGTATTTTTGACCCCTACCTCCACTACTGTGCAAACCACATGCTTGACCACTTCATCTTGCAGAGGAACCTTGTTAACTGAGCCTGTCTGTGGCTTATTGAAAGGCGGAATGAGCCATCACCTCTTTCTCCAAGTACCACATTTTTTCTCTGAAGTTACTTTTGATGCACAGCGTCTACACAGACATAGTGTCTGACAAGAAACACACAACTGGTTAATCTGTCACCCCAAAACATTTTAATGAATGAAACTCACCACCGTAGCCCTCACAGAAGTCACCTTTGCTATCTACAGACAGAAAGTAGGGTGGAAAGATGGAAAGAGGTACCAAAGTTGTGTGCTGCTCTCCTAGTGGAGAGAAGTTGCTTAAGATCGGTTATTGGTTTCAGTTTTAAAACTGCTTGATGCTTCAGAAGAAATCTGAGAAACTAGCAATCATAAATTTGTGTCATCTGTTCAGGTATCCCCTAGTTTCACAGGTAGCCAAAGTTTCATGTGTTAGAGAAAAAAATTATCTGGCCAGGTGTGAATTGAAGTAGGGAGGAAAAAACCAAACCAAACCAAACCAAACCAAACCAAACCAAACCAAACCAAACCAAAACAAAAACTACAAACAAGCTTTCTTCCTGTCAATTTACAGAAAAGAGATCCTCTAAAGGGTGGGATTTAATTGTCCATATATTAACAGTAAAGACTTTCTTGGATCCATAGCAAAGAGCTTCATTCTCTGTTTCTCTGTGAGACAGGGACTGAAGAATGTTATTTATTTCCTACCAGTTCCACCTATCTCTGAATCCCATTCTCTCTGTGAATGCTCTGTAAGCACTTTATCCACTGCTTGGGCCTGTGGAAAGAGATTCTGTTATAAAAGTTAAATCAATTACCTCTAGCTAAATAAACCTCTCAGCTTAAGTCACAGAGTCTTCTTTGATGTCAGTCACAGGTCTGGAAGATGCTGGGAGGAGGTCTGGTTGCGAAGTAGCATTACAATCATTCACGAAAAATGTTATCATCTCCATTGTGATATTCATGCAAACCACTCAGTGGCTAAATTTCTCATTTAATTTCCTTTAAGTTCTTTGTTTTGACCTGTTCCCCCATAATGCTATCATCCATATTTTCCTTAGAATTTATTATGTATTCAGTGAGGAAGTGTTCAATTCCATTTCAGACTAGCTTCACTAACAATTTGATGCATGCCTAAAATGACCCTGCTTCTCATATGAAGACTATAAGGAGGCAACATAAGCACAGTACATAATAGGGTAAGAACTAGGACAAGAACTAATGTTAGGAGATGCTTCCAAATGGGAAAAAATCAGAGAAGAATATTTGGATAAGCTTAGAAGGAGGAAGAGGGAGAAGGAAGAACGATAAGTGGGATTAATATTCACAAGCTTGTGACATAAAATCAGAGTTATTGCGACAGGAGTGCAGAGCTAAACATCACATCCTAACCCTTGAACAAGACACACCTGTATTCTGGAGTTTTTCAGATCATTGTATTACTCATTCACCATCAGAAGGATCAATGAAAAAATGCCTACTAGAAGCCTGGAAACTCCCTGAAGTCTTTTCATTCTTTCCACTGATAAGAAAAAGAAGTTCAGAGCTATAATAAGCCTGAGATCGAGACATCCACAGTATCTCCCACTCTCAGAGCATTTCCGTCAACATCCCTCAACGAAGTCACATGAACTTATGTATTTATTGAAGGACTTTTATTTATTGTCACATTGTCATAGCTATTAGAATGGGCTGCAGACCAGAACTTCAGATCTACAGAGAAAATTACTTTTAGAAAAGGAGTCAATTGAGATCCAAAATCCTTGGTTGGTGTCTTTTTCTCTGTATTGGGGAAAGAATGACTTCTGCATGAAAAAAAAGTTTGAAAAAGTTTGTGATAAGTTGTGAGCACTCTGACACTTTCTCATTTGCCTCTCTGCCCTCCCCCCTCCCCCATGTGCACAGACACAGACACAGACACAGACACAGACACAGACACAGACACACACACACACACACACACACGCTTCCTCTGCACTGCTCCTGGCCACTCCAATTGCTTATACTAAGTGGTTTCACAGTTCATGGTTTATGTTTGCTTCATGCACTCATGTAGCTGTATGTAAAGTTAATATAAGTTCCTTCAACATATCTTATTTCTTGTCAGGTCTTTACTTGCTTTTCTTGGAAAGCATTATGTATGACATTTTCTGAAGGTATTGAGGATAATTTTGTTTGGTTGTTTGTGTTTTTTGTTTGTTTGTTTGTTTTTTGTTTTTTCCACTTCTAGGTCTATATAATCTGATACTGAAGTATGCTCTCTTTATCTGACATAATCTGGGAAGAAAAAGGCCTTAGTAAGTTTTCAAAACATTTTTTTTCACTATATATTTTCTCCTCATTGATTTAACTTTTAATTTAATATATTTGTCCTTTTTGTTTCCTCTTTTTAAATTTTCTTCTGGCCTTCTCATAATTTTCTTTCTAATTATTTCTAAAATTTAGCCTTCTAAAATTAATTGCTCTCCCACTGTTTCACCAATTCTCTGTTCTACATTTTCAAGATCTTTATTTGCACTTTCTCACTCTTGCTTTGTTCTGTGGGATGAGTAGCTCATTTGTTATGGCACGTTTTCTTCAAGGTTTGGGGCACATTGGTTCAATTTGTGTTATGACACTGCAGAGCTCAATTGGCTCCATTTGTGTATGACTTTCTGAAGAGCAGTGCATGTTGGATGTGCTTCCTGTTGTTGCTTACAAAGCATAATAACAGAACCAGGAGCCTAGACATTACAAGACCAGAGAACTCAAAGAAGTCAGGAGTCAGATTTATATTCTGAAAGCTTCAGAATTCTTATAGGTTTATTTTAATTTATATGTATATGCTTATCTATGCAGACTCCTTAAGAAAATCTAGTAAGTTATTTTTCTGAATATGCAGGGACTGGATTCTTCAGAAACTCTGTCCATTAACACCAGAAATGAAGTTTCATTTTTTCCACTATACTTCTTTATAAGTCCATACACCTGCAAGTCTTTAGAAAGTGGCATATTTAGACAGTCTGATTATAAAAGCAAACCACACATTACAAAATCCACAAAAAATAGTGAAATGGTAATCAGGGGACTGTGTCTTTAGAGATGTGATATAGGCGAGGTGAAAAGGTGATGATTAAAGAGTAGCACTCTAAAATGCATCTCTAGTGGTTTGGGGTTTTTGTGTCTCTTTTTTTTTTTTTTTTTCCCCTTTAAAGTGATTTATTATTCCTTTTACATACATATTCATTTTCAAAGTTTAGTCCACCTCCATATCCATATTTGAGGTACTAATTTTTGCATGGATACTATAGACTGAAACTGTTAGTGGTTCCGGGTGTAGCTGAGAAACCCGCAAATTCAGCAAAACACACAGAATCTAATCCTCCACTTCAGTGGAGTTATCTATCTGCACATCATATGCTTGAGCATATGTAAAAGTCTTCATGCAACTGGGATCTGAACATTTTCTAGTTTAGGCTATGTTGAGATTGCAAGACAGTACAGAGAGTTTACCAGGTCTCAGTTCAGCCACGTGCATTTCAAAACAAGAAGTGGACACATCACTCTGCAGTTGCAGACTGTAACACAGGAAGTGCTGCCCATAAGGGGTCTTCAGGGTGTGCTCATCCTGTCTCCTGTCAAAATGGCCATGACTGCAGTGAGTGTTACAAAGTGCACCTTCTTGCCTGGTGAAGGTCGGTAGGGAACGTCCTGTGACTATAGCATCCCACAGTGCAGTGTGCATGTGTGGCGTGGCAGGCACATCCTGTGGTGCAGCCTACGCAGGTCAACACCTCCTGGCTTGGCACATCTACAGATTCCAAATGGATCTCTGTGCAATGTTTTGTCTGCTGTAAATGGATATACACTGCTGTGTAATTTGCATATAAACTGAAAATCAGTTTTCTATAGGACCTGGACTGACCCTATTACTGTTACATAAAGTGCACTTACTAAACTTTGTTTCTTGATGTTTTGTAGAATGTTAAATATAGCTGTAATTACTGATTGCAAAATCTAATTTTATGCTTGAATTAAGCTACTGCACAACAGTTTTGTTTGTTTTTTTTTTTAATTCACGTGGCAGAGTCATATAAGTTATTTGGCAAATTTATACAGTGACATTTGGTTTCTACTTTTATTAGAGTTTCTGGCAAAGAAGTCGGAAAGGTAACTTACAACAGTTGTTTACCAGATAAAAGCCATTTTCAGTAATGTTTTTCACATTTTTCAACATCCTTTTACAATAAGAGTCTCATTTAAAGTTATTGATTATTCTACCCAAAGAAAATTTGAGGGTGAATTTGTGCGTTACTGATACTGCTGTTCCTGAATGGCGTGGTACATGTTCATCTGAGGTCACATTTTTAGAGGAGTCTTCTTCAGAGATCCCTATCTAATAAATCAATACAATGCTTTTAGCCTCCAAATTGCAAATTTTTACAAACATGAAAGCTCACCTTCTTAAAACAACTCAGTCACATTTGAAGAAAGAATTGATAATCTTGTGTCTTGGACATGTTAAATCAATAATTAAAAATAGTATTTCCTTTTTTTATTCACTAAAAAAACCCCTAATAAGTGGAGAACTAAATAATGTTCCATCAGTTTACAAAGAACATAGAAATACATGCATGTGCATATACACATGCTTAGCTGATCTATCTTCTTACAGTCTATACAGCATATAATGCATTTTGTATATAGAGAACATATTAGCAATTATATTTTACAAAATATTCTTCAAAATTAGTCATTTATCCAGAGAAACAAGAATATCTTTCTGAGATGATGTTATTATAAAATGCTGATGAGATTTACTCTTAATAAGGATGGGAGATCAGAGTCCAGCAAAGAGCACATATCATTGTAAAATAAATAAATAAATAATAATTTTTAAAAATCTGTTTCTTAACCTATAAGACTGTTTTATACTGATTATCAAAGAAAACCTGATGTTCAACTTTTTGAAGTCAAGATCATGACTCCCAAATTTGGAATTTAAATTAAATATATATTTAGATACAGAATAAGATCCCAGAATTACTGGAATTTCTAAAGTTTTCTATCGATTAAGTCAACAACTGGATGCCCTTGTAAGTTTGCTGAGTTAGATGCTGAGAAAAGAATGCAAAGCTTGCAGAATTGTTTATTAATCAGTTTGCAGAAATTCTGTCTTAATACTCTAACATTTTTAACAGATCTGCTTTATGATTCTAGCAGAGCTATGGAAGTCCTAAATTACAGGTGAACGTGCAAGAGTCCATGCCTGCTAAAGACTCTAACAATTTGTCATAGAACAATTATAGGAAAGTGGTGGGTTCTACTTTTAATCAGAACTATATTTTAGCCCGCAGTGCTAATCAATGAAGTGGAAAAAACACTTGCTGACAAAAAGGTCAACACATCCAAACCACCCACGTTCATGCAGGAAAGAGCTCTAGGTCCATAATATCTGGAGACATTGACTCTTGTCTTCAAGGTTGCTATCAAAATTTACAGAATTCAGAATTAGTGGAAGATTTTAAGGTAGCAGAGAACTACAGCCTATAATGGGAAAATACTGAAAGGAAAAAAAAAAAGAAAAAGAAAAAAAAAATTGTTCAGATTAATCCACAACATGAACAAAATCATGTCCTTGGACAAAATGCCTTAGCTGTTTGTATAAACATAAGAAAGATTATTGCAGATCAGAGCCAAGATTTCAGACAGGATCTATTACTGAAAATAAATCCTCAACAGCTCAATAAAGTAGAAAAAATGACAGATTTCTGAAGCAATAAAATGTGGAAACATGCAATAAGTTAACTGTTTGATAGCACAACCTTTCATAGCACACATTACAGTGATACAGGTATTAAAAATCTGAACTGGGCAATATCAATGTCAAACAATCCTTTTAAACATATATTTCAATTTTTTTTCGGTAACACCTGACCCAAATATCCATTCCTAAGCTTGTATCATTACTTAAAAATTTAACATTGGATAATTTTATTCTTGGAAATTTGAGTGTGTTATTTTTAATTGACAAGATAGAGTTTAAAAGACATTTAAGTTTTCTCACATATTATACTTGCACATATATCAGTTATTTGAGTAATCAGCAGCAAACTGGATATATGTGCAATTTGGGTGCTCCCATAACATTGTAGGAACAAGAGTGTTATTGCTCACCAGCAATAAGTATGGCAATAAATGATGAGTACAGCATCAATTCTTGTATTTTCATATGCACTTGATAAGTATTTGGAGCCTAAAATTGACAGATAAATATTTACCATTGAGCTAAAGAACAGAAAAGACCATTGTATTCTATTTAGTTTGACATCCTGTGTAACAGAGGTCACATATCTTCACTCTGAGAAAAATACATTTTAGATACATGAGTACTAGACAATATGGATTTATTACATTGTGACAGATAGAAGACTTTAGAAAGGCAGAAATGTCAAAGAATATTATATTACTATATAATGTATACTGTGGACACACAAAAGTTATTAATGCACAGTTGTGCTACCATAGTCATACCTGGTGGTAATTAATACAAATCCTATTAGCCAGAAGAAGTCTTGTGATAGTTTTCTCCCTGGAAAAAAAATAACTACTTATACTCACAAGCCTGACATATAGTGAAGGTAAAAGGTACAAAGAGACAACTTTAATCTCAGATCATGGGATGAATTAATGACATTCCAGAACTGGCAAAAAGAAAGGATGTAACAAAACAGGCTGACTAACCTGCATCTTCATTAAGGATCTGTTGGACTGATGGAATAAATCACACCTATTGTATCAAATCAAGTTTTATGAGACAAAAAAAGCCTGCAGGAGTAGACCTGTAAATATGTTAATAGTTCATAAACCTGCCGGGCATAATCACAGTGAGTGATTAAGTCCTTAACCACAAATGGATTAAGGACTAAATCAGTGGTCTGAAGGCAAACAAACATAATGTCTCACTTGAAAAAGATTACCAACAGCGTCACATTTAGTATTTGTTCTGAGAAAGCCTGAATGATCAGCAGCATCATTAAACTGATAGCTACAGCACAAATATATTATGACATTGTGTAAAACAACAAACATGCATAAGATACTAAGAGAATTGTTGGAAGGTTATTTGAGTACTAAACAAATATTTTTCCCACAATGTGTTTTCATTTGAGTGTACTTCTATGAGACTATAATTAGGGTCAGATATTTTGATACAAAATTGTAATTATATCCCCTCTATGCAAATTGCAAAGTCAAATCCTGAGTATTTGTTTTCACCAACTACTGGGCAGAATTAGTGCATTCTGACAAATGAAACAAACAAATGTTGTATTCAGAGTTCTCTGAAATGAACTACAGAGAAAACAGAGAGTTTGCTGCATTAAGGAACTGGTACATTTATATGTGGTGGGTTTTTTTTGTGTGTGTATGTGGTTTTTGTTTTTGTTTTTTTTTACCTCCTCCCACTCCTTGCCCCCAGCATCTTTGTGAGTGAGGTAAGAAAATGAACACTCCTTGCAGGAGGACTGAGTTCATGACTGTCACAAAACACTGGAAGTCAGCATGATAATGAGTCAATTTGTGTGGAAATGAACCCATTATTGCTAATGTTTTGCTGACTCCCAACTGATTCAACAACTCCTTAACAAAATTCAAAGCACAAGAAGGAGGGGAAGTTCATGAATTTTGCAAGTGATGAGTGAAGAAACAAATGGGTCTTTTCCTCATTCATATTCAAGTTCAGTGATCTACCCTGTGCTCTGATAAGCCGGTCCCAGAATACACTCTGGGGAACATTAGTTCATACAGAAGTTCTTATAGCTGAATTGTAGAAATTTCCATTAAGTGGAAAAGAAAGTACTGATTGTTTCTAATTTTTAATTCTTTCCTAACAAAACAATACTTTCAAATTAATAGGTTTTTCAACGAGAAGAAAATAGAACTTTCATGTAAGAAATTTCAGGAATTATCCTGGAAGATGTTGATTCTCATATAATAATTCAGATATATGCACAAATCTGTCTCTCATGCAAATGATGTTTTTACCAGGGCCATTTCCTGGTAGGGTTTATTAATATCACAACTAATTTCTACACCCAACTCACATATTTAAATTCATCTTTCTTTTTTTTTTTTTTTTTTTTCTTTTTTTTTCTTAAAATAAGCCCACAAAATAACAGGAAACAGATAATATCTGCAGCAAAGGTAATATGCGAAGTTTCAATTTTTTTTATCTAAGAGGAGTATTGAGAGTTTTATCACTATGAGCTGCAGAAAATTTAGAAAACTTCTGCTGTGAAGCATGTTGGAAGAGCAGGAGTTCATAAGGTAGGTACAGTTCAGATAAACATCTCAACTCTAAACTCAAAGATTATGCTAGAAATCTTGTTCTTGTGTGCTTGGATTAGGAAGTGCAGAAGTGCATCACATGAAGTTATAACTATTTTATGAAGATTAGATTTTTTTATTTTAAGAATTATTGAGTGAAATTTGCATTGATACTATTTTTAAAGACTACTGCTTCTTAGATTAGGTAAAGATGATACAGGGCCCAGTTATCACTTAATAATTTATAATATTTTATCTACTTCAATCCATACTTAAAAACCCTAATTACCTTAATTGAAATTTTGGGAAATCATTCTTCATTATGATACAAATTACTTCAGTCAAAATTATATTAACATTCAAGTTATATTGCCATGGTCAGTACAATTGTATTTCTGTGCTGCTGAGCTCCATGTCTAGCAAGAAACAAACTAATTTAAGGAAGATATACGTCTTTTATTTCCTAGCTAATAATCAAGATTTATAATAATAATTTTCTCAATGTGACAACTATAGAGTGGTACTACACTTTACACAATCTACTCAAATTAATTTTTTTCTGCCTTTTTTTTTTTTTTTTTTAATTAATTTGAAACACCTTGAGTGGCTAAAAAGGCTTTGGCTTCATGTCTGAAGTAGGATATGTCAGAGCATGACTACCTCTTAGCCTGATACCTAACATTACCTCACCATCCTTTATCTTTCTGCTGAAGTAAAATATCACAACTTATTTTCCTTTCCAGTTAAGCCTAGAAATTCCAAAATTTTTATCTTGCTGATGGTTTAAATGAAGATCAAACAGTGTAGTTAGGGGAAGTAAATGGCAGTGATATCATTATGTAAAACTTCATGTATTTTGTGTGTGATTTCTGCAGGCTGTTTTTTAATGACTGGAAGAACACTAAGCTGTTGTGCTGCTGAAAAGTCACTCCAGAAAAGGTTTTGACACTGCAACATAGATCAGAGAAAACTGAGATAATTTCAAGAAAGTAGTGCTTTTAACTGGATACAACAGGAAATCTAGGTCTCCATAAAGGATGTCTTCATTACCAGAACAAGTTCAGTTTAATCCAATTGAGGTATCTTTATGCTACTATGTTTTATTTACATACCTGAGAGGTATTTAGTTCATACTTATTCCTCTTCTTCCTCCACACTCTAGAAGTGAAATTAAATGGCAACTAATTTTGCACCAATCAAAGCCACCCATTGAGCCCATGACTTGCTCCTGAGATCCCTGTTTTTAAGTGACAGGCCTGACAACAAGTGGGTTGCAAATCACATTGATAACTCGCCAAAAGTCCTTGCCTCTGGACCTCTGAGGAGTTTTGCCTGGCACTTGCATTTCTCCATCTATTACCTCATGTGACAGAAGATGAGCAGAAGTCTAATTAGAAGCGTGTTGCTGCAGACAGAACAGTGAGCATAGTTTGCATATTCTTCTCTGCCCACCTCTTATCTTAAGGAGAGAGAGTTTTTGGAAACAGCAACAATATTATATTTTTGACAGCAAAAATGTCTCCCTAAGTATTGCAAAGGGTCACTCACATGCAGAAAAGAGTTTAGTTGTGAGCAAATTACCATCAAGAAACACTGTTTCCCCTAAAGAGCTCTCATTGTAATTCCACCTGTCAATACCAGATGAGTATCTGATCACTCACGTTATCCACTCAGCAACAGTAGCTGATCAGTAGCTTTATTTCCTCAAGTGCTATTTATTTGCTACCTGTCATTCAGCCTCTGCAGCACAGCGTGGGTGAAAAAAAAGGTTACATTTCATTTCTAGGAACCTCTGAAGACTAGTGCTCTTCAATGGAGATTCAGCTGCACATAGAGCAGTTGGTCTACAAAAGCATATTTTACACAGATGGAACACATTGTAATATGTTATTTCAGTGATCAATTTCTCCCTCATGCAGATAAATATGTTCCAGATAAGCTTCAAAAACACACACTTTAGCACCAGAGCAGATATAGCAGTTTATGCAGGTAGAGAAAAGAGCTGTAATCTTGTTAGGAGGAGTTATATCATAGATGGAATTCCTTTGAGTATATAGACCTTAATTTACTATCTTCATGAATCACCTGAGCAGACAACTCAACTTCAATAAGCTTAAATTTTTGACAAAAAAATCTGCATGTAGTGAAAAAAGTAGAACCAAGAGTTATGTAAGCAGTTCCCACTATGGAAGGATAAAGAATGGGATTATTGTGTGCACCAGCTGACTAATGTCATATTAATATAGTACTGAGACATCTGCAGAAGGAAAAAAAAAAATCATGGATTGCTTAAAAAGAGAAACTAATTGGGATGAGGTTAAAGCAGAAACACTATGCATGACCATTCTGCTCTGTAACTTCATTATGAAACACTGAAGTATTGATGCAATATAAGCTCTCATTCGGAGGACACTGATAAAGATTTTCAGTGTCTGAAATAAAAAGGGTTTTTTGAATGAAAACTTTATCTAAAGTAAAAGACCTGGAGTTTGTAATACTTGTTACTACTGAATCATATTTAAAGTTCAAAACAATATGTAGACTGAAAAGTTGTTATTTTGTCCTTTCATTTTTTTCCCACATCACACCCTCCCCAACAGAGCTGGTGGTGAATCAAATTCAAAGTTACAGGAATGTTTCCCAAGTATGTGTGCATATGACTCTGCCTCAGGCTCTAGCCTCCTGCTGACACTGCACAGAGAAGTATTCCAGGAAGCCAATGAAGCTTTAGTGAGGTTCATGTCTCTGCCTAGAGATGTTTTCAGGACTTATTCAAAAGCCCATTGTGTGATGGAGAATGCAATGCACTGCAGTATGATGCAGATGTATCAGAACTTTGTGACTCAAACTGAGTTGAGAAAGAGGATAAAAATAATTTTTGACTGCCACTAACATACAAAAGCTGGAACTGTTCTGCCTCTATCTCTTTTATCTGCTGGCAAAGGACAAACATCTGTCTGTCTGGTACGGAGTAAAGCATTGTCAAAAGAAAAATCCAGGAACAAAAATGCAGATTCACCAAGTAAATAACTACTTTTATCTTAAACCATTTCTCTGCTTATATTTAAAATAATTCTGACACTTTTTATTTTTAAAATATTTCGTATATTTCTGAACTAAATGTAAGATTATGTAACAAAATTACTTTTAAAAAAGGAAAAATAATAAACAAGAAAAAAAAAATACACTCCACCCATCTCTTGTGTTTTCAGAAGTACAGGAACAAAGTTAGATTTTGAAAATGTCAGGAAATTACATTCCATCCACATACCATGTTTCCTCCTGAAACTGTTTTATACCTCCAGTGATTTGACAGAAAAAAAACCCAAAAAACAAAACAAAACAAAACAAAACAAAACCAAAAAACCCACAAAAAACCAAAAAACCAAACCAAACCAAACCAAACCAAAAAAAACACCACCACCCTTTACTGAAACATTAAATTAAACAATTTTATTTCCACTTAGAAAGGTCAGTCATCATGCTCTCTTTGTCAAAGTAGGATTTTTCTTTGCATTATATTTAATTAATTTAAACTTGGTACATATAATTCTTGAATAGCAGCCCTTAACACATTTTGAAACAATGGATGATAATGGACAATCATATTGCCTCTCTAAGGATTTTCCTACATAGAGAAGATAATTTGCAGCAATCTAGGGTGTAAATTTATAGCATGTTCATCACTTCTTATTAACTTCACCTGCAAACACTCTGTGCTCTATACCCATAGGGTATTATACCATACTTTGCCAGTGGAATCAATGGCCTCAAGGAAAAGACATAGTAGGTAGAAGAATTTTTCACACAGGCAGTCAGTATTGAGAGCACTGTGAATTTATGTTCTAATTTATATTCATAATTTTTCACTAACTTGACTGCATAGGCAAACCTTAACATTTCAAATCAAAGAAATATACAAAACATTTTATAGTGACTGCTGTTTTAATTTCATTGATTACATAAAGTGTACACACTGAGGTTGATTTTCCTTTCCCCACAATCAAAACTGAACAGACCCTGTTTCAGAGTTTTTCTAGAAGTGTGATATTCCTCTTTCTTATGAATGCGCAAGCATTTCAACATACTTTTTCAGATTAAACATTTCTGCAACAAGCCAGGGAACAGGCAAAGAGGTGGTATAAATAGTAACCACAGAGGAGCCAGTCCAAAATGAGGTGTGAAGAGTTTATGAAAATGTGACTCTTCCCAAAATCTAATTTTTATTGCTAAATACTTCTGATTCCCAAATCTTAACTGAAACGACTAGATCTGAAGAAACCTGTCCTGTAGACATGAGGCCTTCAACAAAGGAAAATGTTACTTCGAACATCTAGTCCAAAAGGTGTCCTCAACAAAGCCTAGGAGTATAAACTGGAAGAGGAGGTACAGACTACAGGGGCAGTATTCCAACTTAGGCAGTAGCTCTCTGGGATGAGATGGAGACGAGACAGCCCCAGCAGCTAAAAAGCATTAGGACCGCTAATGCACTCCAGTTAATAAGAACAAGAACAATAATAAAAAAAAAAAAAAATAGTATCATAGAATGATGCAAAATGTATGCAGTTGCTGAGTATAATGTGGATTCTAAGTAAGATCACAAGTAAATGTAATAAGAAAGAGTAGATACTCAAAACCAAATAATAAATAACACATTAGAACAGAAGTTCATGCCTAAATTCAGAGATGACAATTTAACAGAAGCTTGAAGTCTCTCCAAATGAGAACTCTCTATGAACAGATTTAGTGGAAGAGGTTTCAGGTCCAGGCCCTTCTTTCACTGTATTGGTTGCCATTATAAAAATTACTTTAATTTGTAAAAGATTGCTTCATATAGTCTTATCTTATCTCGATCTAAATAAGGTTTAAATGCTGTCTACTCACTGCTTTGCAACTAGGCTATTTCTTCTGACTTGTAGCTGCAGAAAAGCCCACTTCATATTTTTTTCCTACCCATATTTCCCTAATGGTTATCATATATTATTTCTTATCATATGACAAGTACTATTCTCAGGTCTATTCAAAGAGTTGGAGTCAAATGATCAAGTATCTGCCTGTTCCCAGACTTGCTGAGAGCACAGAGTGAGTATGGATACACAGGAAAGTTTATGTGTTATCCAGGGGTCTGTTAAGACTGTTTTGAGGTTTACGAATAAACAAATAGGTGGACTACTTCGTTGCTTGAGGAAGAATCATTCTCTATCTGATCAGTAACTATATGATCTGAAATTGTCAATGATTCAGTATTTTGGTTTAGTATTTTGCACTCAACATCAGAACTAAACTAAAGCATGGTCAAATGCTTATCTGTGGTTGAACACACATTAGCCAAGTATATTAGGATGGAGATGAATAGATGGAGAATATGAGTTTCTAAGTGTAGTTTGAGAAGACCAGGTATATTCTCAGTGCTAAAATCACATGTGTAATAAAATATAACTAATTTTCTGTGTAATAAATTGAATGCTTTGTAAGGAATCTAGGCATATGTTTATAATAATAACAAAAATACTTATCATTTGTAGTGTTCTGTATTTGTACATAGCTCACCAAACACTTGATCTCACAACACATTTGTGATGAAGGTATATATTTTTCCATTTTTTAAATAGAAAGAATGAAACACAATACTCAGAATGATGTAATCAGTTTTTTAAAAAAAAAAAACAAAACCAACTAGAATAATTTTGTCTTCTACTACTGTGTGTCTGCAGTGTCATTAAGGTGAAGCTACTAGTTTTTTTCCAAATGAGACTACTCAAGTTGAGCTCTTCTGAGGATAGGTGTTTCAGCTTATGTGAGGCACTGTATTTAAGAAAAAAATACTTTTTCCTTTATATAACTTATCAGGGAAGAAGAAAATTATAAAACATTTGAAATTGTTGCTCCAAAGTTACAATATTTATTGATGGACTTACTGAAAGCCATGCTATTTAAAACAACTTGTAGTATCCTTTTTAATGAAGCGCAGTATATTTTAAGTATTGAAGATTTTAGGTTTCTTCCAGATGAACTAGGGTATTGTAACTTTTGTTTTCAGATAATAAACCTGGAATAATATATTATAGTTCATATATGATGTGTTTAAATGGCTAAGAAAACAAAGCAGCTTAATATTTTCATTTGTAATTTTTACTAGTATTAGTGTTTCTTATCCTAAAGCAATGGTTCATGTGCAGATGACCAAGCCAATTCATCCATCTGTGGGCCTGCTCCTGGCTCTTCTCAAATGCAGTCAGATGCCCAGCAGCCTACCAGCTGTAGATAGGCACAGCACAGCTGATCTCGTGACACATCGCAAAGCTCTGGCACTTCAGGGAAGCACAAGATCTATTGCACATATCCAGATCAGCAGCAATGTAAGCATAGTCCTGATAGAAAGGTCAAACCATGGGAAGAAGCTCAGTAATGTGACAGGCTGAAAGACTGGAGACTAGCAGGACATACAATCAACTACACAGTGATGAGTTCAGCTGCTTTTTTTACAGGAATCTTACAACTAACTGTTGGGTTGGTCTTCTGGTTCATCTCACTGGACTCTGCATACTAGGCAGCAGTTGAGCTACTCTTCTTGTATTTGAGTATTGAGTGACATATTTCTATATATTTTATTTTAAATTACAATAATATTTTTGTCTTGCCACATTTTGGCAACATTAGTTCATCTGTCCAATTCCAGATAAAGCCAGTAAAAATGCAGCCAGTGCATCCTTGCAGGTAAAGCTCAAGAGAATTTACATGTATTTGCCATTACTGTCAACTTCTCTTACATACAGAAGAAGCAGAAATCTCAGAGGCATAAAAAAGCATAAAATTGCAGCAGCAATATGTGCAGTGTGGAAGAGACCCAGTAAGAGTATGGGAGTTTTCTCATAATTCTTATTTCTTGCTTAAGAATGTATTTGTGTACTGATATAAAAAGCAGTCAATTGTCTTTGCAGGTCAATTCTTTTATGATCTTTTAAAACCTTCTAGTATTTTTTATTTTAGGATTGGGAAGCTGACAAGCTGTGTTTGTTCCTGAGTTTTTAACTAGGAGGTTATATTTTAGTAAAAAAATGAACCTTCTTGCTCTTTAAATAATTATTATTCAAAATACTTAGGCTTGGTTGTTCCATTTGAAAGAGTAATTAGCTGTTAAATGCAATAGCAGAAAATATATTTCATTGAGAACAACAACATTAATATAAATCATAACAATTAATGATATTACAGGAAGTTTATTTTCTCTGATATGCTCAAGTCCAGGTATAGTAATGCAAATACAAAGATTTAGTAGAAATACCTTTTGCAGCTGTCACAGGTATGCTCTTCACTTCTGGAGGTTTATAGATGATGAATTAGATTTATATATTTACTTGTATGGAGTATGATAAATATGGAACTTTGCTTGGAAACAAAACAACAACAACAAGAGCTATTAATAAATAAGGTGTCAAGAATTTGGGCTTCTGCGTCTGGCCTGATGACTAAGCCTGGTGATATTTTGTCTGTATCTGATGATTTCTATACCACAACTAGAAGTAATAGTTTCTGTAACAATTTCCATTTTATGACTGCGTGTACATGTTTAGGAGGAGAGTTAGAGGAACCTCCTTACAAATGTTCTACTGTATGGCTAACTTATTTACAGATGGATATTATTTTAGTGCTTTAAAGGAGATATGGCTAGTATTATCCTTCTACCATTTTTGTATCCATAAAAGAGTTGCCTACAGAATGAAATCTATTTCCTTGAGAAAATGCTGAACTTTTATTTTATAAAATGGCCCTGAATTTTTATGAAATGTTGAGTGAAAATTTCTTTAAAATACTGATTTAAAACGTGATCTCATTACATATTTGTTTCAATACCATCAAAAGTATAAGCAAAATGCAGGAATAGTTAGTAAAATGCTGAAATTAGAAAAGTCTAAGAGAAAAGCTCTATTGTGATGTTTGTTTCTAATGTTAGCTTTTCTTCATAGACTGTTTCCAAGCCTTTATCCTCTTCTTTTTGGAAGAGTGAGTGAACTTATCTGTTGTTATCCAGTATGTTTTTCTTCATTATCTCATTTCTCTCTCTTTTCTCCACACTAATTTCCTTGACTATGACACGAACCCTGTGAACCTGGGATTGCCCTTCCACATCTGTCTCAAGACTTGCCTGACTTATTCTAAGGCTAGGCTATTAAGTATGTAAGAAAGTGAACTTAACCATCAAGCATTATTTCCATGGGCTGTCCCAATGACAACTGAAATTACTTCCTGATATCCTTGATATCAATCAGCTCGTATCTGCACAGTATCTAGTCACAGCCCAAATTCCAAAACAGCTTTTATTTTATCTCCCAAATTTTTATAAGAATTGTTACCTTGAGGGCACTGCAACTTCAGTCCTGGATTTCACCAGTGCTACCAGTGCCATCACCATTCTTCCAGCCTCTCGGCCACAAGGAAGTACTTTTGAGATACCTTTTTATGTGAAAGCAGTGGCAGTTGAAAAAGGAACAATGAAAGAAGTTATTGCCCAGCAGGATGGTGTTCCACAACAACTCGCTTTCAAATGCGGCGAGATATACCATGAAGTCTCTGTTTGGTCTATACTGCTCAGCTATATTGGACCAAAGGGGCAGAAACAAGATATTCCACAAACTATGGAGGTTGCAGACATGTCAGAATCTTCTCAGGGAAGTTCTCCAGGCCATATATTTCACATATAGCTTGTCACTGGTTGACAACTGTCTGTTATAATTACTGGTGGGAAATCTGACTGACATTTTCTTAACTTCTTTATAATCCTACCAGCATCCAGAGATGTCTTCTCCCTCTCTGTAAATTAGTTCCCATATTAAAATCTTTGTAGTACACAGAATGTTGCCTTCCATTTCCCCCAAATTTAGTTGTCTATAGAAAGACAAGAAAAAGGTGGAAGGAAGGAGGGAAATAAACAGCTAGTTATAACTGAACCTATAGACATCCTTCCTTCAGGAATGTTCGGCTCTCTGCAATTTATCACAATGGCCACTGATCAAAATCCAGCAGGATCCTTAGGTAATAGTTAAGGGTTAAACAGATAATGTAATTCACATTCTTCTTATGGATTTTTATGCCTAAAACTGGCACTATTCTTCATCAAGTTCCCTTCTAGAGACCTATAATCCTCATAAATCACATTCCCATTTGAGCCCAGTTTTCCCTTTGAAATCTTTTCCTTAGCCCTGTCACATATAGATGATGTAGCAACATAGATCTATTAGGCTTATTTCAGTTTTTCAATCCTCTTTTTCTTTCTATGAAAACTAGTAATCTTTTCACAGCAGCTGCTAAGACTGTATTTCAAAGAACAAACTTGTACAAACAGAAAGACTCGTATATGAGCTTAATATACTGATTCCTCATCTGTGTAACCTGTATCTTTCATAACGATAGTCCTCATTCCCTATTTACAAAATTGCCATTAGGACCATGATTTTAATGGAAGTTATGATGTTAAAATTACACACACTGAGAAAACATTCAGGTTTCCAAACTATGTTTATGAGTTGCACTTCCATAAGACACAGAGAATCTGTTTTCCTCAAGCTCAGTGTATCCTGAGGTTCTGAGGTCCTTCTGAGACTTTGATTTCATGGTGTTTCTGAGACATGATTTACTTCTTGAAATCACTTATTATTATTAAATTAGTTTGTATTGTGCTCTGAAATCAAGAATAAAATATAGGCTGTCATTTTTTTCTCTTTTATGTTACAAGAAATAAATGTAAATGAAAAGTATTATTTTACTCTCTTTCTACCATGCATTCTACTAATGTAAATAACTCAAACAGGACAAAAATAAAGAAATATTTCAATAGTATTGTGGTTTGACTTTTTAAAAGTAATCCTATAAAGAAAGTGAATTTTAACAGTGGTTAAAAAATACTTTGTGTGTATGTGTGTGTGTGTGTCCAAAGCTAATCTCGGTTTGTTTTTAAATTGCTTTAGCAAAAATGCAACTGACAATGTGTGAATTCCACAAAAAACCTCAAAACCTATGCACTAATTGAGTTTAATTTGTGAAACATTATAGTCAGATTCTAGACTGAATCATGGTCATTATGTGTTCCTTAATTTTTTAATGGAAAAATAATGACCACTTTCTAAGGGCAAAAAGAAAAAAAAAACCTCCTTGATGATGAAAATTGTTCTATATGGGTTATGTTAGAGCTCAGTTAAAGCCATATGCAAGTTCACCACAGGAAGAAGGGATCAAAAAGCAAGTGTCCAGACACTCTGTTGTGGCCACACTGTTGTGTGTGTACTCGGAATCGTGTGAGATGATAGATACTATAAATCCAAATCCTTCTTCCAAAATAAAAATTTTAGCCTGTCTTAGCCTCCACACTGGTGTTTCTTCAAATGCTCTATGTTTTCAAAATTACAAAATAGCTAAGCGTTACACATTTCTTCACCTGAATTCACCTAAACAAATTTTATATGCATGAGAATAACAACTGTACAAGTTATTATTTCTCATTATTAGAAGTGTTACATGAATAGTACCTAGTTGGTGTTAAGAAATGAAATCACAGGTTTAACTTCTTTTTGCTTCTCTAATTTGGAAACTAATCCTATAAGTTTTCATGTCTGTGTTTCTAATAAATAAAGAAGTATTGCTTAATGCATATGACCTCCATTATACCTTTTGAGATAAGAGTAGTCTTTTGTAAAATATGTGGATTGGCAGGGAGATGACATGAACATCTCTGCAACCAGATTTTTTCCCTTAACTTTATGGATTTAAACTACCTACATTTGAGATGTTAAAATGAAGTAATTTATAAAGTATGTGTCTTGTAAATCATTTAACAACTGGAAAATTTAAGAAGAGATGGAATTTAACTATTGTCAGCATCAATTCTAGAGACTATTATATCAATGGGAGTCAGTTTATTAGTTCCAGTAGATTTTGCATCAGTCCCTAAACTAGTCTAAACTGCTAGAAATTCACATTTTATCGTAATGGTTCCCTTAACACTTTACTTGTGATCAATGTGTATTTTAAACTTCACAAATGAGATTAAAGCTTCATTTTAACTGAATAAATGACATAGAACTAACTGAACATTGCCTATGTGTTTGGTACAAGTTTTTGTATGAAAGACAAAGGGTAGTAACAACAAAATTCTTCATCATTACTTGAGCAGTCACTATGATTGAGTGACAACATGAAGTCACTTGTTTTGCACCAATAAGTCACCTAATAAATAGAAATGTGCATGGCATTCAATATGCTGTCTTCCTACATAATGAGATTTACAGAAACACCTGCTTAAGTAATTTTATACTGGCTCACTTGGGAAAACCAAAACACAGATAAAAGACTAACAGCCTGTGAAAGATATTTTTCCTTTACTTAAACATTTGCTGCATTTTATTCCTCTGGGAGGGAAAAAAAAAAAAAGGCAAGCAAAAAAACACAAAAACAAACAAACAAACAAAAAACAACAAAAAAAAACCAAACGTGAAATCAGTAAACATTACTTTATTCTTCTGGCTAACTAATGGCTAACTTGATTTCTTAGTTTGACATTATAAATTAATTAATTAATTATTTTCAAGCAGAGGATTAAAATGACAAGACATGACCTCAAGAATAGTTCACCCTTCTGTTTTAAATCCTGGAAACACCTGTACATAGTATTGCTATTAACATGTTAGCTATAACTTGGGAAATAATGAAAATTTCAGAGGAATTAATTGCAGCTTCCCATTCAGAGGCTGGCAAGAAAGAGTTAATTAGTACCTTCTCTCTTGATACACAAATTTGTAAGAATACCTATGAACTTATGCAAAATTAATTGAATTGTTTTATGCTACATGTAATACCTATTTTATTGAAATTGAGTTAATTTTGGCATTGAGACTGAAAGAAGGGTAATTCTTCAAAGGATTTTGAACTGACAGCTGCAGTCCTACATGTTTTCCATCAAAACTCATTTTTTGATAGGAAGCAGTCACAAAGACTGTTTTCTACAGAAAAGTTAAGTTTTTAATAAAAAGGCTGGTTTTATAAAATCTGAAAACCTGAAAGGAAGGTTGTAGCTATGTCATGCAAGAGGTAAAAGCTGTTCAGGGAGCCTTGGTTACAGAGCTGAATTACATTCTGGAGCACAGGTACAATGGTTTCCATTGAGCACTGTATTAATCAATCATGTGTTTCTACAATGCAAACTACATGAGAGACCCTGTCCCAGATGTGTCCTCTCTGTTATCCTGGAACCATAATCAGAATCACAGAATCACAGAATGGTTGGGGTTGGAAGGGACCTCTAGAGATCAACTAGTCCAGGTGTGTCAAACTCATTTTCACTGGAAGACACATCAACCTTGCAGTTGCCTTCAAAGGACCAAATGTAATTTTAGGACTGTATAAATACAGTCCTGATACAGCCCCCAGTGAAAATGAGTTTGACACCCCTGATCTAGTCCAATCCACCAGCTAAAGCAGGTTCACCTAGAGGAGATTGCACAGGAATGTATCCAGGTGGGTTTTGAATGTCTCCAGAGAAGGAGACTCCACAACCTCTCTGGGCAGCCTGTTCCAGGGCTCTGCCACCATCAAAGTAAAGAACTTTCTCTTCATATTCAGATGGAACCTCTTACGCTTCAGTCTATACCTGTTGCCCCTCATCCTGATTCCAGACATTGTTTTCAGATGGGAAACTGAGGTAGAGAGGAATTGACTTCACAAACATCATAGAAGTCTATGCAAATCTTGAAACTGAATCTTGCCCAATTCAGCAACAGTCCTAAGACTGGAGTATCAGTGACATTGCATTACAATTTGTGAGTGTTCTGTAATATCATCCTTAAGGACATTTTTACATGGAGGAAGAATTTTCCATGTGCCAATTTTCAGCACTAATGTTCTTTATAAAACTGGACATTTTTTTTCCCCGGTTTCATTTTTCTTTACTGTTTTTACAGATTAATGATTCTTGCCTTTGTAATGCTCTTTCACAACTGTGTTCCCTTACTGCTAATAATTATTGATTGTTTATTTTAAAGTAATTCAAGGATAGCTTTAAATTGATGGATTTCTTAAGGAATTTTTTGTGATCCCTTGTTACCTTTATATGTTGCTATATCATAAAGCAGAAGCACAGCAACCTTATGACAGTTACACATTCCCATCTGCCTGAGAATATAAGAAAATGGAATACAGGTCAAAGTAGGGAGAATGTGAAGAATGAATTCCATCTTTCCTGAGTGGTTTCAAGGTTTCAAGGATACTTCCTGAAAATAGCTTGCTTATTGACTTATTATTGACTACTTTGTCAATAATAAAAGAGTCCTTAGAGAGGAGCCTTAAAATTGCTATTTGGAGTTATATTTGGCTGATAAAATTGTTCAGAAGCTTATCCAGAATGCAATGATGTTTTGAAGTCCACAGGCTTTTCAGTAATTACCAGCAGTTTTACTCTTGCTGAACTTCTCCTTCCAGTGAAGTGACAAAGAACTGAAGTTCACAGATTATTTTACCAAGGTTTACATCTTGAGTCAGGGACATACATCATTGAGAAATGATACTTTACAGATGTGTAGTCATGCAACAGTTTTCTTTGCTATTTGAAGATGCTGAATTTTATGCTAATTTCAAACCAAAGGCAAAACCAGAAGACCAAATACTCAACAATGGTATCAAGGAGGATTTGACTTTGATATTAAAATTTGTTTGTGTAGGTGTCATAGGATTGGAAGAAACTTCATACATCCTGTAGTCCATTCTCCAAACCAACATATACATAAATTATTTCAAGTAACCTGGCTGTAAAACTTTAGCTGATGAAGATCCCAAAGTGTCAAGGAAACCAGACTCAAAGCTTACCCAAAGATGTTACAGAATATTTGTGTGAGGAGCTTTTGTATTAATTGCTGTAATACAGTATTATTTTACTGTACTGACATCAGAGAAAAATATCTTGGTATCATTTTGCTGCTAATTTTAAATGAGAAAAAATTACATGGGTATTTATTCATGAGACACTGTTACAGCTTCACCCAAATATATAAGTTACAGATAGTTTATACTCTTAAGAAAAGCTTCATCCCATCCTTAAAATGGATTTAGCATAGCTGAGAAAACAATCTTGTTATAATACTAGACAAAGACATAGTGAAACTGGGAGAAACGTTGGCAATTCACAAAGTCTTGGAGCACAACCCAGCAAACAGTGGGAGGAAAACATAGTATAAGTGCACATTAACAGCATAAGTGACCCAAAAAACCTCACAGACTCAGATCATTATTTGACAAAGCATAACAAAGCATAGTCTTCAACTTTCATAAAGAAAAATAAAAGTATCTTCTTAGTTATCACAGGCTACTCTCTAGTTCCGTAGAATTTTTACTTCTCTTTCGAACTCTAAGTCAAGAGGTCATTAAAAAATTGAAAAGACATCTCTTTTTTCATTAGGCATTTCATAAGAAATGTTCAGTAACAGCAAGTGACAGTTGGCTGCTTTGGCTATTTTCACAATGTGTTGTGATTTCAAACATGCTACTTCCAACATGTAACATCCACAATGAAAAAGAGTGGCTGAAATACCAAAAGAAATTACTATGAAAAACTGATAATGAAAGGACTCCATGTGTGAGATGTGCTAGTGACATGTTAAGCCCAGTTCAGAAGACTCAGTGAACTGCTGGAAGAATATTGCTGTCAATTTTAAGCAACTCTGTTGAAAGGACGACTAGCAAGATCTAACCTTCAACTGCCTTCTTTAGCTGTCCGAATAATGCTTGACAACTCTCCAGATCCAATCTCTGACAAAATCCTAATACAATGAAATGAGAGCAATATGAGACAACAGAAGTTTCTACTGAGCCTTTTTCTGCACAGCCAGCCTACGTATTTGGCACTAGCAAAAGCTTTCTTGTATGGAATAAAAAATAAGCTATTTGATTTAGTTCTGAGGTTAGCTGAATTTTAATGTACAGACTTAAACCAACATTACTTCAAGAACCAACTTCATAATTGTAACTATTTTTTTGAGAGGAGGGTCCCAAAAACTGATAAAAGCTTCGTAAATGTAAATGATCAGAAAAATAACTCATCAAAACAGAAGACAAATGGCTTGGATAAGTAAAAAAGCTGTTAAATTACCGAGGATGATTATATATATTTTTTAAATTCACAGTGGAGAAGTACTTTACAGTAAGCAGCTGGAAGATACAAGGATATAAGAGAAGGCATAACAGGTTGGCACTAGGAATTATTTTTTTCCTTATAGCAGTAAAGTTCCATAGTCAGCACTGAAGAAAGTGTCTTTTCCATGATTGTGTGTCATTATTCTGAGAAGCAAAATAAACCAGCTTAAAACAGGTGTCATTCTGCAGCATCTGGGCTCCTTTACGTACCTGTGTTACTTACTCTTACACTTATCTGAGGTATAACTGTGCTCCACTGCAAACAGTGGAAACCAACTTGGAACAATATACAAGTAAATATCTTTAAAATAACTCCAGATATTTTCAAGAGGTTAAAATAAAATTATGTCCTTAATCAAATTACTTCTGATGTTAACAAATTTTCAGAAGTCAAAATTTCAATTACGCATAACCATCCCCCCCAAATGTACCTATTTTGACCATTTATGGGGGCTGGGACTTTTATACAAGTTTAATGAGTTATATTTTTGCTTGATATCCGTTCTAAAGAAAAAGTCTTGTGATTTATTCGTAACACAGTAAGCCTATTAAAGTGTCAGAGGTTGAGGAATGAGAAATACTGGCACACTCATCAAAATGTTTTTATTTGGGACGTGTTGTGGTTAGTTTAAAAAGAGATTAATTGAAATGGATTATTTATAGTGACTGTTTTCAGATAGTCTGCTTGTAATTTAACTTGCTTATATAGGGTGTTTTGGGGGTGGGTTGATGTGAAGCTGATTAATAAGCATAGCTGTCTTGGTGGTAACATGCAGTTTCCTTTAAAAATCATTATTATTTTTCTAGTTGGTACCATCACTATTGACAGTGATTAGGAAAAGAATCTAGTGTATCTATGATTAAAATGAAATTGATAAGACCTTTTAATATAGTGCACATGGACATTATTTTTAGCTTAGTGGCTTATGGAATTGTGTCAGTGTTTGCTGATATTGCAAAGTGGCAAGTAGCTCTGAACACCCAATGATAGAATAGTTCTCTGTTAGAGAGCTACCTATCTGCTTTGCTTTATAGGACAGACCAGGAAAACACTTATATTTCCTATGTTCATATCTCTATGATAATAATATTTGTCATAAGAGATTTTTAAAAATTTTCTTCAGGAATTTAATTTATGAGTGATAAGTATAGAATATCAAGTGTCAAATCAGTCTTAACCTTTCTTCCAGATAAAAGATTTCCTCCTGTTGGTGGAATTGACTGCTGAATTCACAAGGAAAGGTTTTGCATATTCTTGGCCTTCCTTTCATTAGTACGTTATGTCCAAGCTATATAGGGCTTTGGCATTACAGAGATATGGAAGGGAGTTTAATTTTTTATTTATTTATCTATCTCTTTATCTATTTATTTATTTTAAATCAGAGTCAGAGAGCTCAGATACTTGAAGAGGTAATCAATGTTCTTCAAGTAAGAATGGTCATTTACTTATATTTTCTTTTTAATTATGAACTGTCATGTCTTTGTTATTTTGATTTGCTATTCTTTCCCCAGCTTTATAATATCACCTGATTAAATTAACATCATCTTGCTCCCCACTGCAACTCTACAAATTAAAAACAGTTCTTATGGATCCAAAGAAAAGCAATATTGGATAAAACGTCAAAACAAAATTTACGGGAGATAACAAATTAGATACAATACATTGTTGTTTGCTTAGCTGCCTTAATCCAGTGAAAACTAGTTGTTAAGAAAAAAGTTGTTTTTAAACACCATGCTGTTTTCTTCAGATATTTTGTCCTAACATGCCAGGAACAATTGTGGTCATCTGCTTTGTATTGTGGTCATACAAAAAAACTTGATTAATCTGTGCTATTTTTTTCTGGATTGAAGTCCTGCTTCAACTGAAATCAATAACACAACAGGTTTTGGCTTCCAGAAGAGTAAAGAACTTGTCCTTGGGTCTGGTACAAGGAATGCAGGGACTATCTTTTGTGTGAACTATTATTATACTCCAACATAGTGTTAAGCAGCCCAAACCTGTTTCAGAAACTTACTGTCACATTAGAGTTCTATCCAAAATCTTAACTATTAAATAGCCTCGGGCAGGTTCACAATCATGGCGTATTAGCACTATGGGCATATTAAACTAGACCTCAGGCAGTTGCATTTTTATATCTCACACCCATCAGGAGCCCTGCACACATCCTGTTCAGAGATGCTGCTTAGTGTCTGTTTAGAAGCCTTGCTGACAACACCAGTAGCTGAAATTGCCCTTATTTTAGTCAACTGTCAATGTATGCAGTCAATTTCACAAATACATAGGCAAGAAAGATTCTCTTTTGTAGGGGAAGAATAGTAACTTGACTGTAATTGAAGTGTAATTTCAGAGCTACTGGCCGTATGAAGTAAATGCTGGTCCTTCAGAACCAAGCTTCTATTTATACATCTAACTTTTAAGAAAAAGATATTTTCTTTTATTAAACCTAGACTTTCTGATATCAGAAAGGGATTGTGTGACACAAATATTATTCTGTCAAAGCATATAATAGAGCCTGTAATAGTCATATTGTTTTGTTCTTCCCTGAATTCTTAAGATGCCTAATGATACCTCTTGGGAATAGAAACTACAGGTCCTTACTTTATCACTGACAAGAAACCATTCAGTAACTCTGATTTTATCTGTGTCTGTGGAGAGGATTAGTAGCAGTCTTTCAGGAAGCAATCTAGAATCTGTAAGAGCACAGGTCACTTTTCGTTTTCTCTAGCAAAAGATAAAAATAAACACTGATGTTGATGCACAGCTTTTGTCCTAAGTATTTTCAGAAAAATTTTGCAAAGCTACCTTTAAAGATAATACATAGTAATGGTTCGGCTTTAATCTTTGTTATGTTATGTGTGGTTCACACAGCAGTTAAAATATTAGTCAGTTAATAAAATTGATGGTCTCTTTTACTTCTGAGTTACCTTTGTGGTTTCCAATAAATTATGGGAAAAAACACAAGAAAATATGTTCTGAAACAGACACATAGAAATTAATTTCTATTGTATAATCAAAAAAGTAAGTGAATACTCAGTTGAAGTTAACAAAGTCATATCAGAATAAATGTCTGGAAAAAATGAGACTACATTCTACTCTCCCCAATCAGTAAAAAAAAAAAAGTCATCATGATAGGTTAATTTGCCACTGGATTTAAAGTTCATGTCCACTTAGAAGGATTCAGTGCTGTCATTTGATCATGGTTGGTGTTGTTGAATAAAGGACAATTCCATTTACTAATATACTAATATATATGTTATGCAAACATACAGTCACTCACATGATTTTTTTTTTCCTGAAGCTGAGAAAAAGCTTAAGAACCGTGGGAAAAAAAAAAAAAAAAAAGATAGTATAGAGAATAGAAACCAAGTAACCAAATTCTGTAGTATAAACAATTAGACAAGATTGTGACACAATGCACTCAAACTGAATGGTAAAAATGGAATTAATAGGAATTAAAACTTAATTTTAAAGCAATAGAAAGTAAAAAAAACCTAGATGTCACCAACCACAGATATCGAGGATGACATACAGAGTTCACAAAGCTGATAAAGACCCCTAGGATATCAGATTGTGTGCCATTCTAAGTGTATTTCTAGAATTACCTCACAGACTATACAAATCTTAGGAAACACATTGCACTAGATGAAGATGATGTTTTACAAAAGTGGATTGAAATAAAAGAGTATTCCAGTACATTTATTCTAAGTATTTCTGTACTATAACTGCAAGAAATCAATTATAATAGTCTTAAAAAAAAAAAAAAAAGAAAAAAAAAAAAAGAAGAAAAGAACATTTCACCTTGACGTTAGTTAATGTTTACAAGAGATAAGCAATTTGGTGCACAAGGACTGAATAATTAGCTCATAGGTGTCCAGTAAGATAATAGAAGATATTTCAAAGCCCACTTACACTAATTTTTAAAAAATAGTTAGACCATAGTAACGAGGGGTAGCCTTAGAAAACATGAGATAAAAAGTTTAATGGCTTAAGTGATCTGTCTAAACATAATAGACTTGTAGGTATTTGGGGTTTCAGGAAGTTCTGATTAAAGTGTAACATAATAGAGATTATCTCTTTTATGTAGATTAAGGAGTTACTGAAAATTAATCCCATAAGATAGTCAAATTTCACGAGAATGGAGTATTAATCATGTGGTTGACAAGGGTGTTAATGTACCTGTTTTTATTTAAAACTTCCATCCAAAAATAAATTTCAGAGATGATAGAAAAAATGATAGAGCAGGGAGGCACTCATACCAAGCGATTTGGGTAAAATTGAATCAAGTCTTTGTCATCAGAGTATTCATCTAGCAAAGAAGCCACACAGGCCACAGTTACAGAAGTGATGAGTGCTCATGGAAGAGCTCTGGTTGGAGGAGTTACTTGGATGCTTTGTCCCAGAGACCTTTCTTAAAATTTGTTGCTACAGTAGCCAAGTAACAGCTACACACAGCTGCTTTTCTGATAAAACAGAAAACAGACTTAACAGCTGTGTTGAATATGTAAACAATTAAGAACATTTTTTACTTATAAGTCATTCACTAATTTAGACAAAGACTAAGCCTTTAACTTCTAAGAATTTTTCATGTATTAGCCCCCCATGTCACATCCCCAAAAAATCTTAAATTGAGAATTATTAAATTTCTTACTATTGGAGGCTAATTACTATTAATATCTAAATGACAATTTCAAAGTCATTCAAAAATCTTGCCTACAAATATATTTTCTCTACAGACTTATCTATAGAAATTCACTATGGAATTTTCCCTGTAGTCATAGTCCTTAATGCAGAAGAATTCAATTCATAAGAAGCTAAACCAAAAATTTAGCAAACCAGCCATCTTCCTTAAGCTGTCCTACTCATCAGTCCTCAATAGGTTTGCTATGCTTCCTCCTACTGTGTGAGTTTTGGGCAGCAGAAAAAGTATACATAAAATACTAGTGTCCTAATGACTGCTGTAGTGCCTATGTGGTGTTTCGACCATTCTTAGATAAAGCCTTCTGGCTGCATTTTTGATTCAAAAGTTCAGGAGCACATCTTCTTCTACGTAGCAGAGCCTGTCTCCAAGATACCAGGAAAAATGTTACTTGCAATATCTGGCTTGGATTTATGCAATATGAGTTCCTTGAAATACATCATACTCTTCTGGCATCTGTTTCAGAAAAAAACATGTATTTGAGAATAAGTTGGAGCATTCTTATGTGGATGAAAAGGTGTGGAAAGAAAATTGCATTATGAGTTTATAAACTATTCAGTACCATCTATATTTATATGTAAGTAAACAAAACAAAACAACAAAAACAACCAACCAACCAAAACCAAAAACCAAACAACCCACAAATTAACAAAATATTCCTAGCAATGACTAGTCATTCAACATGTATCTTAGGCATAAGAAAAAAAACATGTGTTAATGTTAATTTAGAGAAGGAAAAATAGGTGATGGAACATGACTTTGAATAAATTCTGTGTTGAAACTAGGTAAATATCTGAATTATTATTTTCTGGAATCTTTAATCCAGCTAGAAAAATATTACTCTAAAATCCTCAAATAAATCCTGCTGGAAACATAAAAATTAAAGTGATGTATGTTCCCAAGGAAGTCATTCCTATCATGTTACAACATTGTGATCAGGAGATGAAAGTTGACCAGGAAAAACAAAGAAACAGAAACATGCATTTTTAAATTGTTGCAATTAGAAGCTGCAAAAATAATATCCAATATCCCTCTTTGAACATATATTCTAACTAAAACTATTTTTGTGAACATAATTAGTATAAATTGAATTTCAATTTTGAATCTGAACAGTAAATCCTTCAATAGCCTAATATCTCAAGAATGATGTCTTGCAGAAGGTACAGCACTGTAAGGAAGCTGTTTGAAGTGTTAACTGTTGTGAGAGATGTTTTATGAGTACATTCACCTTGAATTTTTGGCTGGATGTGGCCTTTAATTCCTGTCCTAAACCAAAGTGTTGCTGCACAGCTAATAAACATGGATGGATGAAATGATCCTTGTGTGCAGAACTTAAATCACTTTATAAAGCTTTCGAGATGCTTAGGGGTGAAATATGTCACAGAAAATTTCACAGTATTGTGTGAACATCAGTCTTTCTTTCTATGTTATTCCCATAAGCTACCCATAATAGCATCATTTCATGACCAGTCAATGACAATATATTAGAATGTAACATCACAATGTTTTTTGCATCAGAAAAGAGTGAGACCAAACCTCTTTTGAAGAATATTGACTGATTTTAAGCTGTAGTTTGGATTAATGGCAAAATAGGAGCATGTTATTTTCAGCTATGGTAAAAAAATTGGAAGAAAAAACTAACATCGTGTATAGATATAGGAAGAAAACACAAAAGAAGACATTTTAGTATGATTGATAGAATATTTTAGATGCCCACTCAAATAATCATAATACAAATAGATATCAATAGGACCACAGGCAGGAGATGGAGAAGAAGGGTTATCCCCCTGTACTAACACTCTTGAGTGAACATCTAAATACTGCATTCAACCTTGAGCCACGACATAGGCAAGACATTGATGAACTGGAAACTAGTTCAGCAGAAGACCCCCAAGCTTGTTTGATCTGGAGCACTCCTTCTATGAGGAGATGCTGAGGGGTTGGGCCTTACTCAGGCTGGAGCTGAGATGTCTTTCAGGGGACCTGACAGTAGCCTGCCCGTGCCCAAGACAGCGATAACATAGGGCCAAGCTACCCCCATGGTGCACGGTTAGAGTACGAGGCACAGTGGGCTTAAGTTGAATGAGGAGAGGTTCGGATCAGATATTTGAGGCTGGACCAGAGGTCTTCTGTTGTACCTTCCCATTGCAAGTGTTCAGTGATAATGCCACTGCAGGGCTAACAGCACAAAACAATGATCTGCCCTGATGCACATATTGACTCACTGATTCCTTCAAGCTCTTGACATTTGCCAATTAGACCACAAAGTAAAGCCTATTACAGGTGTGAGGTGGTCTGCTGCAGTCTGAGAGTACCTGATGGTGATCAGATAGGGATATTAAAAAAAAAAAAAAAAAAAAAAAAAAAAAAAAAAAAAAAAAATCATTGAATTAAGGAATAAGCAGAATACATTTTGCTCCGGGTTGGGGATGGGGAGAGGGAGGGGAGGAGGGAGAAGCCAAAAGCAACCAACAGAAACTCACAACATTCAGCTATAACAATAAAAAACAAGAGTAAAACATGAAAGTAATTTCATTTAGACTGGAAAAAATATTCTGGTGTAAAAAAGTACTTTTAAACAACAAAAGGTGGCATAAGTGAGAAAGATTTTTCTCACACGAACTGCACATCTGCAGTTGGTGTTTAAAGCGCTGTCTTGAAAAGACTTCTATTTTTGTATCTCTCTATTTATAAGTATTTGTCTCAATGTCATCTATATCTACCTATATATAAACATTCACATATTCTCAGAGAGGAAGGATTTGTCTCAAATATTTTACTAAGTCAATGCTCAGAATATTTAATTAGAGTTCTGGACATTCTGGTTTTGTGAAATCTTCTAGGACTTTTTTTCTAAACTATTTCAGCAAATTTTTCTTGTTTTGTTTTGTTTGCTTCATTGGATGTTTTGGTATGGTGTTTTTGTTGTTTTGGTTTTTGTCTGTTTTGTGGGGCTGTTTCCTCCACTTTGTTTAGGAGTGTGGTGTCAGATCCTGCTGACCATTTCAACTGACTCCACCTAAACTGATTTAAAATACAGGTATAAGGAACAGGTAACCCTGAGTGCCAGCTTCTGTGAGAGGTGTGAACCCATCCACATCCACCCAGGCTAGCCTACTCTGGCCATCACACTTATCTCTTTTGATACAATGTTCAGATAAATGCATGCTTTTTGCATGTTACATCATTTCAATAAAGACTCACCCCGTGTTTCTCACTCTGTATACCATGTTCATCATATTGCATTACTCACAGATTGGAACAAAGTACTCTGTTTGGATGGAAATTAAACACTGCCTCAGTATCAGACCATTCATCTCACAATTTTCTTCTTCTCCCTCTACTCCAAGTAAATTATATTTGTATTTACTGACACAATTAATGATGTTAATATGCATACATGTGTAGTTCTTTGAGAATTTGAGAGATGTTTCTGCTTAGAAGACAGGCAAAAGTTCTCTGCAAGTGTACCTGTTAATTTACATTCTTTTTGGTGTGTCAAGACTGCCTTTCTGTTACAATCTGAAATCATCACAGATCATCACAGATCAGATTCTTTATGGACTTTTTTTTTTTTTTCTTTGGTTTAATCATTTCTACTGTAAAAAATGTGCTCTGAATATCTAAGACTGCCAGGGAAAAGATTCTTCACATAGACCAATCTAATTTGTCAAGTTAACTGAATTTTACCACCTTATCGGGTTTTAGTAATGAAAAAGGTCTTTTAAGAGTAAGCAAGTTGATGTTGGTGCATGATCCACACAAGTCATTATTACTCAGCCATATTATGTCACTATAACATTGGTGACAATTGTTATTTCCCTTACAAGTAAGTGCTTGATATCATAACAGAACTTATTTCTGAAATAAGAAAGACAACACATTACAAGATTATTTTAACCATACCGAGATTTTAAACTGTATTGCTGCAAAACTTTTTTTGGTCTGTTGTTTTTGTTATTGTTATTACTGTTATTATTTTGATTTTTACTGATTAGTTTTATAAAGATATCAAGTATTGATATCAAGTCGTATGTTGGTTTTGGCCCATGGGTTTATATAGTCTACATTTTTTTGCAAGAAATGTTTAGATTTCAAAATAAGAGTTCTTAATAATAATAGTTTTCCTTTGAAATAATGACATTTAAACATTATTTGGCCTAAACAACTAGTCTTTCAAACTGTTACGCTTTTTAAGATTTGCAAACTTTTCCACTCCCCAGTCTAAAAAAAAATATATGTATTTAAGCACAAATCTTAAATGGAACTGCTACTACTTAAATTCATTGCTGAATTTGGCCTAGAAGTAAAATACTAATTTCATTTAAATGAGTAATGATGTGGAGATTGACATCAGTTGGACCTGGATTTTAATTACAGTCTCCTACTTACTTCTTCCACCAATATAAAGTAAAGCAGATTATTGCTTCATTTATTAATTAATAAAAGCTTTTAATGTGCTTAGTGATGCAAAGATTAGCTCATAATAAAAAATATCCTGTCACTTGAAAAGATATCAGTGATGTTATCCAGTCAATAACAAGACCTGAGAATTTTCCATTGCAGTAAAAATTGAAGATATTGAAACCTATTTAAATTGTTCTTTGATTCAAACATTCCAAGAAATCTGATTCTAATTGTTAGTGGGCAAGCTACCAATTTTATAGGGGACCTAGATAACATATGATTTTTCTGCAGGGCTCTGATTTACCCTGATATTAAACAGGATAGTAACACTGAAACTATTATAAACTCCACGTCTGCCTGCAAGGATATGGTGGCATTGCCAGTGTTTACAGAACTTCATGGATGATGCAGGTTGCCCGGCTGCATCAAGACAAGATTGTTAAACATCTTGAAGGAGCCACCCCGTGAACTGTCCCCATAGGCTCTTATTTTAATCCAATTCCTATAGTAGTGATATCTTCCAGACTTAAAAGAGTTAATATAGTTCATCCCATGATAATTAGCGCAGGACATTTAGTATGTTTAGTAAACCACATTCCCAAATCAAGAGCTATTTTTTTTAATAATTATTTCCAACACATTTAAAAACAAACTCCTTAAGGTAAAAAAAATACGAGTGAAAAACTAAATTAAACTCATAATTACTATTAACAGAATACATTTATTTTTGTTTCTTGCAACGTACCAGATTGCATGCATAGTTAGGTAGTAATTTAGAAATGAGCAATTATCCATCACTAGGGAATAAGAAGGAGACAGATAAGTTCAAATGTTTTATATCAGCATTTAATGGTTTAGATAATAGGGGGAAAAAAAGGCTATTTAAAACTACTCTGTAGAGAATTTAGTTTTAAACGCTTCCATAGAAAAACTCTTAGTGAAAAAGACAAAGAAAACACAGGTTTTTTTTTGAGAGGAGACCTTCAGACAGAATTGTTTCTTGATTGAATGTTTTCTGTCCCAGAGTTCACCAGCAGCAAAATGCAGGAGCATGAGCAGTCATCAGTAGCTAAATGGACAGTGAAGTGCATGCTGTAGAGAAGTACATCCCATCTGTACCTGCAGTACCACTGAATTTGTAGCTTTGGTACTCATGTAACCTATTTCTTAAGGTAAAAAGGAAACTTTTCATATCATTATTCAGAAAAAAAAAATAGCTGATGGACTTCATACAGATCAATATCCATGAATATTTTCCCTTCCCCAGAACTCTACTAGACTGAAGGCTCCATATATCCTATATAAATAGCATTTATCATACTTTATGACACAGACTACCTCTCCCTCTGTTGACAGTCTTAGGCCTTTGGAAGCAGTTGGTCACCTTTTCTCAGATTAGAGGAATTTTTTTTTCCAAACCACTCCCAGCATGCTATTTTTTTAGTGGGGTGGTTTGTTTCTTTGTTTGTTTTCTTAGCAGAGATTCATATCAGAAAGGATAGTACAACTAGTTTGAGGAAAAAGAAGCGAATTAACAACAACATAACGTCACTGAGAAAGGTACAAAAAGCAGCTTAGAAATAGGAAAAAGTGGTGCCAGGGTGCAACAAGGGCTGCCTGCTCCTTAAGTGATGAGGAGCTGGGACTCAAGGTGACCTTGGGGCAGCCAGCATCCCCTCCAATGGGCACCATGTCTCAGGGTCTGACCATATTGACCAGAGCCAGGTCATGTGATAGGATCTATCAACAGACCCAGGCTGGGCAAGCAATGTGATGCATCACTGCCAGAGTATGTACAGCAGCAGAAGATGGGGACAGATGGGGCTGGGGACATGGCTACAAATGTGCACCTGAGGTCCATCTGGGGTTGCTGGTGTCTGGGCTTGGTAAGGATTGACAGACTTGGGGATGTGTTGAAACGGCATCCTAAGTGTTGGTGGGCAGGACTGGAGGAAAGCCCCAGAGAAGGCAGGGCATGGTTAGTGACTGCAGGACCCTGACAAGTGGAACTAGACATGCATAATAAAGTAATCCTGTGTGATCATAATAAGGAATAGATTTAACGGTAAATCACTGATTCAAGATGAAAAAATGCTGGCAGATATACTTAAAGTACTGGGGGAGAGAGCAGAAAATTCTAGCAAAGCAAAAAAAAGGCAACAGTTGAACTTGGATTAAGAAAACTTCTCTAATAACATTTAAAGTGTAGCTTTTAAAATTTGTCTATTACTTTGTACATTACTGTCATTGTTATTCTACCTCATTTTGCAATTACTTTTATATTCTATTTTAAAACACTGATGAGTTTGTATTCTTGATTTAAATTGCAAGAGTATAAAACTCATAAACTATTTGTCAGCGTGGCTTGCAGGTGTAATTTCTTTATCTTTGTAGAGTTTGTTGAAATAACAATATGAGTGGGTGAAATTGGTTAGAAATTCTCTGAAAAACATTATCCCACAAGTACCCTGGAACTACAAATTTCTAGGGCTGAAAATGCCAAATGTACTTTCTCACTGCAGTCTATTAATACAGCTTGCTGTTCCAGAAAGCCAGGAAATGTGGAAATGTGTAAAAAAAAAAACCTTATCAATTTTTCAAGTGTTAGCCACACATTTAATGTGCTTAGTAACAGCAACCCTTTAGTTTCAAGTGAAGCTGCAGGAGAATACTTCGCTGTTAACCAAACTTATTTTATTGTCCCTAAAAGTTTTACTCGTAGATTCTTTAACTATACATCTCTAATTTTAAGTCATAATTAAAATTATTTGAGTTACTTAAGTGCAGATACTAATTGGATGACTGAAGGCATATAAAATAAAGAAGTTAAAATTTATTTAGAAATAGTAATGTAAGAGAGAGTTAATGATTCAGAATACATAAACAAAATACTTTTATTTCATTTTAATATAAAATGCATATTTTCATGAGGTAAAATATTTTTAAGAACAAAAACTAAGCAAATTACCATGAATAATAATGCTAACGCATGCTATTAATTTTTCCAAAACAGCAGGGGGTAAGAAAAATAATACAACACATATTTCAAGTTTAACATTTAGATTATCACACATGAATGGCAAAAAAAAGGCCATATATTTTCTAAAAACAAGAAGAAATACATATTACCAACTTTTAACTCAGCATTCTTTCAAAAAATACTGCTAAAAATGGCTTTGGATTGATAAAGATATACAACAGACATGTATAGATTTTTTTCTCTCTTACATTTTTAATTAAAATTTTAACTTTTGTCACTGCTGTCTGGTGAGAGAACATGCATGTAGGGATATGGCACTTTTCCTTTGGGGAATCCAGTTCATAACCGCCTTAGTACTTTCATGGAAACAGCTGAGCCTCACCCACCAGTTTAGCATTAATACCTTATAATGTTATGTTATAATTGTCTAAATTGGCTACTTCGTGTCTGGTCTGTCTGACTCATGGACAGATGGGAACAAATTAGGAGGAAAAGAAGCAGATCACTGCTGCAATCCCTCCAGGCCTGGTCTGTGAGGCAGGAGGTGAATTTCCCTGACAAATAGAGGCAGATGCTTTGTAAGGTTCAGGTATTTGTCTATGATACCACAAACAGTATTTAAACTCCTGTCCCACCCCAGCCAAATTGAATGTCATTCATTCTGTGGACTGTGAAATCTGGAGTTCTGTAAACCTGAGCTTTATATCCATAATGTGGGCAGAATGGACATAGTTGAACAGGTATACATAAGTTAACATTACATTTTCCTATCCAGGTATAAGCATTGAAGATCCATCAGTTTATTCTATTTTACCTAAGTACTTGCAATACGATTTTCATATTCAGCAAAGCACACATTTCTTAATAAAAGCAATGCACTGAATCATCTGTTTAAATATTTTGCTAAACTGATGTCTTAATTAATCTTCTACCAAAACCCTGTATTTGAACTTACCTATAATATGAGCTAAACCAACATTATTCCACCTTCATAACTAACTGTTAATACAAACACGACAGTTTTATCTTTTTTTCTTGAAAATCTTACTTCAGTAAATTCACATGTTCTTCAGAATGGTGTGCTGAGAGGAACCTGAGAGAAATGACATTAAATAGCTGCAGGTAAACTCACTCTATGGGGAGTTGTGGATTTCAAGACTATTCTTTAAGTTTTCATAGACTGCTTCCAGTGCTGTGCCTGATGGAGAGCCATTGCCCTCTCCCTCTCTGAGGAACGTCAAGCCATCCAGAATCTAGGTTTAGGGAAACTTTCAATATACAAAGAAATCAGCTGTCTTGTTTTCATTTTTTGTGGTAGACTTCCTGTTGACATGCTTGAGGTAAGAACAGTTTTTTACCCATCCCTGGTTTGTTGATATTAGGCAGTAACACAGACATGTCACAGCTGTGCATGTCATCCAAATACTATCAGATCTACAAATGATTTCGATACAATAAGGGCAACTGTTTTACAGGTATCTACTATTCTCTGTTGCCTTCCTGAAAAACAACAATGCTCGTAATTCTCTTTCATAGTCGGATTGTCCAGCAAAGGTTTGCACTACTTTAACATTTTAGTTATTTTACCATCTAGTTCCTAATCTAAATCTAAAAATTAAACCATAATTCCATTTGAATAATCCTTATCTTGCTCGTTAGCATGGTCTTGCTCCTGTAGTAGTTACTTACCTTCTTCCAAAGCCTTGACTTCAACGTGGCTAGGACTATCCTTATCATTAAGTCTGCGATAAAAATTGAATGGAGAGTCAAGAGCTCCAGACTTCTTCTGGGATAGGATGACAGGCAAATAAATGTAAAGGAAGATTGGACATTTATTATTTTAGGGAAATCTCTAAATAGGCTTTGAACTCAAATACATAAACACTTCAGTCCTGGTATTATCTTTGTCTCTAGAATCCACAATTAATGTATACCTTTTGGAGGTAATCAAAAGGTTTTTTACAATGTTTCTTGAGGTCTGTATATTTCATATGCAACTCAGCTTTTCTGTACTTAAAATCTTTGTTTTCCAGTTCTTAAAATTCGGTGGTTGTAAGTTTGTGTAATTAAAACACAATTCTTCAGCTCATACAAGAAGAAATTAAAGTAAACTAAAGAGAAATATAGAAATACTCTTACATGAACATGAATACTGTCAGAAGCTTAGCTCAAGCAAATTTACACTTGAAAAATTTTCTTGTAATTTTTTTCTGTATTTGAATTCTACCTGCATGTAGCAGTATTCAAGTATTTTACTAGTTGTTATCCTGTTTGACAAATTGTTATTCGAAGAGAAAAACCAAAAGGCTGTTCATGTTAAATGTGGTATTTTTGAATATGAAGTATAGAAAGAGCTCCACATCTTCCTTCTGGTTCATGACATGTTCAAGAACACAGCTATTTTGGTTAATGGCAAACAGCACATGCTATACATCTAGAGAAGTACATCATGCAGTCTGTCAGTTTCTGAGTTCTCTGCTATATATGTACTGATGACAAGGTAGGATGGGTATATCTGACACATGAAAGAAGTAATATGTGAAAACAGGAGTCACTGTCATGGCTTCAGAGCATGAAAATTGTATCCATCTGAAATCAACTACTTAAAATATCCTCAAAACCTATTTAAATTTATCCTGAAGATATATTTCAAACCTATCAGATTTTTTCTTCATTGTTAGTGTCACAGCCCGAGTTCAGAGAAAAGTGGATTTTTAAGTCTAATAGGCAATTTAAATAAACTGCAGAAAATAAATTTGTTTGGACCAAATCAAAATCTTGTTATCAAAAGTGTTTTTACAACTTTTCAGGTCACACCAAAATATTTTATTTGATCTGAAATGTGTGACTAACTAATGCCTTATATCATTTAAAAAAAATATGATTTGAAATAAGAATGCATTCTTTCTCAAAAAAAAAAAAAAAAGTTAAAATGAAAGACTTAAAAATTTCTAAACCAAAGCATTCTGTTACAATAATTCGAAACAGAGAATGCTTTGGAATTTTCAAACTTCTCTTCTCTTTCTTTCTTTCTTTCTTTTTTTAAGTATTTTTCCATGTAGCCCTATATATTGGAAAGAATAGGTGGAGGGCAAAATGCAGTTTAGCACTTTGTGCTGGTTTTGGCTGGGATAGAGTTAAATTTCTTCATAGAAGCACGTATGGGGCTAGGTTTTGGATTTGTGCTGAAAACAGTGTTGATAGTACAGGGATATTTTTGTTACTGCTGGGCAGTGCTTATGCAGAGTCAAGTCCTTTTCTGCTTCTACCTACCCCACCAGTGAGTGGGCTGGGAGTGCAGAAGAAATTAAGAGGGGACACATTTAGGACAACTGACCATAGGATGTCATGCTGTCATGCTCAACAATAAAACTAGGCAGGATAATCGGCAGGTGGGACACTGCTCAGGGACTGGCTAGGCATTGGTTGGTGAGCACTTGTTTTCATTTTCGTCACTTGTCTTTTCTTGGGTTTTATTTTTCTTTCTCTTTGTTACTTTTCTTCTTTTCCCTACAATTTCTCTATTTTATTTATTTATTTATTTGTTTGTTTGTTTATTTGTTATTTCCCTAGATATTAAACTGTTTTTATCTCAACATATGGGTTTCCTCGCTTTTATACTTCCAATTCTCTCCGACATCCCACCAGAGACTAGGAGTCAGTGAGCAGCTATGTGGTACTTATTTTCCAGCTGGGGTTAAATCATGCCATTTTATTAAACACAATCAAAATTAACGTATTTGCATAATTAAAAGTTATGATTTAGTTGTAAGAATCTGAAATTGAGTTTTTTGTTTAAACTCATTAAGAAAATCAAAAGTTGTTTGACATAAGTTTTTAATTTTGGGTAATCCACCTTTTTCTTCTGAAAATTATTTGGTCAGATATCTCTGATATCTCTAGATCAATTTTATTCTTAAACTGAATGTTACCATTTCATGTTGAGTCAGCAGGGAAACAGTAAAAAGCTGCTCTCCTTCTTGCCTTTCCTTCCCTAAGGGAAGAAAAGGAAGTGGACTGAAGTGGAAACAGATTTTATGGAATAATATTAAAAGAATAATGAACAATAATGTGAATACGATACAATATAAAAAGCTATACTATTATACAGAACAATACTTAGCCACTAGAATGCGCAATCCCAGCAATGAACGCCAGAGGGTGGACACTGTGAGCAGAGTGAGTCCAGCAAAATGTGGAGATCACAGTGGTCACAGGAATCGGGCACTGGGAGTAAAAGCAGGAGCATGATCCCTCACAGATAGTGGCCATCAAAGGAGCTGGCCAGTCCCCGGCAACTTCCCACTTATTTATGGAGCATGAAGTTCATCATACGAAATAAGTCATTTACCAACCTGTATGACAACCTAAGTGCTGTCCCATGATGTTTCCTCCCAGCAGTGATCTTGCACCTACAGCTGGACAATTGAAGAAGTCATTTGCCCCCTTGTCAAAAGCCAAGGTGTCAGTGAGTTCTTACATTATTTTTATATCAACTCCCAAACTCTGGAGGGCTATTGGAAGAAAATATTAATTTATCCCAGGGTGCTATCTTAATATTCTGACACTAAATCCAAAACAAAAGACCATGCTAGCTACTAAGAAGATTCTAATTTCATGGAAAATTACCTCAATTTCAGCTAACCCAGCACACCGAAACATAGAGTTTTGCTGTCTTTTTACATTAGTGAGTGATGACACATCCATTTTTTTCACCTCTTCTGACATCGTGATCAAAGTGAGGGAGAGAATTAATCAGAATTACACTTTTCTAGTGATCATAATTTACAAGGACCCCAAATGCTTCTTTTAAGGTCCAACATCTTCATTACTCATTATATAGCAGTTTAAATTTATAAAAAAAATTCATTGAGACATATTTCTGCCAGCCCACTGGTAAGGATAATAAAGACTCAAATTCTTTCACTTTTAACCAAAATGAACAAGTGATATGAAAAAGGACTGCTGTGATGCCTGATAACAGACAAAAGAAAATGCTTCTGGGCACTGTACAACTAGCATGGTTTCAAAAACCACCATTTCTTGCACTCTATTTTAGGTATTCATGCTGTTTTCATAACAGTGAATCACTTTTGTCAAAATATGAATGATAGTAGTAAAAGCCAGTTCTGTTTTCCAAAATATAAGAATTGGTGGGGGTTACACAGTTGTCACATCTGATGGCAGCAGTACAATCAGTCTTTTCAAAAAGTACATATAATTGCCACATGTTCATAGAGACCCTTGAATTTCAGGGCCTCTTCCCATTTTTCTGTTGGTTTCCAGCTGCCTATCACTGACAGGTCCCAAGAAAAGTATCTTCCCACTCTATGGAGATGGTTCTAGCCCCCTCCTGCAGCTTGGAGGTGTTTTGCTGTCCCATGCCCTTGCAAATGCCTAAACCTATTTCATTTAGTAACCTGTATGTTCCAGTATGCTTCCTATTGCACTAGAGTATCAACAAGGCTGTAAAGTCTTAGAGAATTTCCTCTGACACTTAGTTGTGAAAAGTTGTATAATAAGTGTGTCATGTCTTACCTGTTCATAAAAAGCTGTCCTCTGATTTGTAATTATGCTTTTAAAAATACAGTTTATTCATTGGGCAACCATAGGCAGCATCATAAACTATTCATCTAACAATCTGTTCTTACACCATAAATAATCTGTACACTATAAGTGCAGTTCCTCAAGCATGTCTGAGGTCATACGAGTCTAAGTACATGAACTCTCTAATAACAGGTAGTTTAAGATGTTACAGCTGCAGGTGAATGACTAGTTTAAGAGAGGTTCAGCCAAATGAGAAGGATGTGGAATATTACAAGATATGGCATGAGAAACTGCTGAAGATCACAGAATGGTTGGGCTTGGAAATGACTGCTGGAGATCATCCAGTTCAACCCATCTACTAAAGCAGGTACACCTAGAGTATATTACACAGGAATGTGTCCATGTGAGTCTTGAATGTCTCCAGGGAAGGAGACTCCACAACCTCTCTGGACAGCCTGTTCCAGTGCTCTGGCACCCTCAAAGAAGTTTCTCCTCATATTCAGATGGAACTTCCTATGTTTCAGTCTGTGCCATGCTGTTGGGTACCACTGAAAAGAGTCTGGTCCCATTCTCTTGACACCTACCCTTGAGATATTTATAAATATTTATGAGATCCCTTCTCAGCCTTCTCTTATCTAGGCTGAACAGACCCATGTTTCTCAGTTTCTCCTCATAAGAAAGGTGCTCTGTGCCCCTAATCATCTTTGTAGCCTGCTGCTGGACTCCCTTCAATAATTCCTTACCCTTCTTCTCTGATTCTGTGATTCTTAAACTGAAGAGCCCAGTGCTGGACACAGTATTCCAGACGTGGCCTCACCAGGGCAGAGCAGAGGGGGAGGATGACTTCCCTTGATGTACTGGTCACACTCTTCTTAATGCACCCCAGGTTATCATTGGCCCTCTTGGCCACAAAGAGCATATTGTTGACTCCTGGTCAACCTGTCGTCAATCAGAACTCCCAAGTCCTTCTCTGCAGTGTTGCTTTCCAGCAGGTGCACCCATAACCTGCACTGGTGCCTGGGGTTATTCTTCCCCAGGTGCAGGACCATACACTTACCCTCGTTAAACTTCATTAGGTTCTTCTCTGTCCAGTCCTCCAGCCTGTCCAGGTCTTGCTGAATGGCAGCACAGCCTTCTGGTGTCTCAGCCATTCCTCCCAGTTTAGTATCATCAGCAAACTTGTTGAGGGTGCATTTAGTCTCTTTATCCAGGTAATTGATGAACAGGTTGAACAGGACTGGACCTAATACTGACCCCTGGAGAAGCCCACTAACTACAGGCCTCCAACCAGACTCTGCACCACTGGTCACAACCCTCTGAGCTTTGCCGTCCAGCCAGTTCATGATCCATCTCATCACACATTCATCCAGCCCACACTTCCTGAGCTTGCCTATGAAAAGGTTGTGAGATACAGTGTCAAAAGCCTTGCTGAAGTCAAGGTGGACAACATCCACTGCTCTCCCATTGTCTGCCCAGACAGTCATACCATCATAGAAGGCTATCAGGTCAATAGAACATGTTTTTCCTTTGGTGAATCTATGCGGACAACTGCTGATAACCTTTTCCTCCATATGCTTGGAGATGATGTCCAGAATGAGCTGCTCTATCACCTTTCCAGGGATGGAGATGAGGCTGGCTGGCCTGTAGTTTCCTGAGTCATCCTTCTTACCCTTTTGGGAGACTGGAATGACGACAGCTTTTTTCCAGTCCTCAGGCACCTCTCCTGTTCTCCAAGACCTTTCAAAGATGAAGTGGTTTAGCAATAACATCTGCCAGCTCTCTCAGCACTTCTTGGTGCATCGCATTGGGACCCATGGATTTGTGGATGTCCAGTTTGTCTAAACGATCTCTAACCTGATCTTCCTCAACCAAGAGAAAGTCTTCATTTGCCAGATTTTCTCTCCTATCTCTAGGGTCTGGATTCCTGAGGGCTGGTCTTAGCAGTAAAGACAGAAGAGAAGGTGGCATTCAGTAACTCTGTCTTCTCTGTATCATCCATCACCAGGGCACCCTCCTCATTCAGCAGTGCACCTACATGTACTTGAAGAAGCCCTTGACATCTCTGGTCTGATTTGCTTCCAAGTGGAGCTTGCGAGAGGATGACAAAAGTTACAGGTAGTGCTGTGAAGGATAGCTGGGTGTCACGAGTGTTGAAAGAGGAATTGTGGGAGAAGGGACCAAACCTCACAGCTGGTTGGAATGGAGCACTGTGAACATTTCTGGGAGCATAGTCTTGCAAGTTCAGTTCCATACAGAGCTGAGATTACCTAGGCAATAGTATCATAAATAGCAATTTTGTGTACAGTTGCAAGAAAACTGGATATGTTGGAAAGAGAATAAATAGAGCAGGTTGCTTAGCTAGATGGAGACTGAATTGGAGAAGGAGAGGTACAAGGTGGTGAAAATTAAGGTCAGGAAATGAGAGAAAGAATAATAAAGTATGCATGTCATATGCTTGTCCTGGCTGGGTGTAACTGTCAGCAGCCTTGGACAAGACCACTGCCACTAAAGCAGGACAAATAAACAGACTTGTTTTTCTGACCAGAAAACAAGTGCCAGACCTGCCCAAGGTCATGAGGCCCACAAAGAGATGCTTTCTCAGATGAGCAAGAGGAACATATGGATTGACAACTCAAGCATCCTGGTATCATCATATCAGCAACCGCTGAAGGTCTGGTGGCACTGACAACAGCCCACCACTTCATAACAGAAAGCAGAGATTCTTGCACAAACCTATTGATGATATTAAGGCATAAAACATTTCACCGGCTCTTGACAGAGAACAAATGAGAAAGGAACCAAAATGTGTTTGAGAATAGCAGAGATATAAACTAGTCAGTTCATCAAATACAGTCTGCTGACAGGAGCAAACTCCATCACAGAAGTCAGATGCTGAGATGAATAACGTGGGTCAACGCAGAGTAAAATTGAAGCTCCACAAATATTTCAGAAAAGGGTAGTTTGAAACTGCTGACATGTGTAACAGTCTCATGCTCTTCCTAACGTCATCAGACCAGGGTTAGAGAGACAGGACTTTTTTCCTTCATATGTTTAATTCTGGCACAAAATAGCTTTAAATGCTCCCAGAAACATTGTATACTTCTGCATTATTTCTAGAGCACATACCAGGCCAAGGCTAAAGCAGAAGTTTAACATCATCAGATGCATGATCCCTATATATTTTGAATAAGGTGTTACCACTCCTTTATGAAAACAACTGGAGATTTAGGGAAGGGAACTGTTGTTTTGGTGTTTTTTTGAGCAACAAAATTGAAATCTCCTCAAATTTACTTTATATCCCTTCAAACTATTCCAGTCTCCAAAAAGATATAAAGGCCCAGATTTGTATATTTTCAACACATATATGTTTAATGAAACATGCATACAATGTATACAGGTCTTTTTTTTTAGGGGGAGCTCCCTATTTGTTAGGTGGATTTAAGTCCAAATATAACCAAAATAATTACTGTATCTGAAGGTATAATGTTCATATTTGTGCCCTTCCCCAGTAGTTTAACAATATCGTATATGTTGAAACTATCAAACATTTATCTCAAACTTTTTGTTACATCTCCTATAGGAAGATTGTTAGGGTCAGTCGTAATTTTGCAGCTTAACAGGTATAGAGGTTGGGCCATATTGTCTTGCTATTTTGAATGGATTATATGGGGCCATTAATTTTATAGTTTTGTTTCTGAAAGGTATGGGTTTATTTTTATTATCTATTTTTTCTAGCTTACAAACAACACAACATAAAACTCATAAAAATTGCTTATAGGCAGTATATCTGTAAAGATATGCCAAGATATTTACAGAAACAGAGTTTTTGTGTGCTGACCCTGAAAGAAAACTAGATTAAGATATAAGACAATCAAGCACACATCCTATACTATATTTGTTAAAGAGTTAGAGAGCCTCATGTTGACATATTTGCTCATTGCTTTTAAAGAATGGACTGCAATAAGAGCCAAATGTAATTTAACATAGCAAATCATATGTGTGTCTGTGTGGGAACACATATTCATGCACACAAAGCAATAGGGAGATTGATTATAGAAGTCTTAGCTGAAGAATATTTAATTTTTCTGAGACTTTGTGATTTTAAAGCAATATTAGTGAGTGTCAGTAAGCAGAGCTCACTAGTCAAATCTGCAGGTCTGAGTAACAATGACAAAATAGTGTGTGGAAGTCAGATAACCTTTCGGCTTCTGATGGAGTAGTGTAGTGTGGGAGCTGATGGGAGAATAAGTACAACAAAAGAGTTGACTAGAGACATGAAATAATTAAACAAAAATAATAAATAGGATATAATCTTTCTCATTTGCAAGTATTTTGTTTTATTTAGTTTTATAAATGGGGCTCTTACCCCATGTGCAACTTGTCAGTTTGCAAACAAAATTGAAAGCCCACATCACAGAATGGTCTGCTTCAAATTAAAAGGCTGTTATACAGGGTGTTTCAAAAAGATTGACCCAATTTGAAATCACTGCATCTTTGAAATTGGGTCTATCTTTTTGAAGCACACTGTATATTGCATAAACAGATGTGAAAATCAGATGTACACACATTTGTCCTGTCTCCGGGTGTCCCTTATGCATTTAGTTGTTTGTAGCTACAGTCTCTGTGGTTTCTCTTTACTATCCAAATATTTATTTTTACTTGTGAGAAATAGCCACTGATTGGTGGGGATAAAAAGTGGTCCAGGAAGACAGAGCATAATTGCTTCAGGTTTGCCTATTGGAGAGGCAGAGAACCAAGGGAGCACACAGTTTGTCAAGAACAGACAGGAAAAAAAAAATCCAAAAGAAGGTGAAAGAGAAGGAAATGGCAGCGTAAAAGCTGCTACTGCTGCAGAACCTGACAAGCCTTGTGGTTTGTGTTTGTTGTTGAAGTTCTGCTCTGTAAGAAAATGTATTCTCACATCTCTGAAAAACACTGCAATTTATAAGCTAACCTTGCTACACAAGCCAGTCCTGTGACAGCCTAATAGATGTTACTGTCAGGGGAATTATTTAGTCCAGTAAAATATGGTGTATCTAGGAATAATGGAACTTAGACTTGGAGATATCATATGTTATTATTCCATTTAACATTCTAAATAATCTCCATCTTCCAGTGTTTTCTTACCCTTCACATACCAGTGGATTTTTGTCAACCATCCAAATTCTTCTAATCTCTCCTACTAAATGATCCCTCCACCTCCTTAATTGTTTTTAATTCTCTTTCTGAAATCTCTTCAATATTCTTCTGGCAATGAGATGCCTTACATTTAGTACAGCATTCTGAAGATAGTCACACTACAGCTGTACAGAAAAGAATATTCTCTGTGGCGAAACACCTCTGAGTATCTAGCCCCAAATTGTATTAGCTATTTTTACTCCAATATCACATTGTGTACTCAATGATAGCTTACTGCAACTGTGAACATGACTTTTCTTTATTCAACACGGCTTCCTAGATTTCTGAGGTGTTAATCCTGCAAAGACTCACATGGTGCTCAGTGTGGAGTATGGAAGTGCTGCGTTCCATTACTATAGGTGGAGAACCACTGTAGGGTGGGCAAGATCTGAAGGTGGTGGCTCACTATGGCTGGAATTTTGTTTCCTTGTCCAATTTGGGAACTAAGCAGGAACAATGGAGAGAATTCTTCTGTTTTCATGACCTTTTCCAGCTCTTATGGGTCACCAGCCATTTGTTGCCACATTGTATACTTGACCACTGTTACCAGGACCCTCACCCCTCCCTGCTGTAGCTTCCTTTGCAAATAACTCTCCCAAAATTCCTTTAACCTATCAGGGAGCTGAATTTCCTACAAAAGAAATCACTTGTCCTGGATACTTGCTGCCAAAAAGCACCAGTAAAATCCTCATTTGCTTCTTCCCCCAAACTTTCCATTATTTGCTACAGGTCCCAATTCCACAACAGTTCATTCCGGACCACCAGATAAAATATAAAACTGCTCCTTTGTGGGAGAATTTTACACCACAAGGAATGTTTACATGTCAATGTGATATGTTGTGGTAGTTGTCAGTTCTTTTGATTACTGAGGATTCATAAGTTTTTACTTTCCATCAGCAATAAAGAATTAGTAGCTTCCTGCAAAATCCTTTGCTCCAATATTCTACTATCTTTCAGTCAGCTCCTGCTGGGAAGTTGCCTTAGATCTGCTCTAAATCTGTTTCTTAATGATTAACTAAACTCCTTCAAAGCTTAGTAAGGTGTACAATTATGCATTCATCCTACTTGTCTCTTACTTGTTCCTTTTGCCAATGAAATGTAGCTTTGCCTGCTTCTGAAAGCACATAGACCTTAGCACCCATCCTCATGAATCACTTATAGGTATTGCTCTTCATACCTTGTCTCTTCGTATGAATCTGCTATTACACTGTTAAGATTCTGCAGTGAAAGTGCACAGAAAGCTGAGTATGTGCCACTGAACCAAGAGTGTAGCACTTTGTCCACAGATTCACATATGAGTTTCTACAAGTCATCCATGTGATTCTGAAGGAAAAAAAAAAAAAAAAAAAAAAAAAAGAAAAAAAAGAATACTCAAGCATATATAATACACTGAATTATCTTTCCATTACACTAATGAAACCTTAGTGATACACATGCCTGGACATCATAGCAAACTTTTATTTTTTTTTAAGTGACTTCTACTCACATGAGCAAATGGCCAGACTAGATTGTCTATAAATTTATACCTTCTTTCTTTAATTATCCTTTAGTTGACACTCAGAAAGAGAACAAATTTCATATGTGTAAAATCACAAGTCTTAACTGAGGTCTTCCTTGCTGAATCCCTTCCTGGTCCTGGAAGATCTTGTCACTCAGTAGGGAAAGCATAAAACAAAAATCAGTTTCTTAAGAGAATTTTCCCTGCCTTCACGACCAGATAAGTAAATATTTCCACATATTAAGACTTTAAATTAATATTCAAGGCATTAATATCTTGTTCTGAGACAAAACTAGTCTAGAAATAAATTGTCAGAGGCTTATCTGTGTTCATGTGAGCTACTTGTCAGTTTCTAACAGCATTCTCATATTTCACTTTACAATTCGAGTAACCTGATGAATAAACAAATGCTAACATTGCACACTGAACTGCTTTTCTGACTGCTGCTATAAAAGGACTTCTCTCTCTTTGGAGACTGTGAATTTATCAGAGAAGAGAATAAATGAATTAGATACTATGAAGTCTTTAGCAGATCCTTGCCTGCTCCAGTCTCTGCAGAGTCTCTAAAACCAGAAGGAAATTGCTAAAGGATTAATGTCTTTCCTGTCCTTTGAAAACCTCTGCTTGGTTACATCACTGGTCCCCTAAGGTTCAATTAGCATCATTAGCACAAATCTTCTTCTGCTTGGGGATCCAAGGCAAATATCCCAGCATTGCATTTGCATCATTTTTTAAGACTGATTCTGACCATGCAAACTTCTCTTTGCAAAAATAGTATAACATTGGTTAAAACATTGTTCTTTTCTCAGTAAAATACTTGTCCTTTCATTTGCCTTTAACAATAAATCAGGTCTGTTCATGGTTGAGGAGGCAGTCAATTGTCAGATGCTAGATAACTATCCCAAGGATATCACATGTGAAATTGAAACTGGCTGGGCATGTTGCTCACACAAAATCTAGTTCTGTAGTTGCTCAGCTCTTTTGGCTGACATTCATATTCCTGCTGATTTATATAGTCAGTGATGATACCTACGTCCATTTTTCAATTGGATTCCAAGTGCAGCCCAGCCTACTTGGGTGACAAGCTGGAAGTGTTTTGAAAATTTAATTTGATTGAAGCATGCCTCCCTTTCCAGACACAAAATAATTAATTCACAAGTTTGTATTCTCCCTTGTATCCAGCTTTACTGTGAATAAAAATTAGTCTAGAGGCATTCTTCCTGCAAAACTGATTTTAATCAAGAAGTGATTTGTGGCTGTAAGCAGTGTCAGATAGGGAAGAGATTCAGTGTTCATCCTGTTCCACATATAGGAGCATGACATGAACATCAGGTTCATGTGCTGATCCACAGCAGGTGGGCATTGCTGCAGACAGCTGTTCTTCTGTGAATTGTTTGCACTTCAACTGTGCTCCCTGGTTGCATTTATTCTGATTCTAGGGTGATACCATCAGTCCTTGCTGGGACCCTTTTTGTGTGGAAGCTGGAAAAAAAAAAGATACACAGCCACAAGCATAGTCTTAGCAGGGTTCTCCACTATTTTTTTGATGGTTTGATTATTTCTTTGTTTTGTTTTGTTTTCCATATACTTTAAAGGTAGATGCATACCTTACAAGTGCTCATATTCTCTCAGATTATTTTTACTCCTTCTTGACTCCCCACCCCATCTCCAATCTTTAATGGGAACTTCTTTTAGGTCATGCAAGTTCTTTTTCATTACAGACCAAAATGGAATTCTTATATTATATCGCTTTTGAGGTTGCAAAGGTTACAGTGTGATGTGGAGGTCTGTATAGGACCATGCCATCCCCATGTTCTGGTAAAATTCTAATCCTCATTAGATTTTTTGGGAGTTTTATCACTTATTTCAATAGAGCATGATTTCTTCTTAAACTTCATCCCTTGTACTAACAAATTCACTTTCTTAAGCAGTTATTTAATTTCTCTTAGTGGGTTACATATCAAGAAAAGGGGGGAGGAAGTGAGATGCACCAGGAGCATATCTGAGGACATAAAGTTTTACTTGTGATTGATATAATGAAAATAAAATTATTATTGATTTCCTCATTCTCCTTAATCCGATTTCCAGGTAGTAACCTAGGCGATACAATAGAAAGCTTATTAATGCAGGATCACATTTACATCTTTCTAATATTCTTACACTTTTATTTTCAAGTTCCATCTCTGCTTTATGGAATTTATATTAGCGAAGTACTAAAGCATAAGCTTAGTCTTAAACCTATGTCTAACTGCTTAATTATTCCACACAACGCAAGCTTATGATTAACACTTGCTAAAGTCAATGAGAGCTTAGAATATGTAGAAGAATTTTTCTGAACTGAAACTTACTTCACAAAGATGGGATGTTGGAAAATTTTACATAAAATCTGTTAGTTGGTATTTTTCAGCTTTTATTTAGGATTCAAGTTAATCTGCATGAAAATGCAGAAGTACAGCTAATAGCACTTTAGCTTTTATGGTTCTTCCCAAGTTAGTACTGCCTGCAAATTAATTAGTGTGCTGTTCATTCTCTCTTCCAAGTAAGTCATTAGTGGAGGAAAAGAGTATAACCTGACCCTCTTCTCTGGCAGTAAACCAATAGTCATTTCCTCCTAACTCACTATTTTGCACTTCATAATTTCCCTTTGTTTACTATCTTCCAGCAGTGGTTATTCCACATGATAACATTTATATTCAAGCCAATTTAAATTAATTTTGAGATAAGAGCTTTTCTAGAATGCAGTATCAAATGTTTTTCTTAATTAGTTGGAAGTGCATATCATACTATGCTGTTCTTTCATCCTCTAATTTCATAATTCCATCAAAGAAGAATCAAGTTTATCTGACAAATCTTTATTAAATATTTTTGCTGCTTAGCTCTAAAAATATAAGAATGAATCCCAAAGTTCTTTCTCACAAACATTTTGCTTTATCCAGAGCAGAATCAATAGATGTTATGTCACAACTGAAAGTAGCAAGAGACAAAAATTAAAACCACAGTTCTACAGGGTTCTGATATTATAGTTATAAGAAATTATTTATTGAAACAAACAAAGAAAGAAAAAGAATGTGGATAACTTAATGATTAGGGTTTTCTTCTTTGATTCTGGCTATGCTATTCTGCTAAAAACTTCCCAGCTGATCCTTGGTAAACCAATCACACTTCTGCACCTTACCTATTCCTCTGTAATCTTTACAGTTAAAGTCCTTGAAAGTATGTACTTCTCCACCTTATGAGGGTGTAATAAGAGAAAATGCAGTTTTTCTCTAGCGAGTAATACCCTCATATTTCTAAAGTCAAGATTGTCATCAAGTTAAAAATATCTGATGTATACTGCTATCAGGAATACTAAGACAGAGCAGCATGTGACATCAGAGTAGAGATGGATGCATGTACAGAGAGCCTCAATCTAGACTTCATTTAGCTATTTGAAGTGCTAAAACCAATTAAACTTCAGTAACCTGAGCTAGCTATTGTTAATGTAAGAATGTTAGAGATGCTTGAAAGTTATCTGGCTGCCAGAATACTCTTCACCCAGTGCTGTCAGTACCCAGTTTAGTGTAGGCATGACCACAGGAGGTGCAATTGTATCCATGGATATCAAGTAGTCAATATACATTGAAAACATAGCAGATAGTTATTGGGGAAGAACACAAACATATTGGAACAATACCACAACCTCCTGCAGCCACTCTGCAGTTGCAGCAGGTAAGTGTACACATCAAGGAAAGCCAAAGAAAGTAGAGAATGCAATGCCTGAACTGAAAGCAAAGGCCCCATTTATCTCACTTTCTAGAAGGCCTAGAACAGGGAATTCAGAGGGTTAGCCTCTTACCTCTCAATCGCCAAGAGCAGGGAAAAAAAGAAAACAATACAAAAATTAAGTTTATGTTTGGTTATTTTTTGGGTTTGTTTGGGTTTTTGTGTGTATGTGTGTGTATGTGTGGAGGTGTTTTGTTTTTTTAATAAACCCAGATACAGATTTTAAAATCCTATTCCTTGTAACCTGCTGTGTGTATTTTGAAGGGAGATTATAATCCCTAGAAGAGGTGTAGTAGAGACAGCAATAAGAATATTAACAAAGTTAAAACAGAATTTTCAAGCTGAATATCATTACAGTGATATCTTTCACAGATTGCTACTGAATTAATAATAATCTTAGTGTTTTCAAATTAAGTAACATTTTTGGCCTAAGTGAATGGTACTCAAAGGACAGAAACTATAGCATAAGGTTGTCTGTTATTACTGGTAGTGCCATGCAACATGCATGCATGCATTATTTTCTTATTAATGATTAATAGATGTGTAATTGTGTAAATTATGTAATAAAACCATTGAAACCAGTGGCCTCATGGATAGTGAGTAGATTGAAGAACTATCTAGTAAAAGGTCTACCTACCTTCAGGCTGTCTGATATTTCTTCCAAATGAAATTGGCAATTCTAAAAGGGGAAAAAAGAAAAATTAATCTACACTAAAGTTACAGTTTTGCTTTGTTAAATCCTGGATGAGCAGTGACTTTTCAGTACTTAACTTCTGAAACAACAGTCAAAAATTTTAGGATGGATTTAAGATCTTGGTGAGTGAATTTGTTTTTCTATAGGTTGAATTTAACAGAGACATAACCTACACATTCTTAGTGGATTTTCCTTTTATTTTCCTTTTTTTTCTTTTTTTTTTTTTCTTCTGGAGGAGGGGGGCAGGGGGATAGTCAGGGCGGGTGGCAGAAGAGAGCATCCTTATTTGAATTGACTTCTCTCCCTGCCCAGATAATTTTAAAAAATTGTCTTCAAGTCACATTCATCTTTGACCATTAAGATCCATATCCTCCTGCATAGTACTGCCAATGTGAGAAGGAGTCCAAGAAGACATCGAATCCAGAACACCTGAGCAAGATGAGCAGAGTATAAGCAGGTGTTTATAAGATGGAGTGTTTTTAATGTCTCATTGAAATACTACTCTGAAAGGTATGCCAAAATCAGATGCTGGGTAGCTTTTCCCAGTATTCTGTCATACTTAGAATAGAATCATTTTTCCAATACTAAATCAATATTTTTGCAAGAAAATGTATTTCCCCTCACTGCATTCCTAATTGAAAGAAGAAAAGTCACAAGACTCTCATCGTATCTGCCCCTCTGACTTCTTGTGTTCATTTTTGTTTGTTTGTTTGTTTGTGTTTGGTTTGGTTTTTTTATTTAGTTGGTTGGTTGGTTGGGTTTTTGTTTCGGTTTGGTTTGGGTTTTTTTTTGAAAGACTAACCTCTGATCCTAAACTGACAAAATTCAGGGAGTAAACTTTATTAATATATAATATTTTCTAAGATGCCTGGAATTCTCACTGATTTTAGCTTTCTGAAAGCCTGTCTCCTCAATTACATACAGAACCTGAAATGAGATCTTATAACTCCTTGATCAGTAAGGTAGAATAAATAACCTGGTTTCTCAGATATTTCATACATTAATACATACGGGATGAAATTTGTCCTTTTTTATACAGCATTACTCTTGTCTTATATTTAGTTTGTGAGTCATTCAACCCCAAATCTTCTGCTGTGCTTCTTAGATTGTAATATTGCATTTAGGCAGTGGATTAATTTTTCTTAGTCTTTGCATCTTTGCACCTTTTATCATTCAAGAAAATAAGAAATCTGTTACAAATTTTCAGACAGTCCTCCACCATACACACAGTGCTTCCTGCACTGCTATATCCAGCACAATCAATGTGTTTTCATTACCTGACACATTAATGAACTTATTACAACCAGTCTAAAGAGATATACCAGAAACCACTATCTATTCCCAGGCCTTTAAATTCTCCTAAGGAACCAGGTGATATTGTACTCTGAGTTTTTCAGTCAGTTGTGATTTCTTGTACATCAGTGTTGCCCAGATTTCTTATGAATGAAAATCCCTTTTATGGCTATCTATTGCCTGATGATCTTTCCCATAGCATCTGGGAATAAGGAAAAGCTAACTCACCCTGAACTTTGGCAGGAGCTCAAGACTCCCAGAGTTGAGGAGCAAAAAAAGATAGCAAGAACTGGTTGTTGGCACAGTGAAAAAACTTAACTGTTGTCAACAAGTGGTCAGTGTAATTCATATTTTGTTTGTATGGTGTTTTTTTTTTTTTTTTGTTTTGTTTACCTTTTACTTTATTGATAATAATTCTATTTTTTTTAAATAATTCAATTAACATTTACAATATTTTTTACAATATTTGTGCTTCTCCTGGAGATTGAGAATTGCAGTTTAATAAAAATATATTTTGTGTGTTTACTTGTTTTTATACATCACTTTAATAACAGCAAAAGGCTTTTCAACTCAGGTATATGCAGTCCTGTTCATCACTTCCATACCATCCGGTAGGCAAACTGTCCTGATAAAGGAATTAAGATTTTTTTTTTTTTTTCCTCTTTTTTCCTCTCCACTCTCTTAATTCTCCAGTTATTTATACATTGATTGTTTAAGAATATGGTATAGAGTATCTTCTGGAATGCTGTAGTTAATCTGACTGGTTTATAAATATTTACTTCTTCCTTTTTGTGAGCCTACAATCATAATGAAGTCAAATAAGATCCAGGTTTAAAATATACAGCCCTGGAAATTTAAGGCACAAATTGCCACAAAGAAAATATTTCTAGTGGGCTAGGCTTTCACTGTATTTTGAAGGTGTCTATCACTCCTATGAAATAGCTTGTAAAGTTTAACCAAGGCTTACAGGAGAAAAAACCACAATATATAACAGTTCCTAAACTTTAACTGGGGGTGGATGCCCAGGTGCAGGCAGAAGCACTAGGGCATTTCAGGGGAGGCCTCAATTTTGTTTTGCCTGTGATGATTACTTGTCTCTACCTTGACCCATGAGCTCTTTCTTGCTCTCTTCTCCTCCTGTCCTGTTGAGGAGATGGAATGAGAGAGCTGCTGTCTGGGTGTTTAGGAGCCAGCCAAGTTCAGTCCACCAGTAACCAGCACATGCAGTTCACAATAAGTATCTATTAACTAACATAGGTCCTTTAGATCAAACACCTTATTCACTGGGAATTCAGTGTCAAACCTCCCATTAACTTTTATACACCCATAATGCTGCAGAATACTGCTGCATTAAAATGTCACTTGAGAAAAAAAGATAAAGCCCTGATCAGATAATATTTTTTGAATGCTGAGGGCACAGTTTCATGAAGGAATAACCCCTTTGTATTAATAAATTGTTTTATCTATTTAAAACACACAAAAGTATCCTAGAGAACTATGTCATCTTGCAAATAATTTCAATATTGAAGAAGATGAGCAATGCTTTTCTGAGTACATGAAATGTAACGATTATTCATATGACCTAACTTGCTCCATATCCTCCAATCCAGTGTACAAAGACAGTGATTTGTAGTTGAAACTTACCTTATACTCATAGTCATATTCTGAAGAAGCCTTTCTCTAGTGATGACATAGAACCCAGTGAGATTAAATTCAGAAGGCTGGAGTTAACCTTGTATACTTTACTAGGTATCTCAGAAAATATGCACACCTTACTTAAGGAGGGAGATGATGATTTTTTAAGAGACAGTTTCATCAAAACATTAATTATGGAGCTTATGCAAATATTTACAGCCAAGAAGTTTTAAGCCTAACTAATAAGCAACTCACTTCTGTCAGCTGTCAGGTATAAGGAGGAAAAAAAAAAGGTAGCAAAAAAAATCCCTATGATCAACAGACTTCAAAGAACATCTTTTTTAACTTCTCCTGTACTACTTCATGAGCATTCTGGTCATTAAAACGTCTTTTAAGCTAGATGGGGATTTGAAATTTTAGCTTTGAAAACAAGAAGAATCAAACAATCTAGGAAACATGTGAACACAAACTTCCAATCTTAATTATCATAAGTTGTCATTCACCATCATAAAAATAAAAAAAATTCTTTTATTTTCCTATCTTTGCCACTTCAAGCAATTTTATCTGGACAGTATCTAAGCTTTGATTAGAATTGAGCATTTTTAGAGCCCAGTGTTGTAGGTGCTCTTGGGCACCTGACTTTCCAGAGTCACAAAAAAAAAAAAAAAAAGTCTTCACAAACAAAACCAGGAAAGTTGATGAGTGAAAAGATGTTGTTACTGTCATAACTACATGGTGAAGGCAGCCAAAAAGAAATTGGACTTAAAATATGAAAATAATATGCAAATATGAAGATAAATTATTAAAATTGAACAAAAATGAGGACTGTGGTACACAAGCAACTTTGAAGGATCAATGAGGAATATATTCTGAAAGTCTTATTTCACAGAATACATATATGCAACAAAAATTCTTTAAACGTGTGTAATCTTCAGAGTATAAAGGTGTTTGAATACCTTTTAGCATAAGTATTGCAAATCACCAGTAGGCTGAGACACATTAATATTTAAAAAAAAATCATAGTCAATTTTATGGATTAGAAAGGAATTTCTAGCTTTCATGACATATTTAAAGAAGATGCTATTTTACCAAGTAGGCAGTTGTTTTTTGGGGTTGGTTTGGATGGTTGTTTGGTTCTGGGTTTGGTTTTGCCTTTTTTTTTTGGTGAAGAACTCCTCAACTTTATTATTATTATTATTATTATTATTATTATTATTATTATTATTATTATTATTATTATTATTATTATTATTATTATTAATTAATTTGTATTAATTTTTTATTTCCTCTAATTTAAGTTATTTTCTGGAGGTGTATTTTTACTCCCTTGTGCAAGACAAATCAAAGAAATATACCAGCATTAAAAACTTTCTATCTGTATGACAACTGGGGAATTAAATAATTTTCCATTTTTTTCCCTAAGTATTTTTAAAACGTATTTTTCAGAGATTTTCACAAGTGAGTACTGCTTTTAACCACCTAAGCCTCAACATAGCAAGAGCAGTTTATTTTGGAGTCTGATTACCAACACATTATGAAACAGCAAATGTAGATGCAACTTCCTGGTCTTGCAATTCCTTGCTAACAGATTTCTGCATTTCTCTCTTTCCTGTCAGAATGCAAATTTTACTTGGTTTCTATATTTAGATCTCACATTTGTAAATATTTACAACTCTGCCTTTTCTACCATGAATGACCCTATTGAAATAAAAATAACTGAATGAATCATTAAGTTGTGTATAAGCTTGTGGAAGATAGAGGGCAGACTCACCACTTTAATTAGCATTTCAAACACCTCAATCACCATTTGATTCATTTTTCAAATACTGTTGAATTGAATAAGTTATCCACATTATAAACTAAGTGAATGAACTATAACAACATAAGTACAGTTATATGAGGGACATAACCTACATTCTGATGACATAAACTAAATTAGCATTTAATAACATTTTTATACCCATAATTAATCATAATAGAAAATAGGACAGTTATCTACCTAATTACCTAAATGTTTCATCAAATCAGGTAACTGGATAATTAGAGTCCTAAATTCAGTCATGTATATCTTTAATTAATTGTTGTTAATTATTATTAGGAGTGGATTTGCTCCTACCACACACTTTCACATACACATTAGGGGCTGTTTTGTGGTGGTTCTTTGTTCTGCAACTGAGTTGGGTTATTCTGCCTGTTTATATATTTAAAACATCTCATATCATTGAACCGGAATAATTCAAAAACATTTTTTAAATAATTTGTTTCAGCTCTGCTTCAAAAACCTTAGGTCTTTCACCTCCTGAGGCAAATGCCTTATTTCTCAGTGTATGAATCAGCTTATGCTGATGTCAGTCATATTACCTTGTTAATTGCTTCATAGTTTTTAGGATTTGCTATCACATTTCAATAGAAAAAAAAAGAGGTGGGTTTGATAAGAAAAGGATGAGATTTTAATTGCAGCAATTTCCCTGTCTTTTTTTTCCCTGATAGAAAGCTATAGAGATTTCTAATTTAACTTCTTCCCTACCTCAACTGCTAAAAAAAAGAGTGAATCTTCATTAGTGTGAAACCCTCAATCTCTTACACTGTTTCTTTATAAACTCTTTGACAGTTTACTTTGTTTGGAATATAGAGTATGATTTATAGAGAATTTAAAGCTAGATTAGCTGTCTTTCCTGTCAATAAAGTGTAAGGAGTAACTGAGACTTTTCCCAAGTGGAGATCAGTTAATCTTTTGAGAATCATTTAAGGGGAAGAATATCCATTTCTTAAGGTAATACTGTACACCAATCTGTATCTAAATACCATCATGACAGACTCATTAGAATTACCAAAAGTAGACATATATACCCATTCCAATATTTTATGTTTACCTTTTGGAAGCCTAATGAGGTGCAATGAAATGAATTCATACCTAAATGGCAATGAATGAAAAAAAAAAAATAAAGTAGCTATGTGGAAAAGAAATTAGGAAAGAGACTGGGGCAATGAGCTTCAGTGGTTATTTTTAATGACAGAGAGAATGGGGAAATTAAGGGAGAGGTCTTAAGAGACTGAGATAAAGTGCAAAGAAGAGAAAGGGAAAGGGCAATAGGAGGAAAATGCCAATTGGGAGGTCAGGTGTCAAAGAAATTATTGTGCTTCCGTAATAAGGGAACAGCAGAGAGTTCAGTAGTTAAGAGAAAAGCAACCAGCAGATGATGATTCTATTTTTAAGATATTTAGAAAGTTGACTTTTTCAGATCTGTACCAAAAGTAAACACACTTGGAACTTCCCACAAAGCACATTTTGAATATATATAATTTTTGAATGCATCACAAAATGTTTAGGTAAAAAAACCCCATTATTTTACTTGAAATTAGTTTATTTGCTCCACATTTGGGTTACCTATGCAAGGAGAATAGATCCAGCAAAAATGACATTGATTGATTCTTTCATGGCAATAGTTTTCTGCACTGTCCTTAATTTCATTGTCTCAGTTGAGAGAGACTACTTTTCTTAACCTTTCGTATGAGGCAGATTTTATTCTTGCTCATGGGTTCGCCTTCCATAACAGGCCAGTTTCCAGAACTACAGAGCTTTGTGGATGGCACTTTAAGCAGCCTGAGGTAGAATTAAACTGTTTATACCTCTCATGTATTTGTTTGTGTGGCTGTCAGACTCATTTATTCACATCTTCCAAAGTTCCAGAAGTGGATGTCTGATCCTGCTACACTGATGTAATTTAGAAAGAACCCTACAAAACTCATTTGGAGTATGCATGTATAAAACTTGTGTAGGAGTTTGTATGGTGAATCTCTGCAGTCTGAGCTCACAGACATGGTCTTTTGGTGGTACTGCTACTGGGCCCAGCTAAAAAATTTCCACAGAGAAGTTTGCTGTTTGAAAAGGATGTTCAGTTGCAACCAAAGTGTGCTACAAGAGCCCACTCATTTTCCTCCTAAGGAAATAAGTGAAGATAAGTTACATTTAGTTCTCTCTTGATAGCTAAAACCAGTCACAGTTTTTTAACTAAACAGAGCCAGGATCTAAACACATCACACTCAGATCACTCACACATTCTTGTGATGCCAGTTCTGTCCTAGCTAAGAGACCTAGTAACCTAGGTTTGAACAGCTTGCCTTGTAAGGCTATCTTGTAAGACTTCTCAGACTGTTAAGATAGCAAATTATTAACTGTCCTAATTAAAGATTGATTTCTGGATCCAATCCAGGTAGCAGCGAAGGTCCATAGCCTCCATAAGGTAGCCTATAACAATTTTAGGTTCTGAGGTCCACAAGAATCCTAAGAACACAAAAATAAAGTACTCTTATATCTCTTTCCACTAAAAATTGACATCATGGGAAATTTTGAGACACTTGACTTAATTATACAGGGTGTTCCTAAAGGATGAACCCATCAAAAAGATGACACCTCTCAAAGTGTCTTCTTCCACTGAGGTCACCACTGCTGTGATTCTGTATTTGAGGTCATCCAGATTAGTCACTAATGGTGGCACAAATCACAGCTTTTGATATATCCCCACAAGAAAAAGTAAAAGGGTGTAATTTCAAATTGAGTCCATCTTTTTTGAAGCACCTTGTGTTTAGCTCCACATAAAATGTCAATCCTGCATATCAATCAGTTATAAGGAAGAAAATTTTCACAATGTAAATTTGTTGCTGCTTGTAAATACATGAAGTACAAAACTGTGATGTATTGCTAAAATATAAAGTTTTTCACTTTATTTAGATTTGAATATGGTTTTGACATAGTATAAAGACTGAATATCATTAAAACAGAAAAATGTAGTTTTATTTCTGAGTATTTTTTTACTTTCTTTACTGTTTTCATTCTAAAAGACAGGAAAGCTACTAATTTTGTTTTATTTTAATTATGTTTAATTCTGTCTTAGACTGAAATTATGTTCTTTTCAGTCATGTAGTTGTATCATCTTTCCTTTTTGTACATATTAGCTTCCTGTTAAAGAATTCTGTAGTATTTTTTGAATGAAGTTCTGAGAAGGAATTTGCAAGTGAGTGCTTGTAAATCTTGCTTGTTTTCTCTTAATGGTTTTTTGATCATAATCCTTTCATGGTGCAGATGTCTAATTGCTTTATGATTTAAAGTTTTCTCTGGTTTCTCTGAATACTGGCTGAGCTTCTCTGACAGTTGGCATTGGACTGATAAACATACTAGATAAAGCTTTTACTTGCCATGTGAATAAAAGGATAATGTCTCCACCATGAACACTAGAACTTTTATATTGCTGCTTTAGTGAACAGGCATGCAAAAATTCTACCTAGAGATCTGAGCTCTGATTCAACAAGCAATATAAGTAGCTGCCTAATTTCAGTTTATTAATAGTCCCAACTAAATTCTTAAAATTATCCACAGATTATTTTAAAGATTAATCTATCTCCAGAAGATATAGTTTTAATTCAGTGTGAAAAAATAGGGTTTCTACAATGAGATGAGAGGAATGCAAAGCATGTATGGAAAACCTGAGGACAAAACTGCGCTCTCCAAGTCTAATTCATTCATCAAAATCCTGTGCTTATTCTCAACACAGGAAATGTGTTCAGGTCAAATACACTTTGGCTTTATGGTTTTGGGTATGGGTTTGGGTTCATTTTTAAGAATTCTACCAGTCCTTTCTCTGTGACTACTGAATCTGTAAAAGGTTGCCACAGAGATTAACAAGAAATGAGAATGTGTAGCAAATATGAGCATCAGGCATAAAAAGTATACTGTTAGACTTCAGTTCTTTCCTTCACCACAGTCTTTTCACCAAAGAAGGCTGACACATCCAAGAGAAACTTCTTAACGAAAGAGAAAAAAGTAATCTTACATTTCTACATAACATCAGTAGCAAATAGTGTGCCCAGTTCTGTGGCTGTTTAAGAAAATCTTGGAGAAATGTTGAACACAAATAATTAAAATGATTTGGGATCATATCCTGCAGGGATAACTACCTGAAAATTACTATAAAGAAGATTAAAGGATGTTTTGTCTCTGTGCTTATATTCTCTTATCTAAATACTTGGGAATATTCACTGTTTTCAAGCAAAGACGTGACAATATACAAAGTTTGAAGTTAGACAAATGCTATCAAAAATACAGGCAAGGTGATTATATAGCACTTTTATTTTGACAGTGGTTCATGACTGAGAGGTTTCTATGATCAGCTACAGATGTTAGGACAGACGTGTCTTCTTGATTTGCAATGGACCAGATGGATTTTGCTATATTTAATTTAAACTTCCCTAAAATTTATCAATTGACTACAGGAAAGGGACAAAATTATATCACATAATTTTCCTTACTTCAATGCCTGGTTGGTGAATCTTGCTTAAAGTCAAACTGATTAGCAGATGAGAATCAGAAAGAAAATTCTATCTCTCCCAACCTCCTGATTTTGTTTTCTTTCTCTGCAGCATGGTTTACCTGCTAAGTTCATCTGGGCTTATTTCATGTAACCCACCTCTTGCCATTATAGATATCTGAGAAATAGGTGTCACTTCAACTATACTCAATATACCTGAGACACACAGTTGCACAGTTTTATCTCCAAGACTAAAATGTTCTAGTTTCATTAAGCTTGTTGCATTTAAAACAGCAGTTTCTGGGTTAGCTTTATGGTGTGATGTATTGATCATCTCCAGTTGCCTGAAAACGAAAATTGAAGGAGCTGAAATTAATAAATGTACCCCTGGTTTTGAAATGTGCCTTGAAAAGCCCAGCATGCCAGAAGAATATATTTCCACTGTTGTTACTAATGATTCCTCAAATGACATTTAGACATTTAGTTTAACTAGACATGTTTGGAGGAAAATAATTCTCTAATTTGGAGTGAGAAAAGTAGAAAAAGAAAAAATCAGAAACCAAAAAACAGGCAAAGTTTCAGGCTTCAGAGAAGCAAAAATAAGTATTTTCTGATGTGTCTGAGACTATCTTAGGATTAAGAGATTTCTGGAATCAGTAGAGTTCACTCAGATGCTGACTGAGTGAAACTTTAAAAACAAGGACCCATTTGGAAAAAAAGTTGTGTGAGAAAAATATTGTTTATTGTGTTTCTGCTTACATCTTGTCTCATTCCAAGGATTCTTTTTCTAGTTTTGAGATGTTTCTGATTGTAGTTTCTGTTCCAATAAAAAACAAACAAACAAACAAACAGTCCCAAGAAGTCATAAGTCTCATTGTGGTTTTAGATTCTTAAATGGATAAAGGAAAAAGCAGGTTTACCTCAGAGCTCTGGTCAGGTCAGGAGTTATCAGAGCCATAAAACAGACAGTAGCACCAGTTGACTTTAAATACACAAGACTTACTTTCTTCTCATTCAGACAGTATTTCACATTGGAAAATATTTTTAAAAACCCAAAACACAAGTATTTGCATGTTAAGTTTTGTTTTGTTTATGCCACTTGCAGGAGAGGAGATAGAGGATTTGGGAATGAAGGAGTGAAATTGAGCTTGGAAAGAAGAGGGTGGGATGGGAGTTGTTTTAATTTGTATTTCTTTTTCATTATCTGAAACTATTTTAATTTTCCCAAAATCAAGTCTGTTTTGCCTGTGACTCTTATTGGTAAGTGATCTCCGTCTTTACCTTGACCCATGATCCCTCTACTCTTATTTTCTCCTCTTGTCCTGTTGAGGAGGTAGGAATAGAGAGAAGGTAGGTGGATATCTGGCAGCTGGCCAAGTTCAAGCCACCATACAGCCCCGCAGTGATGTAATGCTAAATGCAATATTTGATTTTTTTTCTTTAAAATTGTCCAAAATTTCATAAAGGCATAGATGAAAACTTCGGGGAAGATCTCAGAAACCCAGAAGGAAAACACAGTGTGACTGTAAAGTTATGAGGTGGTATTTAATGGTCCTGTAAACTCTGGTCTTTAATGCTGGAAGAGGTAAACTAATCAACACTGGAGGAAGAGATTGTTCAGGAAAGAGGAAGACCTGAATATCGTTCTGTCAAGCTGCTAAGCAATAACAAGTGATCTGAAACAGAATGTCCAAGGCTGTGTTACACTTTAGTTGAAAGATCTTAAGGGGCTTGTTATCTTTAAAATAGTTTCTAGCATATTTGTAGAGAAAGGAATTGTACATAAAAGGAAGAGGATTAAATTAAAGCAAGGTTCTGATAAAAAAAAAAAAAAAATTGCAAAGCAGGTTACAGGAGTATAAGCTGTTTTCAGGACAAATGTTTATGAGAAAAAAAGTCTTTCAAATTTGTTGTTGAAACAAAATAAATACTTTCATTAAAATGTTTACTTCTTTTTGTTAAGGAAAGGGAAAAGCCTTTCTGTCACGTGTTCTTGTTTATGCTGTTGTATCTCGTAGATAACTGGACAATCAGCAACTGTATGAAGTTTAACAAGGGCTAGTGCTGGATTTTATGATCCAGCAAACTACTTGGTGGTAATAAGTGGAAATAGATAATTGTGCATTTGATTTAGGTGATATCTAACTTCTCTCTTCTCAAAATTCCAAACCTAATGCTTTTATAGGTTTTTATTTTTATTTGAATGGTTATTTTTATCAAGTTTATGACTACCACTGTCACTGCCTGTCCTACTTGTCTCTTTTTTGTCAGAATAAATTAATTAATAATATGCTGAAATTTCTAGTGCACAAGAGGAAATCTCAGGACCATGGATAGACATCACACACTGAGACAATGTACAGTGCTCTATGACACTCTGCTGCCAGTGGAGGACCATAATCTTACTGAAAGCATTACAGCTGAATCAAAGATTATGTGATCAGCTCAAGAGAAGAAAGATTTGTAGCCAAGAGTTAGCCATGTGCCTGACTGAAAACGGCATCTTTGAGCTATTTGACCCTCTGAAGGGGAAAGTCTCTCATTTTTTCTCTTATTTGTTTTTAATTTGAGGTGGAATAATCTGTTACCAGAAAATAAATTGCAATATTTACAAGTCCATGAGACAAACTCCCTTGAGTCTCAAAATCAAAATGGCAGTGAGAATGTTTAGCCTTTGTCTGGAATATTGGTGTTTCACATGTTCACCTCTGGAAGTGGAGCAATAGTAGCTTTCAATCTAGGAAGCAGAACAGGGCTAACAAGAGATACTGAAAATTCTGGTTTCAGAGTAGCCCATAAGTCTTCCAGTTCAAACAGAGTATTCAGAGTAAGAAAATTTAGTTTTAACTCAGGCTGTAGTTTCATGTATGTTTAGTTGGCATTGTCACAAAAAAAAAAAAAAAAAAAAAAAAATCTATCCTTCTGGTTGCTTATGCTCATCCCTGTACTGTATGGACACAACTGCTAATAAAGACAACAAAAACATTTATTTCCCATCTTCCACCTTCTTTCTCTCCAAAAAAAAATCTACCAGATCTGTTTTAGCGGGAAATCATTGTTGTTTTTTCTTCTTTAGTCATTAACATTTGTAACATAAAGCCATTTCATTTCAAGTCATATAGCAATTTCATTACAAAATGGAAATGTTACTTGAATACATATATTTATATACTTGTTATGAATATGTCAACATACATATGCAAGACTCTGGTTGTGCGCTTGAGTGTTTTATTAATTGCATTTCTTGTTTACATCCTTGTCAAAATAGGTCTGGTTTTTTTCCATTTCATTTTCTTCTCCTTGAGAGCTTAAATGAACAAAAGGTTAAATAACTGCATGTTCCTTTCAGTGAGTCACTGCACCACCTTTGTAGGGCAATATTAATAATTAAGATAATAAAAGCAATGTAAGCCTTCATAAATGTGGTTCCTACAGCTCACAGAAGCACATCTGTTTTTTACAAAAATGTAGTACCTTTTTAAAGGTAAAAAACAAAAACAAAACCAAAAACAAACCAAAAAACCACAACAAAACAAAACCAACAAACAAGAAACCAAAAGGGCAGAATATAAGGGTAAAGCTGGCTGGGTAGGTTTTTGGGCATCTTAGGTCCTTACTATCTATAATGCGATGTCAGAGTTTGGATCTTTCAAAAATTCCACTTGGACGAAAAAAAAAAAAGAGTTCTGTCAAACCTACTACTAAGACACAATTCTTTCAGCTTTTTTAAAGTTTTATGCAGGTATATTCTAAATTGTGTTCACTTATGTGAAGTCTGAGTACCCATTCTCTTTTTAAAATATTTTAATGTTACAAATATGTGTTTTTCTAAGCCTATTTTCAAAACACTTTGCAACTGATCTTTTCAAGTCTTTTGTGAGCTATGCAAACCTAAAAGTGTCATTAAAGTTCCTGATTGTTACTAACATGACAATTCCATATTATTTTTCTTTAATGTATATTCTATTTTACCTTTTGTTTGTGATAATTCTTCCAGCACTGTCAAATTGAGAACACTGTAAAGATTAATCTCATTCTCACAATGAGATGGATTAGCAATGACACACTTAAAGTAAGTGAAATATAACTCATTCTCTCAGCAGGCAAGAAAAGACTCAAGCAGCAGGTAGTAGAAACAGAAGAAAGAATCCATTAAAAAAAAAAAAAAAAGAGAGAGAGATAAAAAAAAATAGAAAAAATCTTAAATCTATTATTTTCTCAGGTAATTCTGAATTTCAGGAAATTTATCAACAATAAACTAAATAATAACTAGTCTCTGTATAAGAAGGAATATAATAATTTCCTAAGAAGTCCTTCAGAAAAGTACCCCAAACTATGGTGATTTGTACTTCACATTTCTTTAAATACAGGCAAAACTTAGGGTCTGGTTTCATAAGTACTCATTTACATAGGTAGATCTTAGTGAATGATTCATGAGAACAGGATTTAGTGGGAGTGTTAAAGACAGAACTTTGCAAAGCAGGCCCTTTTTTTTTTTTTTTTTCTGTGACAGACAAACCTGTTTAGATTAAAATCTGTGCTTATTTTTTTATCCATCTGGATACTCTGCTTTCTGAGCCAATTTTTCTAATTTTAAAGTTAGTTTGGCACAAATTTAATTTTTAAATCAGTAACTACTTTCAAACAGTATTAGTTGACTCTAAATGAGGAAACCTGAACTTAAAATTTCTCTATTTTGTACGTTATTTTGAGAGATAACATGGCTGATAGAATCACTGTTTATTTTTCCTCCCCATGTATTTAACATTACAGTTGATTTTATGGCTATGATATTCTTCTATGTCTGACTGAATGTTAGCCTGAGGAAAAAACCTGCAATGTGCTCTTTGAGTCTGTACATTTATGAAACAATGTTCAGAAAGTTCTGAAAGCTTTATTCTCTTATGTTTACAGAGCAGTTTGTACATACATTGAGGCTAATAGGTTATAAAAGTGAAAGAAGAATAATTCATTGGGAAACTGGCATATCTATACATCTAACTATGGAATCTGAAATAGTCTATAACTAAGGTGTTTTCTGAAAATCACCAAATACACCTAAGGGGTTTACACTATTTTTCACCATAAAGAATTTGTGATTTGTAATACACCAGATTACTGTTTCAAAGTAACTATAGCCATTCTACCGAGTGGATTATCAAGTAGTTTCCCTTCAACTTTCTTCTTCTGAATTTTATATAAATTTTTAATTAATGTCTTACATTACTTGAGCTTTTATGCAATTGCATGATAAATTATTCAATTTTTGATGTTATGTTTTAGGCAGATGTTAAATCAAAGAAGTTAATGATTAAACACATTGTAATAGATTTGCCACTGTAGTTTTACTCATTTTAAAAGTAGGTTTTGATTGAATTTTTGTGCTTATGAAAGTGAAAGGCTAAGGACCACTATTTCAAAAGACTCTTTATAGAGTCTCTGACTAATTACACAGTTCTGAAGACACTATGAATTATATTTCATAAACAAAAACTTGCATGAAAAAGAATTAAGTGACGTTAGCCATGACCCGTCCCCCAGGCTAAAAGACTTAAGAAGTAACAAAATAGGAGACACTTCTTAACCGCAGTCTGACAGTCACATGATTTCCAGAGTCAGCCTCCACACTTTAAAAAGGGCATTTCTTCTGCTTCTAAAAGATAAAGAAAGCTTCTAACATTAATAACTAATTAATTTTAAAGCAAATCTTTGCCTGGTGTTTTTCTGTGAGCATTATGCCATCCAAGGACTGTTGTAACTCAATATCATTCTATATTTTCTCTGCAGAACTTTTACTTGGACAGTGGCATGATTGTGAGAAAATAGCAGGGTAGGTTGCAGGAGAACTATTTCACTAGTTTCACTTCAGATTCCTGCTCTGGCTGGCTGGGTCCAGCATATTCTGTGTTGCTGAGGAAGTGCAAAACCACCTAAATAGGGAAAAGATGCAGTTCACTGCAGTAGTTTGTTCTAAGGAGATCTTCAGTGATAAACCTTTACTTACCTTTATGCAAGAACTGGTGATTTTGTGCTTGTGTGCAAATAGAATCATAGAGTGTCCTGAGTTGGAAGGGACACACAAAGATCATTGAGTCCAGCTCCTGCCCCTGCTTATGACAAACCCACAGTTCACACCATGTGTCTGAGGGCATTGGTCAGTCTCTTCTTGAATACTACCAGGCTTGGAGCCATGACTGCCTCCCTGGAAAGCCTGTTCCAGTGCTCTACCACCCTCTGGGTGAAGAACATTTTCATAATGTCCAATCTAAACCTCCCCTGGCACATCTTCCTGCCACTCCCTCAGGTTCAGTCATTGGCAACTGAAGAGAGGAGTTCAGTGTCTACCCTTACTCCTCCCCTGGTGAGGAAGCTGTAGATCATGATGAGGTTTCCCCTTAGTCTCCTCTTCTCCAAGCAGAACAAACCAAGTGATTTTAGCCACTCCTTATATGGCTTCCTCTCCAAACCCTTCATCAATAATGGGAGAGTACGACCCAGCATTTCACTTAAAAAATACTACTAATAAGAGTCAGGGCATACAATCACACAGAATCAGAGAATAGTTTGGGTTGGAAGACACCTTTAAAGGTTATCTAGTCCAACCCCACTGCAATGAGCAGAGACATCTTCAACTAGATCAGGTTGCTTGAAGAACCATCCAACCTGATCTTGAATGTTTCCAGGGCTGGGGCATCTACAACCTCTCTGGGCAACCTGGTCCAGACATAGACAATGGAAATTAAACTGTTACAGTATAAAGCCATCTACATTCAATCCCATGAACTGTTAGAACTCAGTTTTTCAACCAGCATCACCTTTGACTTCTATTTTGTACTAATCTTGGGAAAATGAGTGTGGAAAGCAATTGACCTTAGCCTTCATGGCTTAAGTTATTGGTATGCTCCAAGCTCTGTCCAGTGGAAGCGACTGGATCCCTCTCTTACCTGCTCACAGCTTCCCACAGCACTTGCACAGCACAGGCAAAACAGCCCTTTGGTATTATGCTGTATGTGCTACTCCAGAAACTGTGGCATATATACAAAATCACTCCACTAGCAGTTTATGAGTCTGTAATTCCCTCTCTATGCATCCACAAAAGCTGGATTCAAACTACCTACAATATCATTAAAATTCAATGCAGACTGGCACAGATTTAGAAATAATCTTCAAAATAACGATCTCTTCTAGCAAAGAAATAACAAAAAACAATGTTAGTATTTCTTTATCCCATGTGATATAGACTGAGTTTGGGGTGGTGGAAAAGGGGACAGTATAACCTGCAAGAATAGTTAGACCTTGCACTAGCCATATCAAAGTACCTATGTCACAGAGAAAATCTTCTAACGCACTGTAAAACTTACAAACAATTTTATGCAAAGACAAAGTAGAAATCTACCAGCAAACAAAAAGGCTTGTTCCTGAATCTCGGCACATGTTGACTTTTTCTTGTAATTTTTCCCCCTTGTCTTCAGAATGACTTTTTGCATGTACTTTCTTTACCCGCTACAAGTGCATGTAATTTCTAAGTACCTTCCCCTTAAAACAGGAAGCTTATGTGGAAGGGCAACACTTTCAGAGCATTTATGTCCTGTGTCTGCCACTTTTAAGAACTGGAGATGCTTAAAGTTTACATTTGACTTTGCAGAAAATGTCTTTGATTAGATAGATAGATAGATAGATAGATATAAAGATAGAGATAGATAGATAGATAGATAGACAGATAGACAGATAGACAGACAGATAGATAGATATGCCTGAATTGCTTTTGCTTACGTACAGGTCATTCTTCACATCAGTGAAAGGCATTCTGATTTAGCTGGCAAACATGAAGTGAGAATAAAGTTGTATCTGATTTCCCATCTTATTCTGTAAGAGTAGGCTGTGCAGAATATAAAGTAAGAAAAAAAAACCTGAATGACAAATGGAAGGTGCGGAACATCATTTCATAAATTGATATTTTTTTAGTAGTTCTATCTGCATGCATTGTGATTGCCAAGTAATGATGTTGCTCCACAGCTGATCAGGCAGAGGAAAAAGGTGCTAACAGAATTCTGCAAAAATCATAATACTCTCATAATATGATGAATGTTTGCCTGTACTGAGAACTAGGTACCATTTATTTGAGAAGTCATAGACATTTTGATACATGATTTCCTGAGTTTTGAAGATAATTTAAATACTGTAAGTTCAACTCTCCTAACTTCTGCTTGTATTTTAATGCTTTTATACATGTATATACGAGTAGTATATTGCTTCCTACAGCACCGTTTGTCCAAAGATCATCTATTACCTTACAGATATTGTGTAGTTTAAAAGTATCTCTACTTATATACATTTTCTAAAAAGAAACAAATATATTTGGGTTTTTTGCTTGTTTGTTTTGTTTTTTCATTTTCCTAAGACATTACACAACAACCTTTACTATTTTTCCTCTCAGCAGTTTCCTGACTGAAGGACTTCTATAAAATAAGAATTTTCACACTCTGAATAATCAAAAAGTGAAAAATTGCAAGATTGGCAGCAAGCTATTTTCCATTGAAGTAAAACTCAGCCTACACAAATTCACACTGGTAATACACGTTAACTGAAAATAAATAAATAAATAAATAAATAAATAATAATAATAATAATAATAATAATGGTACAGTTATTGAATAATATAATTTATTTTTCCATGTTGTATTTTTGAAATAGTTATTCATCACTGATTAGCAGTTTTCTTTGAATAGATGACAGTAAAATAGCATTTGTGCGTGTATATGCTTATTTTACTCTTGATTTTATTATCACCGTTGAAATTAGATCTATTGATGAGATTAAAAATATTAAGAAATTTTTAATCAAAAAGTATTTTGTCTAATTTGTGCAAAAAATATTTTTTTCCCTGATTCTAAAGCAGAAATGAAATACTCTTCATTTTGTATGACATTATCAATACAACATAAAATGAAATGTTGGTAACAATATGCAAATATTTAAATATTGATAAATCTAGAAGCTGAAACATTTCAAACAGGAAAACAAGACTCTTCAATATTCTGATGAAATTTAGCACACTAATAATTTCTTGAAAGTTTGATTTTTATATTGTTTATACTCTTCATCAGTAGAAAATGAAATTTTATTGCACAAATACTGCCATTCAGTGTTGTGTTCTTGAATCTGTGTGCAGTCCCAGCACAATGGTTCTCTGGGAGGTAGCCCTTCAGGATATTTGGAAATGCATATTCCATTTCCTGCAGTATAGCAAACTGTTGCTGTAAATCACACTACATATTTCACCAGATCCTGATCCTGAAAATAGGTAGGATAAAGAAAAATCTCTTTAATTGCTTTCCATATAAATGGGTTCAATCATAGTAATGAGGACCTTCTTTCATCCAGAGCAGGATGAGAACACGACATGAAACTGTGAGAAAGCATATGAAATGGTCTGGAAATGAAAATAAAATAATTTTGGATGAATAAGCAAATTACTATTATAGCTAACATTCACTTTCATATCTATTGGCATATTAACAAAGTTATTGACTGGATACTTAAATTTATTCAGGTGACCTTTTCAGAACAAATGCAATAACTTCAGGATAGGATTATTTACATTTTAATATTTTCTTAAAAATCACACTGAGAGGTGAAAAGTACTGTAAATGTTTAATTTAGTGAGCCAAAATTAATTCTATTGAAATCCTCTATGAACTACACAGTTTTGAAGTTATTTCTCTTTGGATAAGGAGAAAATTTCTCTGTAAAAATCAAATACCGTTTCTGCCTCATAGACAATTTTTATTGAACATTGAGAATGTAAATACTCTTTGCCTCAATATCGTTTCTCTGGGCAGTTCTTTTTTTTATTCTTCTACAGGGGTCATACTAGAGAATATAAATACATGCTGTAGCAGGTGACTCTAAACTTGCTTACAAACCAAAGACCCCACATTCTACATTTTTGTAAACTGAGAATTAAATACTTTTCTTCATCAGTACGAAATCCAGTCCTGTTGCTGCTGGGAATCATACTTCCCACTGAAAGAAACAGTGGAGAAGCTAGCAAAGGCTATGGGAAGACAGAACATGAAAGCAAAAGATTTAGAGAATTAATCAACAGGAAACTATGCAATACTCAGAGTCTGAAGAAAAGACAGATATAATCCTGCTGTCTTTATTATCAAGCTCTGAGCATCTCTCTCAGTGGGCTGAAACATTGTTTACTTTTTGATTTGATCTACCTTTTCCACCCACAGGTTTCTGCTGGCAGGGAGTCTGGAGAGTATTTAAACCCTTCATATCCCTGTCTGCAAATGAACAGAAGATTCTTGCATCGGAATAAACAATAATAAACCTTCTTTTGGAATTAAGGACCATCTCAGAGGAAAACATGGACAAAGGAGCTGGAAGCTACTGGCAGATAAGTTGTTCTGCCCAAAATTTTCGTTCAAACAGGTGGGCAATTCTAACAGATGTGTAATACATTTATACTCACAGATTTTTATTCCAGAGTGCCATATGCTCAGGACCATGCTAGTGCACAAGATCAGTCAAAATTTATTTGAACTTTGAAGGAACTTTTTTTCTGCCAGTAGAATTGAAAGATCTCTTGAATAAGCTCTACTCACAACAAAGGAGGATAATGTTCAAAACTGAGTCAGAATGAGTGTGCCACTGTAACATATTCAGCAGGGTGCTTCCTAAACATATACTCAAAAATAATCATTACTAAAGGACTAAATTCAATGGGCTAGATATACAAAATTCAAGTTAGCAATGATTTTGTTTGTTTCTTTGTGCTTTTTTTTTTAAAAAAAAAAGTTAAGTTCCTTTCCAACAGATTCAGAATGTAGAGACTTTTTTTCCATGTAAAACGGAGTCTTCAAAAATGTTAGCTATACAGTTGTGCCAGAAACCTTAATTCTGTTCTTACTGTGATCTGAATGAAATATTATTTAGGGAAAAAATGGTAGAGAATTTCAAGTTGATAATCTTAAAAACTGAAGAATGGGAGAAAACACTGTAATAAGGTACCACAAGTTTGCTGTTTTGTATCCTTTCATATATATATATGCTTTCAAAGTAACTTTCTTTGTATGGTCAACCCACAGCATGTTTGGTTAGGTTTTGTTTTGCTTTGTTTTGTTTTTTTTTTTTAACTTGGGAAACACAGTTGCACTGGTACCTGATACAAGTTACTGTGCTCTAATAGGGGAGGAGTTCAGCACAGAAGCTTGTAACTGTAGCTACAAGGCTAACTAACTGTGTTAGCCAATCATAGAAGATGGGGAGATACTTGTATTTTCAGAAAGGAGGTACTGATACACAATGTTTTGCATAGGGCAGCTCAAGGATCCCTTCCTCCATGTGGAATATCTAGAGCACTCTGAAAGTAGAGCACTGGCTACCTTGATTTCAGCAGAAAGACTTTGATTTCTGTTTGGAAAAAAATAATTAAAAACAAACAAACAAAAAAGCTAGAGTATATGGGATTAATTAGGAAGTTCATGGTAACTATTCTATGATGACTATACAGCTTCTTTTTTGGGGAGAAGTCTAGATTGTCTTTACCAGACTGTCTACTTTGCAGATAATTTCAAACAGAATATCGGATAAGATAGCAAACAGTACACTCTTGTACTTCTGAATATTGCTATTATAAACTGATCTTGCATTTAGAAATTATTTATACTGTAAAAGAGGAATTTATAGAGTTCCTTGTTTAAACTCTAATTCTATGGAGAACAACAGATCCATGTAGTATATGATGCCATACATTCTGAGCTGGAATTCTTATTTAGCTACCTTGTGATTTTAGAGTTGTATAGAACAAAGAATAAGGTTGTAACACTGCAATATCAAACCTCATGTGCTGCATACTATATAGACATTAATTTTAATCATATTGTTCAATTAAGACTTTCATAAATAGTCTTATTTTTACCACTTTTTAAAGAAATCCCCACTTCGAGTACTGAATCCAGCTCTGGAGCCCTCAGTACAGGAAAGACATGGACCTGTTGGATAGGGGCCAGAGGAGGCTACAAAAGCAATCGGAGGGATGGAACACCTTTCCTATGAGGAAACATTGAGACAGTTGTTCAGCCTGGAAAAAGAAGGCTACAGGGAGAACTTTTTGCAGCCTTACAGTGATTAAAGGGAGCTTGTAAGAATCATAAAATGGTTTAGGTTGGAGAGAGCCTTAAAGATCATGTAGTTCCAACCTCCCTGCCATGGGTGAGGACACCTTCCATTACATCAGGTTGCTCTGAGCCCCATCCAACGTGGCTTTGAACACTTCCAGGGATGGGGCATCCACAACTTCTGCCAGCAGCCTGTTCCAGTGCCTCATAGTGAAGAATTTCTTTCACATGTCTAATCTAAATTTACCTTCTTTCAGTTTAAAGTCATAACCTCTTTTTCTATCACTACACGCCCTTATAAAATGTCCCTCTCCAACTTTCTTGTTGGTCCCCTATAGGAAGAATTTTTTTTTTATTATGAGATTGGTAAAAAAACGGAGCAGGATGCCCAGAGAGGTTATAGATGTCCAATAATTGGAAGTGTTCAAGGTCAGGTTGGATGGGGCTCTGAGTAACCTGATCTAGTCAATGATGTCCCTACTTACTGCCGGGGGGTTGATCTAGATGACTTTTAAAGGTCTTTAAGAATCCAAACTATTCTATTATTTTATAATTGTATTTTTTTTTTTTAATTTTCTCATATGTTAACAGAAAATTAAATCCTCTTTGTCTGTAGAGACAAGACTTGTTTAATAACAGCTCTGTACTGACATCTATACTCATTGAAATCTATCTTTTCCTTTACTATTTTGAAATTATTTGAGAAGTTAAAACAAATAGAAGTAACAAAATGTTCTTCAACGTGAAATTGTCAGGCTTCTCTTCTCCAGGCTGAACAATGCCAACCATCTCAGCCTGTCTTGATAGGACGGGTGCATTTTATGTTCATATAATGGAATTTGCATTTAAAAGCAGGTCTAGAGATGCATGCTCTGACTGGTCATATATCATTCTGCAAGGGACTAACATTTATGGATTCTATGATTCACAGATTGCTCTACAAATTACTCTATCCAAGGCCATTACAGAAACCTCAGACTAAGGTTATGCTAAAACAATTCTGATTTTGCACTCAACATTGTGAAATTTCCCAGTCTTTGATGTACTGGCACAATATAACAAGATTAATAGGAATTTATGGAGAAGTGAGGGAGAGACAGATTGAGTTCATTTTTGAAACAAATCATTGTCATCCCAGGACAATTCAAAACAAGTTACAATACTTAAAATCATATCTACTTTAAAGAGAAATACATATATAAATGACAAGTAAGTTTGGAAACGTATTATATCTGAAAAGAGAACTCTCCATTTCATTTTTCTCATATCTAGATAAACAGGACTCATTTGTGGTGCTACAAGTACAATAAACAACATAGTTGAGAAATCTATGCAATCCAAAACTAGTTCTAAACTTTATAAGCTTAAAATATCCAAGATTTTGTCTCCAAGAAGAGAATCTTTTCATTAATCTTCGTGAAGATTTGATTCACAGGCATTTTAAAAAACATATCATAGTTTCATTTGTCTTCTTTAGTTTTGGAAACTCAGACAGTAAAGAGGAAAGTTAATCAAAATCATAAAAACATGTTTCTTGTCCTCATAAATAATGTGAGGCTTCACAAGATAACATATTGCCATCTTAGGCCTATTTTACCAAAATAGCATTTACCAATGCTCTAAAAAACTAGGATCTCATCAAAAGCATATTAATGATAATTAGAGTATTTCTGTTGACTTGGTCTGATTTGAATCTGATATATGTCTCTATTTATGAATTTATAAGAACAGAAAAAAAAAAATATTTTAACCCTCTCATTACAAATGCTTGGCTTTTGACATTCTGTTTTCCTCCAGGATTACCATTAGTCAATAGTTGAGCATAAAGTGTGTTTTCCATGTTTGTGAATTCTTTTGAGCTTCAAATTCTTCCAGAAGGGTAAAAAGTAAAAACCTAGACAATCTAGAAAAAATAATACCTCAGATCATTTAAACAACTTTTAGATCTTCCAAACATTTAATCATTTCATTTCAGTATAGTTTTCATTCTACAATAATTAGCTAAAAATTCTCAAGACACCATACTCAGGTAAAATAATTTCTTAGTTTGAAATGTAAAAATATAATAGTTCAATGATTTTTCCAAGACAAAGTAAAACATGAATTTTCTCAATTAATCCTTCTCAGTTTTCAATTTTATAAACCTATTTTTTCCCAGTGAAAAACCTTGCATAAATATTAATAGCTACTCCTGATTAGAAACTCAGTGGCTGTAACACTGCAAAACTGCACTGAATTCAGTAAAGCAAAACCCTTCACTGAGACTGAGACTTTGAGGTGTTTATATCTCCCATTGCTTCCTTCTGCAACAGAATGATGGACAAGTAGTCAGAGTTTGTGCATTGTATTGTAAAATGTCATCTTTCCATCTAATTTATCTTATTTAAATTTTCTTTTTTAAGGAAACGCAATCATGCTTTGCTTTTCATTTACTTTTATTCTTAAGAGTTCTGCTGATGTTCTAGCTGTTTCTTTTAATCCTGCCAAAAAAAAAAAAAAAAAAAAACAAACCACAGATAAATTTTGCCTAAGTCCAGTAATAAAAAAAAAAAATCCAAATAACTGAAAAAATCTTCAAAGAATAACTAGAATGATTTTTTTTAAAAAAAGAGCACCCTTCTTTAAAAAAATAAATTAAAATAAAATAAAATAAAATAAAATAAAATAAAGTCCACCTGTACATTATAACACCTGCACATTAAAATTCTTCAGCATTCCCTGATGCTACAAATCTTCAGTAGTGAAGCAGCATCTGGATTTCTGTGGCTAAGTATGCATGCAGTAACATATATTGCAATAGGGGCTCTGAATTGTTGAACCCCAGCAGATTTCTTAAACCAGTCTTTTCCCACATGCTTCTGTCATGGCCAGAGACTGAACCAGAAGATGAAGAAGACTGGAAACTACACCATACACCTTGCACAAGAGAGAGGAGCAAAAAGCAGAGTGGCAGGCATTAGTCCCATGCCTGTCCTTTGAGTCACAGGCTTGAATGCCAGCCTGTCCTCCCTCACAAAGCATCCAAAACATTAACTGGAGGAGGAACTGGAGCTCAGGGCTCTGAGGTGAGCAGTCACTTACTATGCATTCTTGATGCATTAAATTAATAGTTGGAAATCTGTATATAACAGAAAGACATTTTCAGAAGGTAGTAAAAGAAATCCATTCCAGAGCTACTAATATACTTTGTTTAAGCCACACTATCTGAAGATGGAAAGTCATGGTTCAAATCTGTCAGATTATGTCATAAACAGCTCGTCCGCATACCCGCAGAAGAGTACAGAGAGATAAGAGCAGCAGGTGAAGCCTGAATAACACCCTGCTCTGGCTGGTCCCAGGCCCATGCCAGGAGCCAGCAGCCCTTCTAAGACGTGTCCCGACAAGACCAGAGGCACAAATACAGGCAGGAACCCAAATTAACAACTCAGAGTAAGGGACACCATTTTCAGGTGTCTCCCAGGGCACTTATAGGAGAGCCTCAGTCCCAGTGTATGGAAACCCACTGCTATGAGTCAATCATGGAGCATGCTGCCAACAGAGGTGGGGTGCGATCTAGGGGTTCAGAACACATTATGGGATGCAGAGGAAGAGCATTTAGGAATTACACAATTTATTGTGGGTTGTTTATAGGAGGAGCTAAAGGTGGAGAAAAAGAGGGATCAGTATGACTTGGGGATGAATGAGTATGGGAAAATAAAGGCATGAAAGGGGCCAGTCACGCATAAACATCTGGTAGGTCAGTAAAGTTGACTGGCCATGCCCTGCACCGGATCAATGCAATTTTTGCTTATAAAACTGCTCTTCTAACTCTTTTCCTGAATGAATGATGCTCTGTCTGTGTTTATGGTGGTGCATGGGGGTATACATGCTGGCAACTAGCATAGGACCAGGGGCCAAGAGGCCCTGTGATGCCAGCACTGGAGGTGAGTGCTGGTGTGGCATGTGCATGTGACTGCTGACAAAGATCCAGTTGGACCAGCTGGTGGGTAGGTGAAGAGGTGGCCTGGGAGGCCACTGGTGAACACCAAATTTATCATGTGCCACCAGTGTACCTTTGCAGCAAAGAAGCACATTTTCACTGTGAGGTTGACTGAACACTAGCAGAGGTTACCCACAGAGGCTGTGGAGTCTCCAGCCTCTAAGATATTCAAAAGCTGTCAGGACATGGTCCTGGGTGACCAGCTCTAGTTGGCCTTGCTTGAGCAGGAGAGTTGGACCAGATGGCCTCCAGAGGTCCCTGCCAGCCTCAACCATTCTATCATTCTGAGATTCTGTATGGGGTCCAAATCTGTATCTAAGGGCAAGACAACAGGAACAGTTGGATATTGGGGGATTTGAGGAGCCCTCTCTCTCTAGGGTTGAGGCAACTGAAAAGCATGAGGACCCAGGACCAGCTACTGATGATATCTCAAGTGTGTGTGCATGTCTGTGTGTGCCTGTGAGTGGTACTGCAGTTCCAGAGCCTCATATATTCAGGTGTCAGCAACTGGGGAGATTCAGCCCCGGGGATAGCTCATTGGAAGGCCCATGACTAAGCCCATTTTCTAGAGGAATCCAGAATATATATATGTATGTATACGTGTAGGTCTATGTGTGTATTTCCCACTGAGAGACCTTCATCCTGATCAGAGAAGGGAGCAGGATGAAGTCACTAGTGCTGTTTGTGTTTGTGCTGAGTGTGCTGAGTGCTGAGTGTGTCGGTCTATGAAGACCAAAGTGACCAGCCACATATATATGTAGTTATGTGTTTATATATGTGAGTTCACATAAGTTCCCATGGTTTATACATCCTCAGCCTTGCTGCTGGTTGGATTAGCATACAGGGAGCTGCTGCAGCCTCACCTGGAATGTGATACTGGATTCAGCACGCCCTAATAATATCAACATGAAAGAAATTTTCATTTCAGTTACCAGTAGGGTACTGAAGTCACTGCAGCATCTAACAACTAAGACCCACTTACTAGTGGAAATACCTCATCCATACTAGGCAATATAATCAAGATTTTTATATTTTCAAGTTACACAATCACATCAGAGTATCCAGAAAAAGGTTCACTCTTTTTTTTTTTTTTTTTATGAACTCTATAGGTTTTCAGAAATGTTTCCCAAAAAGAAAATTTGTACATTCTTTAACCTCAAAAACATCCACAGCTTGCCCTGGCATTCAAAATGAAAATATAATTTCACTAGAAGTTAAACAAAATGTTGTCACTGAAGAGATTTAGAGATCTGTAGTTAGCCTCACCTGTGGGAAACATGCATAAATTTACTGTTTGCTGAACTTTTTCTCTTATGGCTATACATATTCGACAGTGGAAAAGTTAAAAAAAAGGTTGTACTTTAGAACAGCTGAATTTGCCATTTTCCTTCATTATCAACAACAAAAATTCTGTGTGGAAACTATCAGGTTTTTTGTGCCATTATATTTATTTGTTTTAAAAATGAATATAGACCTACCAAGAAATAAGATTTCCAAGTTTTAGCGTCTTTTTCCCAAACTGAACATGAATAGTTTTTCCCACCAGGTCCAGAGTCCACTAGATTCTTAATTAAATTAGAAATTCCTGGTGTTCTCACTTCATTTCACAGCAGATGTTGGCACTAACTTTGACAGTGAATACAAGGATTACTGTTTAAAAACTCCTTCAGTTACAGACAGACTAACACTGGCAAGTGTAAACTTAGTCTCCCTATTGCAACACTGAAACCAAAAGGAAAAGGAAGATGACACTAAGACACATAAAACAAGTAAATCCGAGCCAGCTTGAGCCCAGGTGCAATACAGTATGCAAGCATGTGCTGCAATCAAACTAATAAGCCTCTCCCAGGCTCAGTGCTTATTAACTTGTTCACAACACTGATTCAGCATAATTACATTTCTTCCATCTCCAAACTAGCAAGTTTGTGCTGTACTGTAGAGGAATTTAACAATTTCAATCTTGGATTAAGTATTTTTGCATTGTTCTTCATTGCCTGATTTAGACATACAATAACCTTGCAGTCTAAAGGACTCTTGGTTGTGGTTTTGGTTTTTTGTATGTGTGTGTTTGGTTTTTTGTGTGTGTGTGTTTGGTTTTTTTTTGGTTGGTTGTTGGGTTTGGTTTTTTTTGGTTGGTTGTATGTGTTTTGTATTTTTTTTTGGTTGGTTGGTTTTGGTTTTTGTTTTTTTTTCTAGCAACTGAGAACTAAGAGCAGGAAAAGGCAGAGAGCAGAAGAGGAAGCCTTGTCTGCTCTTGATGGACATAGTTGCCTGGTTATTTTCTCTCACCACTATCATTATTCAATTGAATTTCTGATAGTTACTCCTAATTTACCCTACTTTGAGAGTGGCTTGCCTCCTAAAGATGCCAGTGCACTTTCTTCAGCAGCAGGAGCTTCCCATGATGTACTAAAACTACATTTTCTCTCCTCTTTCTTTCTGGCAGCATGCTGTGCCCATCAGCTAACTAAGAGCTTCCATCCCAGAGGAGGCTGCATTTCATTAGTGATGTACTGTGCATATATATAGTTCAAATCTGGTCTGAAGATAAAAATATTAATAATTGGATCAGTAGTGGTTTGAATTCTTTATGGCCTCTATTTCTATGCTGTCATTGTCTCTCTGTGCAGTATGAGGATGTGCACAGATCTCTGGGATAATACACTTTTTTTTTTTTTCCCTGAGCAAGCAACAAAACCCTACAGGGTTTCGAGAGACCATTTATTTATTTTTTTTTTTTAAAATAAGTTTCTAGCTTACTTCATTGCCCCGGTCTCAGGGAGCTTCATAGCCATAAAGGCTGCCAGCCTCTCCTCAGGACTTAATAGGAAGTCTGCCAGCACACAGATCAATGTGGACGAGATAATGATTACTGCTGTCAAACTACTCATTTTAAACGTGAAATCTGGACTGCCTTTTGTTTGGTGCACTATATGCAAGAAACCCAATTTTTCATGTGATCAAGGACACACTGATGGATAGTGCTTGATATGACATTAAATTAAGTGCTTCTTAAAGGCACCTTTAAAGGAAACTATTACTGAACTAATGATGTGCAAGTGATTGAACTTCTTCACTTCCCATCTCTGTGATGTCATTCTGATGAACAAGGAGACACTGGCATGTGGCTGGTAGTTAATGAAAGTAGATTTTGGCCTGGCAAGCATCTGTCCTTCTACATTTAGCAAAGTTCCCTGTATTCATTTTTTTAAAATAATAACTAAGGTTTAAAAAGAAAGACTTAATAGCATTTCTATAATAATAAGCATTCTGACACTTTTGGCACTTCAGTTCTTCAACAAAGCCATTAATATTAATCTACCTAGGTCACTTCCCAAACCTTTCCTTATATTATACCTTGCTAGTGATAGTTATCTTTTAATACATTTTTAAATAAAGAAATAAATAAATAGTCTTCTTGAGAGAGAGAACTAGAACCTGAAAGGAGAGCTAATTTCCTCTCTAAGCCCTGCACTGACTTTTTGAGTGACCATGAGGAAATTAATTAGTTGACTATGTTTCAAGTCCTGCCTTTAAAATTGAAATTGCATTTCCTTCATACATTCCCTCTATTTAAATTCATAGCTCTGTGAAGAAAGCACTGTCACTTGCAGTATATTTTTAGAGTATTCAAAACAATGAGATGCTTATCTCTCACATTTCTGGTAAATCCTAAAGATGTTATTATAATGCAAAAAATCAATAAAATATACATAGTCAACATGTACACCAAGAAATTCCTCCACTTTTTTCTTTGCCTGATGTCTTTTAGATGAAACTGTAAACTATAATTCATATTCACGTTCTTCTACAGCTACAGAGGGCTTTGTGGAGCTTGGGATGAAAAACATATCTAAATGCAACCACACCTCCACCCTCATCTCACACCAGTCTCTGTTCCTTTCTTTCATTCTTTCTCTTATTGAAACTTCATAACATATTGTCAACTGCAAAGTGCTGGAGCAGACTCAGAAAAACAGAAAAATGTTCTCCTGAGAAAGTAAGGGATTCCTTGGACAACCAGAATGGAAAAAAAGGTTTTCTTTAGCCATTATTATCCCTAGATCTGAGGGAAATGCACTTCTTTCTTTTCCACTCACAGCAGCCTTTTTTCCACCCTGCTAGACAGCAGCACAACTGTGAAAGTGAAAGGCAAATTCTATTTTAGGACAGGTGGCCTTTTGCTGTTTTCTTATTCCTCTATTCCCACCCCAAGACTGATAACCACGGTAAGTCCTACTATAACTCAGATGACAGCAGATTCCACATGGGTATTTCTGTGGTTGATTCTTGACATCTCAGTTAAAGTCTTGAAAAAGGATGGAAAATCCTTCACACAGAGAAACTGTATCAATCTGACCCCTACATTGACTCTGTATGAAGAACAGCTTAGCAGGCTTTATTGTCCTGTGGAGTTTTCAAAAGAAATTGTGTGCATTCCCATCTACATGGAATCATAGTTATTCTATACTATTTGGAAGCAACAAACTGACATATGAATGTCAAGATTATTAGAGATTATCCTAAATGTACATGCTGTATAGAGTATATAGGTTGGCCACTGCTGCATATTGGCAAAATGAACCTTTACATTATATGCTGTAGATGTTCCTAAAACTTAGTCATGCTATTGATTGTGAATTCTTTAAAAGATTTTTTTTGTTATTATTTTAACTTCAAAGCAAAAAAAAGTAGTGTGGGATGGTTTCATTTCTGGAGGGCTGACAGAAGAGACCACTAACCATAACCTTATGTTCTCAGTTTGGTCTGGATAGTTACTTCAAAATGCTAAAAGGTGTGTTTGTAATCACCTTTTCTATCTGACATATGACAGCATGAATGTAGACTAACGGTGGCTAGGTAATGTTCTTCCCCTCTCCTCCATAACATCCGTTTTTTAATATCTTTTTCTTTCTTAGTTTTGTTGCACTGACAAAGATCTCCTGTGGTGAAATTCAGGCTAAAACTAAAAAACAGAACAACCCCTGTGCAGCTCTTACTTGTGCTCTCTTACGAAGAAAAGATTTTTAGAACTAGCAAGGGAGGAACAAACAGACATGTCCATTGTTTCAAAGCCTTGGCTTTCAATTTTTAAAAAAACCCAAACACACAAACAAAAGAACAACAATAACAACAAAAAAGCCTTACATCTTTAAGTTAGCACATCTATTTCATTTCACAGATTATATCAATGCATGAAAAAAAAAAAAAAAATCTAGTAATTTCTGGAATGTGAATTTTTCCCCTTCATTTCATTTATACATCTGTGTGCAAGGTGGACAGAGAAGAGGTCAGCAATCAGGTAGATAAGCCACAGAGAGTATCCACACTATGTAGCATTTTAAGCAAAATTATGACATTCTTGTAATGGACTTTTATTTTCCTAACAAAGGAAGAAACTTTCAGCAGCTTCAGTATATCTGTTATTTATTCTGTGGTCTGACATATTGTCCATGCTGCAATTAAGCCAAGTGAAAAAGAGTACTGTCACAAGGCTCTCATCACGGTCCATCCCTCAGTATAAGCTAAATACCACAATAGATGGTCCTGTCTCCTCAGACCTGCAAGATTAACTGTGCACTTGGTCACTCGTACACCAGTTCAACCAAACCAGTCAGCGCTAGAAAAACATATTGTTCTTCCATCAAGCCAGGATGTGTCAGCCTTGTCTAAACTGCATCACTCCCCAGCAGAAAAAATACTTTCACCCATAATAACCCAAAAAGTAATCCCAAACCAGCACTCTTCTGTGCCGGTCAAATTTGTAACATAGGCTTTTCAGAATTCCAGCTAATGCATATTTTGTAACAATTAGAACCTTCTGTTTTTGGACACTAAAAGTAGTGTTTATGCTAGATACAGTAAAATGTATCTTGTTTCACTTTAGCACACAAGCCTTTTTTATGTATTCTCCTTGCACCTCAGATACCAAATGTTAAAATATAAAATAAAACTGCTTATAACAGACAATAATCTCTGTTATATTTACTCAGCTTTTTATAAAAATTAAAAACAAAAACAAAGGCAACAAGAAAACAACCACTGTAGTTCTTTCTGCAATACTGTATTCCATAAGAGTTCAAGGTAGCACAGATTGATCTTGCTCTAACACAAATCTTGCATGTCTGTTGAGCTGAAACCTTCTGCTACAAAATCTCTGATGAGAAATAAATAATGTGGAACATGTAGGTGACGTTTTACAGGGTCAATTTTCCAGCCGTTAAAAGGTAATTCCTTCACTGTTGCCTATTCATTGCTGTCTGGCTATTTCAAATGTTCTCAAATGTGAAATGAAATCTCACTTGCCCTTTATGTGGAAAGAAAATTTGAAGGAAAAATAGTATACCTGTATACAAGAATTGTCTGAGCTGATTCTCATATTACACACACTCAGGTAGGACAGGAGTAAATCCACAGTACTCTATACAGTGATATTTGTATGAGCAATGTGTTGGGAATGAAATAAAAACTGGAAATGTATTTTCCACCCGTGCATGATAGATATTTGTAAACATTTATTCAAAAAATTAAAAATAAAGTGCTATTGATTCTATTTTGAAGTTTCTCCTTTAGTCAAAAGCTACATCTTGACAAGAAAAGATACATCTTGGCATTTGATAACATGTGAGGTGAATTGGACATCAAAGAACACATCCTAACTAAAAAGGAAATATCGCTTTCTCCTCTGAATTAATGACTATCAGCCATTACATTTCAGAAATTAGAAGTCAGTTAAATAAAAGTGTCATACAAAATGGGCATTTTTTTGACATCTCATCAACACCATATTCATTCTCAGGCGGTATTGAAGTCACAGAAGCTAAAGGAAGGGATGAAAGCAGTATATGCAACATATAGTCCCACTGAGAATATAACATCCTGCAACAATCTCACTATATCACAGAATCACAGAATGGTTGGCATTAGAAGGGACCTCTGGAGATATCTAGTCCAATCTACCTGATAAATCGGGTTTACGCAGAGCAGATCACATAGGAATGCGTCCAAGTGGGTTTTGAATGTCTCCAGAGGAGAATCCGCAGCCTCTCTGGGCAACCTGTTCCAGTGCTCTCTCACCCTCGAAGTAAAGAAGTTTCTCCTCATGTTTAGTCGGAACCTTCTATGTTTCAGTCTGTGTCTGTTGCCCCTCATCCTATTGTTGGGCACCGCTGAAAAGAGTCTGGTCCCATCCTCCTGATGCCCACCCTTCAGATATTTATAAGCATAAATAAGATCCCCTCTCAGCCTTCTCCAGGCTGAACAGACCCAGCTCTCTCCATCTTCCTCTTCATCTCCATCTTCAGAGCCCTAATCATCTTCGTAGCCCTCCACTGCCCTCCCTCCAGTAACTCCCTGGAGAACCCCACTAACTACAGGCTTCCAAGCAGACTCTGCATCACTGGTCACAACCCTCTGAGCTCTGCCATCCAGCCAGTTTCTGATCCATCTCACTGTGCATTCATCCAACCCACACTTCTTGAGCTTACCTCTGAGAATGCTGTGAGACAATATGAAAAGCCTTGCTGAAGTCAAGGTAGACAACATGTGCTGCTCTCTCCTCATCTACCTAGCCAGTCGTATCATCATATAAGGCTATCATGTTGGCCAAACATGATTTCCCCTTAGTGAACCCATGTTGACTACTCCTGATAACCTTCTTTTCCTCCACATGCTTGGAGATGATGTCCAAAGTGATTTATACTTTTGTTACCTGTGGAATAAGCAGGACAGCAGTCACTAGTTATTTATCCTTAGTTTCATTGCAAAGGCTTAACTGTACCTTGACAACAGCAAATACCTGTTTTGCTAACAATAAATGCACAGAAGAAGCATGAAACATGATTCATTTATATGTATTCACAAACAGAAGAACAATATGGCCTTGTTTTAAGTGACATCAATTGCAAGTTACACATGGGAGTGCATTTATAGCCACTAATGCAGTAAGCATGTTGAATATGCTGGTATAATATGGATTTTGCTTTTGCCACTATTCCCTATCTTTCACCTATTGAGAAAGAGACAAGTCTTCTCTTGAATTTGAACAGTCATGGCTTGATCTGCCACTGATAATAAATGTTTTTGGTGGGTATCACACTTGATTAATTCAGTAGGATCAGGAAGAAACCTGCAAATACCCCTTATGCATAAAAGCACGCCATTTTTTATTGCTTTTGAAAATCTTAGATCAAAATGGCGTGGGAAAGCTGGGGAATATATTAAAATGGATGTTCATTTCTCTCTACCTAATTTCCTTGGAAAAAAGTATTAAATACTCAAGGTTTCTTCAAAATATAGATTATCTGATGCCAAAAAACTTAACAAGCCAATCTCTGTATCTTTATTCCCCCTAAAATTCACAGATTTTATTTTTAAACTTGGCAAACATATCCAGTTCAATGGAATCAGTCTTTTAATTCAGACAGGAAAAATTCGCCCATTTCATAATTTTACACAGGAAGTACAGAGATTATCTGGCTTGAGCTTAAACTGTAAAAAATATACTTAAAAAAATGTCATATTGGACTTCAATGATTCTTGGCTTAGCATGTTCTCCCCTAAACAGAAACAATAACAAAAAAGCAAACCAAACTAAAGAAATATCAGAAAAGGAAAGCAAACAAACAAACAAACAAAAAGTAGTAGAAGAAATAAACTGAAACAGAAATGAGATATATGCTGCTGCATTGGATTCATAGACTCCATCATTGCTAAAGGAGAGCAGAATTTGCACTTGCCATTGAGGTGTTGATACTAATGTTGTTGAGGGTACCTGTCTTCCATTCTGTTCCATCATTCTCACTGTTCTGTCTCTTTTGCACTAACAAGAGAAAAGTAAAGCAAAATGTAAACAGATAAGATCCTATGAATGGGAAACAAACTGGGTAAAAATAAGACAACATCATTTTTTATCACCAACTAATCAGGGAAGGGCCTTCCACAGCCAAAAAAAAAAAAAAAAAAAAAAGATTAAAATATATATATATATAAAAGAAAATGAATAGAGAATATCTCATGTAGTCTTTGGGGACAGGAGCCCCCTCCTCCCCCAACAACCAAACAGATTTTGTTGTGACAAAATTTAGCTTATCTTACAGATATACCAGAATTGACAAGACAAAGGAGCTTTAATTTAAAGCTTATTCCTCTGTGTCCAAAAGAGCCTGTATAGTCTATTAAAGTAATTTAGAATAATTCTTCCTGCTATGAAGTGAATCTGGACTACCACTAGTAAATGTCAGAGTTGCATTTACTATCTTGTGAAGAGATACAATGCTGAGTGGTGAAGAGATATGTAGGAACTATTTTTTAAATAACAAGTCATTAGAAGACAAAATTAGAATCCTTTTTAAAGGTAATTTATAGTAACAAGTAAACAATAATTCAAAGCCTAGAAAAAGGAATCTTGGTACAGATTCAGATCCAGGTGGACAAAGAGATATATATGAGTTTACAGTTAATTAGGAGAAAAATACATAGAATACAGAAATAAAGATGTAAGAGGGAATAAATTATATTTCTTCTCTTACTGGAATCCCCATCAAAGCCAAGACTGCAATTATAATATGTAGTCTAGTGCTAGTGGCACATGGTTTATTTATAATTCAGGATTAGATGGTGAGGAAAGCACAGGAATTATACTGTGTGATTCTCTCTAGCAGGGATTTTCATGTTAGTTATAGCAAAAGAAAATTAAACAATCTATTTGAAGGCTTGACATCAAATTTTAAGATAAATTAGAAAAAAAATTAAAAAATAGAAAGAGCCAATCCAGAAAGTGCAAAGATTCCTACCTCGGTATTTTTGCTTGCTCCAATATCAAGTATATTTTTTACAGAGTTAAGTTTCAGGGTCATCCAGCAAGACACAAGCACAAAATGGCAAAATCTCCAATATGAGGATAATTTACATTGAGATAGATAGATAGATAGATAGATAGATAGATAGATAGATAGACAGACAGACAGACAGATAAAACAGTTCTTTAACAGACAACAACTATTTTTTTATACAAGAAAATATATGCTGTCCCTGTTTAGTTAATCTATGACACTGAGACTTTAGTGTGAGCATTGAAAACCTAAGGAGCTCTGGGCTCCTACATGAAACTTGTCCAGAGTTCCATATTGGCAGCAGGGTCTGTAGATATGGCTAGGTAGTTACTCTTGTCTTTTGTCCTCATCTTTCCATTGCCTCTTCCTAAGCCATCATGGGTTGGTTTGCTGAGTTCAAAGGAAGATGAAGTACTAATATTTTGCATTTTCTTCAAGGGTTTTTGTGTCAGAATGCAAAACCCCCTCTGTCCCCCTCTCTTCCTTTGATATGGAAGTCATAGACACATCTCCCTCTCTCTCTGTTGCTTGAGACTAACAGCTTCTTTTGTTTGACCCCAGAGCCCGCTTGTCAGGGTCGTTAAGAGAGACCAGAAGGGAATGCAGGTGCCAGGGAGCTGCTGGGCGCCCACGGCCAGTGTGGGGGATGTTTGGAAGCTTCAGGGGCACCCCACAGTCAGTGTAGGGGTGCAGAGAAGCTTCTGGAATGCCTATAGTCAGATCTGATCAGGCTATAAAAATGGGATTCTCGTCGAGGCCCAGCCCTTGCGCGTGACCTCTTGGAGTTACGAGCTGAGCTGCTGCGGCCAGGAGACACTTCCCCACTCCTGCCCCAGAACGGAGACTCCACTTGCCTTGCTGCCACGCGTGTGAGTAAAATTAACCCTCGCAGGATTGTGAGTGTATCTAATTTCCATTCACGTTTGCATGTGTATTTACACTTTCCATGCACATTTGCACGAATACTTTCTGTGCTCAATACGAGCACCTGTATAAATTATTTCCTCACATAATCATGAGTGTATTTTCCTCCCCTGCTTCCACATAAGCATGTGTAATATTCCATGCGTATTTGCACATGTACTTCTCCTCACAGGGTTGCGAGTGTATTATGAATTAATCCTCGCAGAATTGTGAGTGTACACTTTCCGTACTCAATATGAATACGTGTATCCCTTTAAAATAATCCAACACTGTGTTCAGGCGTGTACTCTTCCTGGGCTCAGGGACGGCTCTGGCATTGTTTTTGGTGAAGCCACATGTATGCACACTGTGGATCTCCTGCTGTGTTAGTTGCTGCCCCTTAATAATTACCTCAACTGATATCTGAACCTGTATTCAAGTCACTTTGGAGTGCTAAAACCCTATTTCTCACGGGTTTAATAAAAGTTGTTTTGGACCCTGTTGTCCCTTAAACTAACCTTGGGGTGCCTCCTTGACAGTTTTGGAAGACCCACAACTGAGACTAACAAGGATTCCTGCTTCGGGTTTAGACCACTGCCTGATGTCTGCATGATGACTCATTGTAATAGACCTAATGATATATTTGTTAATCAAACCGGTCTAAATGGATATGTTATCAGTGGCTTTGAAACCTGAGCATATAACATGGTATTAGTACATGCTGCCATTAAACAATGCAACCTGTATGTAGTCTTTGTAAAAAACTTGTTCCACAGATATGTGTAAAAGCCTAATTTAGTGTACCCTGCAGAGCATTCAGTAAGAGACTGACAGAGATAAGGGCCCAGTTGCATCCTTGTGTGAACAAGATAATGGGGGTCTTCAGCACAAAGCGGGAGGAAAACCAGCTCAAGCCATTGGAGCCTTGGCCAAACCCAGCGTGCTAGGCCAAAGAGGAGAAGTGCATGACAAGATAGACTGCAGCCTTCATCCAAAAGACCCCCGCCCGTGACCACCTGGAGACACTGCGCAGGCTCAACAGGAAAGAGTCAAAGGTGAAGACTATAGATAAAATTCCTTGGAACTCATTTTAATAAGAATGGCCTTTTCAAGGAAAAAGTTATGAATATATATAGGCGTTCCTGGAATAACTGTGAATATGTAATCCTTTACCACATTTAACCGAGCTTGCTGCTACTGGAAAGGCATGCCGTGGTGGAGCACAGACTCCCCAGCCGTCCAGTGCTATTTTGCCCACTTGCCGCTTGCTGCAATAAATTCTAAGCAATTTATTCTGACGAGTGCATGCTATTTATCGTGATCATCTATAACACTCATGGAGCCAAGGATACCAACCACAGAGTAGCAAAAGCACACAACAGTTGCAAAAATAGTTTGATGTGGCTCTTCCCAGAGAAAAAAAAAAAAAAAAAAAAGATCATTTTGAAGCATTTAAGATGGGGGGAGGAGGAGAAAAAGCCAAAGCTGCTAACACCTTAAGTCTTTAACAGAATAATTTGAAAAATAAAGGCTATTTAAAATGCATGTTGTTTGACAGCAACAATATAACTCAAACATTCTTTATTTCTTGAGAATATTTAATGAAAATGCTTTCAGTTGGCATCTTCAATTAGACTTTGATAATATTAAGGCTGAAAGCATCAGATTCCATTAAATTCAATGCAGATACTTGTGTTCTCCATTTACCTAAAGTTTTGTGAAGAATAGTCCTATGGCTTTGCTGTCAGCATTTTTCTTTCTTTTCTTGTGACTGTTTTGGATTTCTTTTATTTTCTAAGGACCAGGAAGAAGGCCTTTGGAGATGTCCCTTGTCTCTGAGACTTATGTACATCACAGCTATGAACAGCCGTAACCTGAAATGATTTCTTTGGAAATTTAAAATGCAATCATAAAAAAATAACGTGCTAATAATAATAGTATTTTTGTTCACAAACTTATGTGATTGCACAGAAGGAGGAGGTAAAGAGAATAGATTTAGGATGAAAAAAAAATACTTTGATTCCTGTTTTTTGTGTTCAAAATTGGTTTTCATCTTCCTTCGCCTCTCACTTTCTCCTTCGTAACAAAAGAATAAGAGGAAATCCTACCCTCATCTGTACATTCCAGTCAGATATTTTGACAGCGAACCTGTTTTAAAAGGTCATTTGAGTACACTTGTCTTTGAAAACAGTCAATTTTTGATCCAAATACATACAAATAGTCCTTTGTAAAGCACCAGTACCATGACTAATATTACCCTCAGTGACTCTACTCTGGATTGCTCACTGTTTCTGCTTTTATAAAAGCAGAAGCATAAAGACTAATGAGCCTTTAACACTTGAATAATAGAGCCTGGTTGGACAAATTCAACCCTAGCTTAAGCCCTATTGGTTCCTACTGCACACTTGCTGTCTAAAGCAGCTTGAGACAAGCCTTGGAGCAGCCATGGAGCTTTGCCGCTCTTGAACTGAGCAGATTCACATTCTTTGTCTCAGCTGAGATTTCCAGAATTCAAATTTCAATTGATTGTTCAGAGTCACATTACTCTTCCTATACTTTAATATTCAAAAGAAAATAAATACATACAATCAAATAATGATTTAAATTGGTCCCCAAACTACTTGATTCAAAATAATGGAGTCGTAAGTCTGCAGATCTGTACTCAGAGATTCAGAACACACATATATACTACTAGGGTAAGGAAGAATCACACAGTACAAACCCTTAGTAACATGAAGGAAAATATGTCATCTTTTTCTTTTTTAATTTTTATTAAAAGAAGGAAGGTTTTATGAAGAAAATCAGCATAATTTTGTAAAATGGATTACAGAAGATTTTCCCTATGCAGAAATATGATGTTATCAAAAGTGAAAGATTTCAATTTTTAAGACATAATAAAACATTAAATATCTTGCTCATTCCAGGTTATTAATTAAATCTCTCCCATTTTGTTTACTTTATTTTCTTTCCTTTTTTCTTTTTTTTTTTGGTCTGTCCATTAATATTAGGAAAGTTTTAACCAACTACCCTTTAATTTTTACCAGTTGCTTCACATATTTATTATAGGCCAGGTTAATGCAAGTGTCAAGAAATCACAGCAAGTTGATGGATATATGCTATGGGATTACAGCAATGGAATAGAAGTCCTAAATTCATTCTGCCTTAAGTGATCTTTGCTTGCATAATGTTCCAAAATTTTCACATTTAGATATGATATATTATCTTGAATTACCTTAAAAGGTAGAATCCATATTGAAATTTTCACCCTTTGGTTCATTTTAAATGCTGAAAGAGACATAAGTAGCTCACAATTATGCGCTGTAAGATCAGTTCCAAGGTCCTCTTTTGTGAATGTATGGATTTTTTGCAAAAAATCACCAAACCGTACTCACAAATATATACAATTTTTATTCCATTGACCCCAATGATTTTAATTTTTAGTTTTACTTCAGTTTTGACATAGCATACTTTACTAAAAAAAAAAAAAACAAAACAACAAAATCTTTACAAGTGCTAGCTGTACTTTTCTTCTATTTTAATATGCTGAAAAATAGATGCTTGAACTTAAGGTATGATGTAAAATTCTGAAAATAAATAATATTATATTATGTTATGTTACACTATACTACCCTATGTCCTGCTACAACTGGAAAAACAAATGCACTACCTTTGTCATATCCAATATATATTTTCACAATACACATCTATTGTTTAGTCTACTGAACTTTTCTGTGTGAAACATGTGCAAATATTTGCCTTTTAACTTATACATATACATTTGAATTTCTATACTTACTATATTTGTACATACATTTATTTAACATTCTACCTATGTACAATGAGTTGTAATTTCATATTTTTAAATGATTGATGTCAAGGCTTTTCTGAACTACATTCATTTCCTTAGCTCATGGATGGAATATTTTTGTATGTTTTTTCCAGGAAATTTGATGAGGCATTTTTACCATTGCTACTTTTCCATCAGTAGAGTTTGCAAATTTTCATATATATGTTGCTTTTTATGTATTTTAACAGTAGTTTGAAATGCAAACATTCCATTATCTAAATCTGAGAGTTTAGTACAGGCATCTTTCTTTACCTGTGCTGTTTGCTTATTTGGATTTGTACTGCATGTTGTGTCTCAGTTCAATTTATTTTTTTTCCTGGCTGCCTCATGGCTTATACAGGTATCATATTTTTTTGGAGTGACTTTCAGATTATTGGATGTGAAAGACTGATGGGATTTGCTCATAAATGTCTGCCTCCAGACCATGTGTTCTGAGAATCTTCTTCAGATTTCCTTTTTTTTTTTTTTTTTGGCACATCTCAGTATTCTTCTCTTTTCACTTATTCCTATTTTTCATTTTCTCTGCAAACTCACTTTCCTGACAAATTATCACAGACATGAAGGGCAAATAAATTAGAACTTGTGTAATATTTTAAGAAGGCTTATAGTGATATCCAGGGGAAAAAGAGCAGCCCCCCTCAGCAGTTTAACTCATTTTCTTTAATAAATGGTTTCAGTTCAGGTGGTATTTTACGTATCTTGAAGAACCATTCAGTATCAATTACACAACTCTTGAACAGTACCTTTTCTTCAGTGAAATCATTGAGGATGCTCTTCAGTGTTAGCAATATTTTATGATGGATAATAGTTTTATATCTCAGGTCTGAATCTTCTATTTAAAGATAAGTGAAATCTGAGTAGTGAAAGACTTAATCAGTAACTTTATTCTCTGTAACAGCAATATTCTACTCACAGTGCATATAGGTTGATTTATGGCACAAGGGCATAAATGGCTTTGGTTCATGAATTACTAGTGAGGATTTTGTAGCACCATCTGTATAGTATGAGCTACTAGCTCAATGCAATCACCAGAATCAGTAAGTCTGGTTTTGTGAATATATTTTTCTGAAAACAGTTACGACCGGAATTCTCCTGATGTTTTAAGCTATGACTGAAGGTAGGACAGCTAAAAGATATACAGGTTCCTTGGATACAGTTCCTTGGTGCTTGGACAGAATTTTGCAGATGATGATTTAAATGAACCAAAAAATCAGTAATCCTTTAGACAGAGGCAAAGAGTAGAACTGTTGCAACGTTTTGACTAGTGAGAAACATCTAAGAGTCCTTCAGACCCTTATGTATCTAAAAGTCCTTCAGGCACCTCCATCCTCTCAGCAAAGAATTTCTGACAGCTTCACCTGACAGGCACTTCCATTGCACACCTTTCTGTATACAGATTACAAGGAACATAAATACATATGGTACTGTAACTGCATAAGGATACAGTTAGTCCATGAAATGCAAGAGCAAAGCAAGAGGCTTGCCATGAAGAACTTCTGTAATCTGCCTTGCAAGCAGACAGAAACTGTGTGAGAAAGAAAATGAAATTATAAAATAAGCAGGGTTCACTCCACTCACACGAAACAGTATGGCTTTTTAAATAATAAATTAAATAAATAGAAGGGAATGCATATTCACATTGATTTGAATAGTGTTATATATGGAACAGTCTAACACAAAAAAGTCCCCTCAAAACCCTAAAGCCAAACAAATCAAGCATGAATTTAGCATTATATAAGATTCATAGCTTATAGGTGACAAAAAAATAGTACATGAACTAAAATTCTAAGCAGTTTATAAATCTGTGGATCTAGCCAAAAAATGCTGAATTTCAAATTGAAACTACAGGAAGAAAGAGCTATTTTTTTTATTTTTTTTTTAAACTAACAAACTGAAATATTGGAAATGTAGACACGAAGTTGTTCTGATTAGACACAGCAAGGGGAACCTTGTTATTTCCTATTCACATTTGCTTTATGCAGATGACTGGTGAAAGTTATGTAAATATGCACCTTCTTACTCTTTGTCTCTCACAATAATTTGTCTAGACTTTCTTTCCATGTCAAAGTGATAGTGACATAAGGGCCTTCTGAAATTCTGAGCTAGGTTATAACTGAATGTTAACAGGCAACTGCATTTTTGTTTGTTTGTTTGTTTGTTTCCCCCTGTTCCTTCTCCATAAACATATAATGGTGTGTGTTTATAAAATGGGTTTGCTTAGTGAAAGGAACTTTCAGATACTATTTAAAGGAAGAATTTTGGAACTGTTTTCGTGAGAGGTATAATTCGTTCTATCTACTCAAAAAAATACTTCCATCTTACAGAAACTCTCCTTAGAAGGATTATTTATTCATTTGAATTGATCAAACTCTGTGCTAAATTTAACTATGTATATTACGATCAGTAGGATCCTCAACCTTCATACTATTTGTTTACTCTTCATTTAATGCAATTGCATGATATTCATGACAACTCTCAGTTTCATAGGAAAAAAACGTAGCCCTTATTTTGCCTACAAAAATGTGTTTCATTAGCATTACTAGTAATTCAAATCTTCTTAATCTTAATATAAATAAATAATTAAATAAATATGACTACATGAAGCTGCATTGAGGATAAAAGAAGCTGAATTATCTTCTATAATTCTCAGAGGAAGAGTTTCTTAGAATTTGCAAGACTCCTGGGCAGGACTTCAAAACATACAATACTTGACAATTGTTATAATTACTATGACAAGCTGAACTCATATTCTTATTCATCTTTCCTTAGGAAAACATATTGCAAGGGTAAAAAATATGGATATTGCTAATTAGATCACTTATTTTACAAGGTATTGCTGAAAGTTGGGTACACACATTTGGGGTATTTTTAGAGATATGGTTATAACACAGGTAATCTTATTAGTTGTATCAGAGCCACATTAACCCACAATGAAACTGTACAGGTATGGCTACATGATCCAGACATGCATAACCTTAGAAACTATATTCCCCAAAAAAACAAGAAATGTGGAGAGAAGTATGGTGGGTACTGAGAAATATGAATAACTGAAGGCAACAAAATAAATATTTTTTTCTTAAAAAGAGGTATTATGATAATGCATAGCACTTCTGAAAATGCATAGCACTTCTGAAAATGCATAGCTGCAGAAGAAATCAGCATCTCCATCCATTGGTGAAGTTCAATTATAGTAAATTAGTAAGAACCTGATAGATTTTTCTTTTAGCACCTCTGATATCTTGTTTATTGACAGTTTTACATTTAAAATACTAGTATAATGCTATTTCTAAGTGGTTTCATTTAAATCTTCCTATCATGGACTGGAATTAGAAAAATCTACTTGGGAGTGAGTTTTTTTTTATTATTATTATTCTTGCAGATTCTTCAATCCAAACTCTACCTTGCTGATACATTAGTTTGTTCACTTTCCTCATATCTTCTCAACCATAGGAAGAAAAGTTAAATAATTTCAAAGGACAAGACAAAAATACAAAGGCTCATGAGACCTAAGTTTACTTGAGAAGGAAGAGGTACATTATTTTTATAGGAAGATGAGGAGACATATCAACAACAGTGCCAGGTTACAACATCCCACTATGAGATTCTACTTGGGATATTTTTTAAAAGTGATGCCCTATATACCTATATCACTGACTGAAAATATTGTTTTCTCTAGGATGCATTTCCTTGCCTAAATCAAGCTTCATAACAAATAATCAGAAATTATTATTTTTTTTTATCAAAACTTAACTGAAAATAAATACTGCAAGCTAAAAGTCAGCATATAAAACACTCATGAATAGATGTATAGATTTGCACAAACTATTAACATATTTTATGCCAATAGTGAACAAATCAAGATCATTATGGAGGCAGCTCCTTATTAGAACTCACACCTTTAAATGCGAACTAAGACCTTGCTTGATTGTACATGAGTGGATTGTAATTCTTCCCTTCTTAATTAAACTGATTTTCTAATTTCATTTGATATGCAAGGGTTTCATCATCCTCTGCAGTTCCCTGGTTTAATACTGATCTCCTAACACAGAGAAAGAATCAACAGAAGAAATGAGTAGAAAAAAAGTCTGTAGAATAGTGAGAATGCTGTCATTTCACGTATTTTTACTGTAATAATTACATAAAAAAAAAACCAAAACAGTCTCTGAATGTTGTCATTTCAATAATTTATTGAGCATTAAAGAAATAAACAACAAACAACAATACCCTCCCTAATACACAGTATTTATGAAACATTGTTTCTGTTCTTTCTCAACAAAAATTAAAAATACTCACTTGTCTTTACCTGAAAGACATTAGGGACAATGTCTCATTTTTATAAGATGTATCATTTTTATAAGATGTTTTATTGAGTCTTGATTGTCATTTGATACATCATCTCTGTATGCTACTCACATACAATTTTCTCATCAACTGTACCACTTTTATTAGTGTCCATGAAACTAAGTCATCTCAATATGGGGAAAATAGGAATAAAAGAACATTGCAACTGGAAAGCAACACTGTAACTGGAATTCAATACTGCAGGTTATGTAAAGTATCATTATGTTTATCACGGGTGGTGACAGCCAGAAAGTCAAAACAACACAGGATTCAAAATTGAGTATGGACTTTCCAGGGGAAATTTATGATTCCTAAATGGGCTTCTGACAGTTTTTGAGCTAACTAGTTCAGGCATGCCTATGTATGTTGTAATCAAATCTGACTTATCAAAATACTATAGATATGTCTTCAATGTGAAAAGTTAGGAAATGATCATCTCCAGATCATTTCATGTAGCCATTAGTGAACATAAATCTTTAAACAAAGATCAATGAAACAACTATTTTCACAAAATACTTTTTGTGAGCTAGACTTGCCAAAACATAATATCCCTCTGACACAGAAAAGAATTTCTGTACTCCCAGGAAGACTCTGGAAACCTATTTAGAGTGGAACTTGCTAAGTGGAACATCTGATACTGAGGATCTGATGTCTACATTATATGTATTTTACAGAATTTTTGTACTTGTCTGCTTTTATGGACTGGAAGCTCATAAGCAACTCTTAAGCATTAAATGCACTCTTGGTCTTCTAGTGTTAGCTTAACCTTGAAGAAAACAAATTCACAAGTTGTAAGACTGTTTTGTGAAACTAACTGAAACACAGCACATGGGAGTGACTAGGTGATTTGTTTCAGAAAATCAGTTCTGATGTGAACTAGAATATACCTAAGAATTGCTCTGAATTTTTGTTTGTAACAGAAAAAAAAATAGTCTCAAAGAAAAAAAAAAAAAAAAAAGGACAAATTCAATAATTTTGTATATAGGAATTGGCTCTTTTCCAAAAAACATAAGGAGATGATGAGGTCAATCAACAAGCCCCTGCAATAGAAGATGGCTCAGAGGACAGGGGCAAGAGCAATGTGCTTCGAAGAATGTAGACTGAAGTTGTCTCAGTGCCTCAATGGGTAGCCTTTGTTTTAGATAAATGACTCTATCAGTGGATCAACTGTCTGTATCAGCTGAATGTGTCAACTGGTTGTGTAACTGGCCTTGCCAGAGCAAGTAATAGAGAGTACTGTCTTCCTAAGTTGTACAGACTGGCATGGAGAAAGTGTAAACATGGCTTAGCCCAAAATAGGATATAAAAATTGAACAACAAGCAACATGAACTTTAAAGAGAGCAAAGAACTTGAGCTGACTTCAATCTATTATTCCTTCCTAGTGACTGGAGATGTCTAGCACCATGATGGTGAGTCTGCAGAGATACAGGTTATGGGAATGATATTGTAAGGAGCCATTGAAGAAGGAATGTTGTTTTTACAACTGATTTGGCACCTGACCCCGGCCGGGGTTGAGGACTGAGAGATATCAGACTATGAATTGTTAGTGTAAAACAAAGTCTCTTAGAACTAATCCCAGAATGCAAACTGATTATTCTATATAAAAAGTTAAGCTAGGGGGAAGGGTAACCAAAGAGCCAGGAATCCATATTTTAATTAAATCAATAAGGGAAGTGGGTTGTTAGAATTAGATGAATGAGATAGATAAACTGAGGCAGGCATCAGGTAGTCTGTAAACCCTGCAGTACCCAGCCAATGGGGAACAGGGAAGGGAATTTGTGGCTGGGATTTGGGGAGGATGTAAGCAGGGGCTTTTTGCCCTATTCTGTGTGCTTACCTTTAGGTAGAACACCCGATCTTGCAAAATCATTAATAAAATACGCTTTGCTGAGAGATCCTGCCTGGACCTATTATATTGGCAAGGTAATAGTTTCCTGCAATTGTGATTCAACTGTAAGTTGCAATTGTATGTTGTATTTGCATTGTGATTTCAGTACATTGCTTGTGTCATCCTGTTAAATCAAAAACCAATGTGATGGTAAGTAAATTTGGTATTATAAGTTAAATCCTTTTCATCTGGAGGAGGATTTCTCTGAGTGAACCTGGACAGAGAGCATTGGACTCTGACAGGAGGACACAGAGCTTACAAGATGTTATTTCTATTTCTATTTCTCAGCTTGGTATGTATTGGGATTCTATCAGGATATCTTTAATAAACCTAAGGCAGAGATAGCCATTTCTGTTCTGATTTGAACCTGTTATGAATTTCTCTTGTAGCATTACCCTCAATTTGATCATTTGCATATCTAAAATAATTGCAGCTTGGATTTAAATTTAAAAGGTACTTTTAAAGAGTACAATTATACACACATATTACTACTCTACTATCTTATCATCATCAATGAAAGGGTTCATTTACATCAACAGCGTGAAAGTCAAACAGGCACTCATAGGAACAGGATAATGAATAAAAAGAAAACCACCTCAGCTGCTAATAGGAGCAAAGCTTTATCACAAGAATAACTTCACTAAATCCAGTAAGTTTTCATTTTACTCATTCAAATGTCATCTGGATTAAAATTTTTGATGCTTACAGTGGATAATATCTAAAATATTAGCTTGTGAATTCTGTGAACTTTTCTTTCAGAATGCATTTGACTTTTGAAGATGTTAAATCAAAGGAATAAAGTAATTAATTATGTGATTCTGCTTCAGGTTTATTACATGCATATATTAACTCACTGCATGTTTTATGTTAAAAGTTGTTGAAAATGGCTGGCAGCAAATTTGCTGTGGAAATACTCATATCAGCTACCATTGGGCATCACATTCACATTCTGACATAATTATATAAGATATACAGAAGATTTTATAGATTACCATACTGTGTCAGGACAAAAGGCCATCTATTCCATTTTTCCTTATCCAGGGGAGGGCAGTAGGGAAAGAATGTGGGAACATGGCAAGTGTAGAATTGTCCTTGCACTGGTATATTTTTCACAGCTACAGGTCATCAAGGACTTCAGAACTAGAGACTGTGTTTAGAATGCTGCATTTAACAGGCATTGATAACTTGTCTATTTTGAAGTAACTTAAACCTATAATTATAGGTTATGTGGAAAAATACTTATTTCTTTTTTAATCTTGCTAACTGTTAATTTCACTGAGTGGACTTCTTGTGATTAATCATTCTATGTCATCTTAATACCATTCATCTCTGTGAAGGTCTTATTCTATTTCACCCTCATCTATTACTCTAGTAACTCCTGATTTCATGCTGAAATGTTTTTTGTTTCCTTTCCTTTTTCTTTTCTGCTGTATCTGAATAACAGTTCTGTATATCAGCATGTCCCATTTTCTGTGATGAGTTGTGGATCCATATCTAATTAAGAGACAGTGCACGGCAGAGCAATAGTCTAGTGAACCATTATAAGGACTTGCTTTGAGCAAATCCTCAGTTGTTTAATATTAGTGTCACAATGAAGGAGATTGAACATAAAGACCACTTATTAAAGTGCATATATTAACAACATTAAAAGCAAACAAACAAAGCAAGACATTTACCACTAAAGAAATGCAGTGAATATAGGAAAATAAGTCTTAAAAGCTGTCTGTCACTGACAGACAAGCTGTATTTCACCACAAAAAAAAAAAAAAATCCTTCCACAATCTATGGAACCACCAGCATATGTTTTATGAGAAGTACGTACAGAGTTTAAGATGTATGGATTTGTACTGTGGATCCCTGTATTTCATAGGTTCTCACTTTTCTTATAACTGCATATTAAAAAAGGCCTTCTGCTGTGAATAAAGGCCCTATTAGCACAATCTTTTTGATGCTTACTCATTACAGTTTTATTGTTAACATTTTTACTTTTCAAATGACACAATATTTGTTGAATAAAAAGACTTTTCTAAAGTTTCTAAAGTTCTCCAAAGTTCTTTTTCTCCTCCCAGTCATTTATGCCCATGGAAGCAGGTACATCTTCCAAACATTTTCCCACAGAAATCAGTTTTTCTTTCAGTTTTCAAGTCACATTCATCCAAAGCTTTCATATTATTAATGTGTCTTCTCAAAACATGACATATAATCTTCAGTTAGGTCATTCATATGAACTATGTTGATTTTTGACTATATGGCACTAACAACGATAATGAGGGTAATAATAATAATAATAATAATAATCATCATCATCATCATAATCCAAAGTTTTTACCTTTCAGAGTGTGTTCAGGTCTTGTTCTTCTACAGATTAACATTTTCATCTTTAATACATTAATCAAGACTCCATACTCTTTCCCTAGTCCATACAACCTATCACCCCAAATTACTAGAGTTTTTGAGAAACAAAGTAACTGAAATATCTAGAGTTATCAATTAACTTGAGTTTCAATTTATGGTTATTTTAAAAATATTTCCATTTTATACTCGTGGCCACCACCAACAGAGAATTTCAAGACAGAAGGTAACAGTGTATACATTCATATTGCATCTTTGCTGAATAAAAATATTTCTTACGTTACCTGTGTTTTTATAGGCAATTATACTTGTGGCATAACCCGTAACCAGATGTGATGCAAAACTCATTTAGAATACCACTCAGACATAACTTGCCGTATCCCATGGCGTAAAATTCTTTAAAGAGAACAGACAATTAACAAAGTTCTAATATCTCTCTTGTTAAGTTGTGGAGACTTATATAGGAGTTTTTTGTATCCCTCCCCTTTCTGAATTTGGTCATTTAGTTGGTAGGACTTGTCCCATTTTCCTTTAAATTTTAAAGTGACTTAAGCTTGACCTTCCTTAGATGTAATACCACATAATTTGTTCATTAGTTTGTAAAATACTGCCAGGCAACACTCGTGATGTTAATACATGGTCTGGTTTCTTAAATATATGAACACATCAAAGGCAGGAAGTTCCATTTAAAAAGTGACCTTGAGTTATTATCATATGCTTAACTTTTTGTGTGGGGTTTTTTGAGTGATTTAAATAAAAGTTACATTTTACATTTTAATGCTGGTGACTCTGTTCTCCTGACCACTCAATAACATGTAATAGATCATTATCTTTATAGAGATCCTCATAGGACTCTTTCTAGCTATCCTTTATTTCCTTTCTATGGCTTGCATCCCACTAGTTTTGACTTAGTAACACCAATTTGCAGTTTAAAATCTATCAGAATAGAAATTGAAACTTCGAACATATTTGCCTGTTATACTCTTTTATTTTCTCATGATCCATGACATGCACAGTGGATCTGATATTTTTGATCTTGTCTATGCAACTTCAGGATTCGTTTAGCTTTGATTTTTCTTCTGGTTTTTATTTTCTTCCATCATCAGTAATTTTCAACAGTTTTATTGTTGATTCAGTTTTCTTCCTTGACTCTTTCTGTATCATTCACAGCTACCTCTGAAGGTTGCCTTAGTAACCTCAAAAATGTTTTTTTGCTTTGTCCTCATTCAATATTGGCAGTATTTTAAATCTGTTGTTTTTCCCCATGTGCATTAATTTACATGCAATAACACTGAATTTCATTTGTCATTTTACTATTCAGGCACACAATAACAGAAAATCTTTCTGCAACTCTTCAAAATCAGTATATTTTAATTATTGGGGCATTTGTTGATACTGGGAACATTAGCAAACTTGTCTTCTTAATAGTCACTCCTATTTCGTGATTGTTTATGAATATATTGCACAATCCTGGTCCTAGTACAGACCTACTTGTTATATCTACACTATCAGGTAGGACAAACTAGTAAGAATGGATATGTAGAGCAAATCAATTCATAATGAAGATGTGATTTTAATGTGTTACATTTCAGGAGGTTTTGTATCTGGGACTAGCTCTAGCCTAATCTGAACCCCCTTGTGCCTGGAGTATGTTAGACATGCTCCTGAAATACATATCTGGTTGCATTCGAAATAAATAGTTCAATGCATTCCAAAACCACATCATGTCACAAACCAAAGCACTTTAATTCTGAGTAATCCTGAGATTCACTAAATAAAGCAATCTTCCTCTGCACAAAAAATGCACCCTTTAGGACGTTCCCCCATGAGGAGTGATAATTTAATGTTAACAATTTCCCTATCTTTTTAACTAGTTTGGAGTATATGAAACAATCTCTTCTTTTTATCCCATGAATAAGCTAGTGTCTTTATGATCCTTTGGTGAAGGACACTAACATAACATTCTCGTAACGTAACATAGCTTCAAACAAATAGGATAGACATAGGTATGTGTGTTTCTATTAGTGTTTGCACAGTTAGTGGTTACTGCAGTTCAGATGCCTGAACCCATTACTATGGATGGTATCCTCTTTCTAGCTAAATTCCTGAACAGAGCGGAAGAGAAAGCATAATACTGTTTCATTTTGGGTAGGATTTTTTTGTGGCTTACTTTCTTGTTTAATTACAACCTAAGGTCCATCTGTTTTGATAACTGATATAAAATACTAGGTCTGGATTAGTTTTTCCAGAGATACAGATAGATTTTCTTGTAGAAACTAGTTCAAACAGTATCCAGTTAGTCCTGAGGAAGAATGGATTACAAATACTGAGTTTATTCAAAGGCTTTATATTTAAGTATTACGACATAAAGGCCACTTATACTCAGAGGGCTAAAAACACAGACAAGAACATGCAAGATGCATGAGTCTTTTTGTTATGAAATATTTACCTGATGTCAGTGCAGCCTATGCAGAATCAAAGTAAAAGTTGTATTTTCAGTCTTATTCATATAAAATTGAGTTGATTTTCCCTTTATTGTCATTTTTTCTTTATTATCCATTGAGTGAAGAAAAATTGGTTGCAGCTCACATGGGAAGACCCTGTTTATTAGAACTTGGCTCTAAGCCAAGTGCTGCAATATATATTTATATGATATTTCAGTATATTACAATCATCTTTATTTGTCCATGCAAATAAATGTGAGTATTACTTTTTACTCCTAGTTGATATGAATGAATCATACTCACAGTGTCACAATATGTGTTTATATGTGGAATACAGAATGCTTTTTAATTATTTATCTTTCACCTTCTTCCCTCTGACCGTATTGATTTACTACTTCCAGCTTAACTTATATCAGTTATTTTGGTTAGCCACTATCTTCTTCCTTGTATGAAACATCAATGAATTTATATAGTCAGTGACAGAGTTATTGTTATCACCAACCCAAAGGCAAAGCTGAGCTACCTACCACCCTTCCAGCGGAACTCTTGTATTCTTTTCTCCCATATTTTTGTATTTTAAATCTTCTTGTCTCTATTATTTATCTGCCTTATTGATTTCTCATCCTCAGGGCCACCATATTATTTTCTATTATACAAATTTACTACATATATTTTGTTATATATCCCTCTTTCTGACAATATCACTAACCTCTTTCATTAACTTTTCCCATGATTCTTGTCTTCTTAGTAGTTTTGGCCTACTCCCAAATCTCAGGTCTTCCATTTAATGTAAAGCAAATAAAACCAAATTAATTGTTTACAGGATTCTATTTAGATTTTGTGGTTAAAACACAGAAATTGCTAAAGGAGTAATTCAATATGGACATTTTGGTTCACTTCTTGTATCTGTTTTTGGAATTGAAAGTCATTGATTTTATACTTTTATACTATCCTTCATGTTTTACAGTTATTGTTGAAGTTTGTGGTTACTGTCCTCCAACTTTTAGAATGTTCTTCCAATTTTGATGCAATTATAAGCATTAAATGGATGTACTTTTTATTCTGGTTCCAACTCTATATACACCTGAAAATGTTCAGCATATAATTCTATATTTATTGATATATACATATGTATTTCTGTATCTATTATGTTAAGTGGGACAAAAAAAAAGTCTTAAAATCAAAGTAGGCTTGAAGAATTTAGGTATCTTTTTACCTTAAAAAATAAGGAGATTTTTTTTTTTTTTTAAATGTAACAAGATAATTCATGTGTAAATATTTTTGTCTGAAAGTTTTGGAAATACTCTTGAAGTTAAAATTTCAAGCATGTCTTCTGGTACTTGTTCTGTCCCATAATACAAGAGAACAAGATTTGGTAATTGAAAGAGGATGAGATTATGAGATTGTAATTATCAACAGAGCAGACTTCTAGCCTCCAAAGAAAATATTAATGCTACTGTTTCTATTAAAAAAGAACAAAAGTATTCTGGGCATTCTGTTGCTTAGGGATGAGAGTGGAAAAATCTTTTTCTCTGAAGGAACAAAAGTATACCAAACTGGACAGAAATGACAGGAAAAATATGGGAAGATTCTTATTTGTAATTTGATAAACTCATGGAAATTGCAATGCGTATGGGTGTTAAGTAGGAACCGACATCATAATTAAGGAGGCGAGTGGGAAGGCGAGAAGAAGAGGAAGAGAGACAGATAAGTATTTTTCAAGCTCCACTTCATTGCATTAGATTTGGAAACATTAATTATTTGTGCTGGGAAGAAAGGTGTCTATGAGAAAAATTACACAATATACAACTATTTGGTTATGAAATTTCTGTTTCTTAGATCAGTTGCTTTTTATGATAAATAAGAGGACAAATCAAGAAATGGAAATTAAAGAGTTTTATTAGCCAAAAATAGCTTTGAAAACACATATTAAACAGGAAGAAAAATAAGATATTATTTTTACTGTATTTTTCTTCTTTATAAATATATATGTATCAAAGATCCTGCATGAAGAGTATACGTTATTTAGTCTGATTTTTAAAAAAATCCAAGTATGTTACTGAAGAGTGAAATTGTTATACAATTCAGGTATGATAGTATCATACAAGGACTTAATGAACTTGCTGTGAAGCACTTATGAAGACTGTTTATTGTTACCCAACTATAAGGACAAGATAAATCACTGTAATTCAAGAATGAAAGGAAGAAGAACATGCTACTTACATCTACTGCGAGGTACACAGTTGACTTCACATCTGAACTAGTTGGACATTGGTCTCTCTACTAATCCCCCCTCTTTTCTCTTTTATTGCTGAGCATGGCATTATAATGGTATGGGATGTCTCTCTGGTTAGTTCGGGTCATCTTCCTGATTGTGTCCTCTCCCAACCTATTGTGCACCCCCAGGGCCAGAGAGAAAAACAAAAGAGGACTTGGTGCTATGCAATGACTGTTCTGCAAAATCTGGAACGTTAGTGTGTTATCAGTACTGGCTTGGTCAAAAATCTAAAACACAGCACCATATGAGCTACTATGAAGAAAATGAAGTCAGTCCTAACTAGTCCAGTGCATACACTAAAAATAAAATATTAATTCTTGAACTTTTTTGCTATAAAAGTGAAGAGGTTTGCATGAGCTGGCTTGGTGTGATTTCACATAAAGTTTGTAAGTAATATAATTCACTTAAAGTACTACTTTAAATATCTAAATAGAGATTTTTCAAAACATGTAACCATCTAGAGACAAATTTTATAATAATTATTTTCACATCAGAAAAATATAATAAGGTTGATCTCAAAATAGAGAGCCATGTTGCTAGTACTATTTTAGCAAACTTATTATTTTGATCAGACTATTTTTAAGTATACAGTTTGCCAGAGCAGGCTTTATGTTCAGTCTCTGTGTAGAGTTTAGGTACGTATATGTTTTAAGCATGTACAGATTTTAAACCAGGGGTGTCAAACTCATTTTAATCAGGTGCCACATCAGCCTCACAGTTGCTTTCAGAAGTCCAAATGTAATTTTAGGACTGTATAAATGTAGGAGTAGTTTATAAACTACTGGTTTAGATGATAAGCAAAACCCATACATATTCAGAGTATTGAACAAAATGTTAACTTTACAAATACAATGTTCAGAGCTGTCAGACAATCAAATGGCTTTGTAGTATATTTTTTGAAAGCTTTGAAATGACTTCATTTTTTTTTTTTTTCCTAGATTATTCTAATGCACACAATTACGTATTCAATGCTTTAAGCAAAAGAGAACTCTCTGGTAAACTCAAGGATCATGCAAAATAGCTCTATTTTGTACAAGGATTGAATAGGACAATATAATATCTAATTAGATGGATTTTTTTGCCAAACAAGAAATTATTTGTAACAAATTTTGTCCCCATAAATCAATAGTAAAGGAATCCAAAACTGGGCCACCTACTGACCAGGAAAATTTTAAGGCAAAATTGCTTTGCTAATGGTCTGTAATCTGAGCACAAACCTGTATTCTATCTACAGGATGCCTGAATGTGGAATACCAATTGTCAGGGCTAATCTGGACCTGTTAAAATCAAATTACACACAATGAGATCCTATCTGGCACAACACTGAACATGAAGGAATGTGTAGATGCAATCAGAGACATTTGCTCTAACTGTGGGAAGCTAATTTAATTTTATCACAAAATTATTTTTAGGAACAGATGAATAAAGGAGGTAGAAAGCTGGCTTTTAATGACTACTATTGAATTCACCAGGGACAGGACAATCTATCAAAACTGAAAAATTCATAGGTATTATGTATGGAGAAAATAAACAAACAAACAACAAAACAGAAGATGTCAGATGATGGTATCAGTCTAAAAGTTATTTTTTCTGATCACATTGTAAAATGAAGTCCAGACTATATGATGTACATATTCTGAATTCTGTGCTAGCAATTAAACCGTCTTAAAAGTCCAATGTAAATTGCTAATAATTTCTTTTTCCACTACAACATGAGTAGACATTTTCAAATGTTCCTTACTAGAGAAACTCTGTGGAAAATTTTGTTTATTTGAATCTTTAATTACCACAGAGAACTATTTAATGGTTCTGTTTCAACTTTTAAAATGAGAAAAACTCCCTCATAGTCATTACCGTGGATTGATTTTGTAATAAGTGTTAGATCTCCTAAGTTACCATGCTTTTTAGAGGGTTTCTGACTTAGACATCTTGTCTGTGGAGTTTTTTTCAAGTTAAAATACCAAATTTGCACTTTTCACAAAGTTGTCAAGGACTGAAGGAATATGAAAACTCAGTTGACACTGATTTCAAGGGAACAAAGACAATTTACAAGAGCAGAGAATGACATTAAAGATGAATCTGTAAGGTCACTACTATTTGTCAATTAACATGTCAAATGCTACTGTCTGAACTATTTCTCTATGTGAATATACTTCAGCTTTCCAAGGTTAAAAGTTTTGCCACTTAGAGGAGTGTTCAGTTTTCATGAAGCAATTTGAAAAAAAAAAAAAAAAAAAAAAAAAAAAAATCTAAATTAAAAGTTTCCAACAGTTTTATATTGACTTCTTCTGTCAATATAACTAAGCAAATAAAAATCTATTACTGCTTCAAAGCTATTATATTTATCATGTCTCCACTCTTCCCACTCTGCAGCTTTCTCCCATAATAGATTTCCAAGTTCTAGTGCCTGCAACAACTGCAACATCTCATTATTTTAAAAGCTTCCTAACAGCAAGAGCTATTGGGGTGCTTGAGTACGATATTGTTTGATACATATCCTAAGAGCTTGCAATGACTGTCATCACATGGAGCTCTTTTCTGAAAAATACATATTTTAATTATCTAAAGGATAAGAACAATAAATACATTTTATATGTGTCATATTTTCGCAATGATTACTGCTAGAGTCTTGATGACAGACATATCCTGAAGACATTAAAACATTATTCCAAATTTTCTTGAATAGGTATTGCTTGAGCAGTGAATACATTTTACTGCACTTCCTAAAAGATTGTTCCATTTACTTCTCTTAGCAACAATGATTCTGTTTTAACTATCATAAAATTGTTTAAATGTCCTGGATCCTAACAAATGCTAATATTAGGGACACTCTGTGCACTACAGACTAAAGATAAACTTCAATCAGTTTATATAAATCGATCTAATTACTTACTGGGAATTCCAGAGATAAAAAGTTTTACTTGATGTATTTCTAGGTTATAAAGAATCTTGATCTTTTAATTGTTCTACTGTAGGTTTAGTAACACACTAGATTTTCATGTTATGACCGTTGGTTGCAGTTTTATTATGCAGGATTGCCTCATGCAGTGGCCAACATGCTTCTACCTACATCCCACAGTAACTTAACAGGAATATATGAAGGACTGAAACAATACGTGTTGAGAGAAATGATGAAAACCTGGGAAAAAAATGCATAGTATCAAAACAGGAGACAGAGCTACGAGTCTGAGTGCTAAAGGGAAATAGACAGAGGCAGATAAGTAATGTCAAGAGACAGAAGGGTATGAGACAGTGACTGAATGATTTTTGGGGTGCCACCTATCATTTTCTGTTCACTGCTGATAATGCATGGTTTTACAGTTACTTACAACATGAAGAAATATATTTAAAAAGTGAGATTATGGGAAATGTTATGAAATCTGAAAGAATGGAGTATGTGTTCATTGGTTCTGTTAAGGGTAACAGACATCTAGGAGGAAAGTGAATAATATTTGAAGGATATTTACATCTAAATCTTGGAAGAATTATTTAGAGTCCTATACAGGAGTGATAAGCAGCAAAGAAATCTAGGCAACTGATTTAGAAGAGAACTTAGAGAATCTACCAGTAAGTACTCCAATATTACTACTCTGAACTGAAGAATAGTCTTATGAAATTCAATAAAAGTCAATTATTTTTGAAGTTTAGACCAAAAAAAAAAAAAAAAAGCAAAACCACCATCATGATGTAGAATTGATCCTATCAGAAAGGCCTCCTTTATGTTAGTTTCTATTAATAACTTTAGTAAGTTTCAATAGGTTTGGATGGAGAAAGTTACCAGAAAATAACAGACTGAAAGGAGGAAAAGTACATGCCAAGTAGGGAGTATGTACAAGCTCATGAACGAGATCTAGAAACCAGGACTCCTGTTGGACCTGCAAGAATTGATAAAGTCAAGATAACATGAGTTTTCTGAATCTGTACAATGCCACTAGAACACACTCAGCATCAACAAGAGGCTATGTAATATGGCGCACACCCAAGTGTGCGACAGCTCCTTCGTGTGGAGGAATACTATGGTGTTACATAAACACCTAATGAAGCAAACATGTTTCTGAAGGACTACCCAAACTCCTGCCTAAAAGCCGAGTGACACTAGTAAGCCGCCCTGCTCCAGAGGAAATAGCTGGCTTTGGTCCCCAGCTGTGGTTACAACTGGATAATTACAAGGGGAGGTGAGAGTGAATAAGTGAGTATACTGTGTGAATACTTCCCTTTTATTCAAAATAACAGCTGGATTGTATTAATAGTAACAATTTAATAAATAATAGAAAAGCTTCAGAGGTTGTGATTTGTTTCTCCCCCTGACTCAGTCCTCCATTAGAGAAAAAACAATTTATAATAGTCCAAATACAAATACAAAGAAGACATTTATTTAGAGTATTTGCAACAAAAGCACAGTTCAGTAGAAAGTGGAAAAGGAAGACTTTGTATTGATACTTCAATTAGCAGAAATTTGCTATAAACATCTGACTTTTCAAATACACTGCCTTCAGCTCAGTGCCTCTCATGTCATTAAGGTGAAGACCACTAGTACATCTTTGGTACTCAACATGTCAGGGAGGCAATGTTGGCCAGCTGACAAGAATATGCAACTTGGCTCTGAACTCTAACCCCAGGCTTCAAAGAGTTTGTGAAAAGTAAGTCCCTTAAGCACTCCATGTTTCATTTTTTACTGAAAGAGAAAGAAACAAACAACTTGGATCTCCTTTGTAAAAAGTTTTGATGAAAATTTTTATAAGAATTTACTGTTAGAATTTATTTTCCAAGCTACAGAGAAAATCAGAACCAACATCTCATCCTGTCTGAAATTCACTATCTAGACAGATAACAGAAGCACATAGGGAAAATATAATTTCCTTTATGAGCAGAAGTTTCACAATGGCAATGAATAACTATCTAAGCATCATACTCTGGACTCTGCTAAAATAAAACTTTGATTGTGCTTTCTCCAACTAAAACTTTTTAGACTTCGAGTCAAATATTTTAGTACTGTAAAATTTAGCTTTATTATTTATCTTTTCTATGCATTTTCAATAATGCACAGTAGAACTGTATGAGGAAGACAAAATAATAATAAAAAAAACCTACACATAAATATATGCTAAGTTAAAGGTGGACAAGGGAAGAGTTGTTTGTTGGCAGCATGTTTAAATAACCTATATTACATATCTATTGTTCTTGTATGCAATTTGCTATTTATATATCTTGCAAGGCGATTTTATTGACATGTCTCTTCCACTTCGCATTTTGCCAGAGATGATTCTCATGTTGTGATAGAAAATTTTCTCCTATGATATTTCCTTCCCTTTCTAGTTATTTTCTTTCACCTTTTATGTTATATATCAAGTTTCCCCCTTCAAGTTTATATCACCTCTATAATTTTTTTAGATTTTTTTTTCCCTTGGCCTCTATTGACATTTAATTTCTTTAGTTTACTGGAACTATCAGATAATTTTTGTTCTCTAATGTAGATCAATATTTTTATTACTGCTTGATCTGAATGCCCAGATATCTCCAAATCCTGGAAATTGACCTCCATCTGCAGAGGTCACTGAGAAAAGCTCAGCATGTTGGGTGGCTCTGTTCCTCCGAGGCTAAGCAGCAGCTGATACTGGATCTGAAGAACATAAGTACAAAAAGGGTCACTTCGGTATCCAGCTGCTGGCAGAATCCTTTGTATAGACCTCTTATTAGCAAACCTCCTTAGTTCACACAGGAATCCTTGTGGCAAAGCCTAAAAATAAATTAATCTCTCAAAAATATCTCATACCTGTATGATCACCCCTCATAATCTCTAAGTGATCAAGATTCTAGAACTTTCTGTCTTCTGAATATTCAGGTCTATCTGGGATATCCTATGCATGATTACATTTAATTGACATTTGGAAGCTGCTGCAGACTATAGTCAATTTTTCCTTGTCAGAACGATTTCCTTGTATATAATATGTAAATTCCCATTACTTATTCTTCGTATTTTATAAAATTTGCAATACTCTATCAAGAATTAGAGACCTCAGGTGATGGATACTTTACTTGCACACTCTAAAAGTCAATTTTAGGACAAATATTGTATTATATAAACTGATAATTCAAACTGTTGAAAAAAAGGCTGTGCTATTATTTTAATTTTACATATGTAAATGTGGTGCAAAACCAGTTTAGTAAACTCATCATAAAGGAATCTGGTTGTCCAGCTTGGGGCAGTGCTCTCTGGGAGTGCTTTTGTTTAGAAGAAAACACTAGATACTTAAGTAAAATTATCCACTGGTACCCAGAATACATAGACACTTTATCCAAGCACATGATTTTTTAATGGTCAGTATGTAGTAAAAAGAAAGAGGCAGTAAAGTGTCAGTCACCCTTATAAGTAGCTGAATTAGCTCCATATTCAGAAAGATGATTGCCATTGTCTGTATTCAGTTTAGTCAATACAGGCAAGAGTGCCCTGAGCTATTCATTAATCTTAAAGTAGCCACACACTGATTCACCTGAAGAACTTTTTATAGCCTACTAACTATATTGACTAGATCTCCAATGACTATACTAGAGTTTTAGACATTAAGTCAAACATTTGTCACCTCCATGTAAAACAGCTAATTTTAAAAGTTAAACTGGAGCTGAATCCTGTCCTCAACAGCTGAGTATTTCTGAAGACTTCAGTCAAAATAACTTGCTTAACTGAATAAAGGAACACAAGAAAACAGGATTAGAAATGAGCATTGGATCATCAAATGACCTGCAGACATTTAAGCGAGATGGATATGTGAACTCCTGCTTTTCACACTTGTCACGGAGGCACCCCGTGAGCAGCAGCTCAGCTCATAACTCCAAGAGGATCATGCAAGGGCCGGGCCTCGACGAGAATCCCATTTTTATAGCCTGATCAGATCTGACTGTAGGCATTCTAGAAGCTTCTCTGCAACCCTACACTGACTGTGGGGTGCCCCTGAAGCTTCCAAACATCCCCCACTCTGGCTGTGGGCGCCCAGAGGCTCTCTGGTGCCTCTGCACTCCCTTTCGGTCTCTCTTAACAACCCTGGCCAGCGGGTTCTGGGGTCAAACAAAAGAAGCTGTTATCCTCAAGCAGCAGAGAGAGAGGGAGATGTGTCTGTTTCCATATTGAAGGAAGGGAGAGGGAGAGAGGGAGGTTTGCATTCTGCCACAACACTCTCTTTTTTCAACAGTAATAAACATTTCAAGCCCCTCATTAGAAATTTTGAAGAATAAAAGTACACGTTGTAACATACCAAAACCGGTTACAGGATCCAGATCTCAAATTTCCTAGTACTAATAATCATTGTCCCTCCCTGGGAGAAAAAAAGAACTTATTTTCTTGCTCAGTATACAACTAATGAAAAATCTGAAAGACACAGACACAAAATATTTTGTTTAAATAGCTTATAAGGTCTAACATAGCCAGACTACATGAAAAAAAATCAGATTTGGCCTGCAGTGCGTACCAATTTTGTGCTTGTGCTACAATTGAGGCATCTGAGCGACTCACTCCTCACATTTGAAGAAAGCTCAGAGACAGCATGACTTTCTCAAATTGGCTTGTCAAGTTGACAGTACAGTTATGAATGCAACAAAAGACTGCTGAATCATTTTCCCATATTCTACTTCCCTTCAGATAAGAGCTAGCCAGTGTCCTGTCATTTAAAAATATTTTTTACCATTCCCTAGATCAATCATTAATTGCTATTTCTCTAATGTTTTTATGCCAATCTTCATTTACTATGCTAGGTTGCAAAAGATTTCCACCTTCATTTTCTTCCTTCTGTCTCAAGGAAACTCTTGAAAGATGGTTGGAAAAATACGTCACAGGCTTTACAGCTTCTATAGAAGCCTACACTAACAAATGTCAAAGGACTGCTGTGCAGCTGAGGTGAAGGTGAAAACTTAATGAAAAATTGCTTGCAAAACTAACAATACTTTTTCACCCTCTGGAAGGTACACCAATTAATAATAATGGAAGGGACAGAATTACAAAAAATGTAGCTCAGAGCAATTAAATTCTGTCTAAGAAAGGAATTTCATTGCTGCTAATGTTGCCATAATGTAAACTTTAACAACGTTCACTGTGGTTTTAAATCAGCTGTTAGAAGGTGGTGTATTTAACCTACATCCTATGTCAGTATACCAATTTTTCATTATCCTTTATACTGTCACCCTTTAGAGTAGCACAGAATTCTGGTTAAGTTCTACAGAAGTTTCTCTTCTCCCCCACCATTAAAAGAAATACTCTCTGCCCTCCGCCTTCTCTCTCTCTCAAATAAATGCAAATACTAGATTTTAGATTTTGAAGGTTCAGATACACTGATCAGGAACTCTGTTACTTGGGAGACGTGTAACAAGCCACTGCCTAAAATAAGCCTTTTTATGTAAAGTCAAGTAAAAGCAGATAGAAAGTAAGATGTGTCAGGAACACTGACTAGTCTTTGCTTGAAAAGCAGAAAAAAGTATGTTCCCTCATTTTACCATGGTCTGTCTTCGCCTACTGAGGATGTAATGGTTATTTAGCTAGGGTGCTATATGGTTGATGCTTTTAAATTTCAGTTACTTCTTTCACTGTAAAGTCTTATTTTCTCTTGGTTGTGTTTTCTCTCAGATTCACCTTACTCACGGATTTTTTTGCAGAAGCCCGTTCTTCTATGCTACTTCTGAGTCTGTGACATGTTTTCCATTCAGCTCAGAAAATTATCTAGTTCTCACTTTCTTCAATTTAAAGTCAAGGTAAATGGTCTAATAAACAGTGGTTTTTGAGTCACATCATCCTGCTCTCTCATGTTGCCTGCTATTTTCCTTGTTTACTGTATGACTGACAATAGCTTGCAGTCTCAAAAATACTTCATACATGCTTTTTTGATTCATTGGCATGAGAAGGTACCCTGTTTCCCCCAAAATAAGACAGGGTCTCATATTAATTTTTGCTCCAAAACTTATTACTTTTTTACATGTACAGCTGTACAGCTGCGTGGACACTATTTAAATTGGCTTTTTGGTTTTTGTTTGTTTGTTTGTTTGTTTGTGAACTGTAACTAGGGCTTATTTTTGGAATAGGGATTATATTTCAAGCATCCTAAAAATCCTGAAAAATCATACTAGAGTTTATTTTGGGGGAAACAGGGGTGCAAGGAGTGACAAAAATGGTACAGCAGAGACAATCCTCATGTATATTGTTTATCTGTATACTGTCTACATTTTGTGCTTTTCCTTTTAGTTCAAGATTCTGGAGATTATTTTTAATGCCTGTATCTTCACACAGATTTACAATCTAGACAGACATAGTGAATGAAATAAAAATCCACTGTTGCATTAATTTCAAAACTCCTCTTTCCCTTAGGGATACCTGTTTTGTATATTATAGCAACAGAGGTGTGCTTTGAAATTCAGGTCTAGATAGAATTTAGTCAGCTCTGCAAGATCAATTTAATTTACTTGACTTTGCAGTGGAAGGAGGATATTTTAGGATTGGTTTGCTTGTTTTATTTTGTTTTAAATCTTTATTTTTGATAAGTCATCCTTGAAAAAGAAAATTTAGCAGAGGTCAGCTGCAGAGTATTTAAAATATATCACAGCATATGAATCAGATAAATCTTTAAAATAATATAAATTAAATTGCTATCCAAAGAGTTCTCCCCATATTTGAAATATTATTCAAATTAGAAGTCAAAGAGGAAAAAAGTATTCACAGATTTTTTTTCCTTTTACACCTTTAAACTGAATTTTATTATTATATCTTATATCTCAGAAAACTTTTATAGTTGCAAGATGCAGCTATAGCTTTGAAACTCTTCTTGATTTCATTGAAGAGTTTTAAAAAACACTAAGATCAGTAATATGATGATACTGATATGCTAGCTATTGTCATAAAGTTATATCATACAAAGAAAAAAGTGATGCAAAACCTCATTTTGCCTATAAACCACTACTTTTTTTTTCTACTCTGCCCACCACAGTGAAATCTCTGAAGCAAGCTAACTGGTGGTACGAAGTGCTATAACTGCGTGGTAACAGCACTGGGGATGCAAGACTAGGCCCTCATATGAAAACCAGACTATCTTTATCCAGGCATGGGATTACTGACAACTAGTCACTCTGCTGGTATTGTGACCCATTTTTATCTAGGTCAATATTAGCTCAGGTTTGTCTACCTATATTTTGATTGTAATTTCTAATAAAGTATTGATGAACCTTGTCCATCTGGCAGGCTACTACTGTGGAATTTCTACCTAGGGATGTATCTATAAAAGCATAAACAGAATTATTTGCTTTTTTTAAAATTTGCAGGAAGAGCTGGACATTCCCTCTCCCCTCCATATACACATACTGGTGAGCATCTTTCTGTGTCTGCTGCTTAAGCTAACTATTATTTTTCTAAATGGATGCAACACTTGAAACAAATTAAAAGCAGAATCTGTTTATTTGTGAAGATTAAGAAGTGGAAGAAATACTGCAGCATAGGATTTCTCATTTGTTATTTCTTTTACTTGCTATTTTTACTCAGTTCCAGGATTAATTTTGGGCCTGTGTAAAGTGTATAGTAATCCTAGATGTGAGCAGCATAGAATCTACTTATTTTCCTTTGTCATCATCAGAACAGCATGGCAAGAAATAGCAAAGCCATTTTAGTTCCCCAAACATTCTCTTTTTTCTTTATTTGCTTGTTTATTTATTTTTAATGTTAGTGCAATATCAATGAGGAAAAAATAAATTAACTTCATTTGGGAAAGCAACCTTGCAGAAGATACAAGTTTCTGTGCAGCTTAGATATTAAATTGAGCTTTTAAAGATGGATTTGGAGGATTAGACATGAGCTTAGTGATAGAATGGTTTCCTGGGAAACATCTTTTTTTGGGAATGATTGCAGGTTTTCCTATCTCTAGATGCTTTATCATCACGTCAAAATATGTAAATATTACGTGTATGAACATTAGTCTACTACCAGAATTGAGAAAAAATGTTACAGATAAAACTTACATTTTCAGTTAAATTAAAAGTATAAGTTGAAAGAATATCACTGAAATATTTCAGCTTTCATTTGAGCATTGTTTCTGACTTTCATTTTTTATGATATAATTACAGAAGGACTGAGTAATTGAGTCTGAAAGGGACCTTAGGAGATCTCTTGCCCAACCTCCAGCTCAAAGCAAGGTTAGCTGTGGGGTCATCAGGTTGCTCAGGACTTCAAAGCATGTGTTCATGTACTCATAACTTCCCCCTTCCTCCACAATGACTATGAGTCCTGAAGGCAAGCAGTCAAAAATGCAAGTTTGAAAGAAAAGCCCTTAATTCTTTCAGTCCATAACCCACAATTCAATTAAAACCATTTAAAGTTAAAATTATTATTTCACTGTGATAGAGGGTCGCTTTTATGGTTCCTAATCTTGTACAACCTAGGCACAGTAACCTTGATTTACAATGCCATAAGCTGATATTTAAGCAGGCAGTGTTGATTCATTAAACACTCATTTTAAATTCCTCCGTAATAAGCAATTAGCTTGCCAAAGTCTTACACAATGTCATATATTTAGGCCACTGACAAAGAAAATTCCCTTGTAGCCCAGAAAAATTTTGTATGACACTGAGCATACAAGTTTCTCAAAATATGCAGCAATATAAAACTTAACCCCTATGAGCCATACTAAGGAACACATAATGCTACCTTTGTACAGGGTTTTTATCAATGTCTTGTGATTGAGTAGTTAGCAGTACTGAGCTGCAAGTACTGAAGCAGAACCTGAAGAAAAACACAGATATTTTTCTGTTCCTATGCCTTTGAATGTTTTAACCCAGCTTCTAGGTCAGATTTCTGGCTTGCAATTTGAAGAAAAGTTATATTTCATAGGGATTTGTGATGAGATTTTTATGTACAATCCTGTCTTCTCCATACATTATCAGCATATCAATTGTACTTGTACCAGTACAAAATGGAATAACCAATGCAATCCAATTGGCAACAATAATCCTAGAAACTGTAGCATAAGATGACTTCAAGTGAGGTCAGAGCATGAGTGAATTTTAAGTTGCACCTGACCTCAAGTCAAATAAGAGTGATGATTAGGTTTACTGCATGTCATACAGAAACTAACAGCTTTCCAGACATATGCTGTGTACTACAGTGCTGAGTTTTGAACAATCCTTCCTATAGAGACAAAAAGAGATGCAGATTTCAGGGAAGAACTGAGGCACTGGCCCTTTTAATCTCTGTTTATATTTCTGTTGTACTCTCTCTAAAGATGTAGTAGTGTTTTTCAGCCTAGGTGTGGAATTCTTATCAGTGCATGGACTTACATCACCAGGGAGCATCGTATTTACTACTCCTATTTCTATAAAGAAAGACACTGCTGCATGGGAATCACCAAAGGAGACATGCAATTGGAAAATCTGTGAGAGATACTTTAGTGTAAATTGTTCTAGTTAGCAGAAATTAACGCTCTCGGGAAGGTAAAATTAAAAGCTGTTTGTCAATCTTTAAAACAAAAGTACATGCTATACACAGTGTCACAAAAACTTAGGATCTTGTGCATAGAGTTGCCAAAAAAGGAAGCTTTCTTTGTCAGCACTGAATCACCAGACTGTGCTGCAATTTCCTTTACAATGAAAACTAATCTGGTATCTTGCAACCTCTTTGATTTTGCAGACCAAAGTGCAGATTAACACACCATTTCCATATTTTCTTCTTGAATCTGTAGTCATGATAGAAAGGCATTGTTTATGACTCCAAAACCTTTCTTATCTCAAATGTTCCTCAGCCCACCTCAGGGGAAACTGGTTTACAGTAGAAAACTGATATTTCTTCCTGAGAGTAAAAATGAGATAATTACACTGGCAAATCCTAGAAATTACTTTCAGACAGGGAAAAAAAAAAAAAAAAAAAAAAAGTAAAGTCCAGGATCAAATAGAAGCCATAGCTTTAGATACGCCTGACAACACAAAAGTGGCAACTTCTCCCTATTCTAGTATTTCACAACACAAATAGGTAAACTTCTTCTCTTTTCTTTTTTCCCAATGTGCATTACTGTGAGTTGTAGAAAACAGTGTTCTCAGTAAATCAGCCTGAAGAAATTCCTCTCTAGCTAAGTGTAAAAGGTGACATTTTCAAGTACTGGATAAGCCACTCACACGGAAGAGCTCTACAGAACAATCTACAAGAAGAAATAAAGCAGTTGGGGTCAGAGTTTATATACTCTGTTTTTCTGCCTTTCCACTGTAATAAGTGTGCAATAGTTCTAGCTCAGTTAACCTTGTCTTATTTTAGCTAGACCTGATCTGATACAAAAAAACAGTGACTTTTTTTCACAGACAAGATAAGGACCTGTGACCTACCTGTGAAAAAGCACAGAGCAGAAGCATGGCAGGACTACAGTATTTCTGAAAGCACAAAAAAATAGCAGTGTGTGCTTGGGAACATTTGTGTAGTAGTTGAGTGTGCATGACGCACCCATGACCTTGAACTCCAATTCAAGACATTTATTAGATGGAGTGGCACCTCCTCCCGGGTGCTCTTCTACAGCCATCATCCCTCCTGCCATGGCTAAACTGCCACAGCCATTGCCTAATAGCTCATGCTGTAGAGGCTGACACATCTCACCCTGTGAATAGTCCTACTACGTCCCCGCCCTTTCCTCATCCTGCTCGCAGATGGCCACCTCCTCCACACATCCTGACACTCACATCTACAATCGTCCTTTTTCACATGAAAATCACCAAGTCCAGAAGAAGCAAAACATAAACCTCACACACAAGCTCTTATTTTTTTAGGTTTTGTTTGTTTGTTTGTTTTTGGTTTTGTTGTTTTCCATATTCTGGAAGAAACCATAAAAAAATGACAATCTGTGCTTTTCCTAAACATGCACAGGTGTACAATGCATAGCTTGCCTTCAGTGTTTCCATAGAGTCCCTAGTCCTGCCAAACAGGCTAATTTCAATAATTTAATTCATATTAATAAATATGCACTTTATCAGACCTGTAGTAGGCTATTTCATCTTGTCTTCATCCCAATATCTCCTTCTATGTCACCTAGGTAGATTAGCATTTTTACATTTCTGTCAGAGGGATTCCTCAAGAAGAAACAGGAAAAGAACCATGTAACATCAGGTTGTCATCTGTTAAGAGCCACACGACTATCCTATCAAAGTGACTAATAAATGCTACACACAAATATATAAACTTCCAGGAACTGTTGTCAGACCTTCATAGCTATATAAAGTCTTTAAAGTGATTGTAAAACTGGAAATGTATGTTTTGCTACTACTGTGCTCTTTACAGAGTTTCTAAATTTGGAACTAACTTCAAATTAGTGTTTGGAGTGAGGTACTTGAGAATAATTTCATATGTTTGTGTTTCTGTGATCAAAGCATTTCCTTGCTTTATAGCTCACTACACTTGGGAATGGATACTGGTGTATAAATCCTCACTTTCAAACTCAAAGCTTGATAATTTATGAGTAAATTTCACTGTCCCTCCAGTTTTATTGCTAAAAAGCAGAGGATAAAAAAATATTTCTGCCTTTGTATGGCACATGCTTTACAAATAAAAAGTATAAAAGTAGAAAGTACTCGAAATAAAGAGGAAAAACTTGAATTAAGCTGTTCTTCAGAATGATTTATTCTGTTGACAAAAGTTTAGCGTGACTATGTAGTATTAGGAAGTACAAAATATTACTGTGGCACTTCTGGTGCATGCAGTAAGCCTTTTGCTGTAATGAGGAAATGACTGGGATAGGCCAACAGTCAATTTCAGAGGAAGAAAATTCATTCGTAGGGGGTAATGTACAGTACTACTGTCCAAATAATAGTAAAATTTACTGTCCAACTAAGAAAACAGTTTGTGTTCCCACTCCTTCCTTTCTGAAAAACAAGAAGAATAATAATTTAGGTTCCAGCACAACATTGATAAGTCAAGCTTATCACTGTATTCAGTGCCCCCAAGCTGTGATCCTGAAATGAAATGCACGTCAACCTAAACTCACAGTGGACACTTAGAGGAAACTGTGAAGGCTCAGAAATATCAGTAGACTTCCTAGTATTCAGGAACTTTCCATGTGTTTTATACCATGCAAATGTCAAATTCTCTAGGTTTAAAGCAAACTCTCCACAAACATACAGATAGGGAGATTACTAACATTTATTTAACACATTTAAAATTTGCTAAGCTTAAAAAAATTGACCTTTAAATTTGTAGATTTCCAATCAGAAAATTCTGGTAGATAGTAATGCTAATGAATAAAGTAAATGAATAACCCCCTCTACGTCATTAGAGTTTTGATTTTTTAAAGTTAGAATTTACACATATAGACTAAAGAAATCAATAATAACTAGATACCTGATTAAACACTCACTGTGCTTATACACTTTCATTTGTGTTATATTTTTGTACAGTTTTATCAAAGCTACTCAGTTATAAAGGACATTCTGGCTTTGTCCACCAACTTTTTTTTTTTTAAACCGAACTGTGTTTAACTATGACATGACCCTCTGATAGCACACATATTTCTTTACAAACCTGGTAAAAAAATATAATCAGAAAAATCCAAATATCTGGTAGGCACTGAATGAGTCACAGCATTATCCTATTGACAGTATGAAGTAATTAATTTCAAAACTACATAATCAAGATACTTTTGATAGGGAAATGCCACTGAATATTAAAAAAGAAAACTGGCTTAGATCTTTTGAGGCAACACAAGAAACCTCCTGTTAGTTGCCAAGTAACCTTGTTTAGAGCAGCCATTTCTAAATCATACACCAACAGCCAGTGAAAGATTGATCTGTAGCCCAAATGAAAGATTTTTTCCTTTATTCCATTGTGCACCATCTATTAAATGGTTGTTGAATTTAAAATGGCATGGGGCTGAGTATTCTCATCTTATGTACCATTTGCTTGCTTCCAGGCACTCAGAGTAGTTAGCTAGTCATGAATAAATGTCAAGAGCAGTAACAAAATGTTGCTTCATTTTCAAATGAGTGCATTTGTCTTTACCACATCCTCCAACCAGCTCCCCACTGGAAAGACTCTTCTCATCTCTAACAGCCTGGAGAGACATTGTTGCGTATTGATAAGGATCATGGCTGAAAACATTGTGGTGAAACTAGTTCAGCCAGGAGATCACACATTCAGAGCAGGAGGAACTACGATCTACATATCAATGATGAGCTAACGAGCCACAGATCAGGCCAGCCGGCTAACCAACCGGAGTTGCAGGATGTGCTGGAGGACATATAGCCCCATCTCCTGATATGCCCAGCTCAGCAAACAAAGGGGAAAAGTTGAGACCCTTCTGAAGTTATAACAAGGTGGATAGATGATGGCAGGGCGGTGGATGTGGTCTACCTTGACTTCAGTAAAGCATTTGACACAGTCTTCCACAGCATTCTCATAACTAAACTGAATAAGTGTGGTCTGGACAATAGGGTAGTAAGGTGGACTGCGAAGTGGCTGAAGGAAAGAAGCCAGAAAGTCATGGTCAATGGGGCAGAGTCCAGTTGGAGGCCTGTATCTAGTGGAGTGCCTCAAGGGTCGGTGCTGGGGCCAGTACTGTTCAATATATTAATCAATGACTTGGATGAGGGACTCGAGTGTACTATCAGCAAGTTTGCTGATGACACGAAGCTGGGAGGAGTGGCTGACATGCCAGAAGGCTGTGCTGCCATCCAGCGTGACCTGGACAGGCTAGACAGCTGGTCGGGGAAAAGTTTAATGAAATATAACAAGGGCAAATGTAAAGTATTGCATCTGGACAGGAACAACACCAGGTTCCAGTATAAGTTGGGGAATGATCCATTAGAGAACAGTGTAGGGGAGAGGGACCTGGGCATCCTGGTGGACAGCAGGATGACCATAAGCCAGCACTGTGCCTTTGTGGCCAGTAAGGCCAATGGCATCCTGGGGTGTATTAGAAGGAGGGTGGTTAGTAGATTGAGAGAGGTTCTCCTTCCCCTCTACTCTGCCCTGGTGAGATCACATCTGGAATATTGTGTCCAGTTCTGGGCTCCTCAGTTCCAGAAGGACAGGGAACTGCTGGAGAGAGTCCAGTGTAGGGCAACCAAGATGATGAAGGGAGTGGAGCATCTCCCTTATGAGGAAAGGCTGAGGGAGTTGGGTTGCTTTAGTTTGGAGAAGAGGAGACTGAGGGGTGACCTCATTAATGTTTACAGATATATAGAGGGTGAATGTCACGAGGATCGAGCCAGGCTCTTCTCAGTGACAACCAATGGTAGGACAAGGGACAATGGATTTAAGCTGGAACATAAGAGGTTCCACTTAAACTTGAGAAGAAATTTCTTCTCAGTGAGGGTAATGGAGCACTGGAACAGGCTGCCCAGGGAGGTTGTGGAGTCTCCTACTCTGGAGACATTCAAAACCCACCTGGACACGTTCCTGTGTAGCCTCATCTAGGTGTTCCTGCTCCGGCAGGGGGATTGGACTAGATGATCTTTTGAGGTCCCCTCCAATCCCTAGCATTCTATGATTCTATGATAAACCTCTATTCAGTCAATTCAGTAATTTATTCCTCTGGAATCTTTCTTCACAAGGATGTTTATTTTTTATTGTCAGTATTCTTTGTGAAAGAATTAACATTGCATATGTTTTATTTCTTGCAAGAATTTCAGAGAAAGATTGCTTTTTAAAATTTAAGGGAATTGTCACCTATAATTTTCTTGCATATGAAGATCAAGGCTTTCTTTGAAATCATGTGTTCTGTACAACTGACAGGACATTTTAGATAATGTAGATCTGAATCATGCAACAATAATAAACCAAACGAATAATAGTTTAATGGCAGATTTATTTTGGGATTCAGTAACATGATATTTCCTAGTTTTTGCAAAATGCTTTGATGTAGAAAGCCTCTTTATTTTTTTCTTGTTGTCAATGCTGTACACATAAGGAAAGTGAACTATGTGAAATATATGCTATCTAGATTATAGCATTCTTCTATTAAACCATCCTGAGTTTTGTTTTGAAATTCATGGTTTATTTGAAGAAAACTGTCAGCATCTTATTCATATCAGATGTGAAGAGCCACTAATTCGCTATTCAGATTCATATTAGTGCCTGTAATTTAACATACAGAAAGACCAAAAGCTAATAAATATTAAATAAATAAAATATTATGTTTTGCAGCACTTCTCCTTAAAGCAAATAGATGAGTGAGAAGGAGAAGGACCTAAAAAGTAATTTCATCATGATAAGTATCTAAAAATTGGAATGCTTTATCTAGTCAATATCTCAAGCTTCCAAAATCTTAAGTTTACAATATCCACAATGGTTTTATTCCCAAGAAACTGACAGATGCGAGTCTTGAGCTGAAATTTTCCTGAAGTAGTCTATTGCATATACCTTGACTTTATACATCCAATTATTTTTTTTATTTTTTTTTTTTAGATTTAAGAGAGTTTTACACAAAACAGAGGTCTAAAATGGTGTTAATTTTCGTGTTATAGCTATTAAGGAAGAACAATTTGCATGTTTACATTTTTTGCTTCTTCAACGGAATGCCTGTTAAGAATTCAGGGACAAAATAAACTATAAGTGCAAATTGGAGTAGCTAAGTCTTTACCTTAATGATGAGCAAAAACAAAGTGCTGTTTGTTTTTGCATATTATAAACTGAAAATGTGTTTGGGAAAATGTTCATAACAGTTACTAGCAAGGATGATGTAAATAAAAAAACAGAAGAAGAGATGAGCATTTCTGATTCCAAAATCTTGCCAGATGTAGTGATTGACAAGGCAACTGTAAATTTTGACATGAAATCCACTTCCTGCCTCATCGACTCTGTCTGGGTACCTTTTCGTGTGCACTAGTGTACCACAAAATGTACATAGCACAGGAATATAAAGCAGCTAAAAAGACACTTCATAGTGGCTAACACAGATAAAAAAGAGAGCAAAGAAGAACAATGGACTAGACTAAGCATGACTATGCCCTTACAAATACCACTCTTTTAAGACATGCAAGCAGTCCTCAATAAGGTGAGGAAGGGGCAACGTTCCCCACTCCCTGAACAGCTCCTTGGCATTACTTAGTCACCACCTTCTAAATCCCTGTTTTTCTTCTTCATTTTATGGTTTTGTGTCAGTGATCTTTCCCCAGCTTCAATCCTTGACCTGCTATGTATGCCCATCTCAACAAACTAACCTCAGTCTACAGTTTTACTCTTCTTTTCTTGTGCAGTTCGCCTCCACAGTTTATCCTCGGTCTGATTCAAGTTTATTCAGCTATGTCATGGGAGACCTTGGCCTGGGATCACAAGGAGCACAGTCTCAGGGACAGAGAAGGTTCTGCTGCCACATACAATGCTACAGGCATCTGCTTTTATCTGTTCCCTCAGACTGCTACCTGCTTTCTTTTGTGTTATTGCTAGGTCATCATAGAGCTGAAACAGATTTTAAAGACACAGAAACAAAATCCATTGAAAGACTAAGCAACACATTGACAAAGGATGAAAATACTCATGGATAATTTTTACCAGGATTATACTTGGACTTTTATGCAAATCCATCTGGGTTTCATAAAGTACATTTGAATTTAAAAAAACAAAAATCACCACCACCAACAAAAAAAACCCACCAAACATCGGAAATTCTGTATCATTTAATATAATACTTTAAAATACATACCTATCATATTCTTCAAAATTACATACAACTCAATAACTGCTACACTCTAAACCCAAGACTTTTCCTTCATGACTGCAATAAGGACGTCTTTATTGTCCTTTGTCTTTTCTGTAGAAATACAGGACTGCTTAAAGGAATTTTATACTAGTAGCTTCACTGACGCACTTCCACCCAAAACATCAAAACTCCTGTTTGAATGCTTCCCTCCAACTTTGAGACTGTTTCCTGATTTCAATTAAATTTTGCAAGGGAGAAATTATCTCAAAGCTTCCTATGATGTTTGTATAGGCAGCCAGACAGAAGAGAAAGAACTCAGGTTAAAATCAGCATATGACCTTCGTTTTCTTATTAGGCATCAGACAATACATATCCACAGAGATATCCGAAATTCCACCATTTGTGAAACTGTTTTTCTACACATTCTTCCCCCTACATTAGTTCCTCAGTACCCCATATGCTTTTTCTTACATGCTTTAGTACTTCCCAGAGCCCACAGTCCAACAGGAAATCAAAATAATCTTACTAAAGGCATACTTAATAAAAGATCATGATAAAAAATAATGCAGAAGTGACACATCCTACTCCTCCCAGAGCAGGAGATAAATGTTGTGTTTACGTCTAGATCTGCAACTAATTTATTTCTTACCTAATACATTACTTAAGGAAAGGAACCTCTTAGGACAAGGCTATACAAACTACAATTAATCTTGTCAGCAGGGTCCACTCTTCCCCATTCATCCACAGGTCAGACTTATGTGGAACTTTTCTTTTGGTAAAAGGAAAAATGAAACAAAATTTCTTGTTCTATGATTGTCTTCTTATTGTAAGAATTTGCAACGCTCAATCACAATATCTAGAAGGGCAGTACTTGTTACAATCTATTTCTCTAAAATGTGTTCTGTCTGTTGTCAACTAGGCTGCTGAAGTACATAATAAGAGAGTAAATAACCTTTGTAAGAAACGTACTTTTAAACATTTGTGAAACTCAGGATTTTGCTGCAAAGCTGCAAAGTCTCCTGAAGTGAAATGGAACACAATTGGTTCAAGCCAGTGGAGGACCTGATTTCAAACCTTTTCTTGTCTAAACACAATGGATATATTTTCTATACACAACAATTTACTGAAAAGAAATTTTTCCTTATTTCTTTATGGTGATAGCAGGTAGACCTCCCATAGAACCAATCATACATTTGTAATACCAGCAGACATATCATTGCTTTCAAAGGCAGGACTAGATATAGAAGAGATTATTATTTTTTAAAAGGTATTATCATCTGTCTTTTTATGTAGTTTAAGCCACATAAATTCTGCCTGAAGTTTTAGAATAAAGCTCTGAAAGCTCTGAGATACTGGATGACAAGATGCTCAACCTAATAATGAAAACCACCAAAGATCAAGGCAGAAGAAATATTCCTGAGGGAACTTTACTAGCTTGAATTGCAGCAACTGTAACCTTAAGGCACCTAAATGTTCCACAGAGGATGAGACTTTGCCTTGAGCACCGTCATTCTGTGGATCTTTTTGCGGATCCAGGCCAACACAATTAAGAATTCTAACTGATCCCACACAGCAGCTCAAATTAATTTTAACTTTCATTTTCATCTCTCTAACCATGTACAAATTAATGGACCCAAGGGAATGACATAGATCCCCTTATTTCAGGCCAGACTGACCTCTAACTGTCAAGAGTTAGGAGAAAATTTTGTCAGGAAATGTTATGTCTTAATTATCTCTTGCAGGGTTTCTTGAGCTTTACTATGAAGCACCAGTCACCACAAATTAGTAGCCTGATTCAGAAGAATATTGCCTGTGCCTATGTCTGTGCTTTTTTTAGGTACTAGTCTCAAAACCTAGCACCTTACTTTCAGATGCCCAAGTTTCAGTTTTAAGTTTGAAATATTTTTAATAATCACAGAATGGTATGAAATAAACTGCTTTTCTACTATTGATTTCTAAATAAGTTGTATAAGTGAGATAAGATTTTACTATTATAATGTTCATTAAACAATTCTTTCACTACAAACCCATTATTCTACATCTTAAAAAAATGAATATCAAGTCAAATTTGACAATATTCCTTATTTATACATAGTTTTTCTGAGCTTCTGCAATGTGACCAGTGAAAAGCACATCCAACACAAAATTTGAGTATGGACTCAAACAAGCAATGTTTCTTGATTTTAGAGGAGTATCTTGCTTTATGAATGTAGCTCATCAGTCCTAAGAACATTACCAAAATCATAACATCTAATTTTTAACAGCTAATTTTGTGTTAACTTTTAAAATCTGAAATGACTTAAGATTTTTAAGATTTTAGAGAAGGAAAAAAACCAATCCCTTAACTCTTTTTTATTTATTTGTAACAGTGATAGTTTTAAAATACATTTTTCAAAAATGTTATTGCACTAGCAACACAACTGCCACAGTGCTAGGCAGCCAAGTATACCAGGAGGTGGGAAACCCCCAAACTTTCACCTATATAGTTTGTCCATTAACCTTTGCTAGATGCTGTTAGTTGCACAATATCTTCAAAGACAAATAAATCTGCACATGTTATTTTAAAATTAAATAGAATAACCTGCAGTATCTCAAAACAAAAGAGATCTGGATCAAGGGTTCTTATCTTCAAACAAGTTCAATTATGTAACTGCTGTAGATCTGTACACCATTGTTAGTATGCAGCATTTATAAAAGTCTAATAGATTTATTTTAGAATAATTTTAGTTATGTTAGTATTCATAACTTTATAGGGTTTTATTTTTTGTAAAAATTCATAGATCAGAAACAATAGGACTTCTGTGTTGACTGCTGTTACCTAGAAGTCCTTTAGGGCTTGATTCTACTAAAATCTCTCTTGAGGCTTCCTTATTATTGTTTTCTTGTGTGGATGTTGGACTTCCGAGACACTAAAACACAAGCACTGAAAGACTGAAAGGCACATGTTTTCTGGTGGGAACTGTCATTATCTGTCCTTTACACTCCTACTCTTTATTCCTATGGGAACATTTGCCTAAAAGACACAGTGTCTAGGTTGCAGCAAGCAGTTAAAATCAGACTGGAATCTGGATTCAGGTAAGTCCCAAGCAACTTAAATACATGATGAAATACTCAAGTGAAGTTTGTCTTTCAATTGCACAAAAAGATTAATTAAAGATCATTTTCTCAGTGAAGAAGGATTGAGCTAGTCTTTTTTGTGCCTTGCCTTGCCTTGCTACAGTAAGAAACAAATTGTTTCACAGACAGACATTGGAACTATTATGTTTTGTGCCATAGTGACTCTGCCTGACAAGTTAGGCTATAAAAAATTCTACAGGAAAAACAACATTCTGAATCTTTGCTCTTCTTTCTCTGTATGACTAGCAAATATTAAAAAGCAAGCAAAGTTTAATCTTTTCCCATAGGAAGGCAAAGTTGTTGGCTTTTAATCCATGTCCTATTCAATACCTTGATATTATTAACACAGTCAGTTCTATCTTCATGCCACTCAAGAATTACAGTTTTATGAAAGCAACATCCATAAAAAGTAGTTTCTTTGCCTGTAACTGTCAAATCTGCCTTTCCAATGAGACCAAATTCCCCAAGAGCCATCTGCTTCCTTCCAGGAACATATTCCCTCCTGATACTCTACCATTAAAAATACTGTTGGAGTATTGTGGGGATATAGAGTTGTTTTTGCTTAAGCATGAGAGTCTGGTACTCCATCTAGGTCTCCATCCTATGTGCAATGGATGGCCACCATATTTGTTAGCAAACGCTTGACAATATTTCTTTTCTGAACTATAGTTTGAAATAGGGGTCCCTCTATTTTCTTTTGGCTGTACAGATATTTTAAGTAAATCATAGTATGCAAGCCATGCTTAGAAATTTATATTCCAAACAGCAACTGATTCTTCAATGCTTGTTAACGCAAAGGAAATCACCTAGGTACAAGTAGATGTGAAATTCATAGCTGTTTAATACAGTAAACTGAAGTTTTACTACTAGTGGATCTACCACGGAGAAAACATTTTCAAACATGTCACAATGTAGGAAGCATTGGGAGGAGGATGGAATTTAGTTTGTTCATATCCTGCATTAGCACTTTAAAGCACTTTAATTATAATTTGCCCAATAATTCTGTTAGACATAAAGAAACTTGGAGGGTGGCGGGGAAGCATAGAAAAAAAAGATCCAACAGATATCATCGGTTATAAGAAATAGCTTCTATATGGGAATCAATGAAAGGTCTTGCTTTATTTGGCTTTGGAAAGAAAGAGACTGAGAGTGGTATAGATGTAAGTAGAGATCACTGAAGATTCCATAAATATCAATGAAATCAGGGATGGGACAGAGAACACAAGTATGAAATAATAATTTAAATCTCGCATTGTTAAATAAAATAATAATTAAAAAGACAAGAGCAATAGAAATCCAAATTCAAAATCTGAAACAAGCTAAAACTCTTAGTGTTTTGGTTTGGTTTGGTTATGTTTTTGTTTTTGTTTTTTTTTTTCTATATGCAGAGGATTTGTGGATCTGATTTCCAAAGGATGTGATGGCACCAGATGGTAGAAATGTGTTAAAAAGGATATCAGACAATTTTTCAAGGATAGAACCTTTGGTTCCGAGGCAACATATAGCTTAGAAAGTCTGTAAATTAAAGAATACTAGAACCTGAGAGGTTCCTGAGAAACTATCAGCTCAATGCTTGCTGTGGATTCATCTTTTCTAAAAAGATCCATGATGACGATGAAGGGTGACTTCTTGTCTGATTGACAAGGACAGTAAATAAAGTTTGGTCAGGTACGTTGGTACAAAAAACCAATCCCCTGGAAACAGTTTTTCCATTGTATAGCCTTTGTAAAGTGGAGATGGAATGTGGGAAGAGGACAAAGATGACAGAGAGGTCACAGTGCAGTTTTCCAACATAGTGATTTCTGTGTCTCTTGTGGTAATTGTTACATCTCCTAAATTCCCAGATTATTCATTTTCTGCCTAATTGATTTGCAGTAACACATTCTGCGTTACCTTGTTTTTGTTAATCACAATTATGTTAAGAAATCATGCCATTAACATTCTCTTGGTATACTAGTAATATGTTGATCATCAAAATGTATTAATATCTTTGCCACAAAAATATATTTAATCAAAGTTTCTTTTCCCTTTATTAAGCCTCCTGTTTCATTTTTGTTTCAAAAGCTGGTATTTAGAAGGACAAAAATAACACTTTCTTCACCAAAAGAGAAATTCCAGTAAATTCTAGAGGATCTGAGCACTAATCTTATGCAGCACTTCCACATGAAAAACATCAAGCCATGAAAACTGTACTAACTTCAGGGTCCGAAATGGAAATTAAATAGAGAATCACACCCTAAAAAATTGAACTGCTGTCATATAAGCCAGATGGTGGCAGAAAAAGGTCAGTAACAATTGATTGCAATGGATCTGCTCAAATGAATACAGATTATCTAACTGAAAAGGTGATGCAGTCTTAGATCCTAAGTTATTAACACAGATAACTATAGGTGGAATGGGCATACTTAGAACGCTTACATTGCCATTATATCAAAGTCATACGTTAAACTCAAGTTTATTATAAAAAAAATCAATGAATGACTGACACTCAGTAAATATTTGACTTGGAGTTATTTTCAAGGGAGCTGCATCAGCCTGTTTTATTCAGAACTGTCAAATCATTAACAATCCAAGGCTTTTGGTTGCAACAGCTTTATAGAGGTGACACATGACAGTATTCCTATTCAAGGATATTACGGGCATTATTTTCTTCACCTTTTCATCAAAACTCAGCACCTTTTCTTTATAATAGTTGCATAGCAGCATGAGAAGTGGGAAGTTCTACGCCTTTGCAAACTGCTAGCTTTAAGGCAGGTTTCCTCTTTAATAACAAATATATACTGAGACTTCATTGTAGAATTCCTGTTTCTTGTTACAATTTCCAGCTCCAGCAGCCCCAGCGCAGGGCACACCTGAGCCCCTCAGCCATGGGCAGGCACCTCAGGGAAAGCCTGGGGAAGAAAGGGCAAAACGATGCTCAGCAGCCAGGGTTGAGGGAAACCGTGTGAGAAACAGCCCTGCCAGCCCCGAGGGTAGAGCAGGAGCAGGGGAGGAGCTGCTCTCCGCGCCCCCGCAGAGATTTCCCTGCAGCCCTGGGAGAGACCCTGCTGGGGCAGCTTTTTCCCTGCAACCCCTGGGAAGGGCCCAGGCTGGAGCAGGGAATCTTCCCCAGATTGAATCTGTTTTCCCCAAGTTGAATCTGTTTTGCCAGAGTTGGGTACTGGTAAGGGATCTCTCAGTCTTTATCTCAAACCATGAGCTTATTCACCTTATTTTCCAAAATTTGCAATGCTTGATAATTTAAAACTATATTTTTAATAAGAAAAATAGTATCCCAAAGTGCTGTATAAAACATGTAAGGGCTATATAAGTATTTCCCAAATTGATAGCATTTTATAGGGTGTCTGTATTTACAAATAACACTTCAAAAGACATTTATAAAGTAGCCTTTATTGTCTGACATATTTAAAATTTCACTTTGTTAAAAAAGTTCTGTTTTAAAGATAAGGATTAGCTTCAACTAGTCAGGAAACTTATCCACCTAATGAACAGAAACATGACTTCTATTTATTTTTCTAGTAGTTTAACAAGGAAAGAAGATAATTTCCATGATGATGAAAATACGTTAGGAAAGGAAATGGAATTTTCTCTGGCAGCATGACTGGAGTTTGGATCAGCACCTTTTCTTTGATTTATTAAAGACTAACTTATTTGCAAGAACTAAATAGAGGTCTGGATTTAATAGTTCCTTCAGATTCATAAGATAATTAAAATTCTCCATGCATTTTTTATAAAATATTTTCCCTTTACAAGGTTTTGTGTTAAAAACTGGGAATACACACATTTAGATATGCTTGTTTGCTTATGCATCTAGCCTATTTATAGTGTTTCAAATGCTGTACTTAGGTTTGTTGAACAATAATCAAGATTCAGCTAAAATAATATTTTCACAAATATTAGTAAATTATTTTGCCAAAAAGAAATACAACGTTACCCATTTCTTAATGAAATCATGATTTAAATTAAGCCAAGTTGCTTATACAGATTGCACTTCTATAATGTATGCTTCTGGATAGCTGACAAGTGTCAAATGTTTGTGTAAAGTGTACCAATCAGTGAGAAAATATTTTATTCCTAAAAAAGTAAATAAAAATCAAAGTTGTGAGTTTAGTGATAGGTTAAAGTAATTTACGTAAACTGAAATATCTTTCTTCCAAATTGAAACTTGTGACTTCTACTACAGTCTAGATTGTGAGAACAAGACTTGTTCTATCAGCTCTGGGGAGACCTTATTGCAGCCTTTCAGCACTTAAAAGCAGCCTATAAGAAGGATGGGGACACTTTTTAGTAGGGCCTGTTACTACAGGACAAGGGGTAATGGTCTTAAACTAAAGGAGGGGAGATCCAGTCTAGACACAGGGAAGAAACTTTTTACAATGAGGGCAGTAAAATACTTGAACAGGTTGCCCATAGAGGTGGTTGTTGCCCCATCCCTGGAGACATGCAAGGCCAGGCTGGACGGGGATATGAGCAACCTGATCCAGTTGAAGATGTCCCTGCTCATTGCAGGGGAGTTGGACTAGATGGCCTTTGAAGGTCACTTCCAACCTAAACTATTCTATGATTCTATGTGTCAGCAGAACATGGTTCTCTTCACACATATTAGTCTGCATTAGGAGAAAAGATAAATCCTTGTCTCAAATCTCCTCAGTGGGCAGGGAGTTACTTCACTGCAAAGGTATCTAGAATCCTCTGCCTGCATTCTCTTTCTCAGTTCCTGTTTTGAGCCTTCCCCTTTCGTAAATCTGCTGAGGGACCTTCTAGGTTTCATGAGGTCTGCTGGTATTTTTCCTCCTGACAGTTACATGAGTTCTCCAGAGTTTCTATAATGAAAGGTGAACAAGGTCTTTTCTGAATTCTTTCTAAGGCTAGGATTCTATGAGATATTAGAGACAGTTCTACAGGAAATAAATGTATATCTTGCACTGACTCTCTCAGCTAGTATCACTGTTTGCCCCCTCTCTTCAGCTATTCAGGTTCTGCTAGGGAAAGCTGTGGTCTCTTTCATTTATGTAGGTGTCAACTCACAGTTTTTTCTCAGCAGCTTAATAATATGCCCATGGCTGTTTCCTACTGTTGCAACACTGAAGGACTCACATCTAGCATTTAAGTCTTTCTGTCAAATATTTTTGGATGGAAGACAGGTTCCTGCTACAACATAATGCATTATCTATTTAAAGGAGTTATCCAAGTTCTGATACATGGTGGCTGTGAAAGGGTTATTGGCTAGTCATATAAAATAGCTTTAAGTCCCTCACATGTTTAGCTTAATAGTTTTCTTAAAGACACTCTTGTTTTCATGGTCCAAATAAAGGTTAACAGATGTCTGCTGTAGAAAATCTTAGCTCTGTTTAGCATCAGCTTGTTATCAGAACAGCCCAAAAAGAGGACAGGGAGTTCTGGAGCATACTCCCAGATTTCTTATTTCCTTTTTCTTTTTTTCAGTTTTTGGTTTTTCTTCTAGAAGATTCTACATTTTATTCCTTAAAAAACATCCAGTGGGATCTGGACAGGCTGAAGAGTTAGTCAGGGAAAAAATTTAATGAAATATAACAAGGGTAAGTGCAGAGTCTCACATCTGGGCAGGAACAACCCCAGGTTCCAGTACAAGTTGTGGAATGACCTGTTAGAGAGCAGTGTAGGGGAAAGGGACCTAGGGGTCTTGGTGGACAGCAAGATGACCATGAGCCAGCACTGTGCCCTTGTGGCCTGGAAAGCCAATGGCATCCTGGGGTGTATTACAAGGAGGGTGGTTAGTAAGCCAATAGAGGTTCTCCTTCCCCTCTACTCTGCCCTGGTGAGACCACATCTGGAATATTGTGTCCAGTTCTGGGCCCCTCAGTTCAAGAAGGACAGGGAACTGCTGGAGAGAGTCCAATGCAGGGCAACAAAGATGATTAAGGGAGTGGAGCATCTCCCTTATGAGGAAAGGCTGGAGGAGCTGGGTCTCTTTAGCTTGGAGAAGAGGATACTGGGGGGTGGGTGACTTAATTAATGTTTATAAATACATAAAGTTCCAGGAGGAGTGTCAGGAGGATGGAGCCAGGCTCTTCTCAGTGACAACCAGTCATAGGACAAGGGGCAATGAGTATAAACTGGAACACAGGAGGTTCCATTTAAATTTGATAAGAAACTTCTTCATGGTGAGGGTGATGGAGCACTGGAACAGGCTGCCCAGGGAAGTTGTGGAGTCTCCTTCTCTGGAGACATTCAAAACCCACTTGGACGCCTTCCTGTGTAACCTCATTTAGGTGTTCCTGCTCTGTCAGGGGTATTGGACTAAATGATCTTTCGAGGTCCCTTCTGATCCCTAACATTCTGTAATTCTGTGATCCTGTGATCCTGTTCTGTGAAAAAAATAGATATATTGTATTGACTACAGTTTTCATGCTTTTTAATAGCCTAGTATATACTACAAAGTAAAATTTATATTTAAATGCTTGAATCTTTTACTTTTCCTGATGGAGACACTGTGAAAGCTTGTCTTTAAGTTATATTATAAGCTTCTTGATGGCATAGCTTTAACTTGCCCACTATTTCTTTCCCTGAAATGTGCTACACCAGCTTTTTGAAACTGATATTGTAGTGGTTCACATACATTACCAGCTCTCAATCATCTTCTCTTGCCTGCTGTTACTGTGCAACAGAATGACTGGTGCCGCATTGCAAGTGCTGTCAGTTTCATCAGTATGTTGACAGAACTGAATGGCTGACGCTTTTCCATACTGTGTCTATATTAAAAACCTTTGGCTTATTTATGGAAAAGAAATTTGGCACAGGGTTATTTCAAATATGGTATTGCAAGATGCATGCAGTTTGATCACAAACTGATGCAATGTATGGATTTTTGTGTTTTGTTGTTTCCTGTACTTATTTCTTCATTATTTTTTAAAAATATATATTTTCCTTTTCAAACTAAAACATATAGAATTGTTTTCTTTTAGAGGATGTGGCAGGATGCAAAACCCCCTTTCCCCTCCTCCCTCCTTCATCATGAAAGGAGTAGACACATCTCCCTCTCTCTCTGCTACTTGAGGCTAACAGCTTCTTTTGTTTGGCCTCAGAGCACCCTGGCCAGGGCCATTAGGAGAAGGGAGTGAGTGACCAGGTACCAGGGAGCCCCTGGGCACCCGCAGCTAGTGTGTGGGATGTTTGGAAGCTTCAGGGGCACCCCACAGCCAGGGTGGGGGTGCAGAGAAGCTTCTAGAATGCTTACAGTCAGATCTGATCAGCCTATAAAAAATGGGACTCTCGTTGAGACTCAGCCCATTGTTGCAGGTCTCTCGGAGCACGAGTGAGATGCTGCCGGCGAGAGCCCACCTCCCCAGGATGGAGACTCCGCTTGCCTTGCCGCCACGTGTGTGAGTAAAATTTCTTCTCGCAGGATTGCGAGTGTATTTATATTTTCTGTACACAAATGCACGTATAACTTTCCGTACTCAATATGAGCACATGTAAAATTAATCCTCGCAGGATTGTGGGTGTATTTTCCTCCCATGCTTCCATATAAGCACGTGTAACTTTCTGTGCTTAATACAAGCACATGTACTTTCCGTGCACATTTGCACGTCTAACTTTCCATGCTCAATACAAGCACATGTATAAATTGTTTCCTTGCACAATCGCGAGTATATTTTCCTCCTGTGCTTCCACATAAGCACATGTAATATTCTGTGCACATTTGCACATGTATTAACCCTTCCAGGATTGTGAGTGTATTATAAATTTACCCTCACAGGATTGCGAGTGTACACTTTCCGTACTCACTACGAGTACATGTATCTCTTTAAAATAATTCCACACCGTGTACAGGCAAGTGTGTGCTCCTCCTGGACTCAGGGACAGTTCCAGCATTGCTTTTGGTGAAGCCATGTGCGTGCACTCTGTGGACCGCCTGTTGTATTATTTGCTGCCCCTTAATAATTTTCCTCAACTGATATCCGAACCTGTATTTAAGTCACTTTTGGAGTGCTAAAACCCTGTTTCTCATCGGTTTAATAATAGTTGTTTGGGACCCTGTTGTCCCTTAAACTAACCTTGGGGTGCCTCCATGACAAGAGGATTTCTATTTTTTGTTGAGGTGTGCATACACATGTTAATTCCAACAGCAATAATGCAAAATTAAAAAGGAGACATCTTTTTGTCGCAGCTCCCAGCTATGAACCAGTAAAAACAGACAGAGAGAGCTTTAACTCACATCCCTTAGATAATCATAGATTGGACGCATGCTGGTTTAGCCACCTGGTGTAATTTACAATAGACTGAAGGTACTTTCAGCTGTGCCAGGTGTTGAACACTTCAGGGGAGCATTACAGAAGCTGACTGTCACTGTGGCACAGGAGAGTTTCCTTGCTCTCTTTTCTTTATCTCCATCACCTTCTGGACAGGACTCTGACGCTGGCTGCCAACAAGCTACGTAACATAAGAACTAATACCACAGCACTATCTCAAATAATCCTGTCAAGTTGGGTTTTCTGCTGGTTTAGGATCACTTTGTACTGATATGAAACGGGAAAAAATAGAAAAAAATGCCATGCTGCGATGAGTAGCTGAACTTTGCTTCCTTTATGATCAAGTTCAATCAGTTATGTTAAAGCTTAAAGACAATTGCATACTATGAAATATTTACATGGGCAGAAATACTGAAAAGAAGACATGTCTTTTCACCTTTTTTTTTTTGATGCAGTAACTAATACAGAATAATAGAACGTACTTCAAAGTATACTGAACGGTACATAGTAAGACTGTGAGACTGTAATTTCAGTGAAAGTACTCTGATAGACAATTAAAGAGGACAGAGAAGACTATGGTCTTTTATTTCACTGGAACTTTGACGTAAAATTATTGCACTGAATTAGAGTCTTGTATCTTTATTTTTCATATATCCAAGGAAATTTCTTTAATAATATGTGGAAAATGAAGTGGTGGTGACAATAAGCAACCTTTAAAGGTTTGTGGCTTTTGTTGTTGTTGTTGTTTTTTATTTTGGAGGGTCTGCTTTGCAATAACTCATTTAAAGTTTGAAAAAAAAAATTGTGTATGTATGTGTTTATCAGGAAGGGAATTACAGATCTGTGTGATGGGAGTTTTTAGAAGACTGATAAGTCATGGCAATTTTAACTTATAAAACAAAAATTTACTGTATGTTGTAAAAAAATTTCAAAACCTCTCTTCCCCTTAATGTTTCATGACATTTTTGTTGTTATTTTGTACTGGGTTGTTTTCACGGAGAGTCATTCTTTTCCATTGCAGTGTGAAGAGGTTATTTAGTACTTTTGAAATAATATTCAAACTGGAAAATATATTGGTAACAATGCAAAGCTTATCTTCCAAATGACTCTCTTTCTATCCAAAATATTTTTTTAATTACTAATGGATTTTTAAATCAGTATTGAGAGATAGTTAGTATGAAATAATGACAGAAGGGAATTAAGTTTTCCTGCCAAATCCTTCAAGATAGATTATGCAATTCAAATACAAATATATATTTCTTTATATAAGGCTCAAGACTGAAATTTCAAGTACAACCGACAATTATAAGAAATGCAGTTCCACCAGTACACAAGAATGTTACCTAAGAGCCACATAAAACAGTGCTTGAATTCTCCTTCCCCCATTTCCTGCACAGTCACAAAATTAGCTTATGGAAAATGAAAAAAAGGCCAGCCTCAACTTATCCTATCTTATGTCTTTAAAGTTAGAAAAGTAAGTTCTATATGAGATCAATGATGAAATATCTGTTAACCCATCAAATAAGTTTTCATATTTGATACACCAGCACTTGTTAAACCTCACAGCTGGGTATCAAAACCAAGGTAAAAACTTATTACTAATAGCAGAAAGGTAATAAGACTGATTTTCTTAGATGACCTTTCAGCTGTATACCTCAATGTATAAACCCTCTACCTATTTGTCAAGTTTTCATAAGACAGCCATCTGTCTGTTTTGTTGGACTAAATGACATTTGAAGGTTCCTTACAGCCCAAACTATTCTATGATTCAATGACTGACCACTTCAGGGCTGACTAAAAGTTAAATCTCATATTATTAAGGGCATTGTCTAAAATCTTCTTCAACACCGGCAAGCACGGGGCATCAACCACCTCTCTAGGAAGCCTGTTCCAGTGTTTGACCACCTTCTTGATAAATAAATGTTTCCTGATACCCAGGACTTTTCTTGATGCAGCTTTGAGCCATGCCCATATTGTCCTGTGACTGGATACCAGGAAGAAGAGATCAGCACCTCCTTGTCTACTTCCCCTTCTCAGGAAGCTGCAGAGAGCAATAAGTTTGCCTCTCAGCCTTCTTCTCTCCAAACTAAAAAACCCAGAGTCCTCAGCTGCTCCTCATAGGACGTCGCTTCCAGCCCTTTCACCAGCTTTGTTGCCTTCCTTTTGACACATACAAGGACCTTCACATCTTCCTAAAAGTGTGGAGCCCAGAGCTGCACACAGTATTCATGGTGAGGCCACAGCAACACTAAATACAGCAGGACAATCACCTCTTTTGACTGGCTGATTATGCTGTGTTTGATGCATCTCAGGATGTGGGTTGGTGTCTTGGCTGCCAGGGCACACATTGCTGACTCATTGAGCTGGTGTTGACCAGCACCTACAGATCCCTTCTGCAGGACTGATCTCCAGCCACTTCTCTGCCAGTCTGTACTTGAGTCTAGTGTTACTCTGTCCAGACACAGGTACAAACAAAGGTCTAAACAGGCAGTGAAAATTCTTCAGGATTATTTCAAGGAAGACCAAATGATGTGGTGAAACTATTTTTCTAGGAAAGTTTAAACTAAACCACTTTTCTAGAATAGCTCACGTGATCTATCAGGGCACTCAGAACGGTAATTCAGGACACAACGCTATTAAGTCTCAGAGGCAAACGGTTGCTGTGAGCATTTCTACACCTTTTCCTTTTTGAGTACTGAGCCATTCAATCAACAACCAAAGGTACAGTATGCAATATCATAACCAGAAGTGAAAGGAAATACAGGTATATGGTGACTTTCCTTGCACTCAGCTTTAACTTAAGTGCCTCTTCCAGTTTTTTCTTCATAGAGAAAAGGATACTAAGGTACTTTTGTAAAGCACTAAAGTACCTTTCTAATCCTGAAACTGGGTAATAAACTTCAAAGAGACTCATCCAACTATTTGAACATCTCCAACCAATTCTAGCTTATGATGAAAAAAAGGCAAATCAAACCCTGACACACAGCACCTCACAAGTACAATCCATTTAACCTTCCTTTAGCACCTACTTCCACATTCCCTTCACAGTTTCTAATGACTCATATTTAGCTTTCTAAGCAAACAGCAAGACACAGACAAAAATTTCATCCTCTGCCACTGGTGTCATAAGGCTGAAATAAGCAATAGTTTCCCCTGCTGTGTTAACACAAATGCATTTTCTGAGGAGGCCAGTATCATATAACGGGCCAATGAGAAAATTCTATGGGCTGTGCAATAAACTAATATTTAGTAGATTAGGGTGCCTTCCTTAGCATGTTAGTTTGAAAATCTAACCTTTTCTGTAGCAAAACTTTTTGAAATAAACTTAAGTAAACTTCACTGTAATCAAAACCACTGAATTTCTCATAACCTTACCAATAATAACAAAATTGTAAATCTTCCAAACTGGCACAAAATCGTATCTGTATGTCAGTGAAATGCAGAATTTTACTTTTCTGTTCCATTAAATTTTGTGGAATGCTGTGTAAAGTATTCAACAAATATAAGTCAAAGTTAAAAGGGTAGATCACTTACACACAAATGCACATATTCAAGTCCTCAGCAAACATCCCAGTACCTATGTTGTCACTTACCTAAATGTCTGCTTTATGGTGGAAAGAATACTAGATTAGAAGACACCAAAAGATCAAGTAATTTTGAAATACACAAGTTCAGACACCTTCACCAATCACCTTAGTTTTGTCCTTTTTAACTCTACTTTCACCCCCAAGCCTGCCACTTTCAAGTTTTCTACTGATTGCTATCCCTAATTCCCTCTTGAATTTGCCTGTGTTCTCTTATTTTAAGAATGACAGCTGGAAACTATTCTTCCAATGCAGTCAAAGCAGAATACTTTCATTTTATTGAAATTCCCTTGTGGCTTTACTTTTAAATATAATTGCCTCTTTACTGAGAAACTCCCAATAATGTTTTGAGCATTAAAAATGGTACTTCACAGTGAAATGAAATTGTCTTAGAGATTTTGCGTTATCTTATTAATATAAGAAAGTAAGTAAGAAAGAAAAATATTTTAAATTAAATGTCTCCTTACATGTGTTTTATATGCCATTCTTTAATTTCTGGACTCTCAGCTCATACCCATGTTAATTAAACATTGTGAGTGAAGGTAGTGCTTATAACTAAAAAGCAATAAGCAAACTATATTGTTTAACTGCTGATACTAATAGGCTTTGAGTTGTCCTAGCACAAAAGAAAAACCAAAATACTAAGTGCTGAAATAATTTATCTTCAGACAGAAAGAAGGTTATTTTGGGAGTATGGATATTCATGTACTAATATCATATTTAACTACAGTAGATTTTCAGCTCGCACGGTATCTTTCCCCTGAATATGGGTATAGACACCAATCCCATCCTCTGTCCAAGCAAATTCAAAGCCTAAGAGGAATAAAGTTCTTCTCATGTTCATCCTTATGATAAGGTCTCCAAATTCCTGCTTCACTCCATACTTGTTTTGGTTTCAATTCTAATTCTTTGAAAGTGAATAGTTAGAATTATGCATGGAACTTCAAACTATGTTTTACTAAACCCTTGTTCAATTGTACTGGTATTTCTTTTGAGAAAAGGTGATGTTATTATCAGCTGCAATATATTGGCAGTTCACATCATTCATTGGCAGTTCAGATCACATTTTGGACTAGATGATGTCCAGAGGTCCCTTCCAACCATAACCTTTCAGTGATTCTGCAATGAACTAATGCACAGAAGTGTCTCTTCCTCAGCCATTTCCACTGATGAACTTCTAGCTTAATGCAGTTTTCCATGATTAGATGAATGTATAACATTGCATCTTCTGCTATTAGCTTTAAATCCTATTTTTATTATTGTCATTTTCACAAACCAGGTGGTTTTGAATGTTATTTCAACATTCTCTCTGTTAAGAATGTTCATAATTTACTATTTTTGTCATATCACCTCTGAAAATATTGTTTACTACTGAACTATGAAAAATCCCATTATCCACCTTGCCTGACTCTGAGGTTAACGTTAGTGCCGTTCTCCTTTTGGTTAACGGGCTACCCTTTTCAGAATCCCTTTATTTATTTCCTCATATCTAAGTTCACTAATTTACTTTGTAGCACTGTATCAAATGTTTTGGCCAGATATGAAATACTTTTACTTTGTCTACAAAAATCACTACACTTGTTTAACAAAAAACCCCAATCAACACCTCCCTCATGCCAACGAAACAAGAAGAAAGATAGTTAGAAATTAGCTTGCCATGATCTACTTTTCCATTTAATCTCATTTCAACTCTTCTTTCCCTGTAAATTTATTCAGAAGTATTACTTACTCTTGGCCAAGCATCAACAGCATGGCACTTCTGTTCTTGCTCTTGCCAGTGCAAATTTTCACCTAGCAACAAGTGGTGCTATTTGGTGCCATCATATGAATCATACTTATGCAGTTTAAATATAAAATTCTCATCCACTGTACAAAATAAGAATATATAATTAGAGTTATCTGCAACTTTAAGGTTATACAAAGTTCAACTACAGCAGTAGACTGACAAAAAGATAAACTGATGTAAGAACAGATATCTTTATTCAGTGATGGAAATAAAGTCTAAATGACTGCTTTTAGCCCAGTATGACCTGTGGTAACTTTAAAAATATTGATTAGTCAAGCAGAAAAATAGCTTCTAGGACTTGAGTTGCTGAGATATTTTTGGATAACAGAAGATATAATCTGTTGTGAGTGTAGTTCACCCAAAGCCAGGTTTAAGAATAATTCCACCAAAATGTCAGGTTTGAGAATAATTGTAAGTGGCTAGAATTTGTTACAAAATAAATTTTGAACATCTTTAAAGTCTATTTGTCTTGTTATGTTCATTACCTTGTGCTGCATCATGCTAACTGTAAAGAATGACAAGCCAGTTAATGTACTCAGCAAAACCTTAAAGAAAAAAAAACACAATAAAACAACAGCAAAACCAAACAAAACCTCAGATAGGCTAATTCCTATCCTTACTTTAGCAAATCCCGGTATTCAAATAAACAGACCTTGGAAAGACCTCTTCGTATCTCTGTGCTGGAGACTGTTTGCTAAACTCAGTTTTTGAAAATTAAGTCCATTTAAAAAGTAAAGCATCTTGAAGACACAGCCAGGAATAACTGACAGATCAATGACTGCTACTTAGAACACTGACTATGCCTGCACAATGCTGCTATGAAATTTCTAGAAAAACATGATCTTAAAGGCAAGAATTTGCCATAAAACTTCCTATGCACACACAACAATAGAGTGTCTACACTATCAATTACACTTATTAACACATATGCCTCATCTCTAAATATCACCTCCTCTATCTGGTGTGAAGCTTTCCAAGTAGAATGGTAGAAATTTGGCAAGAGCTGCACAGGGATGTGCTTCAGGATCAGGCAGCTGCAGCTTCGTGTGATTCCACAGGTTCTTAATTCCTCTGTGTGCAGAGAAGCCGCATGATAGTGTCATTCAGCTTTTTTCCATCAGATCTGCTCATGGAAGGTAGTAAAGAAGAATCCTATTTAAATAAATTTATTGTTTCAATACCTCAGAAGACTAGAAATTTACATGGTTTATATTTGCCTAAGAAAATCACCAAATAGCAGAAACATGAATTTTGAAACAAGAAGCCAGCAACAGCAACTCTTTGGAGGAAATGAAAATGATCAGCTTTCCCTTTCCAGGCTTCAACACTTGTTACCTACCCAATGACTGCACCAATGGGAAGATAATCAACTGAGATGCCAACTGAGAATCAAGCTGAAATACTTTTGATTGGTACACCCTATTTAAAACTCTGCTTATTCTGGGGATTTACATTTTCTCATTTCCATGTCCCCATTACATTAATACCCTATGTTTTAAATCTTTCTTCATTTGAATGTGTCTCCATGTTTACAGGTATATTTTCTTAATTCATCTCTGCTCTTCTGCTGTCATGTCCAGAACAAAAAAAAAAACATTTCAGGGAAGAAGACAAGACTGATTTGTGCTGCAGATTTTTTCAGTCTTTTATTTATTTCACATGTCCCTAACATTTTTTTGCACTTTTGAAGTGTTTTATAATTTACCAAGCAAACTTGAAAAGAATGAGTTACAGAATGCTGCTTTTATTTATGAAGCACACAAAGAAATGGGTAAGACTAAATATAACTGACCCATATAAAATCTTAATTTGCGGACAAATAACACAATTTGATTTATCTTCCATTATAACTCAGATTGGACAGAAAAGACTCAAAATAAATGCAACAATTTAGTTTAGGGAGATGATCCACACAAAGTTGCAGTGCTTTGGTTGAGGGTCTGATCTTTTGTTGTGCTGAGCTGGAGCTTCCCCAGCAACATGATGGTGCTGGGCTGTGACCACAGAAACCCCCAAGGAAGGGTGTATAACCTGCTCCTGAGAGTTCCATTTGAGTGCTTGCAAGGAATGGACTGCACCTTGGTGATCTCCCCTTAATTGGGATGCCCGGTAAAGATACTGTCCTGGGAATTGAGTGATGATCTACTTAAAATGTGCTTTATCCTAATAAACATCACTTTGTGCCTCAGACTCAGAACCTCATTTTTTCAAGGGGTAGGTAGCAGCAGAGGGTCTGGCCACAACAAATAGGAAAAGAATTTTACAGCGCTGTATTGGATCTGGCTGGTACAGAGTTAATTTTCTTAATAGTGGTCATTATATTGCTCTGGTTTGGATTTTTGACTAAAACAATTTAGATAGCACAACAATGTTTCGGCTAAGGCTGAACAGGACTTGCACAGCAGCAAGGCTTTGACTTTTTCCCACTCTGCATCCTCCCAGCAAGTAGACTGAGGATAGACAAGCATTTAGGAAGGGATGCAACTGGATAGCTGATTCAGGTTGACAAGGGATATTCCACATCATGTAACATCATGCTCAGCAATAAAAACTCAGGAGAAAGGGTGTTAGGGGGCAATGTTGGGTGGGTAGTCATTGTTCAAAGACAGGCTGGGCATCAGTCTCTCAGAGGTGATGAGTGGCTGCCTTTGCATCACTTGTTTTTCTTCCTCTTTCCTTATGAAACTATCTTTATCTTGATCCGTTTTTTTTTTTTTTTTTTTTTTTTGGCTTTTGTTCTTCCTGTTCTTCTCCACTTTCGTGCTGGGGGTTACAGAATAAGTAAACAGCTATGTGTTGCTTGGGTGCCTGCTGGAGTCAATTTATATGCTGGAAGTAATAAATATGAACTTTCTTTTAAGAAAAATTATTAACAAATGAACATTTCACCGTATTTAGTTATTTTTATTCACTTTTAGGTAATGTGCTTATATGCCAAATTTGCTTCTTTGTTTCATTAAATAAAAAAGTTCTTAGGCAGTTAAACAATAAATACCAGTAGCCGTTCCAGTTGGACCTGAATTTTTCTAGTGGTAGAAAATTTACTCTGGAACAAAAGAAAGGGTAGAGTTAGTTGACATTTCTTTCAGTAGTAGTGACAGCTTGGAAAAAAAATATCACTGTTCTTACTTACCTGGGAGCAGTTCTTCTATCCAGTTCAGGACTTTATGCAGCACACCTGAAAAGGCACGAAGGAGTGAAAAGAAGCAACAAGGGTCATAGATAGCTCTTAGGCTGCCAGGAGATGTACTTTGTCACCTCTCTGGCTTTGTCTTGTCCTAGAAATTCAGTCCATTAGCCTAGGTACAAATAATTACTAAGGTTGCCAATAAATTAACTCTATTTGAGATAGAACAAGGCTTACTGCTATTTAACCCTAAGTCATAGCAAAGACAACTGTCATCTTACTATCAGCAACACCTAGCATAAAAGTAGGGTGTGGGCTTTCTAAATTGCAGTACAACATGCAGAGTGATTTAAAATTATTGAAGGACTTCAAATTTTATAGGCATTTCAATATGAATTTAAAGGACTCCAGTAATTTTAAATGACTCTGCATTGCACAAAGCAATTTAAATGTATTGGAAGTGAAATTTGGAAGCAATCAGGGTTCTGAGCATTACAGCATACACTGGCTTAAAATAACTAGAGTACTTGAAATTTTTATAAGCACTTCATTTAAAGATCGGGGCTCTGGCCGGGGATGATATCACTTAAAGTTGTTAGAGGCTTTCTCACTTGAATTCGATTAAAAACAAACAAACAAACAAACAAAAACCAAAACCAAGTAGAGCTCTTCTCATTATAATCTTACATTATTTTACTTGACAAGAGAGCCAAAGTCCAATTTAAAAAGAAAAAAAAAAAAAAACGCCAACAAGATACAATCTTCTAAAAGCTATCTCATTCCATTCATTTCAGAGAAAGGTGTTGCAACACTGACTTGTCCTAGTTCCCTGATAGATTTTTTTTCTAGTATAAAGAGTAAACAAATGTCCAATAGATTTCAGTACACATTATGTAGGTGAAATTTTCTTTAGCTTAAAATGTCAGAATTTTTTTTTAAGAAAACAAATGTAATATTTTAAACAAAAGCCCTCACCCTAACAACTATGGGATTAAGTTCAAACTGTTATAATCAGTTTCAGAATCACCATAGAACAACTGAGGCTTCACTCCTATCTTAGAGGATTGTTGATCTCTTCTTGGCCTCAGAGGTACCTTGAGCTTCCATCATTATTCTTAATTCTTTCTGACTATCTGTTTAGTTTTTCCTGGAGGAAGGGCACAAGGGGAAAATAGCAAGCTGCTTGTTTTGAAAAACATGCCCAAAGTTTAGCAGCAAGTAAGAGTTTAGACATTGTATGAGTATGTGCAAGAGTTTTTAGTGTTTAAAAGACCCTCCGTCTAAACTCAGTTTACAAAATTTAAGGAAGATGAAGTGAGTTCATGAACTGTGGTAGGTGAGGCACATTATGGAAAGGGTCCTGTGAGGATCCTTTCATTTAGTACAACCTTTTTTGCTTTAAGGTAATCTTCCTCCAAATAAAACCAATCATGGCCCAGCTAAATTTTTCTTGTTTTGAAGTCCTGTTCTACTCATGTCTAGCCTACTTCAGCTATGACTTGAGGATTCCATTCTGGAGTTGTTTTAGAGACAACTGGCTTAAGAGGCAGCTGCAGGGGTATTCAGCTTTTCCCCATCACATATCAAAGGCCACAAAGTTACAAGTTACTGCCCCATAAGACATCATGAAACTATTAAAGCGATGCAATGTGTCTGTGCCACACAAAGGTCAAATTAAATTATTTTCATGGTCTTCTCTATCATTCTGATTATGTTTAAAGCTTTTCTTCAAACTTGTCCCAAGCCTACCAACCATCTTCACTCTCAAAGTGAAGACCAAAGAAAAAACCCTCCAAAATACAAATCAAAAGCAAAATACAATCAAAATTTACACACAATGAAGCTATGTAAATAAACCCCAGCTATCCCTTTCCCCCTCTCTCCTCTATCTGAGTCTTATCTAGAATAATCCTGTAAGCTTCACATAATGGGAGCATGTTTTTAGCTCTAGTGTAAGAAGTTCAATGCAGTACAGACATTAATAGCTATAAAACACTTCATACACGTACGACCATTCACGTGAACAGAAAGTAAAATAATAAATACAGGATAGAGTCCTGCATGGGTGCAGGGAAGAAGGAAGGGGACAGGGGGTAGGGGGAGGAAGGAAGTGTTTGCCTTTATTTCTTATCATGCAACTCTCTTTTAATTGGCAATAAATTAATTTGCCCCAAGTAGAATCTGTTTTGCCTATGATGGTAATTGGTAAGGGATGTCCTTGTCTTTATCTCAACCTACAAGCTTTTGCATTCTTGTTCTTTTTTTGTTTTCCACCCCATCCCTTGGAGGTGAGGTAGGGGTGGTAGTGGAATAGATGTGTGGCAGTTTGGCTGTTGGCCAATGCAAATTGACCAAAGCTGTTTGGTATAAAGTTACTTCAAAGAATTTTCAGGAAAACAGTGATTTAGGCAAGTATGAACTCAAAGGTTAACCTCTAATACCATACTACAGAGAGTGATAATTAATTCAGTTGGTATATCTAAACTAGAGAACTACATCTAAAAAACTCCTATGGTTTGCACTACTGAAAAACCCTCTTCAAATTTCTAAAAGCAAGTATGTTTGTTTTCTACCAGGGCTGAGCAATGCACAATAGAGATTCTAGGCCACTTATTAAGACAGCACGGCAAAATGAAAAAACTACCTACATTTTCTTTTGAGTTAAATAGTTCTGTTACTGTAGATGAAGTATGATGTTCTGAGTACTTAACTATTCTGGTAAAATCTATAAAGTCAACCTGTTGGCACAAATAAATTATTACTACTGGTTTGGTTTTTGTGTGTTTGTTTTTTGTTTTTTGTTTTGTTTTGTTTTTATAGAATGCCACTTTGACAGAGAGAGACCCATGGATTTGATACAGTTTTTTAAATTATTTTTTTTCCTTTTTCTCTTCTAATAGAAGTCGTCCCCAATGCACAATGTCTAGCATTTCAGCAGTGATGAATAAACTAGCTGGAAGCATGCCATGCATACATTCTGATTAGAAAGAAATATGATGCTACTAGACTTTCTTGGGTTCTAGAAGACTAACTTCTGCTAACTGGACTTTAACAATCTTGCAGGCACTTACAAAAATGAATGCAGAATGGTTGTTCACAGTAGTTTTCCTCCAGTGTCATTCTTTGTAATTTAGTTGTAAATTAAATTGTTTTATGTAAACAAATGCAGTGTTCCCCTGACCTGCTGCCCTGGGAGATTGATAAGGTAAAATAAATAATAATTTAAAAAATCTCCTTTAACAACAGTGCTTCAACTAACCTACACATACAATTGTTATTTCTTAAAATATATTATTTCTTACAGTTTAGTCATGCTTTTTTGCTCCTATTTTTCCTACTTAAGCAAGTAGGAAAAAAAAAATTATGTCCCATTCAGATTTATGAATGATCATTCAGTAGTGAATGAGTGATGAACAATTCAATTTGGTCATAAACTGACTCCTAGAGTCACAAGAAAACCAAACGAAAAAAAAAAAAATTACCTGGTAAAAAAGTCACAAAGGTACAATACAGTTACCTGATTTCTTCACAAGAAAATTCTCTTCCATTCTATTCTCTGGGTCACTGAACTCATTCTTGACTTCAACATTTGTCAAACTTTCCTTTCTAGAGCCTGCCAGCTTTGACTGCAGTCAGACACTGACAAATATCAGATCTGCATATTTTCAGATCACGCGAAAACAGGAATTTAGTCTACTTAGACTGTATTTATGCATTTTTATGAGATTAGTCATCACACGTAGGGCAGTGACTACATCATTTGATACAGTGGCTGGATTGCAATCTGTTTTCTATTCAATTTTATTCATGCATCCCATAACCCACTGCAGATATATCATATTTATATGCAACTCCTTTAAGTAGCCAGCCAGCATCTCCAAGGTACCTTGATAAAAGCATGAGGCCACAAACAGGATGTCATACCACTAACACATATCACACTCATCTAACACATAGCACCTCAGCATTTCTCCTTTTCCTGGATGACATTTGCAGACTAATGTGGTGAAGTAGATTGAATCTTTTCCTTGTTAGCAGGTCTAGAGAAGCTCTTGTCAAGTAGAGGCTGGTGATGTAGATCCATCCAAGTTCCCTTCACTGGGAGCAATATTATTGTGGGTTGTGTTCTGAAAGAGAAGGTACAGAGTAAGAACAGTAGGATGACCTGGCTACCAGCTATTGATTTTCTGACTTCTGTTAGAGGTAGGCAAATCAGGGCAGCAAATCACATCCAATCTATTTGCTGAGCCTCCGAAAGGAGTGGACTCGTGGCAGTGGGTCATATAACACATCCAGGCAAAAAAAAAGCAAGAAGATGAGAGAGCAGTTTTAATGGAGGTCTATGTCCAGCTGTATTTGGCTATATAGTTGCCTGACTACACAAAATCACTGTGCACTGCAGGGGTGACTGTTGTCATAAAGAGACCACCAATGCCTGCAGCTCCCATTACTCATTGCTATTCAGCTGAGGGCTAGGACTCCACATTTCAGTCAGCAGGCCTTACATTAGTGGGGCTTTCTAGCTGCAGTGGGAAATCCAGCCAGAACCCCTGTGCATGCTTAACACCATCTATCTCAATTCAGGTGACTTTTGGTTACTTACGTTTCCCTGTTTCATTATTACAAATGCCCAAAGACTTGGCAGGGTACATCATGTCTATGTTTTTCACTCTTACTTTGCCCAAGTTACAAGGCCATTGATGAACCTCAGGCCATTAGCGTCACATGTCATATTTAAGGAGGGTCAGGATCTTCTGGCTAAGGGTGGAATAGACAGGGGTGGAGATCTGTTCTGTTTCTTCTCTATTTTGGTGAAGTTCAGTTTGGGAGTTTCTTTAGTTCAGCCTTTTGCCATCCTGCCTTTTTGCAGAGGTCTCTGGGCCTTTCTGCCTTTTTCTCTGTCTCTGGGATCAGGGTGCTGCTTCTGGGACTGACTGCTCAGTGCAGATGACGTTTGTGAGGAATTGTATTAGGTATCTTCTATTTTATATTCTATTTCCATTTCATACGTATTAGTAGTAGTAGCAGTGTGTTAGTGTTACTTTATTATTGTATTAAACTTTGTTTATCTCAAGCTTCAAGTTTCTACCTTCCCTTTTGATTTTTTCCCCGATTTGGGGTAGTGGGCAGGGGGTGAGTGAGCAGCTGTCATGGTTATATTGCTAGCCTGGGTTAAACCATGACAACTGTGAATTTCCGTGGGCTGCAGGGGGACAACCTACTTCAACATGGATTTCACCATGGGCTTCAAGGGAATCCCTGCTTCAGCACCTGGAGCACATGCACCACCTCCTTTTTCACTAACGTGGTGTCTGCAGAGTTATTCCTCTCACATATTCTCACTCTTCTGTCCTAGCTCCCGTTTCACAGCATTTTTTACCCTTTAACTAGGGTATCACAAAGGTGCTTCCAGGCTCAGCTTTGGCCAGTGACATGCTTGTCTTGGAACCTTCTGGAACTGGATGTGTCCAACAAGGGGGAAGCTTCTGATATCAGAACCTATCCCTGTAGCCCAGCCTGCTACCATGTAAAACAAATAGAGAAAAGACCAACAATGACAAAAAAATCTTTCCGTGAGTTATGGACAACCCAATCAGACATATCACTAGAACTACAGAGACAGGCAATAGAACATCTGGCAGAACAAACACAAGTTAAACCCTGAATGGGTTTTTTTTTAAGAAATTTGAAGTGACAAGTAAAACATATGCTATATTTCAGAAATATACATACTTTTGCTGAAGAGGTATTTTTTGACCGAGTCCTGTGCTCCTTCGAAGTAATTTTATTGTCGCAATCGACCGTGATCTTTTTTTAAAAAAAACAGAACACAACCACAAACCACTCTCTGTAAGCCTGTACCCTTTTTCTGCCTTTTCTTCTTAAAAAGCAAACAAACAAACAAAAACAACAACAAAAACACCTAAACCCCCCTCCATACACCTGTTATTCTACACCTATTCATTCAAGACCTTTTTCAGTTAATGTTTTATTATTAAAAATCCTTCTTGGACATATTAATACCATCTGTTTTAACATTCTTGTTTGACAGATTTCACACCATATGCTGAAATAATTCACCTTTAGTTCTGTATGTATCTTACCAATTCACCAGTCTTCTAGCATCTGCACTGATGGAACATCTGTAATGCAGTAGTCTTCACTACTGTACTGTTCTTTTAGAGCCACTGTAGAATAACTTGGGCAAGCATTGTATGTCAGAATGGTGCTGTAGGTGGATTTGGAAATGAAGGTGGATAGGCCTCATCTACTGGTACTGGAAGTTCAATTCTGTTCCTGGATGAATATAAAAGAACTTTCTACTCAGCTTTCAAGACTGGACATAGACCTTCCATATAACACAACTACAGAATAGTATCTTCTTTCATAATTTTAGCAGTTTTATTTCAACCTGGCATAGACCGAGAATCTACTTCTTTTCCAGGAAAAGGTGGCTGAAGATACAGCTTACATGTAAACTCCGAAGGTTAAAATTAATTTTCTCCTATTGCAAGAGTTATCATGATATCAGAGGTTATTAAATGACTCCACAAATCCCTGAAGATATATTTGCAAGAGAATTTATATACTACTTTTCCTGTGTGACTTCTTTATGAATTTTGCACTTTGATTGTACAAGCTCATAAAGTGCTGACTGTGTAGATTTTAGGTTACTTAATAGACCTGCTGTTTCTGGGGAACAGGGGAAGATCTCCACTATAACACACAGACAATTATCCTCCTCAGACAATCTGATTTTGGTTTTGCTTTTTAAATCCTGTTCACCTCCCAACTGATTATGCTGCACTTTTGTTAAGTTACATGAAAAAAGACAGACAAACAAACAAACAAAGCCAACAAAGCCCAAACAACAAGACAGAAAACATCTAAACCACAAAAACTTCATTCACTTTGCCTTCTTTATATTTTGCTCTTAGGAGATGTACTTTGAGAACTTAGATGCATATCCTGTCTGGTTGCTTCAGTTCTTTTGGGGCCATAATTATGTTGTGAAATATTTTCTATCTAGACTGTATGTCAGTTCTCAGCCTGACAAAATTTAGAACAGTAGAGATACTGCTTAATTAAACTCCAAAATATAGTTCATAATGAAAATACTGACAGGCACTTAAATATATTGACATTAGCTAATAAAATGCTAAAGTATGAGAATTTTAAAATATTCAATTAAACATGGCCTGCTGTCAGCTAATTCATGGTTACAGGAAAATCTAATTATGTCAAATAATGATCATGTTAAATTCCATATTTTACTTGCATACAGCACTTAACATTCTTTCCACATACCCTGCCCCCTCTCTCCCTAACTGGATAGATTGTTAAAAATCACCAGATGACTCAGTTACCTGGAATCCAAACTCCATGGATGTTAGGACTGAAAAGAATACATAAATATTAGACACTATGAGATGGATAAAAATCAAACACTGAACAGACCCCACCCCTTCCTTAGCATTTTTAGATACCTTAATACCTTTGAAAATCTGAAAACAAAAGGGATTTAAGAATAGCTGTGCACTGTTTTGTAACACATATTAGATTTTGACTCACAAATCTTATTTTTTAAATATTACGTAAGAGAACAATTTCTATAGTCCCAATGCAGATCTTTCTTATTTACTGTCACAGAACCACTGGAAAGGAAGAAAGAGAACAGAAAAATAATAATGAAAATATGTTCTGTTGTTCTACTAGCAATAGATTCTTCACTAATCTTCCGCCTCCAGATGTGAGTCTATTTAGGCACTCCGTGTTCCTTCAGAGACACAGGCAGAAGTGTCTGGTTACTGCCATTACCACCTCGCTACTTAGACCTGTGGTATTCTATGACTTGTAGTGCATACCCTTTCTATCATTTGGCCATTTTTAACTTGACCATTCAGGTTAAATGGCATCATCCTTGCTTGCAAATGGCAAGGGATGAAAGGAAAGAAGCTTGAGTGTCTTCTTACTGTTCTCTCTTGGTGCTTCTCTTTCCATATTGGTTGTTCTTTAAATGCCAGTAAGCATAAAGTAAAGACATACTAACATCTGGTGTGAAAATGTTTCTTTCCCTGAGAGAACCCAGTTGGTTCCAAGGGAATATGCAGTTTCCCCCTCGTCTATATAGCATGAACTGGCCAGTTATCATTTTTGCGTGTTATACAAATATATCCCTATGACCTCAAATAAATAAATAAATAAGTAGATAGATCCCCCAAATAAAGACAATACCTATCCATCACAACTTCTAATGTAAAGCTACCTTTTAATACAAAACCTTAAAGCCAATGACAAACATAGTCACCTGCAGTAGTACTTACAAGCAGCATAAGACAGTCCTCCCCCTCCTCCTGTCTGTCACTCAGATTCCCCCAGTCTAGGGACCAAAATGACAAATGGCCTAAGAGCTACTCAGGATAAGCCTTATTTTATTAATATTTTCAGCATGAATCCTTTAACAGAAAGATGATAAAACTGGGGAAAAGATAGCTAATATCTGTATTACCAAAAGATATTTTTCATCTGGAGAAACCACTTGATAAAACATTTTTTTTAACTGTACGAGAAACCAAAATAATCTTATGACCTAGTCAGAAGAAAAATGAAACTTTTGCTAGCTGTCCTCAAAATTCCAGGAGCTTCTTTCCCCCTATAGTGGACAGGTACTGAGAAATACCAAAATGGAACTAATAGATGTAGATTTAGATTTAAATCTGTCTGGTATTTCTTAACAGTTTATTTTTATGTATCCAATTCCATTTTTCAGTTACATTTTAGTCAGTGAAACTGTATCATTTAAGGATACAGCAGAATTATTTTTAAAACTCTGATTTTACCTTTAGTGTGCAAATAGATTTCCATCATAAAAGTGCGCTGCATAATTTTTAATTTTTTAATCAGGGAAATTGCACTATACCATGTTGGGGAACAGAAAAAGTTTAATGATTATAACAGATGTAAGCAGGGCAAGGATTGGATTTTCCTGCCTGATGATTAAGGTCAGGAACTAGGAGTGGGAAGAAACCAAAGTGTCAAAAGCTAATACACAGGATCAGGATGGCAAGCCAGAGTCAGGAGATGAGATCACAAGTCTGAAGCATTTATCAGACAGAAAATGACTGTTCTAAAGAGGCTTATTGCTCAGATATAAATGTTGTCATACCTGCAACTTCTGTGATAGATACACTCATAATAAAGACTAAGAAGACCTGTGTGAGGCTGGGGATATAATGCTTCTGACAGCATCTCTGTTAAGATTCCCATGTTGAGTTGTGAACATGTTTGCAAGCAGAACAGTTCCACCGCCTTTAACAAGTTTTCCTTGTTAAGTTGTACTTGATTTTGACACAAAACAATGCCATGTTGTTTTAAGCATAAAAAATCAGAAAAAAAAAATGTTTATGAAACTCATGATATTAATAGTTAAGAATTCTGACAGAATTCTATCTAACTTAGTTGTAAGCAATATTAATTACTAATAAATTACTACTCAGAAACTATTGTATCCTAGGCTTTCCCTGACTGTATTTAAGACAGAAATCTTTCCAATTGACATAAGAAGGAGTTTATTCAGATGCAGTTATTTATTATTCCCCGGTGCTAAAAGGGCTGTATTTACTATATGGAATATTCAGTAATTATTCTAATATATTGTTCACTTTTACATCACACTATTCTTTTCAAGGAGAATTTAACCCTGTGTGACTTTAAAGTTTGCATGATTGCATATTCATTGCATCATAGCACTGACAAATACATTCAGTTTATAAAAGTGAAACAGAAAATATTTCTATTTCACCTAACATTCTGTTTTTTAAAGTTCAGTTTCCATATGAAACAAGACTTAGGTAATTGTGCCCTGTCTTCATCCATCACAGATGTCAGCTACTTTTGAACTTTGTCGATTTCAGCAAGATTTGACAGAAGAATAGGAATCTCAGAAACATGAAGTCCCTATCCTGCTTATGAAAACTGACAGCTGGGTGAAATTGAGAGATCTAAATTAATTTTGCAAGCTGAAGGAGGCAAGTAGAATTCAGTGCCTAAATACGGTCACTTTGAAAAGTGATTCTGTGAATTAGCTGCCAGTTGGCTGTTCTGCAGAGGGACACAGCCAAACAAGCCATGGCACATGGTAACTTTTATGCAGCAAAATGCTAGAAGGATGTTTATCTAATGTGGAAAAAGGGACAGGCCACTTGAGAGGAATATAAGGTTACTGTTACAGTGTGCAGGGAGGTAGTGAAGGATGTCAAGGACAACAAGAAGGGCTTCTTCATGTACAAAAACAGCAAAAGGAAGATTAAGGAAAATGTAGGTCTAGTGCTGAATGAGGTGGATGCCTGGGTGACAGGGGATACAGAGAAGGTAGGGATACTGAATGCCTTCTTTACTTCTGTCTTTACTGCTAACACTGGCCTGCAGGAATCCTAGACCCTGAAGGTAAGAGGGAAAATCTGGAGAAAGGAAGACTTGCCCTTGGTTGAGTAGGATCAGGTTAGAGGTCTTTTAGGAAAACTAGACATCCACAAATCCATAGGCCCTGATGGGATGCACCCATGAATGCTGAGAAAGCTGACAGATGTTATTGCTAAGCCACTCTCCATCATCTTTGAAAGGTCATGGAGAACAGGAGAGGTGCCTGGAGACTGGAAAAAAGCTGTCATCACTCCAGTCTTCCAAAAGGGCAAGAAGGACAACCCAGGAAACTACAAGCCAGTCAGTCTCACCTTCATCCCTGAAAAGGTGATGGAACAACTCAATCTGGATGTCATCTTCAAGTATGTGGAGGAAAAGAAGGTTATTGGGAGTAGTCAGCATGGATTCACTGAGGGGAAACCATGCTTGACCAACCTGATAGCCTTCTGTGATAACATGTCTAACTGAATAGACTAGGAGAGAGCAGTGAATGTTGTTTACCTTAACTTCAGCAAGGCTTTTGATACTGTGTCCCACAACATCCTCATGGGCAAGCTCAGGACATGTGGATTGGATGAATGGACAGTGAGATGGATTGAGAACTGGCTGGTTGGCAGAGCTCAGAGGATTCAGGGTCTGGTTGGAAGCTTGTAGTTAGTGGGGATCTCTAGGGGTCAGTACTGTGTCGTGTCCAGTCCTGTTTAACCTATTAAACAATGACCTGGATGAGAGATTAAATGTATCCTCAGTAAGTTTGCTGATGATACAAAACTGGGAGGAGCAGTTGATGCACCAGAAAGCTGTGCTGTCATTCAGTGAGACCTGGACAGGCTAGAGGACTGGGCAGAGGTGAACCTAATGAAGTTTAACAAGGGCAAATGTCTGGTCTTGCACCTGGGGAGGAATAACCTCAGGCACCAGCACAGGTTAGGGGTGGACCTGCTGGTAAGCAGCACTGCAGAGAAGGACCTGGGAGTCCTGGTGGACAACAGGTTGACCACGAACAAGCAACATTCTCTTGTAGCCCAGAAGGCCAATAGTATCCTGGGATGCATTACAGAAAGTGTGACAGCAGGTCAAGGGAGGTTATCCTCCCCCTCTACTCTGCCCTGGTGAGGCTGCATCTGGAGAACTACATCAGGTTTGGGGCTCCCCAGTTTAAGAAGGACAAGGAATTGCTAGAGAGAGTTCAGCCTCAGGCTACAAAGATCATCAGGGGTCTGGAGCATCTTGTTATGAGGAAAGACTGAGGGAATTAGGTCTGTTGAGCCTGGAGAAGAGAAGGCTGAGAGGGGATCTCATCAATGCTTATGAATATCTCAAGGGTGGATGTCAAGAGGATGGGATCAGACTCTTTTCAGTGATACCCAACACCATGGCACAGACTGAAACATAGGAAGTTCCATCTGAATATGAGGAGAAACTTCTTTGAGGGTGCCAGAGCACTGGAACAGGCTGCCCAGAGAGGTTGTGTAGTCTCCTTCTCTGGAGACATTCAAAACCCACCTGGATGCATTCCTGTGCAATCTGTTCTAGGTGAACCTGCTTTAGCAGGTGGGTTGGACTAGACTTCTACCCCAATCATTCTGTGATTTTGCGATTCTGTGATTAATATAGAGTACCCAAGAGACAAGAATATATCAGGAAAAGGAAGGCTTGGCAGACATTACCTGTGGATAAAAAAATCAGACATTTTAACCACTTCTTGAGATTCTTCTCCATCCCCGGCTCCCCCTAACAGCTTTTCCTTCCATCATTCAGCAGTCAGAGATCTGAGAACAGAATAAGCTCCTTTTGTGGTAATCTCATGTATTATCTTTAAATCTTTATATGCAGTATACAACTTAGATCATGGGAGAAAGAAAAAAAAAAAGTTTTATTCTTGTCACTGTACTTTGATGCATCTCTTATCTTTTCACAGTGCAGACCTGTTGATCAAACAGACATTATTTCTGTAATCACGTAATGGAGAAGAACTTGCTTTAATATGACAGTAGACATAACCTTTGCCAGTAATGATGCCATAGGATGGAAATTATTATGATTTTATTATAGAGTACTCTTCCAATGGAATATTTGACTTGAATTTCATAATGAAGCTTTAACAGGTTTCTGGTTTTACACTAATAGCTGTACACTTACAGAGACTCAAAAAATGACTTATTATAGAATCACAGAGTCCTTTAGATTGGAAAAGACCTTTAAGTTCATCAAGTCCAGCCATTACCTAGCGCTGCCAAATACACCATTAAGTTATGTCTCTAAGCACCATATCTACACATGTTTAAAATGCCTCCAGGGATGATGACTCAACCATTTCCCTGGGACACCTGTTCCAATGCTTGAGAACCCTTTCTGTGAGGAAAATTATCCTAATATCCAAGCTAAACCTCACCTGGTGCAACTTGAGGCCATTTGCTCTCATTCTATCACTTGTTACTTGGGAAAATAAACCAATACTCACCTTGCTACATCCTCCTTTCAGGTAGTTGTAGAGAGCAAAAGGTCCCCTCTCAGCCTCCTTTTCTTCAGGCTAAACTACCCCAGTTCCCTCAGCTGCTCCTCATAGACGTGTTCGCTATAGCCTTCATGAACTTCGATGCCCTTCTCTGAACTCTCTCCAGCACCTCAATGTCTTTCTTGTAGTGAGGGGCCCAAAACTGAACACAGTATTTGAGGTGAGGCCTCAACAGTGCAAGTGATCACAACCAATGAAGGATGGAGATTCTTCTTAGCCCTCTTTTTGTTGCTAATGTATTTATAGAATCCTTTTTTAATGTCTTTTACAGCAGCAGCCAGATTAATTTCTATTTGGGCTTTGGCCCGTCTGACTTTCTACCTGCAGAACTTCATGGCATCCTTGTAGTCCTCCTGAGCTGCTTGTTCCTTTTCCAAAGGTCATAAACTCTCTTTTTTCTTCCTGAGTTCCAGACAAAATTCCCTGTTCAGTCAGACTGGTCTTCTTCCCTGAAGTCTCATCTTTCGGCACATGAGAATGACCTGCTCCTGTACCTTTAAGATTTCCTTCTTGAAAAATGTCCAGCCTTCCTGGACTCCTTTGCTTGTCAGAGCTGCCTCCCAAGGGACTCTGCCAACCAGTACCCTAAAGAGGCCAAAGTCTGCCCACTGGAAGTCCAAAAAATAGCAGTCCTGCTAAACACCCTCCTAACTTCTCCAATAACTGAAAAAAACTATTATTTCATGATCTCTATGCCTCTGACCACCACATCATCCACAAGTTATTCTCTGTTTTCAGAGAACAGATTCAGGGATTCACATTCCTTAGTTAGCTCACTGACCAGCTGTGTCATGAAGCTGTCTTCCACACATACCAGGAGCCTCCTAGACTGTTTCCTCTCTGCTGTATTGTCTTTCTATAAGACATCTGGTAACTTGAAGTCCCTCATGAGAATGAGAGCTAGCAATTGTGCAATCTCTCCCAGCTGCTTATAGAATATTTCGCCTTCCTTTTTACCCTTGTTGGGTGGTCTGTAACAGACTACCACCATCTGTCCTGTTGGCCTTTCTCCTGATTCTTACCCATAAACACTCAACCCTACCCTCACTATCTTAAGTTCCAGGCAATCAAAACACTCCCTAACATTCAAGGCTACCCCACCTCCTCTCCTTCCTTGCCTATCCCTTCTAAAGAGTTTGAAGCCATCCATTGCAGCACTTCAGTTGTGCAAGTCATCCCACCACGGTTCCATGAGGGCAAATATTTCATAGTCTTCCTGATGCACAATGGATTCCAGATCCTTCTGTTTGTTGTCCATGCCATGTGCGCTGGTGTAGATGAACTTCAGGTGGGCTACTGATCCTGCCACTTTTTAAGGGTGAGAAGCCCTAATTCCTTTCATTGTTTCTAACACATTTATGCTTTTTGTGTTGAGGGAATATCTCGAGAGGATATGGATTCATGCTTACTATGCCTGTGAAAGAAAGATGGATCCCTTGGACAATATAAGAATAAATGAAAGATGTGGTTCAGCAAGGAATCATAAATGGGAGTGATGGGTTTGGCATTTTGCATGATGTGATCTAACACACTGGCTGTAATTTTGAAGACACTTTTAAATGTTTTAGACTGTAAGAATCCCAGACATGCAGGACAAACAACACTGGCACTGTGAAGAAATATATTACATGAATAACAGAAATTAATTGAGAAGTTTATAGGCAAGCAGGCTCAGTGACATTGAACACCTCTATGGATGTTTTGATGTCTGGTAAGAGCCAGAGTCCTGGAGGATTTCTGACAGTGACACATTAACAGAGGGTCTTTTTGCTATGGCTGCCTATTTTAAGGAAATATCTGTGAAAACTACATCTTTAAGTCCTATAGCTTTCTTTTAAATTTGTTTTAAAATGGTTAGTGGGTTCGAGTGGTTAGTATGGAATAACAAAAGGGAGGTGAGGAATGACAGACAGTGCTATTACATATGCCTCACACCTTTAAGAAACCACACTGAAGAAGTTTATTATTGACATTTGAAGGTAATAAATTGATACATACCTCTTTAGTAAACTGAGATACAATATACCTTACTATGTCCCCCACGTAACAGCAATTCAAGGGATGATCTCCCAAAGAACACTTGTCACCCATTAGCGAATATGCCTTTTGGTTCATTTTTGTGACAATAGTTATTAAAAAACTTTTTAATATTATCTAATATATGTTGAGCTAAAACTCAAAATAAGCAGAATGAAAATAATCACAATTATTTCTCTTGGACTTAAAAATAAATGGTGTTGGTACATCCCCACTCTCTCCTCTGCACAGAATCACAGAATCACAGAATGCTAGGGATTGGAATGGACCTCGAAAGATTATCTAGTCCAATCCCCCTGCTGGAGCAAGAACACCTAGATGAGGCTACACAGGAACGTGTCCAGGTGAGTTTTGAATGTCTCCAGAGTAGGAGACTCCACAACCTCCCTGGGCAGCCTGTTCCAGTGCTCTGTTATCCTCAATGAGAAGAAGTTTCTTCTTAAGTTTAAGTGGAACCTCTTATGTTCCAGTTTAAACCCATTACCCCTCATTCTACCATTGTTTGTCACTGAGAAGAGCCTGGCTCCATCCTCATGACACTCACCCTTTGTATATTTATAAACATTAACAAAGTCACCCCTCAGTCTCCTCTTCTCCAAACGAAAGCGACTCAACTCCGTCAGTCTTTCCTCATAAGGGAGATGCTCCACTCCTTTAATCATACTGGTTGCCCTACGCTGGACTCTCTCCAGCAGTTCCCTGTCCTTCTGGAACTGAGGAGCCCAGAACTGGACACGATATTCCAGGTGTGGTCTGACCAGTGCAGAATAGAGAGGAAGGAGAACCTCTCTCGACCTACTAACCACCCCCCTTCTAATACACCCCAGGATGCCATTGGCCCTCTTGGCCACAAGGGCACAGTGCTGGCTCATGATCATCCTGCTGCGTCAGAATGTTTCCTCTTAAGTTAATTTGCCTCTGTAGTAAAAGGACTCTTAAGAAGTAAAAACTTGTCATCACCTGCTACAAAAGGGCTCAGTTCAGTAACATACTAGTTAAGCTTAAGCACAATCTTAAAGGATTTGCTGAGTACAAATGGGCCTAAATACACAGCTATGTTTAGGCATGTGCTCATATGCTTTGACGACTTCAGCTTTGAATGGAATACCATAAAGGAATGAAATTTGGGAAGAAAAAAGATTGTCTGCTCGCAAAGTTGAAAGATAAGTCCATCTGAATACTGACGTTGTTAACCCTGAAAAGCTGTTTGACGTAAGTACTGATCTAATGATGTTATATATGTGTGTACATATATATATATATATATATATATAATTTTATATATAAACACACTATCATCACACAGCCAGGACTGAAAGAGATACCAGAGGCTTTGAAATGTAAGAATAGAAAAGGTAGCTTGAGTCAAGTTTTATAGATACACCAAAACAGATATGCAGGATATCATTAGGAAACAAAGTGATCAAGCTACCATCTGAAAATGTCACACACAACAAAAATAAATCTGCTCTGCAATTAACTATATTTAGATGAGTTATGTAAAATCATAAGCAAAATGCTAAGTAGTCCTTTATAGTAACTTGAGATGAGATTATTTATATCTCATTAAGAATTTTATGGTAAATGTGTGTGTGTATGTGCTGCAGTTTTTTCTTCCTTAATCATACTGGTGAAGTAAAGTACTGTGAAGGTCTTACATGGCCTTCAAGGCCAGAAAAGTCAAGCATATACATTTATCATAACATATCTGCACATAGGTTCGCACTTATAGTCTATTCACTAAGATGTTTCACTGCCAAAGTGTTGCAAGTTTAAGTGGGATTTCACAATCTTTCTCTTTCGTGTTTACTCAGTTGCACCTAGTATGAAATAGTTCATCAGGAAAAATCCATGAGTCACAGAATTATGAGGATAAACACAAGTAATGCTGTAAACAACTGTTAACAGTGCACTTTAATTAGTGGGCTTGCTAAGATTGTCGAAGCCTTTCAACTGCACTTAGCATTCATTCTTCACTGGCTTGCATTCTTCTTATGATGTACTAATTGCAAGATGAACAGAAGAATTCATTGCCTAAATATCAGTTTTTTCCTCAACAGACCCTTCCTCTGCTCAGGAAAAAGCACCAATAGAACCACCTGATGTCTCCCTGGTCTTTAGTCTAAACAGGTCACTCTTCGTGAAGTTTGTTGACCTTGAAGTTAGCTCTGGCAAAATATCCTGACTTCTGCATGTCCAGTCATTAAATTGTCACTGTATAGAAATGATTTCTGATCACTGTTGCTCTTCAGTGAACAAGAAATAGAGGCATAAATTGAAGGGTCACCTGTAGCCTTGCTAGAGCTTAGAGCTATTCAGTGACACTCATTCTTAGAGGTGAACACTAAACCACATTACTAACATTATGCATTATTTTGACAGCATACAGCATGACCGGGGGACATGGCTTAGTGGTGGGCTTGGCTGTGTTAGATTTACAGTTGGACTCAATGATCTTAAAGGCTTTTTCCAACCTAAATGATTCTGTGATTCTATGACTTTTGTCATTTCCTGTTTCTTCTTTGGCCATCTTATATTTATAACTTATTGGAAAGGCAGGGGATATCTGGCATATAAAGTTATCTATTTCATATACTTAACCATTGTGACAGAAGCTTAAAAACACCACCATGTTGAAAGTAAAAGTAGGACTTTTAATATTTAAGTTTTTCTAAGATCGGGAACTCTGCCTCATAAATTCAGCTTACAAGTGTAAAAACCAGTGAAAATAATTTTAGGGAAAAAAAAGTCTGTGGCCAGATTCATTACTGCAAAACAAGGATTAAAGCCAGGCTTTAGGATTCTTGTCTGTTTACTCTCTACAAGTTTTAATATCAACCAATTCAGGGTGAAAACCCAGGGAATATTTTAGCAAACTTCCTCCTTTCAAATAAGTTGCTTATGTATGGAATAATGACAGGTTAAGCTTGAGAAAAAAGCTTTGGCCAAATATACACCTTTTCTTTGGGTGTTTCACTGACTGCAAGATTTCCTAGGTATCTTGATCATATTCATGGTCTTTAAGAGTGGCATTCATATAATTAAATTTCAATGCCTGTGTTGTAGGCATCTGTATCTGAACTGAGAGTCCCATTTCCCTTCCTTTCCAGGGGAGTACAGTAAACACTCTTAGGGTTCAATTTGTTTAATTTGCAGCTTTAGCGTGTAAAGAATCATGTGCTCAATTCCATGGATGAGAACACCTGTGACTGCAACTAAACTTTACAGTCACTACCTCATACTGTAGAGACATACAATACAGAAATTATGTTAGTCAAATAAATCACATTCTAGACATTTTAAAGGATGCAATCTTTATGCTGAAGACAAAGCAGAAAGAGGTAAGGGTGGCAATTTTCTTCTATTTTCCATCAATTCCCTTTGGCCTTTTAGATGCTTGCTCTCAGCAAAATATTTTGGATTCCAACTGAGTGGTCAGACCTTATCTACAGGTATAAGATGGGAAGTGAAATTCAGGGAAAGAAAAGAGCTCAGATAGAAAAGCACTCAGACTCCAAAAGCTTGGTGTTAGAAAACATCTTCGGCCTTTTTTGAGTTCATTAGCTCTCCCCATTGACAGACTCCAGGGGGACACAGTGATGTGGCTTGTTCTTCTAGGGCTAAGCAGAGTGCTACTTTTCCTAAATTTACAAGCTTATTTTAAGTGGTTTTCATCTAGGTTTTTGAATTGGAACTTGATTTTTTGTCACTAAGTTAATCCTCCTAATACTTTTACTATAAGATTATTGTTCACATTGGCTTGCCAAATAAGGAAACAAAGATTTTTTAGTAAGTATCATGAAGACTGCTTTTTACATCCTGTTAGCCATCTACACAGTTTTTAGATATTAAGCAAATATGTAGCTAGTAACTTTACCGGGGAAGGAAGTATAAACTTTCTGAAAAATTAATTACAATGCACCATGATGGGGCGAACAATATTTTTTATCCCATTTCTTGTCTCCCAGCATCATTATTGCATTCTAACAGCTCAAAGCCTATATAGTGAATATTTCAGTCAACTCACAATTTATTTTCAGAACTATTAAACTGGCTGTTTATGACAAAATACACTTTTCTTCTGGCTCAAACTTTTATAGAATTTGGGTAAGGAGAAGGGAGAAAAAAAATCAACTTGTGAATTTTCACGAATGCATAAAAAACAAATAAAAATCTTCCAGGCTATGCATATCTGAGCTAAAAATAAAAAATCAAATAAAGTCAATTTGCTGAACAAGTAGAACAATATTTATCTGGAGTCCAGAAAAACCTATTTTAAGTTTTTACAGTGAATGAGTCAGATGAGGCATGTCAGTTTATGTCCTGTATCCTAGTTATTTTCATATGAAGTATCCTTACAGTTGTTTGAAGTTATGGAGTGATACTGAATCTTCTCTATTGCTGTTGTACTGCTTTGCATAAATGAGGGCCAGAAAGGCACTGCATTTCAGTACGAGGATTAAGACATACACAGGATGCAAGAGATTTTATCCTAAGTCCATGACCCACTGAAAGCCTGAAAGAACTGCAGATACAAACAGCTATCTCAGCTGGAAGTGGGAGACAAGTGACATTAGACTCCAAATCCAGCAGGAATTTGGACATGCTGCAGGCTCCAGAAATTTGTTCAAGCTTTTGCCACAGTAGTTTACTTGTGAAAAAAAATAGACCACTTATTTAATTGTCATTGTAGAGACAGATAAACAAAAAAAAAAAAAAATATCTAATCCTGCTTCTGTTGATGGAATCTTTATTTGAATAAAACATTCTTAGTCCTTAAGGCACTCCACTTTATGGGATTCATACAAGTAGGAAATATAAATAAGTGGGCATTTGCATTGGAGCATTGTTACCTTTTACCTCTTAAATATTCTATAGTACAGCAAGCTCTGTCCTAACATAGTGCTGGTGACATCAACCCTTAAACTCATCGACAGAAGATAATCCTCTCACTCATTTGCACTTTGACTTTTTGGTACCAGTTATTTGTTTACTGCAGAAATCCCTTGGTATTATAATATAGCTATTGTTTCTGAGTGTCTTTAACTTAGATATCTTTCTTCAAAAACTCAGATTTAGTAATGAAGGAACTTCCATACAGTATTAGTGAAATGCCAATAGTAAAGAAATAAAGAATGCTGGTGTATTTTAAAAACAGAAGCTTTAACAACTCTTATCAGAATTTATGTTTCTAAATCCTCACCCTCTGCAGTCTGTTTTTTTTAAGAATACCACTCACAATACTGGGCTGAGCACACACAGGATGATGAAGAATGGCTGGGTTCTGGTTTCCCTCAATAAACTCAGAACTGAACACACAATAGTGAGAGAAGCTTTCATGAAGTCGAGGGGGGAAGAAGGAAGGAAAGAAGAGATTATTATAGATGACTCGGCAGATTTCACCTGTTCTCTTTGGGAAAATTAGGTATGATACAGTCCTGGCATTTATGTGTGTGTGTGTGTGTAGAGAGATAAAGAAAATCTCAGCATTAAAGAGAAGGTAAACTGCAAGACCTGCAAGGAGGCAAACAAACATTTGCCAGCTTCACTTACAGCTGTACAGAACACTCCTTGGCCTTCAGAACTGCAGAATAGCAGGTTCTGATTAGCTTCAAAATGTTTTCTACTCCGCTTTCATTTGAATTCTTTGAAATTAATCATAATCTTCCAAAATAACTGGAGGTCAGGGTATTGCTAGTTGCCATGCTTTTGGTCATTGCTCGTAATACACTGTCTAGCCCTACATAATCGTCAGGATCCACTAGCAAGGTACTAAACATCTCTTACTCCCACTGACTGGCTATTCAGCTAAAACAATGTGTTTCATCAACACTTATGATCTCCCAAAGAAGATTCTTCCTCAATAATTTGAGAAATACGATTTAATTCAGGACTTACTCAAGCTCTGATTTTAAAAATGGTTCAAAATAAGGTAGAAAGACATTTACTTTATTGCACATTCATTTATATTCAATCTCTTTCAAAGGATGCTACTCCCATCGGATATTTTCCAGATCACTGGTGTCCCAAGGGGTATCTGCCAGCAACCCCTCACAATACAAATGTAAGAAAGTTTTATAAATGCCAATGAATTTAAGTATGTTGAGACTTTGAATAAAGATACATGGAACAAGGTGTTAGAGAGGGAACAACAGATATGGGATAAGGATGCCTGCAAATCCTACTAAATAGGTGAACGTCACTGTCAGGGAGTTAAAAAATAATGAATTTTAGGTAAAACAGTAATCTGGGAAGCCATAAGGGGTTCATGACAACCCTTTGCACTGTGATGTTCCTTCAGATGCCTGGGGCCCAGTGCCCCCAGGCTGCCCCCTGGGCTGGCATCCCAAGAGCCAGCAGTGCCAGGGAGCGTGCATGGACTGGTGCTTCTGCGGCTGACAGTACTCACGTTCTCAGTATCACGCTTATTCACTGTGGGCAATTCACTGTGGGAGTTTCAGTGGACATTTTACTTCACTCAGGTGGCCATGCTGCCCATAATAGGCTACTTGGAGATGGTTGTCACAGGGAGCCATCATGAAAGTGGCTTATGGTGGGGCGGTGTCACGTCAGTGTCCCCCACCCTCCAGCGGCACCCCGTGCTCAACCTAGATCTCCCACAGGGAGCAGAGCAGCCTTGAATCACTTGAACCACTGAAAATGCAGTTAATTGCTACACAAGCTGCTTCGTTTTTCTCAAGAATCAATACTGAATTCCTCTATCTGACTTCTGTTCAAGTGTTGTGGCAATATTTTCAGAGTACATGCTGCACCAGATGATAGACTGTAATGCAATTTTAACACTCCAGCATGTAAGAACAGATACAGTGCTGGTGGCATTGTTCATTTTCAAATACTGCCAGCACTATAACAACGTTCTCAAGCTAAAAGGTTCATGAAGTGTGAGACACTGTAAGTGTACTCAGTCTAGTCTTCACCACAGACATAGTGAACATTCATACTTTTAATCTAAAAGTTGCTAAGCATCAGAAATTTTTTGTGATATGCCATTGTGAGAGACGGTGGCTCTCAGCATACAGTTTGAGTGTGTGTGAAAGACGATGGTCCTTAACACATGACATAAGTGTGGAAGGCTGAAATATTGTGAATTATTTGTCTCAAAGCTTGCTTGCTAAAATAATAAGCTTAAGGCCTGCTTGTTACAGAAAAATGCTTGCTAACGTTGCTTGCTTGATTTGGCCCACTGTAAAGGCCTAAATACAGTGAATTAAAGTGCAAAATGCATGATCACTGTGAATTGCTAAAACTCAAACATGCTTGAAGCTTGTGTGAGTTCAAGTGAAGCTCCAGTGATATAAGCCACCAACATCTGCAACTAGGCCTGCAGTGTGCTCAGGCAACATGTGCCACCAATTGCCATAAAATGACCAAGTTACGACTTGCAAGTGTGGCCATCCACCACCAGGACCAAAACCTGTCACTTGGGACCGGCAGACCTGAGACCTAGACACCGGGTGCTGGCAGCACCTACTGGGACCTGGACTCTGCTACCTGCACCACCCAAGACCTGAAAACTGACAGTGTTACCAGGACCTGAGACCTGCAAACTGCCAGCACTACTGAGGCCTGAAACCTGAGAGGTGACCCACAGGAGAGGACGTTTGTATCCCTGGAGGTGACTATCTCTTGCTTATCTTTTGCTTATTTTCTTGAATGCTTGCTTAACTTTCCTCCTAATTTCTCTCCCTTTGTTGCTCTAGCTTTAGGTGTGAAAACAAAATAGATTTACTCTGTCTTTAGGCATAAAAATGAAATAAGATTGTTTAGCAGCATCTGAGCTCGTTTGTGTCTTAATTTCACTCTTGGGATCATTTTTGAACCTTCCTGAGTCTGAAACTGGACCAGAACCCCAGAGCCATTGGGGTTGCCTCAACCCTTCAGTTTGACTGGGTATACTCTTCATCTTGAAGAGTGACAGGAACCTCAGATTCCCACTGATTCCACTGACATGAAAAGAAAAAAACTAGGTCCTTATCCTCTTAAGGTGTTTGGCTACTTCTCAGATTGGATCTCTTTCCAACAATTTGTGTTGGCCATTAGAAGATTCTGAAAAAGAACTCTCCACAGATTCACTATAATTTTAATGAAACAGAGAATCTGTTTCATTATCTGCCTGTGTAGCTCTTCCTAATTAGCAAAATTTCACAGTAATCGGCCAGAAATTTAGTATTAAAAAAAAAAGTACAAGTAAGCAGGCAACCTGTGTCTGAATCATCTCCAAAAAAATATCACTTTCCCTTATCTTTTTGGTAAGGGTTTGAGACTCATGAAAAAGCTAGATAGTGAGTTTAACTCATTTCAAAATGACTTTGCACAAAATAATAACCTCACTAGCCTACCTAGCCTACCCCAAATCAACATATAGTGTTTAAAATTCATTTGAAGATGAAATTAGACTATATCAGCGAAAGCAGTACAGTTGGCTCTTTAAACAATTGTTTCAGTATTAGGCAGTATTAGGCAGTTACATAGCAGCCTAGAAAGTCTGAGTGTTTTGGAAGTCTATTTTCCTAACCTGCTGTTTGGTATAAGATTTGACAAATAAAGGCAGAATTCAGTCAAACAGAAAAAGGCAGGGTTTTCAGATGACATTATTTTTGAGTAATAATTTTAAATACCAGTGCAGCCTAGATTTTCAGCTGATATATCTGACATAACTCTAATTCCTCCATCATTCTTTCCAGGTGTAAGAAGTAGGATCTGGATTTCATATTTCTTCCATGACCAGTGAGCACTGGGGAACAGAAGCTAGATAAAGTTAAGGACCCTGAAAAGGGGGAAAGTTAATGATACTTGTTTACCCCTTCCAGATTTGGCAAATCTTGACTATATTTGTCATATGGTACCAGTCTTTTCTTGCTGCCAGATAATAGATGTTTTTCAGGAATTCAAGCTGCACTTGAGGTTTGAATCTGTTCATTCTTGTACAGCATAAGGTTAATTCCAGTCAAAAGTAATATAATTCACTTTACAGAATTCTAGAGTAAACTACAGTTTAAAATAAATATCTACTGCAATGCAGTATCATCTAGAATCTATGAAATGCTAGATATATACTCCTCTTGGATGTCTTATCTTGGCTATTGATCTGCATTATGTTTTCACGTTCACAGTTTCCCAAAGGATTGTCCATCACATAGACCACAGATCAGGGGAGAAAACACATCATACATTTTTCCTATGAAATTATACATTTTCTGAAACAGAACTGATGACATTTTTCTGACCACTGTAGGTACATTTCATAAAATCTCAGAATAACATGACTGAGGTTGGAAGGGACCTCTGGAGGTCATGTGAACCAAACTTCCTGCTCCAGCAGGGCCACCTTGAGCAGGTTGCCCAGGACCATGTCCAGACATCTTTTGAATATCTCCAAGGATGGAGACTCCACTACCTCTCTGGGCAACTTGTGCCAGTACTCAGTCATCCTCATAGTGAAAAAGTGTTTCCTGATGTTCAGAGAGAACCTCATATGTTTCAGTTTGTGCCCATTGCCCCTGGGCACCACTAAAGAGAGCCTGGCTCTGTCTTCTTTGCAACTCCCCTACAGGTATTTGTAGACATCGATGACATCGCACTTAGCCTTCTCTTTTCCTAGGTAGACTGTCCTACTCTTCCTGCCCCACGAGTTAACCCTTCCATTTAAGTGATTTGGTGTAAGAACTGAGCCAGTTTCAGACAAAGCCCTTCGAAAATAAAATCCCAATGCAAAAAACAAGACACCTGTTATAACTGAGGTAAAATTAAAACAAGTGTTTGTGACGTTCTTAATGTTTCACAGTGAACTTGGTGACAGTTTAGGTCTTTCTGAGAGCACAGCTGCTGGGGCTGTATTTGAAAAATAAATAAAAATAATAAAACATCTCCTAACAGATGGAGAGCTGCAGAATTCAAATCTGTAGGCATCTGGAAAAAATATTTCACATACTTCACAATACATCAGGGTACAAAATTATACTGGGTTTGGCTATTTAGAGAGAAAAATATGTGTGTTGGAACTAATAATAAGCAGATCTAAAATCACATTTTGATTAGATAAGTTTTCTGCCAAGAGACAGAAATGCATGTTTTCTAAACTTCATAATTTTCCTTTTCCCCTCAGCTCTCTGAGGGGCAATGGCTGTTTTAAATGGAAACAAAGACTTGCCGAGTACTCCGATATCCAGAGCAGCAAAGAACTCTTCTGAAGGCTGCAAGGAAGTTTCTCTTCCAGAGAATCTCTGGTTTTATTTTTTTCTCTCAGGAAAACAAGAACACAAACAATATTTGGAAGTGTCCTGGTTTTGTTAAAAACAAATTTCTCTTTTAGTGAATTTGCCTGTCAGCTAAATCTTTCCTATTAGCTGCATTTTCCTGGAAAACCAGATATATGTTTTGATAAACATAGCAATGGAATGTGAAGTTATTGATAAGCATGGATGCACCTCTCGCAAGACGGACAACGAGAAATAGGTGACCAAGAAACTGACCAACCAAGTATAACATGCCATTCACATGAATACTTCATATAAAAGTGGGAGATCATGAGGATCTTGTCCCTATTTCCTTATGGCCAACATTAGGAGAGGACCTTGCTAGTTGTCCCTGTGAACTGAAGCCTAGTGACAGACTGAATCCAGCTCCGGTTGGCTGCAGAGTCCAATCCAGGACTTCAGGTGCCTGCTCTGCAGTTGCTGGGACTTTTAAGATTGGTTTTGTATATTTTGTATTATTTTCTCTATTCTTATTAGTAGTATTAGTAAAACATTTTTAATTTTTCTGACTCTCTTCTCTCTGTCCTTCTTTCCCTCCCAATCATCTGTCCTTAGTGGGAAGGGGGAAGAGGGAGGGCCTGAAGGGGAAAGTGGGGGGAGAGGAGATTAACAATACATCTGCCACATTTTTTTTGTCACCTTGCAATCACACCTCGACAGGAGGTTTGAGGGGACCTCTCTAAAACAGTTCTCGAGACAGGCAGTTAGTAACTTTTGTGACAATGATTAAAAGAAGTGGAAAAACACACACTTCCTACTAATTAAAAGAAATTAAAAATTTTCTGTTTTACCCTGTGGCATGCACACAGACACAAATCTTAGACTTTCAGTATTTATTGCTCTGAGACATTTTCAAAATATAAGTGAGATTACAAATTCAGCACAGACTTCAGACGGGTGGATACAGGGAAAATTCCAGGGGTAACTTCATGGAAATCAGTGGAAATATTCCAGGAAAAAGCTATAGTCATAAAGAAACAAGTAATTTCTAAGAAGCAAATGTTTGTGAGTGAGTTGCTTCATTTCAATAGTAAACAAAAGGTAAGCTCCTTGTCAGCAGGACAATTATCTTGAGGAGCTATAGATAACCAGTACTACATTACATATACTATATATCATGAGAGTTCAAGAACTGAAAAGAGTTTTCAAAGCAGACAATTAACAGGGAATAACTTTCTATTGACTAAGAAATGTGTTTTTTCTTAGCAGATCAACACATAGGCTTTCATAAGTAACAATAAATCACAAGTATTTGTCCAGGTAATCAGTTAAAATGTTGAAATTGCATTGATGCTGTACACATGTATGACCCAGTTACTATAACGCCCAAGGAACACAGAGCAATGAACAGCAAACTTTACACATGTAAATAAATGTAATCCTTGTGCAAGAAAGCTTAGTCATGTTTTACAGTTCTGCCACTCGGAAAGGGCCACAGGATAAGCAAGCTAAAACAAAGTTCAAAAACACCCCCACCCAATCTTATGTTGCAATAAGAGATATTTAGTGTATTTCACACTACATTGATTTTACCTCCCAGCTATGAATAATAATAACACAGAGATTTTTATCAGTAAGAAAAAAGACATTGTACTCTAACCATTTTCAATAAGCTATCACAACCGATATTACTACTCACTTCTGCAGTACTTGTTACTCAGGGGTTCTAAAACACTCTAGATTAGCACCAATCATGTTAGTCTCACATAACTCCTTGTCAAAAATGTTAATACTACAATAGTCGGGCGGGGGGGACAGGAAAAGTGAGGTACCTACTAAATCAAAGGATCGCTAATTTACTACATATCTTCTTAGAAGCACAGACTTGTTTTGTGTTCTAATTAAAATGACCATTTACAGAAAGGTATTGTGGTAATACATATTTACAATAAAGGGTGCCCTCACTTGGAGTTAATCTACAGCATTGTTATAAAAAGTCATGAAAGGGGGGAAAAAACACTTTTCCATTCCCCCCTATTTTTAATGCAATTCATAAGACCTCCTGAATATTTTGTTTTGTTTTGTTTTGAGATGAGTTTCATGCAGAAACTTTAAGAAAATATTAATGATGATGCATATTTCACATAAACAATGGATGTCCCTCCAATACAGTAGCTTAAGGTTGAGCTCTATGTGAAAGAATGATGCTTGGAAAATCACCTGCTCCCAGCCTCCTCACTCTGGTGGTTGTTATCTCAGGGTTCTCAAATGCCTTACTACTTGAAAAAATATATTCCAAAAACTTTTTGATACTTGAAACATGAATTTAGAAAGCATTATTTAAATGAGTAGTTTATGTTATATTTTAGTTCATACCATTTGGTAAGAAGAGATTTATTTGATAGGTTTCTCTGAAGCATTATTTTAATTAGAGTTAAGACCAAGTAATAACTAACAACAATTTTGATGTGGGCTATCAGGGCTTGAATAAAAAACATCATGCACTAGATTAATACAGTCACTTTTTAAGAAATAATGAATATTTAGAGGTGTATGACACAGAATTAAGATCTACATTCAAATTTTATTGACGTTTTAAAAAATACTTGATTCTGAATCCTGTTCTTGTTGGATTGAAATAGTCTTACCGGAACATCACAATGCATTTTGAGATGGATATTTTTTAAACTTCATCTGCTCACATTTTGAATAGAGTGGCTTACCATATAGGCTGCCAAAATTGCATTTGATACAAATAGATTATTCTGACTGCAGAGGTTTATCTTTTGATGTCCTTGTTTTCATAACCATCAGACTGCTGCTCAAGAATAATTTTTCTGTCTTCTTTGATGTTGTCCTGAGGTCTAGATTGTCCACCGATTTCTTCCATGCTTCAAGTTATCCCAAGGATAGCTATTGCATGCAAGAATGAAAAATACAGAATCAAAATCTACCTCATAATATAGATAACATACATAATATAGTCAGCCATCTGTTCTTTGTTCACAGCTCTTCCTATTAAAAGCCATCTCAATATGCTTTGATTCCTGTTTTGTATATCTTAAAGCACTCTTCATAAAAAGCATTAATTGAATAATTAGTGAAAGTGATATTCCAACAGTGTGTTCTATTGGTGTAACAAGCCAGTGGTGGTGCTTTGATTCATGTGTTATCTAAGAAATAACTGATTGTATTCTTTTCCTTTTGAATGTTTTATCTTAATGTTAATCATAGAGGTCCCTATGAGCATTAGGTACCTGAAAAGTTTTGGTATCGTGATTATTATCTATCGACATTGCTTGATACTTCCTATTCTTTCTAAAACATCCTTTGTATCACTTTGATGTTGATTCGCATACACATCACAAAAGTATGAAATATTAATTGACTTCAAAGAATGTAATTTCTATTATAGCAAATTAAAAAGCTTGATTGTGAGACTAATAAAAATGAATAATAGAGAGAATTTAGTCTGTAACTGGATGCTTGGGCATAGTGATGACAGATTTGAATCTATTAAATAATGAGAGTCATACAGTTTTGCATTTGTGATTACATTCAGATGCTGAAAAAAAGGAGGCAGGGAGGAAAACAGTAGAAAAAAAAAAAGAAAGGATTGCAGATGTTTCCATTTTCGAAGGGTAAGGAAGGATCTACAGAGACTTGTGTTTCTGTCAGAAAAGAATTATTGCATGACAGCACAGCGTAAAGTGCAAGGTAAGAATCTTTACATTTTTCGGTAAATGAGAACACAGTTGTGTCTGTTTCTGGTACTCAGACCCAGACCTCCCCATCACCAAGTATTTTCTCTGAGCATATGTCAAATGCTACTGAAGGTATCAGCATAGCTGACTGAAAAAGTCTGCTTTGAAAGAAAAGCACCAAGTCTCCCATTCTTTGCAAACAATATCACACTAAGGCTCCTACTTTTAACTCACAGATAAATATGGCAACTTCTGTAAGGCAGAATAGAAAATGCACCATCTATGAAAGATTGTATAGAGATTGTATATTTAATCTATCTATATATTTAATCTATTTCTGTGTTTTTGCAGAGTATACATGCGCATAATTCTTTCTAATTTCTGGTGACTCAAAATTTTGAACTTGGTCAGAGCTTCTAATTTCCTGTTTATAGTTATGCAGAGATAGAACAAAAATCACAGATGGAAATAATTTTCATTATTTTATATTTACTTTTAATGATGAACTACACTGCCATATTAAAAAAAAGAAAAAGAAGTAGTTGTACGAGCCCCAGCTCCCCTACTTGTGAACTCTTACAGCCCTGTGTGTTTTAAAATACTCAAATCACAATCAGTTCAGCTGATCAGTGAAAAGTTTATCTAATATACTGTAGTTCAAATAAGGACAAAGGCTTTCAGGATACTGGATACAAGGGACTCTAGAAGAGTATTATTTTAGATCTACATGGTCAAACCTTATTCTTAGTGCAATATTCCCCATCTCATGCACCTAGATTGACAGGAAAGTCTCCAAAGCTTTGCAGGTACTCAGTGAAGAGAAACAAAGAGTCTGCCAGAACTCAGTACACAGCAAGTGCCCAAATTAGATGCTCTAAAACATCCTTTGAGAAGCTATTCTTTCTCTGGTTATGTCTACAAAGAGAGAGACTCAATAACACTTCTAGGGATAGGAGCCCTAAATTTGCCCTGGTTTTATGACGGGACACAACAAAGCACATGTCTCTTTCCTTCCTAGTTATCTCAACGTATATGTTGAGCTATTTTATATTGTTGTAGTAGAATAAATACGTCACTCATTATATACCCTAAAATAAATAATTTAAAAGTGCAATTTATTAGTTCTACAGAAAGAATTATATTATGAATACATCAATCATTTTCCAGTGCACTTCAAAAGAGCACCTGTACATCACTTTTCCACAAAATGTGTATGATCCTTGAGAAGAAAATCAAGACTAGAAAAAGGCAGTAGGGAAATACAGCAATGCCATTCATTTGTTTAGTTTGCTTTGGTTTGTTATACAAGTACCATTTGAAACATAGACATACATTCATAGATGACTCAGTCTAATTTTGCACATCTAAAATTAACTCTAGTCTCTTCTGATAGAAGTTATGCACTAATTTAATCTCTGAACAGCCTTTCAATAGAAGTTCAACCTCTTTTTTCAAGATTTTCATTGTCAATTTCACTCACTTATATATCTCATTTTCTTCTTGATATTTACTTCTGCTCATCTGAAACTAAACTCCAAAGCTGTAACTTTTTCAGCATTTTACCAGGCCTAAGAGCCTGATTTTATAAGCCACATTTGTCTTCACTGACAACCTAGGAAACCTGTAAAAAGGCCCACCATCTCACTTACCTCGGAAGAAAAATATAGAGTTTACTTCACATTCACTGCGCTGGCTTTCCCTTGCCTCAGAAAAACCCTCTCTCTGCAAAGATCTGCTGCTCTGATACAGATAGAGTCAGCTCTGGAGCAGCTTCCCATTCCGAATGAATCTCAGGTATGAGTGTTATGATGCTTCAAGCTGTGTAAGACATCCTTGTCAACAGAGGGATAGGCTTTAGAGATGAAGATGTCTGATAATGTTGAAATATTATCCATATATAAAAAAGAAAAAAAAAAAAGTCTTCAGATGTCTCTTACAAGTACCTCTTTAACACTTTACAGCTCAGACTGACCTCTTTGAGTAGAAATGAACACAACCTTTCAACACAGTAGTAATGAGCAAAAGGTTGTTTCAATTGTCCTTATTCCCGAATGGTCAAAATCAGGTTTTTAACAGATCGTATAAGCCTATAGAGAGACACCAGTTTAGCCATTATTTGGTAACTCTGCTCTAAAAACCTTGTAACTAGCATACTTGATATCAGAGTCCAGGAATCCAATTTGTCATTATTCAGGTTTACAGGAAATTAACAGGCTTTGGGTTCAAGCTTATGATGAAGGTAGAAACTGTTTCTGAAAATTAAGACCTGACCTCTCCATTTAACAACTCATACAGCTCCTAAACTATCAAGAGTGATAACATTTTTGCTAATGGGAAAGTTAGTGTTTTCCACATAATCATCATTTATCCAGAATTACCTGCTTGTGAAAGTGTTTGACTATAAAGCTGTGAGATAACCTTTGGAACTGAAGTCAGAATAAGTGAAATATAGTGGTTATGTCAGCAAAACATCTTTTTTTATTTAAGGAATATCCTATGTATGCCAAACTTAAAATGATGCATATGACACATTTCATTCTTTTTTTCTCATGGTAATCAGTAAAGTACAGTTAGCAAAATGGTGGACCTGACAGAAAAAGTAACAAATAATAAGGATGATGCCCACAGAAAATCCATAAAACATAATTCTTTTGGCTTTTATCCAGCATATATAAAAAAGCTTGAAATATATTTATTTGCTGAAGCAAGATGCTTCTGAGAGCAAATATCAATAACTATATTGAGACCTTTATGTAACACTTCACATGTGAAGTGATAATTATTCAGAAATTTATTTAGCAATATGCTTTGCTGTCTTAACAGAACCACTTCTGAGACCCAAACTGCTTAATAGGACCAATTTACAAGAAATGACAATAATTACAACAGAGTTTGGGGTACAGTAAGAGCCAAGAAATAGCACGACAGAAACAGTATAGCATGAAGGTATAGTGTATGGTAAAACTTTATTACATGTAACACAATTGTGGATTACTCAAAGGTTTAAAAGAAGGAAGGAAGAAAAAGCCTAAACCCCTCAATTTTTATATGAGTCAAGCCAATCAAGTAAATGCATAATTAAAAAAAATTTAGAAGTTGACAGTAATTTTCTCAAGCACTCAGTCATATTGTCCTTTGATATTCCTGTGCTTTATGAATTACGAATTCTGGCTGATGAGAAAGCCTAAGGGTGACAACAGAGCTGCAGTGTCAGTAATGCATTGCAATTTCACACTGTGCAAGTTCATATAACTAACTGGATTTTTCAAGTTTAAATAATGTTACTGACTGCCAAGATTCACTAAGAGGTCTGATGAAAACATATGCTCTTTTGGTAAGATGCTAACCTGTATTAACTAGAAAAGGGTCTAATACTTTAAAAGAAAGTCAGTATTTTTGTCTTCCATGAGTCTTCAAAATGTACCTATATTCCCTCACCATAGTTCACCTATTTTGAGTCAGATGGTGAAGCAGAAAAGCAGTTTTCCAGAATAGAGCAGAATAAAATTTGAGCAGAAAAGTCAGGTGTTCTGTGAGATTTTACATGGCTTCTGTTGCCAAGGTAACAATTACTTTTGGCTTTGTAAGGCTTGGTAATTGTGGCCCTGGCTGCCTATCAGGCAGTGTAGAACAAGGGAAGCTATTTATCTAAGGTAATTACATACATACACTCATACACACACCCTCACATTTAGGAGGGAAATATTTAAGAAAACTGAATTATCAAAACATTCAAATTTGGAAAACATTAATATAATTTGAGGAATGTCTTGATAGAAGAGGCATTAACACTGCCTTAAGTTGATCCCATTGCTAGATTTTAGATCCTATCTGAAAAAACAGAAGTTCAAAAATGGAAAAAAAAAAAAAAAAAAAAAGTAAAAAGCAAAGCAAAGAGTTTGTTTGTATCCCATTCCAGCCAAGTACTAACCAAGTACTTAATGTTTAAAGTGTGCACTCAAAAGATGGTGAAGAATATTGTCAATTTAGAAATTGTGGAATCTGTCTCTTTTTTACCTTTGAACCTCTGACTAGGTCTGAATCTGAAAATCAGATCTATGATCTTATATATAATTTTAATATTTTACTGATATAACATATTCTAATATTAGTTGAGTTAAAATGGAAAGAAAAAGTCCTAAGGATGGACTTTTAGACCTAGGAGGAGAGTCAAGCAATGAGGAAAGACACCAAGTGGAAATTCACCAATTGATTGAAAAATTGATTGATCGTGCTGGATCACAAAAAGGACAAAGGTTTGCACAGTGCTAAAAGTGGGGGGAAATGTAACAGGAGTATCAGAGCAACAAATTTGGTTCTTTGTAGAAAATATAAATCCATTTTAATTAGATGTCCAAATCTCATGCTAAGTTAGGGCAAGGTGGGAGTAATAGCTGACATACAAAATGTTCCTTAAGTATTAGGTTCAGAAGCTGTGGTTAGAAATCAAGGATAGTAAGAAATGAAGAGAGGAAAAAAGGAGGAGACTTGGAACAAGTCTGAAAGGAAGAAATGTCAGTCTTCTAAAGAATAGTGCCTCTGCAACAAAAAGGATTATCTGAAGTCTGGGTCAATATCACAGACTGCCGTCTTCAGAACGAAAACATATTCTATAAACACCAGATTTGTGGAGGAAAAACTTCATCTGTTTTATTTGTTTTCTTTGCATGAAAAACATGACAGTCACTCCAGAAAATAAAAAAAAATGAGAAAGGTGTAATGTGGATTAGTGTATTTCCTGCTTTTCTATTCTTGCAATGAGATTTTAGATTACCAAGGTGAAATAAGCATTACCTGTAGAACTTTTTGAGTATAGAAGACTTTATTTCCTTTGAAAATAGCAAAATATGATCTGTGTTTCCTACTAGACTTAAAGTCATCAACAAGCTATTTAACCTATTATTTTCAGCTCAAAATCGAGGAGTGCCAGTGAGTCAAAGAAAGCTACTATATATTTTAACTGGTTTTAATTCTATATAAAATATTCTCTTTTAGACTAATGATGAGCAGCAATATGTAACCTTGAAAGGAATTTGCTATTGCCATGTTCAGGAAAAGTGTGTTTTCCTCTACAGCCAAAAGGAAGCTCTGCTTTTTTGGATCTTCTGCTATTAAATAGTCTTTCTACCAGATCATCACTGGAATATCATAGGTAATAAGTCTGTGTTTCCTCTGTGGCCAAACATGAGACTGATAAGCAAATAAAGAACTAACAATTTGTACTACTTTCATGGTACGATGTTGAAAGGAAGCAAAATGGTGGCTGAAGATAATACGTAATGTTGGTCAATAGCAGTGCAATTTTAACATGGAAATAAAAGACAAATTGTGAAGGTTTGCACTTTTATTGACTGAAGTACAGATTCATCTCTCTCAGCAGTTCCAGGCAATCAGACTTGGAGCAATATATTTTCATAAAGAAAACAAACAAACAAACAAACAAAACCCCTAGACAAACCAAAACATAAATTGGGATACTAAGATTTTGGAAGCACTCTTAGGTAATGTTAACATGAAAGATTTGCAGTGTTCAGGGAAAAAAAAAAGTTGTGTCTTGGGGGACAAGACTGATAGAGACTAAGTCAGTTTTAGATCAGCTAACTGATCTGAGTTTTGATCAAGTATTCAAAAGTGTTTATATAAATTTAACACACTATATTATTTTCATAAAATAATTCATGTTGGGATTTTTCCAACTCAGACTCAAACAGAAAACAGGGAATATTTACACTGCCCTCAAAAATCTAATGAAATAAGAAATAATCTACATAAGATGTTAAGGCATGTTTAAATAAAACATACTTATCAAGCCACATTTACTGTCATTATTATCTTGCACATCTCTGTAGTACAAGACAATAAGAAAAAAAAACCCTGTAAATATTCAATAGTTCTCAATGATAATGTGGTTTTTAGCTAATAATTTTGTTTTACTATACTTTTTCCATCTGTCTGGTAATTAATTTAGGACTTAAACCAAAAGTAACACTAACATAATAACCAATTGTACTTCCAGCAGTCTCCCTCTGCAAAAGAAGCTTGAACCCACTACCTTTATGAGTAAGCTTGAATGTAAATATTTAAAACATTCTTTTATATATTTTTTTTTCCTCATATTATTACCTATAACAGGTAATAATATTTGAACCAGGCTCTAAACTTCAACAGGCTCAAGTAAACATTTTTTTCGGAGGATCTATATCAACTCAACACATTTCCCCACTCCTTAAATTAAATGAGACATTTACATTCACCTTAAGTGGAATAAAATGGTCTCGCTTAGACAGGAACCAAGTTACTTCTTTGTGTTTGCACCTTAATAATTACTAGATGTGAAAATATGAAATTCTATAATTCAATGACCTGTTATCAGATCTTATTAAGTCTACTCTTTTGAAGAATTCCTCTGGACTGAATAGGACTCTAATAGACTAAACCACACGCTGAAAAAAAGGCTGAAGCACATAAATATATTTTCTACTATTTACTTTGAAAAAGATGTCCAAATGTTTTATGATCATTGTAGGCACAATTAATATCAATAAACTTTAATGTGACACATAAACCAATTCAATATTATGGCTCAAACAGGTGTGCATTCATTTGAAACAAAAAAGAAAGAGAAGAAATAAGTGTCTAGTAGAATTCAAACCACTACTTCCAAGAAATGGACAGAACATAAACATATCCCTAGCTATCGGTAAGCAACAATTAAATTAAAGCCACTAGGTGTCAGCATATAAATATTCCTAAAGAGATTTATCTGCCAGAAAAATTAGTTGGCAATAAACAAATACACAAGACTGTAGGTGGCTGCCCGTGTCCTTACAAAGCCATAGAAGCACACCTAAACTTATCAGCCTCACTGATAAATACTAGAATGATTGAGAAATACGTTTCCACATGATAAATGAGTGTTGAACTGAACTTTTTAGTTTTTAATAAAATGTACTGGATAGTATAACTTACACAGATCTTCAGCAGTTTGACTTCAAAATAATTGCTTTCCCAACCAAAATCTTTTGATACCAGAAGGTGGCCTTGTTATGAGACACTGTTTCACACAGATTCTTCACATTTGCATGTTCACTGACCTGCTTAGTCCTTGTATTGCAATTGTCCAGTAGAAACCAAGTTATTCTCTAGTAGCTTTCTGTTGTCACTGAGACCCTATTGTGGCACCCCAGCCACGATGGCATAGCTTACTGGGAGCACAAAAATGCAGGGCAAATTTAAGTCATTTATCTTACTAATAACCTGTGATTAAAGTAGAGCTAATAACTCAAAAGGGCAGGATGCTCAAGGCAGGTAATACTGCTTTAACAAGCACACTAACATGACAGTGTTCTTCAGCCTCTGTGGCCTCGTACTTCTACACCATAGTGATACTGCTTCTTGGAATGCAAGGGGAAGTTCATGTGTCCAGTGGGAGAGTATGTGACCAAAACTGGTCAGCACTCCTGACTCATCTCTAGCTCCTTCAGCTGTTGACAGACTCCTGACATGTCACTTCATGTAATTCAATTAAGGTTTTGTGCTATGTTATTGTTCCAATAAGTAGTGACATTTCCTTGAATTTACACAATACTGTTTATTTGATATGCGGTAAATATCTAATGAAAACCATAGATAGCCCTCAGAGAATTCAGAAAAAAAACATCTGAAGGGTTTTAATAACTATTTAACTATGATAAATGAAATATATAAATGACGGACTAGTATGAGAGTGATATAGATTTAATAGCCATGCTTGTATAGAGCCATAGAGATTGTACACTTATGTTAAAAGCGTTGGGTGTTTATTTTATTTCAATAATTTTCTGTGAAACTGTCCAGACTGTGTCTAGTCATACTGAAGACATTCTACATTAAAAAAAACACGGTGGTCTACGCTGAAGTTTAACATAAATGTCTCCATTTTTGTCAAAGTATAGAGGATACTTTTAAGTAAGGAACAGCATGGTAATTGCTGCAAAAGTAGATAAAATAGATTCAGAATAAAGTGTAGCTCATTAGTTCAATCAGCTCCCATGTGTGACAGGATGTAACTCCCCTGACTCTCAAAGCTGAGGTGGTAGAAAAAGAAAGACACAGAGAACTAGGTGTAGAGAAAGAGGGCATGACAGTACATATAGCTCTGACAGATGAAGAACAAATCCAGAAAATAGCTAACATCTCTGTCAGCTTGAAATGCAAATCAGATGGAAACTCCCACCTTTTCTTTTTTAAAAAACACATTTTTATCACAGCTAACCATCACTGTGGTGCCCTTTAAGTAATCTACTGTATATGTGTATATATGTGTAGTAAATTCAGAAGTATGAGAGAGAAGTACTTGGCCCTCCGTCCTCAGGAGATCACGTTGTCCTGCTGCCCCTGCCCCATGAACTACTCCAGAAGAGTTACCTTATAGAATGAACCCATGTCAATAGCATTGATAATGCAGATCTGCAGAGAAACTTTTTTAAAGAGAATTCTAGCTGTCAGGCAATAAATTAGTTTTTTCTTTCCTAAAATTGTGTCAAGGGTTTTGATTGCGGGGTGACAATAAAATCGTGGCAGATGTATTGTTAATCTTCTCTTCCCCCACTTTCCCTTTCAGCCCCTCCCTCTTCCCCCTTCCCACTAAGGACAGGTGATTGGGAGGGATAGAAGGACAGAGAGAAGAGAGCTGGAAAAATTAAAAATGTTTTACTAATACTACTATATAAGAATAGAGAAAATAATACAAAATATACAAAACCAATCTTAAAAGTCCCAGCAACTGCAGAGCTGGCAGCCGAAGTCCTGTTATTGGGCTCTGCAGCCAACCGGATCTGGATTCAGTCTGTCACTAGACCTCAGTTTGCAGGGATGACTAGCAAGGTCCTCTCCTAATTTCAGCCATAAGGAAAAGGGACGAGATCCTCACGCTCTCCCACTTTTACATGAAGTATTCATGTGAATGGGATGTTATACTCAGATGGTCAGTTTCTTGGTCACCTGTTTCTCATTGCCCCTCTCTCGAGAGGTGTATCCATGCTTATCAATAACTTCTCATTCCATTGTTATGTTTACCAAAACATGTGTCTGGTTCTCCAGGAAAATGCAGTTAATATGAAGGCTTTAGCTGACAGGCAAATTCACTAGAAGATAAAATTGTTTTTAACAAAACCAGGACAAATTGTCATGATAATTCCCCACACTTAGACACTACCAAAGAGGTAACATCTTTTTTCTTTTTTTTTTTACCACCACAAAGAAGCACTAACAAATAGAAACTATAGAAGTATTTTAGAAGTATTTTCTTAAAGGAGGATCTTGACCTTCTTTCTGCTTCTAAATTCTAATGCTATGCAATTGTCCATATGTAAATTTATTTACAGAAGTCTAAGTAGCTGTTCTGAAAAAGTCTAACTATCAACAAATCAAGCCTACAAAAACAGTGAGTGGTTCTGAAGAAGTTTGTTCAGAGATCTAATGAGCCAGGGACTGCTGACTTCTAAAGGCAGCTGTTGGCATAGCATACTATGTATTTCAATGAAGTATCAGAGAGGGTTAGTTTTCCCATCTTGCGTCTTTCAACATAGCACCAAAGTGGATGAGAGGATTTAAAAGATTCTTCACTTCTTTCAAGGTAGAAGTAGTGAGCACATTTAACATCTTATCTCCAGAATGACAGCACCTGTAGAGCTATGAGGCCTGTAGAGTAATACTGGCACAAAAATAAACTGATTTAGGTGAAATTTGATGACCATGTTGGGAGTCATAAAACAATCCTAGTTCTAAGGATTTTTAAGAATAAGTCAAAAGAACTTGCACTATGAGAGGACAGAAGTAATTTCCTCTAGGACTTCTGCTAGTTCCACTAGGAACTTTGAAGGTCAGGAAAAAGGAGTAACACACCTAAGTAAGATTAAAACATCCACTCAGAAATGACATTTTACTTTCAGGATTGTTAGTTCTTTCCCATTCCCACTGTGAAGCACTCATAAACTCAGAGTTTATAGCTTTTCTGACAATGGGCAAAGACACTACTAGGTCATTCAAAGCTAAATTCCTCAGTCTTCCTAATACAGCTGTTGGATCCTCCTCCATGGATTGCTCTATTTGTGCATTTCATCACTCAGAAAAACAGTGATAAATCCCTCTATGATTCTATCTACTCCAGCTGGAAGTGATGAGTCCTTGATATAATAGATGCACCAACAGCTTTTGTTAGTGACCAAAATAATGGTGACATTAAATGTTCCCCAAAGCTACCCAGACATCCTTTGACATTTACATCTGTCAGAAAAAAAGAACAACCGCTTAAAGCAAACAGTTCTCTTCTCAGTCCCTGTGGACCAGTAAATAAGGAAAGGCTTGCACTGCACCTAAAGGTCAGCACTACATCTGATTATTGATGGGAGAATTCAGTCAAATTCCTCCCACAGGACACCTGGCTACTGCCCAGATACTAGATACTACCTTAGATACTATGGATTTTTATGCCAAGTGCATCTTTTGTCGTTGCTGTCATGGCACAACTGGGGAGACTGGCAGTCTAGGGGTTTCTCAGTCCAGATGAGTCTGAAAAGAACAGAGTTCTCACTATTCAGAAGCACCTACTGAACAGTTAGACTAATAAACTTTGGACATCTATTATTCATGTGTAAAGAGGTAATAGCTCTGTGAATTAATAGTAACTCTTAAATAATCTTGAAGTGTATCCTTTGGTAAAGGACTATGTCACCATTCTAAGGAAAAGTAATTACCAGTGCAAGATGTATGTATGTATTGCAGCTCATGATACAGCTTTAAAAACAAAATTTATATATATATATACATGCGTGTTACATATATACGTGTATATATATATCTACACACCTCTGTCACTGTGAAGCTACTTGGGACTTAAGAAACAGAATCACTCCAGGTTGTGAAGCTCTGAAGAGTTAACTCACAAAATAATTCAAGACAAAAATATCCCTGACTCACCTGATCATTTGAATAACACACTCATACCATTACTGCTGTGCTCAGATGGTACTTCATTCAAGCTGCTGTCATCTATCACCTTCTCTTGACTGAGTTTTCCAGAGGCAACAGAGGGGACAGCAGCAGCCTTCATCCCTTAGCAGAAGAGATCACTTTCTTCAGTCAGCACCACTGCATTTCTGCCTCACAGTTCAGGAGCTCAGCAGTGACAAGAGGTGACAGAAAGGCAGGGAGATGCTCAGCAGGCAGGAGAGAAGAGAGGCACCTACATCCCAAACTTTCTGAGTAATTACCTCCAGATCTGCTAGGCTTCTGGAGGGTGTATGTTGCCCTGCATTTATAAAGTCCTCATTAAACCAGGTTTGTCTAAATGAGTTTATCTTCCCTGAATAGAGGTAAACTGCTAAGACAAGATAGACACTGCAACCTGAGTTTTAGTGACAGAAACAAGACATGCAATAAGTGACATACTAGTGATGACACTTGCATGTGTCTTGCATGTCTTGCATGTGTCCTGCAAAATATGTCTAAATTCAGCTGCCCTGATTAATTCTTTGGCCCTTAGACACACTACTTACAAGTTGTTGTCTGGGGTCAGCACAGGCTAGTGAGTGCCTGCAGGCTTGTAGGTCCATGCCATTCCCCCCACCTCTTTCCTCCCCTTCCTACCCCACTTCTACCTCTCTCTTCTGCCTTTCCTTCCCTCTCTTGCCCTCTACTCCCCTTCCTGGCTTGTACAGCCCCACCACACCCCAAATTGCTGAGTGGGTCCGGGGGAGCCAAAGACAAGCAAATTCCAGGTGAGGCACCAATACAGTGAGTGCCAGGCAGGTCAGTCAGTGGGGGCTGCAGGCCAGAGCAGTGAGGCAGGTCCCGAGTGCAGTGGGAGGCCCCTCTCACCTGGCAACCTCTGGCCTTTCTCCTGCAAGTGTGCCTCATGGCTCAGGCACCTCCCTGCCCTAGGGAGCTTGTGATGAGTGAAGCAGAACAGCCTTCGTAAAATAAGCATCTTTATTATGATTAGCAACACAGCATCAGAGGTGAATATTAAATATTTTTTAACCCACTCACCCCGAAACAGATGTCTTACCCCTCATGCAACTGTGGGTCCATCAAGAGTGGAGCTCTTGTGCATCTGCCTCTTGTTGTGCCAACATAACCTCAGCTACTCCATATTCCTTTATGCACTGGAAGATTTTCGCAGAGGGAGCAGTGAGGGAGAATGTTAACTTGGTTGACTGAAGCAGTTTTCAGCAACTAAGCTACAGTCGCTGGAGTCAGTTGTTTGGATATTGCTCCTTAAAGGAAAGGACGGAGGATGAATGAAAGGTGATATTATTAATATAAACACGATGCAGTAGCCTTCTAGAGGCTAACAGGAATGGGGAACCAATTGTATGAAAACATCTTCAAACTGATAATTTTAGTCAGTGGGGCCTCCAGATTAAAAAAGTCTGATGCTCTTGGCAAAGTAGCACTGGCCCTATCTTCAGGCAAGTTCAGAAACTACCTGGAAAGAATTCCAAAATTGGCTGCCTTTTATCCACTGATGTCCTAACCCAGGAAAACACAAAATATGCACCTAAGCTATAGAGAACTGGCTTTTTGATTCGGGAGATCTCTTCAGGACATGTGTGAGGTTAATAAATCTGTCTCTTGCTGGGATGCCATGTGGTGGCTGTAGTTCTTCATCTAGCACACTTTTTAAAATTGGTGCCCTTTTGTATTGTGAAACCTCACAACAACAGCACAAGCCCTTTGGATCAAATGCTTGATAACTGTAATTTTATCTTAGCAAGGTTGCAAGCAAACTGTCTGTCACAAACAGCTGTTTTAGAATACATAATTACACCTGCCTGTCATAGCCCAGACTGCCTGTGTGAGACATGATGGATGATTTTAAACTTGCATTTTATTATTATTATTATCATTATCTTACAAAAATGAAAAGTGAAATATATTTGAAGTGTCTTTCTTGAGCCTTGTATTGATATAGCTGAGACAGGCTACACCCTTTTCTTCAAACTTTTTTTATTCAATTCATTTCTGCTATCATTTAAGAAGTCTATGTCTATTTCTATCCTGAAAGGTAAGTATAACACTGCTGGAGTAATATAAATCTCTTCCCTGTCACTAGCTAACTCTGGGTTTGGATCTGTGTCTCTCCTTCTCTCTCCTGTTTCACATGACTTTTAAGAATCTCGGTACAGTGTTTATACTTTACATTTACTGCTTTTACAGAGTGTGAGTACCTCATAAATGTAATGACCAATTATAAATACAGCTACTTGGAGAAAAATTTTCTAAAGGAAACTCAAAATGACATGAATTTAATAACAAAGAAATAAATGAAAAAAGTCTTAATCTGTGATTTAGTTTCATTAAAATGTTAACCACTGAATTTTTAAAGCTTGGTTTCAAACCTGACATAACCGGAAGAGCAAGCAGTCCATAATAAAATAAAGGGAGACAAGGAACTGAGAGATCCTTTCCCTTTAAGTGCTCTCCAGAAAGGACAAATACTTTAATTTTAAAACTAGGAGATGATTTTTATAGCATCTTCTGACAAGATATTTGAAATATATATATATATACACACACACACACATATATATATATAAGTAACAATGACTCAGCCACAGTATATCCAGAGGTTTAAGAAATAAATATCAGGTAAATTGAAGGTATATATCATCACAGTTGTTTTTTTTTTTTTTCTAATAGTCTTTCCAAGGAAATTACGAAAAATACATATAATAATTGTTAAGAAAAAGTCACTATTAGCATAGAGTGACCATAGAGATGAATCTGCAATAATATGGCATAGAAAAGAAATATTATGATACTGCTGCCATAGAGGTGATTGAAGAGATTAATGCATTTTCCCAAGAACATTAGTTTAAATTTTAAAGCAAATTTCCTGTCGTATTCATACCATTTTTATGTTTGCTTTCCATGAAACATCCAACCTAGCTGGCTGAAATAGTGAATGTAAATCTACTCAAATATACTTAAGTATTTCATAAAAGCAAAATTCACTATGTAATATGGTAGTGTTTCCACTATATTGGGTGACTATACAGACACAGAAAATACAAACAGTGCTTCACCAAACTAGTTTTTATATGGTCCACAGAACTCCAGCTTGTTGCATATGCCTCAGTAGATGAAGACTTCTGATGATTATGCACTGCTCTTTTTTATTGTTCCAAATGTTCTCATTAAACAAGAATTTAATCAACAGCACGTAGAGCCACAGTGAGATGCTTTTGCACACGAGGCAGTCTCTTATGCACACCATGCAAGGCCTTTTTCTCCCTCACTTCTGGGTAACCTGCTTCAAGTCTTCTACATCCTTCTTGACTTTCCTACTTGTTTCCTTCCATATGACAACATGTATCATGCCCAGAGGTCACCTTCCATAAATTTCAAAACTAACGCTTATTTATCTTTACTTTGTGTTTTTGTCTTCTCTTTGTTATAGTTTTAGATTTTAAAAAAGGACAAGCCAACTAGTTTTGCAGATGTCTGTAAGAATGCATCTAATTTGCATATTATTTCTCTATCCTGTCTGCTCTCCCAGTGATTTGTGTTTCAGGAATTTTCATCTCAATTTGCAAGGAATCAAGTGCAATATCATACTGAAACCCACATGGAATCTCTGAGAGTTAATGTAGTATAAATGTTTATTGATAATCAAAGAAACAATTTTGAAGCAATCACAGAAAAAAGGTAGTTCAGTTCTGATTCTCTGCCATGAAGTATTTACAGGGCACTCTAAAAGGGGAGATATTTCCTAATTAAAATCAAGAAAATAGGTTTGTGCTTTCACTCCAGGCAATTAAATGTAACATTTGTGTGCATATAATTCCATTGGAAACAAAACCCAGGAAGTGGCTGTTTGAGTGTCTATTAATTAAAAAATCCAGCACTTCACTGGTTGTACTAGCTGGGCTTTTATACAGTCTCTGTAAGTTAATAATTGAATTAAATTGTGCACAAAATGATATGAATGAAAGACTGCTTAAAAATAACAAATTCCTGCTCATAGTAATCTGATTATTTTGATTTCACAGTATCACACAGAATCATAGAATAACAGAATGTTAGGGATTGGAAGGGACCTCAAAAGATCATCTAGTCCAATCCCCCTGCCAGAGCAGGAACACCTGGATGAGGCTACGCAGGAATGTGTCCAGGTAGGTGTTGAATATCTCCATAGAAGGAAACTCCACGAACCACCTCGGCAGCCTGTTCCAGTGTTCTGTTACCCTCACTGAGAAGAAGTTTCTTCTCAAATTTAAGTGCAACCTTTTGTGCTCCAGTTTGTACCCTTTACCCCTTGTCTTATCACTGGTTGTCACCGAGAAGAGCCTGGCTCCATCCTCATGACACTCACCCTTTATATATATGTAAACATTAATGAGGTCATCCCTCAGTCTCCTCCAAGCTAAAGATACCCAGCTCCCTCAGCCTTTCCTCATAAGGGAGATACTCCACTCCCTTACTCATCTTCGTTGCCCTGCACTGGGCTCTCTCCAGCAGTTCCCTGTCCTTCTTGAACTGAGGGGCCCAGAACTGGACACAATATTCCAGATGTGGTCTCACCAGGGCAGAGTAGAGGGGAAGGAGAACCTCTCTCAACCTACTAACCTCCCCGCTTCTAATACGCCCCAGGATGCCATTGGCCTTCTTGGCCACAAGGGCATAGTGCTGGCTCATGGTCATCCTGCTGTCCACCAGGACCCCCAGATCCCTTTCCCCTACACTGCTCTCTAATAAGTCATTCCCTGACTAATACTGGAACCCAGGGTTGTTCCTACCCAGATGTAAGACTCTACACTTTCCCTTGTTATATTTCATTAAATTTTCCCTCTCCAGCCTGTCCAGGTCTTGCTGGATGACAGCACAGCCTTCTGGCGTATCAGCCACTCTTCCCAGCTTCGTGTCATCAGCAAACTTGCTGATAGTACACTCAATTCCCTTGTTCAAATCATTGATGAATATATTAAATAATATAGGCCCCAGTACTGACCCTTGAGTCACTCCACTACATACAGGCCTCCAACTAGACTCCACTGACCATGACTCTCTGGCTTCTTCCCTTCAGCCAATTTACAGTCCACCTCACTACCCAATCATCCAGACCGCACTCTCTCAATTTAGCTATGAGGATGCTGTGGGAGACTATGTCAAATGCCTTACTGAAGTCAAGGTAGACCACGTCCACTGCCCTGCCATCATCTATCCACCTTGTTATGTCTTCATAAAAGGCCATGAGATTGGTCAATCATGACTTCCCCTTGGTGAAGCCATGTTGACTGCCCCTAAAACCCTCTTATCATTGATATGCCTTGAGATGACACCAAGGATAAGATGTTCCATCAGTTTCCCAGGGATGGAGGTGAGGCTGATACGTCTATAGTTACCCAGGTCCTCCTTCTTGCCCTTTTTGAAGACTGGAGTGACATTTGCTTTCCTCCAGTCCTTAGGCACCTCTCTCGTTTCCCGTGACTCAGCAAAGATGATGCAGAGTGGCCTAGCAATGACCTCAGCCAGCTCCCTCAGCACCTGCAGGTGCATCCCATCTGGACCCATGAATTTATGGATGTCCACATTGCTTAATTGCTCTCTAATCCAGTCCTCATCAACTAAGGCAAACTCCTCCGTTGTCCTGACTTGCTGTGGGGCCTCAGGGGTACGGAGTTCCTCAGGACAGCCTCCAGCAGAGTAGACAGAGGCAAAGAAGGCATTCAGTAACTCTGCCTTCTCTGTATCTTCTGTCACCAGGGCACCCACTTCATTCATCAGTGGGCCTACATTGCTTCTGGTGTTAGTTTTATCTGCCACGTATTTGAAAAAGCTCTTTCTCCTGTCCTTGACCCCTCTCACCAGGTTTAATTCTAAGGAGGCGTTAGCTTTCCTATTTGCCTCCCTACACCCTCTGACAACAGCCTTATATTCTTCCCAAGTGGCCAGCCCCTCCTTCCATGGTCTGTAAACTCTCCTCTTCCATTTGAGCTTAGCCAGCAGTTCCCTATTTAACCACGCAGATCTCCTGGCTCCCTTCCTTGACTTCCTATGTGTCGGGATGCTCTGATCTTGAGCTTGGTAGAAGCAGTCTCTGAACACTAACCAACTGTCTTGGGCCCCTTTACCTTCAAGCAGCCTTGCCCATGGGATTTCCCTTAGCAATTGTTTGAAAAGGCCAAAGTTTGCCCTGCTGAAGTCCAGGTTTGCAATTCTGCTTGCTATTCTGTTCCTGTCACACGAGATCCGAACTCCACCATTTCACGGTTGCTGAACCAAGGCAGCCCTCAACCTTTACTACTTCAACCAGACTCACCTTCTTTGTGAGGACGTGATCCAGTACAGAGCAGTGCACCTCTCCTAGTCAGCTCCTCCACCATTTACATAAAAAAGTTATTGTCAAGGCACTGGAGGAACCTCCTAGACTGTGGCTGGCCACAGTCACTGTCAGCCTGCCCCTTAATTCTCATCCACAGACTCTCAATTCGCTCTTTATTCATGCCTGGACAATACTCAATACATTGTAGTTGCTCTCTCACGTAAAGAGCAACTCCACCACTATGCCTGACTGGCCTGTCTTTCTTGAAAAGAACATAGTTATCCATGTCAACATTCCAGTCATGTGAGCTGTCCCAACATGTCTCTGTAATTGCCGCCAGGTCATAATCTCTTTCTAACTTCTCCCGCTTATTCCTCACGCTGTGTGCATTGGTGTACAGGCATTTTAGAGAGCAAGCTGAGCACACCAATTTCACCCTAGGGGTATGAGAGGCATTCTGGTCTTCATGAACTCTAGAGTGCTGCCCCACTGATGCAAGCCCAGGTACAACCCCATCCCCCTCTGAATCTAGTTTAAAGCTCTCCAAATGAGCCCTGCTAATTCCTGTCCCAGCATCCTTTTGTCCCTGCGAGATAAACCTTTCCCATGTGTCACAGTCTGGACTGGTGTCTTATAAAACCAGCTGTTATCAAAGAATCTAGAGCCCTGCCTGTAGCACCAATCATTTATGGACTGAATTTTTCTGTTCCATCCCATGTCATTACCCGAAAATGGAAGGAGGAAAGAGAAAATCACTTGAGCCCCACACTCTTTCACCATCTGTTCCAAGACCTTGAAATCTTTCTTCATTCCCCTCAGACTACAGGATGCAACTTCCTCCCCATCTGTCTGAAAGATCAGCAGTGAGTAATAGTCTGTTGGGTACACCAGACTGGGGAGTGCCCTGGTGATGTCCCTGATCTGGGCTCCAAGTAGACTACAAGGGTCAACTCTGGATATTGGGCCCTCTGTCCCTCTCAGAAGGGAATTGCCAACTACAATTACCCTTCTTTCTTTCTTATCAGAGGCAGTCTTGAGATGTGGAGTCTTGAGGTGTGGAGCCTCTTCCTATGTGACCTTGTAGGTGGGCCTTGCATCACATCCTCATCTACCTCTTCTTCAAGATCCAGGGCCTCAAACTTATTACAGAGGGCACCTGGCGATGCAAAGCAGGTAGGAAGGGAGGTTGCCCATGATGCCAAACTGGAACTCGCTTCCAACCCTCATCATCTCTTTGGTTCCCTACCTCTGCCCAACAGTGACAGGACAGGGGCTGTCTTGGGTCTTCCCCCTCTGTCCAACAGGGCAGGGGGTGTCTCGGGTCTTCCCCCTCTGCCCGACAGGGCAGGGGGTCCATCACCTTTTGGGGGGTATTCCCCTGGGGCCTTTCTGACTGGCACGCCAGGGAGTTACTCCACCATTCGATCTCCTTTTCACATGCCCTGATGGACCTCAGTGTTTCAACCTCCTCCTTAAGTTTCATGACCATTCTGAGCAGATCTCGCACCTGCTCACACCTCACACAGGTGGAATGCTGACCTCTCTCCCCTGACAGCAGCAGGCACTGGCACTCCCTGCAGTCAGAAACTTGAACAGCCATGATTCGGGGCAGGGCCTCTGTCTGACTCACCACAGTCTTCTTGTGATAAGCTCTCTTTCTGGAGGAGACTATGGTCAGCAGTGGTCTGGAACACTGGCAATAGGTGAGAGGGTCTAACCAGCAAGGAGTGACAACCTCTGTGCCCTGCTGCATGAGCTGTCACACCCGTTGCTGCATCACAGTGTGGCTGGTACTCGGCTGCATCACAAGCTAGTTGCCCCCACCCAGTGCCCGGTGGGCAGTGATGCATTGCTGCCCTCCCTGAGGCTTTTTCAAGGTGAGGGGTGGGGTTGTGATTGCTGCCACTGTGGTAACACCCATGCCACATCAGCTGCTCTTGCAAGGGCTGCCAGGGTTACAAAATCGAAACCCAACCACAAAACCTCTCTGTACCTCCAGATCCACTCAAATGGCTCTGGCTGAGCTGGCTCTGATCAGCTGACCTCAGGGACTGAGTTCCATTAATAAAGATGTATAATTCAAATTCATATATCATTCCAGAATAAAAAAAAATCAAATATTAGATCAACCAAGTAAACATCATGTGCATACAGTGACAATAGGTTTTGGTAGCAAAAAAAAACCCCATTATAAATATGTAGAAAGTATTTCCTTTGGGAAAAATCCTCCTGTAAAAGAAAATGGAAAATTGTCGAGGAAAATACTGTGATCAGGAAGCCTATAGTTATCTTTATACAGAAAGCAGGTTCAACTAAACCCTGTGGAACAACAGAGTGCAGAGCTGATGGTCCATTACCGTAGCTAGATCAATATAAAGGAAAAGAAACACAGGCTTCATTTCACTCCAACACTCTCGAAGATGACTTGCTGAAGATTTATCAGTTTTATATAGGACAAACTGCCCTCCGCCTTCTATTTTCTAAAAAAATGTACAAAGTGAAATATAGCAAAAAAGTCTATGGGGAAAAATAATACAGTTTGAAGACACTGGGTCATTCTTGCTTCTGGTTTCTATCATAAAAATAAAACTAATCAAGGGCTGATTTGCAAGGCTAAGGATTTTTTTTTGTTTGGTTTTAGTTTTTGGTTTTTTGATTGTTTGAGGATTTTTTAAGTCTAGATTCTCACCCTTTGACAAAGCTTTATGCTTTTTATAGTACTGCACTGCTCCTCCACTGTGCCGCAAATTTTGACCAGGAAGTTTTCTAGAAGTTTACTTAGTGCTCAAACATTTTATGTTCATTTAACAATGGTACTGTAGAATTAACCATACCACCTTTGGCACAAAAAATCCCAGTCTAGCTCATTGGCTGAAATGAGAAAGGACTAATGATGGAGTTAAAGTGAAATGTACAAATGAGAAGTGTGGAGAGAAAAACGTCAGGCAGAAAAGAGAGACAGGATGAGAAAGTTGTGATGGAAAGACGTAGGTGCAATGAAACAAACTGAGAGCAAGATAAATGGAATGGCTGGAATAAAAAGAAAACACACACACACACACAAAAAAAAAAACCAAAACCAAAACTAAACAAACAAATAAACAAACAAAAAAACAAAACACCACAAAAACACACAAACCCACAACAGGTGTTTGATTGTTTGAGATGCAGAGCTGTCAGTATTTTTTTTTAATCCACTGAAATTTCATTAAACTCTCCACCTATGTCAAATAATTCAAGCCTATTTCATATTTTCTCTCACTATATATTTATCACTAGGCATATTATACAAGTAAGTAGGAGAATGACACTTAGAGATCTATCAGAGAGAACTCAATGAACTCCAGAGATGTTTTGTGTGAGCATCGTCTTTGTACTCTAACTTATATTTGGGGATGAAAACTCCAAACAACTAGTTATAGGCAGAAAGCATGAAGCATTGGCAGTTTTGGCACTCACTTGATATGGTTTCTGTATCTGACTAAATCCTGGTTTAGATTTGACAGAGACTTCAGCTCCTTTACACTCTTATTTTTTTTCTCTTAGCTGAAAAGCAGCAAGTGCAAACTAGACCAGAAACAAAGCAATAAGTCAGATTTCTTAGAAAATTTCAGACAGATGCTATAGATTCCAGAAATTATATTCTGATCCAGCTGTGTGTCCAGAGTTGTATAGCATTCTTGGATTTAAACAAACATTTGAGATTAAAATCATATTTTACAGAGGACTCTAATGTTAATCAGAGTTTCTCTAGTAAAAAATATATAAACAACATTACACAAAATTTGCTGGCTTTTTAAGCAAACACAGTTAACGTTTGTTTGTTTTGTTCAGTTGGTTTTAAATGGTTGTAACAAAAAGCAAATATTCTGAATCTGTCACCATAGTGAATGTTAAGGAAGTCTCTACACAGCATAGCTAAATAGCACTCTTATACTCTTATCGAGTTTCATTTCAACATTACAGCTGCCAATAATAGGAAATCAATGTAGAATGTGAAAAACAAATCAAACTTGATTATTTGTTCATATTTTATCATATGTATTTTGTTCAGATTTCCATTGTAAGAAAAAATACTGGAAATTCTCAATAGTATTGTAATAGTGTTGTGGTTTAGGAGTTATTCAATATTTCACCAACAGGTTATGGATAAACTGCCAATACATGCTGCAGAACAAAATGTGCAAATACATAGAGTTTGTGATAGTCTTGAAAGATTCTCAATTGTCAGAATAATTCTTCAAAGGGATTTTTTAAAAAAAACTAAATTAAAGCAATAACTAATTGTTTTTGCATGGTTACAAGAAGATGAAAAAAATTGTGTTTGAAAGGACTACCTTTCAAGTTGCTGTAACCAGACAGTGAGCTAAATCTTTCTGAAATAAGCTTTCAGGGACTATAAAACACATCAGCTTTTCTTTCTCAGAAATTAGAACTAACTACAATGTCTCTAACCTTCATTTGGAATCAGTTTGGCTGTGATAATCATCATATTAATCGATGTAAATACTGTTGCTGTCTTTACGCTACAGAAACAGGAAGTGATCCTGCACATCTGGTGTTCCCCATATATGCTTATGTCTGCTGGTGGTGTGCACATCCGCTAGCTAGCCATGCTGTAAGAATGTAATGGAAAATGTATTATCTATTGCTTTTAGGAGAAAAATATTACACATCTTGAGCACTGCACCTATAAAAAAGTAACATGCTCTGGTTATACATACACATACACATACATGCATATCTGCACAAATACATTTCTTTAAGATCATGTCCAAAGACCATGCTTGCTTGCTTCTGTTTAACTGTTTGTGACTAGTTTTATGTAAATATTCTTTACTGTTTCCACCTTTTTATTAGGAAAAAAATAATAATAAAAAAAAGGCAGAAACCCCACACTAAAGCTTATCTCCATCCTTGTTTAAAGGAGCTAGCATTTTAAAAGATGCCATAAAGATTCAGGTGCCCTGGCCCTATGCAAGTTAAAGGCAACTGAGTTTTCACCTCTTTTAAACAGTTCTGCCAGTTTTTTATTAAATTTTATTTTCTGTACACTGATCATTTACTACATATACAGACAACGGGGGTCTAGGGGACACCTACTGTTACTTCCTGTTCTTCAATTTTATTCTTGGTTACATAAAAGCATAATAGGAGCCTAACTGTCAGCATTTTTTTACTGGCATTCAGGTGTTCACCCTACATTCTCATGTAAATGAAAAAAAGTGTTTTCTTAGAGTAATGTGCCACTTTAAGATATCCATATTATCTAAAGACTGGAATGTTACTCTTTATAGCTCCTGGTGTAGTTGGTGTGTCAAGAATAATAACTATGAGGGGGAACTATTTACTGTGTAACTATTATTGTCTTCTATGCTTCAAGTTCTTTTTTGACAGTTCCTCAAGTTATTATGTTATATTTGTTATTTCTTTCTTTTTCTTGATAGCAGTCCCATATAAGCAACACTGATGAAGGTTCTCCAAATTTTTAGGTTGTTTGTTCATTTGTTTTTCCGTGGTTAGGTCTGTGACACTCACAATTGCAAGTGGCACCTACCCTACCTGAAGAATTTTGAAAGGAATTTTAAGAGTTGTTAAAAGAAGAGGGCTATTTATGATGTCAAACTGGGAACATGTTAATTGAATTCAATCAGCATGGCAAGGATAAAAAAAAAAAAAATATCTGGCCTATGGTACCATAAATGGACCAAAGATTTAAGTCAATTTATACTAACAGAGCTCAGTAGTTTTACTAATTAACATCTACAAGGACAGAAAACTGTGGCTGCAAAACGGAGACTTGCCTTTCAACATGTTTCTGAGTATCATTAAGCAGCACATGATATCTTGCAAAGCCTGCAGTAATATAAGCAAGAGCAATATGTTTTAAATACTTTTCTCTGATATCTGAGTTCAGGAGTTTTTAGACATCAAAGAACTGCACAGAATTGAATGTGGTAATGTGAAAGAAGCTGCACTTTAGTATCTAATGACATTACATTGATTAGAAAGAAGTAAGGTCTTGGTTGGGAGCACATTAAGCTCTGTTTGTACAGATTACAAGCTAGTTTGTGAATGGATCTAACTCATTAAAATATGAGAAAGATAATGATATGAAAACTAACTCAAACTTTAAAGTATGTGAGCCAAGACCTACTCAGCTATTTCATTCCTTCATTCAATTTGGCAAAGAAATCCAGTTTGCAGGTCTTTGTGAGGAAAAAACTTCCATCCAGTCACAGCCAGAAGAAAGAAAAATTCCTTGCTACCATGAACATCAACTGGATCTATTTTCCATTCTTTCCATCTGCTCACAGAGACTGTCTCTGAAAAAGTCTTCTTTTGACTAAAATAGATACCTAAACTGTAACTTCAACATATGCACAAATATACAATTTAATGTACAAAATATATAAAATGTATGGAAATTGGTGTCTTTTCAATAGATGTAACATTTCAGAAATTCCATTAGAAATTATGTATTGTTCAATATTTAAAATACAACATTTCAGCTAAAAGCATATGCAGATATGCTCTTGGAGGTGAGGCACGCTTCAATGAACCTGGGCAAATCATTTATGTTTTGTATGCCTCAGTTAGTTTTTCAAGCTGTTAAATAACAGTGTAAATTCATGTAAGCCTTGAAGGGATATTGTGAGGTTTCATTTTTTAAAGTCTGCTTGGAGTACTTCAGAAAACAACTAGAACAATGCAAGTTACATGACTGATTATTTCTGTATTTTTCTGTATTTTCATCAGTGCATTGCTTGGTCATTGCATTAGATTAGTTAATCCACTACTTCAGATTAATTAATCTAGTAATTATTTCAGAGAACTACCACTTTTTTTCAGTTTTAATATTACCCAAGAATAGCCTGCCCGATATTCAAGATGAAATAGGGTAGTTATTACACTTTCTGCAACAGATTTTTCTTTTCAAAGTAGCCTCAATTTGACTGATGAATAAAAAATGTCAGCATGTTCTATTCGATTTGTGAGGCTAGTAAATGCAGACATTTGCGTACTATCACCTCTCTAGACAACCTAGGAAAGAAACTTTAAGACCGGTCCTCAAAATCTCAGGGTAGAAACAGCTCTTATTATTATATTATAGTTTGTTACGTAACTACAAGAATAATCTTTATCATTTTGTTCCTTACTTGGCACAAAATTATTTTTTGGACTGATCAAACACCTCAGGCTTTGCCTTAGTGTTTAATCAGTTTCAGCAGCTGTTCACAGCTTCAAATACTACAAAGCAATAGTTTAATTGCTTAATTAAACTCAAACCTCAGTTGTCTTTTTAACAGGCAGGGGCATGCCTATCTTTTGGACACTCAAAGACAATCAGAAGGGAAGCAAATGACATTGCTCTCCTCTCAAGGATTGTTGATCTAGGAGTGTTATGTAGTCACTGAAAAGCAAAAGGCCTTTTCTGGAAAATAACCAGGAGTTTTGTTTCCACTTTTTTTACCTAAATTATGGATTTTATGTGAGTACAGCTACTGTACTTTTATAAAAGTTTTGTTATAGGCTGACCAGTAGACATAAGTTAATTGAAAAACTTGAAGGGATGACAGAACGTTGAACAGCCTTGCTGAGCTTGATTTATCCTAGTTAAAGTTCTGACACCATGGGGCTTTTTTATTTTATTTTATTTCCTGCCTCCAGTATTCAGTGTCAGCAGTTCTAATAAGCAGGCACAAATGTATTTTACCTGACAAGCTGCTCTCCAATGCCAGCATTCTTACGTATATAAAGAGCACTGGATTTATGTGTGATGGTCTTGGGTTTTTTCCCCAAAGCTTACTCATCAAGAGCTCCTGTGAAGTTACAACTTTAGTTAACAAGTTAGAAGAAAATAAAACATTTTTTGTCCCATTTTGTACTAATTTAAATCAACCATGCTGAGAACTACTACTTTTATTTTGAGAACTGCTGATTTTTTGAAAGAACTGATTAAAAATGGAACCTCATCTTCTCTATGACTTCTAGCTCTCATTTAAGAACTCTTTTAAAAATAAAACAGTGTATTTGAAGGAATTATCCCTTGTATTTAGTATCCAAATCTAGTGATACCATTAGTAGGAGACATCAGATTCAGTTTCCAGTTTTAATATTTGAGATGTTTTGGACCTCACATATTAAAATTAAACCTTTATAGTTTATGATAAAACTGATTAGAGCATGGAGGACGTATCAGAAGGGAAAGAAATTGCACTCAAGAAGCATGACCTTAAACTAGATAAAACCATATAAACAACTTATATAGTGAATGTGTTAGCCAGCTACTCAATTACCATAAATCAATAAGATTTCATTTATTTCAGTGGAGCATTGCCAAATTCAGTAAGGCTTTACCATGAAGTGAGGATCTACCTGTCTGAAGCACTGGTGTTTTATCTGTTACCATAGTACCTCATAATATGTCTCGTATTTTTCCATTTAACATGCTAAGTGCCAAAGTATTACGGTTTTTTTCACCAAGACATAAGACATAAGACAGCCAGTTAATAGCATTCTTCAAAGAAGGCAAATACCTTAATATCTTTAAATATGTGGCCTTAAATTATTGAGCATGCCTACATAAGACACCTTGACATAGAAAGAAAACTGGAAATACCTACAAAACTAATAAGGTTCAAAGATAGAACACCTAATGTTAAACATGATTTGTTTTGTTTTGTTTTGTTTTGTTTTTTTCAACATATTAAAATCTGAAGCTTTTGTGGAAAACATTTAACTTTTAAAAAATTTATTTATTGTTAAACGTGTATGCATGTAAATAGTACTTAAACACACATGCACAGGTAAATGATTGTGAATCATTCTTCATACACCATTAGAATTTGATCTCAAGGAGCCTTTTCCTATATAAATATATGTCATGTTTTCTAAAAGACATCAGAAAGTAATAAACAAGTAATTTTTGATAACGAAATTACCATCCAGGCAAAACTAGCCTTCACATAGAGTTTTTCATCCTTCTGGTGCTTCACTCTGGTGAGAAAGGTAATCAGAACACATCTGAAGTTTGAGTTGAAGGGGCCAGTAATTTGACAGGAAAGAATGAAAAGGCTTCCCTGAAAACACAAAAATAGAGACAAAGGACAATCTTCTATGATTATCGGTGAACTATGTCAGTGTCTTGAGGGTTTTGCCAGCAAATTATAAACTAGTAACTTCATATCACAAAGTTTCAGATGGAATTTTCAGAAATATCTGTATGTTTTATTTATATTATCACTGTCTTTTTCGTATGCTGTACAAAAAGTTCAACTCCTTTGAGATTTTCTCTGATATTTTACTTTCAGGATGCCATCTGAGCTCTTTTTATCTGTAAAGGTATCAACAATTTAAAATTATTGTTTGGAAATTTTATTACTTCAGAAAGGTAGCAATATATTTGACAAATATTTCATAAATATAGAATTGTCACTGTCCACGGTTTCAGTCTGGGTACCTTATATTTTATAGCATAAATATGATCATAAGCATCCATGAATAGCAAACTTCATACATATACACAGTAGAATCACTGTCTCAGTACAGAAGGGTTACTACATGAGTCTGAAATACAAAGAAAGCCTAAATAATACAATTTTTTTTAGCAGAGGAGAATTGCAACACCTCCCACCCTCCAAAGACAACAATCTGGAGCCATCTCTTCTATAATGACAGAAAAAGGCTGAGTAGGAAAATGTTGGATGCTGTATTGAATACTTAATTCCATAATTCAAACACAAAGTGTGGATTCATAGATTTACAGAGTTTCAGTGATACTCAGGGAGTCCTTCACATGAGTAAGAAAGAAGCAGCAATTCAAACCATATCCCCTACGTTGCATGAGAGGAAGTCTTATAACCGCGGTCATTCTTCCATTTAGTAATCAGAAGGTCTCTGAGAAGGTTGTTGCAGGAAAATCCAGAGGATTTGGGGTCTGGAAAAACTATACCATATAGGAAATTAAAGTAAGAAGGTAAAACACACTTCTTATTTAACAGAGCTTGCAAGAACCTGACTTCCATCCTGTGATAATGTGGATGTTCTGCTATTTGAGATGGGGTGAAGTTCACAATTTAAATGAGAAAAGAATCCACTCAGAAACACTAGAACATCTATAAATGCCCTTCAGAGCTACAGAATCCAATTAGGTATGCATACCTTTTTAGCTAGTATAATGTAAAAGTTACAGTGACATAGGAAGGATGACATTATCTTGTTTCAGTGTGGGGAACAGACAAAACACCCAAAATCCAATTAGAAGCACCTTTTTATATTTTTCTTTTTTCTTCCCCCCCCCCCCCCCCCCCCCCCCCCAAAAAGGCATTTTGTAAACAACTTTTGACCGGGCTTATCGATTACTCTTTGGCATTGGGAAGATAAGATTGAGGATACTATATGGAGCCAGACTGCATTATGTTCTTGGCAGACCTACTGGAGCTATGATGGCAGAGAAAACAGATGGACTGCTGACAGCTGGAGTTACAATGAGTTGTAGGACTTACATGAATACTTCAATATTCAAAAAACAACTTTTCACTCTTTTGAGATAATGGAAAATTCCTCCATTCTAAGTGCTCCAAAATCAGATAATACTGGAAGTTACACTAAATTTCATTTAAATTGACCCCTTGCCCTATGACAACATGACTTTACTTATAGAATGAGTCTTGATCTTACTCAATTTGTTTGTCTGATGAGAAGAAAATGTGGTCAGCAATTTGGTCTGTCCTTCTAACCTGGTATAGAAAAAATAGCTTGATATGCAAAACTCACATTAAAATTGCATGAAGATCAGTTGCAGTTCCTATTGAAATCACAGAAATTCTGGGAGTTTAAAGCATCTTCAAAATATTATTAATTTCATGGATGTCTGACTATAGACCCCCGAGACTAAGTTTAAAGACACTTTTTTGGAAATTTTTACAGAATCAGTCCCTCATTTCTTTAAATATAACATTCAGAACTTCTTCAAGCATTTGTAGTTGTTCAAAAATAGGAGTATAACATAAGCCAGGAGGTTCTGCAAAGAACATTTTCAAAGAACTGAATAGGATTTTTTTTTTTTAATTCATGCAACTCATACTATATTTTTGACTGACTTTACACAGTTAAAACCTTGCATGATGGTTGACTCTAAGAAGCGTATGGCAAATTTATTTCCATAGTGAAATTTACATAAACTCTTACTAGCCGAATTATTTAAATAGGCTTCCTACCACACCTCTAGTTGTACTGCTAATACCAATAAATAAAATATCAAAAGGTTTATTAAAAGTTTGTATAAGAAAATGTACTGGAAGAGGTGTACAGGATCTGTAATCACCAGCTTCCCTTTAAAGGCAACCCTTTTCTCTTTAATTTCATGGATGACTGCAATTTTCAGTCTGAAAATATATCCAATGCTCCATGAAATTTACTTGTCTATAAAATGTCCACTCCTGTTAACATGAATAAATAGATCTTCAATATACCTGGTTACATATAATTAAACAAGAAGTAATTTTTGACTGATAAAAATCTCCTGGTTTGACCTCCAAAGAAGAAAATATGTAATGGTGCCTTTTTAGTATGGAAAAATGCAAATTTTTATGCAACGGACTTTCTTTATCATTTTAGTGAGTTTTCTTTTTCCTTTTTCCATGATGTGTTCTAGCAATAACCCAGGAAAGTAGGAGCATTAAGCCAGATGCTGAATGCTATTCTTTACTAATAACACACTACAAATTTAACCAAGAACTGAATGAGGGCAATGAATCCAATAAATTTTATTATGACAGAGAATGAAATCTCCTCTCTAGAAACCCACTAATCAGAGCTATCAAAGCATCTTTAAAACTTACTTAGCCAAGCAAGTGAACCTATCTTTTTGAGGCTATAATTGCAACTACAGGGGTAAATGGAGAGTTTTCATAAAACAAGTCTGTCAGACTTATTCAGAGAGCTAGAATCTTTCACAAATATATTTCACCTATGCTTTCAAGGGTGGAAACAGTGAAACTTGACTCAGAAGAAGAATTCTATTTCTTTAAGAGGGAAATCTACACAGTTTGCCAGTCTGTCGATGCTATCATTGGGTTCCCTAATTCCTCCTCAGTTTTTGAACTTCTCACTTAGATTTCCTGTGCATTGATCCTGTAGGGGGTAAAGGGTTAGGATTCCCCTGAAGACAAAAGAAAGATGTCTGTTTTCCATTAATTACACTGTCTGCTGGTTTTTGTCAGGTGAAAGCTCTCAAATTTCAAGTTACATGTGCATGAACAAATTACCTTGGATTAGCACGTATTATAGTTTCTGGAATAAATGCCCACGGGGGTACTATTGTCACATGGTGATTAATAAAATTAGTGTGTTGACCTCTTTTGCACTGAGAATCTAAAAATGCACTCACTAGTATATTATATATTGTGTTTGTATTGGTGGTTAAAGGTACAATTTGATGAAGAATAAACTCTGAGAAAAGAGCACAGGCCCTTCTTAATATAAAAACTAAAATATTATCTATATGCCTAAATTTAAGTAGAATTTGTCCAAAATAAAATTTTGAAGTAAACTTTACCAAGATGTAGCCCTCAAACCGTGTTCTCAATTTGAAAAACATGAAGTTTTATTTTTTCATCTTTTTTTCTCTTTTTTCTTTTTTCCTTTTTCTTTTTTCTTTTTTCTTTTTTTATTTTTCCTTTTTTCTTTTTTCTCTCTCTCTTTTTTTATTTAATAGAGAATGCTATTGTTTAAAATATTTCTCTTACTTTAGAAAGTTTAATTACGAACAAATAAACTTGAAGAAATTTTTCTTTGTTACCCAGACAAAGGCATCTTTGTCCTCATTAAATCCTGTTCAGTATTTTCAAAAAACCTTGTCTGTGCTTTAGTTTTGCCTGTAGTTTTCATCCCAACTACTTCAGTGGTGGCACTTCTCTATTCCTTCTGGTACATGCTCTTTCATGTGGTCTACTAGAAGCATAGTGAGAGCAAAAGACTAAGCAACAGCCACATAGAGCAAGGAGCTATAATTAGCCCCACAAAACATAATAGGAAATATAATGGTTTGTGTCTTTGCAAATATATTTATAGAATAAAATTCTAATGCCTCTAGCAAAGTAAGTTTTGAATCCATATGAATATAAAATATTTAAATAACCACCCTTTCCCTGCTGTGAAACTTCTAATAACTGACCTGATTAAAATACCTAACATACTATAAATATTTCAACTCAGTTCTTTTACTTCAGAAACCAGTAACAATAAGTTAATCAATATAAAAATCACTGTGCATGTATTTTGCCCATATAATCCTGTTTTTCTTTTTTCTTTTCACTTTATAAATTGGCAGTATTGTCTTACTTGACAGAACCAGGGCAGAGTTCCTGAGGTAAAGCCATACAGCAAATATTCACTGACAGTTGCACATTAGATTATGTTGATTATGATATACTTTTTCCAAAATAAACAATGTATATTGTCCCTATGTTTATTTTTAGTTCTTCATGTTTTTATATGTGCTGAAGACATCTGGCAGCAAAAAATTACTGAATACACCATTACTGACATTATAATCAACGTTCTGATCACTGGCCCATGCTTTTATCTTGCTGTGCTCTCCTGGTTTTTTTCATTTACTTCATACTCTGGAATGAAAAACTTCAGAAGAGTGACTTCTTCATACACATGAACTCTTAACCAGTAATTTTGCAGCCATAGAGAAAAAACTATTGTTATTAGCACACCTTTTTCTCCAAATTACAATTTCAATTAGATGTTCTTTTTCTCTTCCAGCCACTCCCTTGCATCTTTTTTTTTACAGCTGAGGTGGGAAGATTAAATCCAGGACGATATCAAACTAACTCAGTGGCTGCTGAACTTTTCCTTAGGAAGTACTAAACAGGACATTTAATGTAACTTAGCCAGGAGCACTTTTTTAATGTTCACATGATTTTTGCTAGTTTTAAATTGAAGGCTCTAGGTCACATGAAATGAAGTAGCACTGCCATATTTACCCACTCATCTCTATTTCAAGCTGATGGCATTTTATACTACCATTTAACCCATCAGTATTTACATGACCACTGATATTAGAGGAAAGAGTTTAAAATACATGATAGAAGTATTTTGTGTCAGTGCCCTTCTATCTAAAGGTGATATGTTGATACTCTATTCAGGAGATGTTACATATTCAGTTCCATCCCTAAGATAACTTTATGGAAAACCAGGTTTAAACAACCCCATACAACAACTTCAGTGAAATAACTGATGAGGAAAACAAATAGCATTTCTATGATAAGAACTACCCACAAGGAATCATAAGAATCTGCCAAGAGAAATCACAAAAAGAAAACAAAAAAAAAATTAATAGTAAGAGTTTTTTAATTTACTGGAATCTGCCTGTAGTGATTTCCAATATTTTTTTGTGCTCTTCTGCAATTCTATAAAAAACATGGATTATCAGCACCTTGTATTATAGCTTCCTTCCTTTGAGGAAGTTTAGATAAGCAGAAGGTGTGAGGTTATCATTACTGCTGAGAAAAACTACTGGCACATCTGAAGAAAAAGACGATACTGGTCTGTTGACAGTTTCAGAATTTCTTGTATTCTCATGTGGCTTATAGGAGCAAAGTGTGCCACAAAAGGCAGAGACAGTGTTAAACACAGGCAGAAGCAAACTACTCCTTCTTTGCAACAACAGATGCCAATGGCTGAATGAGGAGAACGTGGTAAATTAAAGAGTATTGCAAAACAGAATGGAAAACACCTTAAATAACTATGGCAGGAAAAAAGCCTTGCACTTTTAGAAATAACAGGAAAAAAAAACAAACAAAACCAAAGCAAACAACCAAACAAAACCAACCTAAACTAACAAAAAAGACAAATCTACTCTTGAATCTGCTTTGAAGGAAACTTTCATGATTCTCAGCAATTTTAATTAGAATGCTAGCATTTGTAATTCTCTTTAGAAACTTGACCTTAGGTATCCCTCCCTCCCTCTCTCGCCTACAAAATGGAAACAAAGGCAGATTCTTTCCTCAGGTGTGGCCCCATAAACAACACTGTCAAGGTGCCACAGGGGCCAGCAGCTAGATGGACAGGGGCTCTCTACATCAGGCAGGGCCTGACAGTCATGTCCTGTCCAATTTATCTATTTTATCTTGAGATCAATGAATTCTAGAAAAGTTCAGAATATAAGACACTTTTTTTTTTGCCTGTATCTGAAGTGCAGAGCTATTCAATAACAACAATTATGAACTTTAATATCAAGTCTTCGTATTTCATTTCAGGGAGGTCCCTACGGTCTTCACAGGGATATACTAGAGGTAAAGGGAATAGTCTGCAGTATATTTTTAAATTACATACAGATGAAGAAAGGATAGCAAAAGCATGTGAAAGAAATACAGAGGAAGTGGAAAAGTAGAAAATATGAAAATAAAAGAGGAAAAAAGGGAGCTTAGTGAAACTGTTGGCAGCAAGAGCAGAACACAGAGAAGAGTTCATCCATAAAAATAAGTTATCCTAACTTCACATTTATTGCATTTTCTTTGCTGTAAGTAACTTTAGTAAATATGAATGGTATTAAACTCAGTCATCCATAATGTCAAAACTTTTATACAGAAAACACACGGCACATAACTAAAAGTCTAGCAGAGTGGATGGATATGAGTTTAGGTAGATGCATTCTCTTACCTTACAGTATTACCTAGAAGCATCATCAAAATTCATAAGCACATGTAACTCCATTGATACCAGTGGAAATGTGACAATTTTCACCAGTGGAGATATTCTGAGGAAAAAAGAACTGGATAAAAGGCATTTTAGTAGAAATCTAAAGCCCATTGCTAGTTAAGAAAAACATCTCAACACTTGTACGGCCTGGCTGAACGCTGCTGCTATGGCTCTGCTTTGTATCTATGGAAACATTTCCAAACTTTCCAATGCATCCTACACAGGAATCCTGGTAGATTCAGAGTGAACTTTAATTTCAATGAAATGTGACCTAAGGATAATTCCAAAGAAAATAAAACAATGTTCTCATACAACATACTAAGATTTAAGGCTTCATTGGTGAAACATACAATAAATTGTAGTCAACACCTTTTAAAAGCAAAAAAGCTCTCAAATTCAAGACTGAGATTTTAGATGCTGCTTTCATTAAATATATAACTACAGAAAAGTTTAAATGTTGCTGACTCTTTGGACATTTGTTATATTAAGACATACATAAACTTATTAAACTTAGAAAGACAAAGAAGTTTTGATTGATTGCTTGTTTAAAAATAGCTCCTTTTGTCAGTAACCAAAAATTCAAAACTGTAGATATAATGCTATGTCAAGCCTAACATAACATGTTAGAAATGAAACTATCCACCAATTCATGAAGATTTAACTTTTCTTATAATTGCATCAATATTTAAATATTCAACATACCCAACATTCTCTAACAGTTTACTCATCTGTTAATCAGAAATAGATCAATAGAATTATTTTGGAAGAAAATTGCTGTGAAGTTGGTATGACTTACTGTCACGAAGGCACCCAAAAAGTCAATTTTAGGTGGACAATTTCCAAAATAGACTTTATTCTAGCCAGAAAAGTGTAGCCAATAAACTAACTAGAAATAGGGTTTATACAATTATTTAGCACTCCAACAACATAAAATACAGGTTTGGATATCAGTTGAGAAAGTTATTGAGGAATGACAACATAAGAATAATGAGGATCCACAATGTGCACACATACATTCACAAGAAACAAAACTACAGGCATCTCACTGAAGGGGACCCAGAAGAAATAATCACTTGGCTGGGTTAGGCAAGGACTCGTTCAAGGATATATCCAGTAGATAACCACTCACCACGGGAGGAAGCGAGGTGCTCTCAATGCCGAGAAGTTGTCACGGTCTATTCAGTAATGGACTTGTGATGGTTCTTTTACCTTGATCTCAGAGCGCAAAATTAAGGTGACCAAAATGCCAAGGGGTTATAATTCAGTCAAGAAGTGTTATTTTATTAATTTGCCTGTAAAGCAGCACACGATAGAGAGAGAGGGTAAGAAAAAGAAAAGGGAAAAGAAATGTGGAAAAGTAAAAGTAAAGATGAGAAATGAGGTTGTGTTTATCACCAGTTCAGTTCCAGAAGTGTCCCTCTGGTCTCCAGTCCCATGGAGTCCTGCCAGTCCTTCGTCATGGTTCAGGATCCTCTGACAGGAAGATCTTCAATTCTGGAGTCATATTTTACGCTTCTTCAACCCCCCTTGCTCCCATTGTTTTAGGCCAGTCTCTGCCTTGATTTCGCAACCCAAGCTTGTACTGCACAGGCTCGAAAGATTGATGCTTTCTTTTGCCAATGCTTATGTGTCCAGCATTCAGGGGTCTTTCTCTGGTCCATTGGGTGACCTCATGACCTTGGGTGACCTTGGTGAGCTTCTGGGCATGCTCTTTTTTGTTGGCCGTTGTTTGAGGGAGCAGGTGAGGGACATGTGTAACTGTGGCTGCAGGTGAGAACACATTCTTCTGGACAGCAGCTATTGTCCCTAGGTCAAAGAGACCCTCATAACAATAGCTTTCAGGAGGCTGGGGCTCATTTGGCTGAAGCAGCAGGCAAAGTCCACACAGCAGCCATTGTTAGTAGCAGCACCCCCAAATCTGAGAAACAGTGCAACACAATGCTTCTCCTTGGGCTTCTCTCCAAGTCATTGTCCATCTGTTCTTTCGGTCAAGGCTTCAGTTCTCTAAGTTCTTGATGGCGATGTTCAGGTAAATACTGCTCCATCTTCAGACCGACTCTCACAGAGGCCTCCTTAGACAGCATCCCAGTCTAAGGGGAGGGCTCCTGTTCACAGACCAGCTCCTCCAAGAAGACTACTCAAAGGGGTTCTTCAGCAGAGACTCCCTTTTATAGCCTGGTTGGATCTGGCTGTGAACATTACAAAATAGTTCAGAAGCTTCTCAGCTTCTCTGGGTACCTTCTTTGTTGAGGACCCTGTCAATTGACCAAGGGTCCAACCACTCCTGCCCCCCCTGCACTGGGTGGAGGTAAAGTCACCCTGCTCCGCCTGGGGTAGGGGAGGATGTGACTGTCAGCACCTTGGCGCCACCCTATGTGTGTATATTGGGACAGACACAATGGGCACAAAAGGTGCTAGGGAGCCATCAACTGCCCTATTGAAGGCTCCAGATCTCAGGGGGATGTGCAACTGCTACACTTACTCATGCAAAACAAAAAAAGAAATAGCTACCCACTCAAGTCACACGCTCTGTGGAAGCACTGATCTCCTTTACATGAAACTAATTGCTAAAAAGAAGTATACAGAAGGTGATATTAGGAAGTAACTTCCAAGGAAGAACACATAAGCACTGGTCGAGGCACAGGCAAAATTAGGATAGGAAGGACAAGGTTACATTTTATGAATACACCCGCAACAGAAGAAGACTGAGGAAAAACATCATCCTTCTATGAAATGGGCAGGCAGACTTTGTTAAAAGAAGCATATAGGAAAAGCTGAGATACACAATGTATTTTTTTTTTTCCTTGTTTTTCAGTGGTGAGATCAGCTCCCAGCCCTCCCAAGTCTTTCTTTCTAGTAGCAGAGTAGAGAAAGATCAAGTTAGGAAGTGCTAAAGCAAGCTGGATGTATTAGTCACTGGGATGCAACTTCTGTTGTCTTCTGAACTGTTCTCTGAATGCCTTTAGATATGGATGGGTTTCACCATTGAGCAAGCACACTAATTTTTTTAGGAATTTAGGCTGAATGTAGTCTGAAGAACTTCAAGAAAAGTGAAGTAGTGGGAAGTTATGAACACTGAGAAACAAGGTGATACTTCACAAAAAGTAAATATTAGCTGACACTCAACAACAACAACAAACAAACAAAAAAAATGCCTGAAATAGTTTTATTTTAAGCCATGTAAAAGATGTTTTATTTCGCTGTTTATCTGTGGTTTGAGCTACAAAGTCCTGAAGCAGTTAAAGGGAATTAGTCCAGAGACAGTTTATAATAGGTTCCTGAGCATGAATAAGCTTTGTTCTGGTAAACATCATTGAAAACCCTTTCCATGATGAATCCTCACCTCTAACATAGAACATTGGACTTTAAGTAGAATGTGTGGAAAAAAACCATAATATATGAACCCTATAGATTTTAGCTAGCAAAGTTATATGCAAGATGTACATAACTGTCACAATTTCATATGTAGTAAAAGTTTGTCTACAGAAGTCTTACCCAAATAATTCAAGAAAAAAAAAAAAAGATTTTTGCATAAACTTGCAAGAACTGAGAAACATGTTTTCTTATTGTACTTACTAACCAGAAAATAAGTTTATATGTACAGAATGTTGTAGTTACAGATTCCCTAAGCACTATGTCATATAAATAACATGTTCCTGCCTGTACAAACAAAACATTGTACAGTTATATACTTTATTGTTTTCTTGAGTGAGGTTTGAGATTACTTTTTCTTCCCTGAAATCAATCCTAAAAGAATCCCAATAAATATAATGACCTCCTGGGGTTTACAGCTTAAATTCTCTTAAACAAAACACTGTTCCTGCTAGAGTAGACAGAGAATCTGATATTTAAAACATTCTCTTGTGAATTTGTTTTAATTCAGAAATAATTTGTAAAGATAATTCTATGAACTGTTTTTCCACAGGAACTCAAAACTGAGAACTGAAAACTGAAGTGTATAAATGGATTAAAACTCAGGATGGATAACTATGTTAGTCTTCTGGAAAACAGAGGTTACTCAATTGAGGCCTTGTTAAAGACCAACATTGATCAGGTATTTTAGAATATTGAATATTAATTCAGATTTATCACTAATAAATGAACAGGGAATAATCCTTATTGGGAGTGAAATCTACTTTTCCTTTTCAGTCTCTAATTTCTCTTAATATATAACCACGGTGCAAGTTCTTCACAATTCTTCCACTACAAAATCTGTCTGATTCAGAAGCATGTGAGTTCACACCACTCCTCCCTCAAATGGTTGCATGTAGCCAGATTGTTTTTTGTGTGCACCCGAGCTACATAGGTGACCAGTCACAGGTGGGGAAAAAGGGCAGAGGAAAGAAAGAACTTGCCAATATTATTTTCATGGATTTCTTAATGCCACATTTTTGTGCTCTTGACAGCTGGAACCTCTTGTTCCTTTCTTGTATAAAGGGATATTACCTTGCTAGAGGCTTTATGAGATATGCATGACTTCTTTACAAGGCATTTGTAATGGGCAGGTTTGAAATAAAATATGGACCTCCAAGTGCAACATTGAGACAGACCGAAATGCCCTAACACTAGCAGCAACAGGCAGAAAAAATAAATTATATAAATAAACATTAGGTAAAAAAATAAATTCAGCTTGGGTATTATGGGAATTTTGAATGAAACAAGAAATATTTCTACTTGGTTGTATGTTTTCTTGAGCTTTTATCAGAGACAAAATTACTTTCTTCTTTTTGATACCTTTTATAGAGAGCCGTAGCTGCAGTGCACATCCTATGTCTTGCTGCAAAATAAAAAGGGAAAAAAAAAAAAAGATTCTGTTGTTACTTTTCCAGTCTCTGCACATTGCATCTGTTTACTCCAGGGCTGAATTTGGCCTGTATCTCATCAAATGATCTGTATCAAATATAATGATCTTTTGACAGTATCAGATTGTAATTTTTTTTTTTTTCTGATTACTATTCTGTTTCTGACCCAGCTTTATATATTGATAGTGCAAGCTTATCTTGTCAATGTAATTTTCAGTTTCTAGTACATTTGATTGCTTAATAGTAGTTGAAAAACAATACAAATAATCTCTTGAAATATCCTCTTCATATTTTCTCTCTCTTAGACAAGAGATTTATTTTTTTTTCTCTTTTTCATATTCACAATATTTGAACCTCTGGAAAACATATGATTAATGTAGTAGCCAAAATTATTTAGGAATATTTTGTTCCATGAGCAGGTCCAGGGAAAGGATAGGCCTAAAAACCTAAGTAGGGGAAATTATATGTAGAACTGCCTGAAGAACTCGTCACAGAAATGGGAAGTTCTGACTCTGCTTCCTACTGTTTCATCCTGTACTGCACAGAGTAAGTAATTGCCAGCTAGCTGGTCTGCTTTTGAGCACCATCTGCATTACTGTGTGCTAGACAATTGTAATAGAATTTACCAATGGATTTAGCCTGGCATGTTCATACCATGAATGTAACCACATCCAATCTCTTTATTATTTGATCAATGTCTTTGAACCATTAAAGAGAGATTTTTCTGTGTATAACAATGGCTATATCTTTAAACTCAGTTTTGGAATAAATTGATTATTATTATTTTTTTTTTTTTAATAAGTTATGGATTCCTTTAATCATATACTTAAAGATATTACATAGTATGGCTCCTATGACAATAATGACTCATTTTCTCTTAGGACACCAATGTTCTATGATAACAGGGATTTCAGAACCAGCTTTCATTATGCACAGAAAAACTGCTTTTTTGTCACCATTATAGCTGGGGGGAAGGGCTTTAATTAATTAGAATTATTACTCTTCAACACTTTAAAAGGAATCTAGGTTTACTGGTCAGTAATAAATATTTCACATTAAATATGTGCTTTTTACCTCTGATAGGGGACCTGAATTTTACCCATGTATAAAACTGACCTGTCTTCTTTGTCGTGTTACTGTATACACTGTTTTGGAGCTAGGGTCACTACATACAAATCTAAATAGCTTATATCAGGATCAGTGTATTCTGTAATAAAAAGATGTATGTACATGCTCAGTCAAGACCCTAGATGAGAAGGTTCAAGTCCTTGAAAAATGAAGAGGGAAAACAGTGAAAGAAAATGGAAAAGATAAGAATGAATTATTACTGAAGCTGTCCACCTGAAGAGAATTGGTTGTCTAAGCCTTTGCCTTACAGGAAAGCTGGCACTACAGGTGTAGGAGCTGACAGAAAACTGAGAAGTAAATCACAGGTACAAATATAAAAGCAAACTTTTTTTCCCCTGATTTGGCTTACTGAAACTCAGCCTCTCCCTAATATATATTATTTTCCTGGTTTTAGTTTTTCTCAAACATAACTACTTCACAGGTGCTCTGCAGTAGGGTGAGGAGAGAAGCGTGGATGGTGCAGGATTCTCTTCAGATCTCAATTTAGAATGGCATGATAGTAAGCACTGTAAAAAAAAAGCTGTTTCAATAATGAGATAGAAATAGGAAGTAGCATAGTAAATCCTGCATTCCTTCAGGTGTAAATGTTATATAGAATAATACAAATTTTTCATCTATCGGGGAGTAACAGAAGGAAATACACAGAGTATTTGCAGCAGGGATGGCTATTTCACCACCCAATTTGTCAAGTCCCAGGCTGTTTGGAAATCATGTTTTTGGAAGGAGCTCTGGGGGTTCCCAACACTCAGACATACTGGCCCAGGAAAAGTGGGCTGGTGATTTAGGAGCATAGGAAAAGGTGGTTTTTAGAAGTATAAAAATAATTCCTGGTGGATCAGATTATTCTACCTGGTAGTAAGTAACATCCCTTTTGCCAGACAGATTGCAATAGAACTGTATCAGTCTATGGCACAGTCTGTTCAGGATTTTTAAAGAGTATAACTGTGCCTCAGGGGGGAAAAAATTGTATGAGTCTAGAATACAGCTCCATGGATCAAATTTGGAAGACCTGAGGGAAGAGGGAATTTGTGGGGAATTACTGGAGGAGAATGAATCACCCTCTGCTGCAGTACCCCCCAGGAAGGCTTTTGCAACTGAACCGAGACAGAGACTCTGGAGAAGGAGGTGAAGCTCACCTGACACTGAAAGCAGATGCCGTGCTTAGCTTAGAGATGGCAGAAAGATTTCCTGAGTGACCTAGAATGGGGCACAGACTTACTAGTAACTCAGGAAGCCAGTTATTATTTTCTCACTAAATAGCAAAATTGGAGAAAAGGAAAAAAATCTGGAGAAAAGGGAAATCTTCTCATAAATTCATGGTATCATAGATACTGCATTTCTGATCAATTTATCAGTTCTTTCTTATAATTGGTGCTTTGTAGACATACCATGGCAATTTTCCCACATATTTGGTAGTGGTGATACATTTTTAAGACTGTGATATACAAATCATAGATACCTGTATTTTCATCTGTTAGGGCACCACAAGAGCAGGTGGCTAGGCACTGGCAGAGATTGGGACTCCCCTGGGTAGGTGGTGACAGGGCCAAGCAACCAGGGCTCATCTCACAACATCAGCCAGGAACAGGTCAGCTGGGGGCACTGGGACAACCCCAGCCCCAGGCATTGGGAACCTTGCTGGGGACAGGAACAGATGAGGATGGGCCAGGGCATGGGCTCACAGGTGGTTCCAGCTTGGCGGGACCTGTGTCTGGGCAAGGCAGGGCTGTGGGGAGTTGGAGATGGGCCCTGCTGAGGCAGAGGCTGGGAACCCTAGGGGCTGACCTGAGGTCCTGGGCCATGGACGCGTGTGGGGAGCTGTGGATACTGAGCAGGGACAGTCAGGGCTCTTGGTACCCTCAGGGCCCTGGACATTAATTTTTTATTTATTCATGATGACATTTAACTTTATTCAAAGAACTATCCTGCTTGAGATAATTATTTCTGTGTTCTGTTAAAACGTATTTTAAATACCCTCAAACTACTGAGTTCTGTGGCCTCCTAAACTGAACAAAAACTGAAGATTTTTCACTTCAAAGCTCTCCCTAACACAGCGTCTCAGTGCTATTGCTAAGAACTTTGGGTAGCAGATGCTTTGTCAAACTAAAAAACCTGGGGTTTAGTCAAGAAGAGAACACATTTTTTTCAAAGATGATGCACAGCTTAGGGCATTTTCCCACCTTATTTTGGATAGCAGCCCCCACCAGGGCTTCTGGATGAGACAAGCATTAATTTGATGCCAAAAAATCTTCAGAGGAAGTAAAGGCAGCAAAATTTTTTACCATCTTTCAACCACTTGCTCCTGTGAGAGCCAAGGATCTGGAAAGATAGCGTAATATCATCAGACCTAAAATGCATCTCTGAGATCTTTAAATGCTTTCTAAGGCACTATCTATAAATCCTTGTTACCTAAACATTTTTAAAAATGGTGAGTTTTAGAAGCTATACAAGCTGAACAGGAATGCCCAATGGTATGAATCCATACATAAACACCTCAGACCTCTGTAAAAGAGCTCCAGAGAGAACAGCTTCACATCTCCAAAGCAAACTAAATGCTTCAGAGCTTGCTGACTCTCCCTCCCTTTCCTCTTATGCTTCCTCTTTGAAAGGGAATTTTATCTTCTAGCCATTGAGTGGAACATTTGGATCCAGTTTTTTTACTCTACTGCACTTCACACATTTCTCTAGCTCAACAAGGTTGTACTTCTGGTACAGTGAGATTTCCAGTTTTTTTCCATTCTAGAAGTCTCAATTGCCAGTTGTTTATTCAACTGTTGTTTGAAGCATTGTGTCAGATTTAATTTGGATTAATAGTTTCATGCTGAATATACTAAGATATATGCTTAGATATATGTAGCTAGGGAAAAAATTACTAGAGTAAAACAAAACAGCAGGAGAAAATTGAAGAGACAACCAAATGTCTTTGAAGACTGTCATTGAGAAAGGGATGTAAATGTTTGGGATTCCTTAGAAATCTATAAAAGTGAGAAGAGATGTGCATTATAATATAAGAATGCAAAATTGTCTAGAGTTGCTTGGGGAAGAAAACAAACAAGCAAACAAATATAAAAAAAATAATTTCTGTGGTGGATGAGTTTCAGATTTTGTAGTAGATTTGTATCTGTGAAGTCAGAATCAATCTATATAAAATCAATCAATTATATCACAGTTTAAAACTGTATAAGATTGAAAGTTACAGTAGAAAACATGTTTAATTTAGTAGGTACAATCCACATCATAAGATTACTCACCAACCTGGCCTGTACCTCAGCTCTTACATGGAAGAATCACCTCAAGTCACAGAAGCAGAATTTAATTTCCAGGTCAATTTTTCTCAGTCTCTTTGTCAAAGCTCTGAAGAAAGGAGGCCATTAAGTGTTAGCGACTGCTACTGAGATACCATTTCTTCTCGTGTCACATAAAGCTAGAAGTAGCATGAATTACCTTTTCTTGTAGGAGTTCAAGATATTTTCAACAACTTAAAAGTACGGAGGCAATAAAATAAAATACAATAGGAAACAAAATGTTACCCAAATGTTATCCAAAAATTATCTCAAGTTCTCAAAGTGTGGTTTGAACTATACTTGACACTGGCTCTGGAGAGGCTGAAGGGAAATTTGTCTTTGAGAATTAATATTTCATTTAAAATGTTGGTCACCTCCTTATGAATAATCGTCACGATGGCATTTCTGCTTGTAACAAAAATTCACAGATCTTGTTACAAAAAGGAGTTTGTCCATTTTGATCCTAATGAATACTGAAGAGAAAAATTTATGAATTGTAGTCACAAAGGTATCAGGCAAGCACTGAAATGGTTTCCTCTAATACATCTAAAAAACACATTGCAGAAAAATTAGCAATAAAATATGCACGCTAAACAAATATAAGTTAAAAATGCAACTACTGGCTACTTTACATTCAGTGAAAAAAATAAGTGTTGTGGGTCAAATGACATTGGTCTTACCAGTCCTCACAGAATTGTAAATGCAGCATTTTGAAAAAGATTCTTCTATTTGATCACTTAATTTCTGTTTTTCTTTTTTTATCTGATTTTCTCTCTTTTTTTTTTTTTTTTGGTTTGGTTTGGTTTGGTTTGGTTTTGGTTTTTTGTTTGTGTGTTTGCTTTGTTTTATTAGGTTTGGTTTTGTTTTATTTTGTTAAAGGAATGAAACAAAGTATAGAAACAGTCCAAGAAGCAAATTAAAATTAGTCCTAGGCATACTTCACACACATAAAATTATTCTTATCTGAAAACTGTAATTGTCTCCTGAGCAAGAAACCAAAGAGCAAGGAAAACAGAAATTCCTAGTACTTCATGAAAAGTAAGTAGGAAACTGTCAAATAATAATGCAGTACTACTGAAAAAGTGTACAGATACTACGGACTTCTTGTCCTCCTCCACTCTTCTGCTACAAACCAGTCCATCACTATTTGGATTGGCCTCCCTGTTTTATGTAACACAGCCCAAAGGTTGCCACAGGCAATAGTTTCAGGCTTAGAATTGCATGTACAGTGGTTCATAGTGCAGATGTCTTCATCTTTTGTTAATGTGAGTGTTTAATCAGTGAAAACTCTTGAATAAAGCCTATACACACAAATTAGAAAAAAAACCTCATTCCAAACTCAGGGCTATACTATGATACTGGTGCTCACATATAAATGTTACTTTACTACATTTAATGTAGTAAAGTACAAAAATAACCAACTTAGGTCAGACACTTGAAACAACATAGCTGTATTAGTGCAAGGTCTCCAATTGTTAATTTGCTCAGCTTCCTCTCTTAGTAGCCATAATTTCGATAGTTCATGTTCTTGGAAGTTATTACTCAGACAAGTGTCTTGCAAACGGGTATTTAGTATACACTTAGTCTCTAAAGAAATCGGAAACTACTTCAATTTACTTTCAGAAATGTTTATGCATACTTTAAGATATTCACACCAAGAATGAAAGAGTCATAACAAAGTACTATACACAATGGCACATGCAGTGGGTTAGTTAACTCGTTGGTGAAATACAAGTGAAGAAGCCGGACCTGTCATTGGGAATAAAAAGCATGGCAGCTTCTGCAGAATCAATGCTGTATTAGATATTCATAAACTGATACTACATTTCATAAACTTGCTTATGTACTCATAAGTTTTACTTTTTAAATGTTTATTTATTTCTTGTTGAAAACGATACTTAGTGCTTTTATATGCAATTTAAAATATGATGCAAAAGATGAAGAATTACTCAAGCTTTTCAGAATGTCAGGAAAAAAACTGAATTTGTTTTAATTTAGATTTTGATTGGACATTTATTTGGCTTATTAGGGTTTGGAAATTTCCATCTTTCTGGGATCATGAGATGCTAACTGACTTCATCTGACAGACCATGTGTACCTTGGATAGCAAATGACATCATGATGTGGCATATCCAAGGTGAATGTCACAACTAGCTAGCAATAATTTGTGCTAATATAATACCTCATGCAAAGTACCAGATACTCCTCCAACTATAAATAGTGATGCCAGACAGTGATAGGCAATTTGACTGACAAACAAGGACTTGCGACAGCAGCAAGAAGCAGTAGCTCAGCAAGGGCACTGAAGAAGAGTTCAGGAAAGTGGTACTGTTATTAAAAATCTACTAAATTACACTGGTGAGAAACTCTTCTCAGCTTCACTAGCAAATGTAAGGATTGCAGTTCAACAACTTTTTCTTTCCATAACTCTTGAAACTTATGTGAAATATGAGGAACTTAAAGCAGGTCTAAATACATGACTTTCAATGGTTTGGCTTTCTGTAAGATCTCTTTGTCTGTTCCTCTTAGTAGCATACACAGATGGAGTTCGATGCCAAAACCTTTAAACAAGCCAAGGGAATAGTGAGGTTCTTCACAATGTCCTAGTTCTGAAAGTGAAACTGTGTAAGTAGTAGATGATATGAAATGTAGTGTCTCAATTTCTGCTCTTCCTAAGAAAGTTTTCAGCAGTGTGAATGCTTACAATGTTAGTTGATTAAACTTCTTCCCCATCCCTAAGAAATAAGATAGAAATAATCAGTATAATTCAAAATACATTCAGTGTTCTATGTACCTCTGGAATCACAACTTTTCCTTTTTGTTCCACTTAAGAAATTATAATAACTATTGATCCTGGTTTCAAGATGTAACAAAAAGAATCGGTGAAGTGCTTGATAACACAACAAATTTCATGTACTAATCAATTTGAAAGGTCTTTCTTTATTATTCAGTATTCCCTCTGAAAAGAAACTTTCCTTCACACCTTTTCTTTATTCATATCACTCCTGAAATATTAGAAATAAAAAGCCTACTTAACACAGAAGCTTGAAATTTCATAGTATCAATAAAAAATTCCACAGTGCAACATGGGACAATTCCAAAAACTTTATTCAGAAAATGAAAATTCAGTTCATTGAATCTTAAAAATCTTATAAACAAATCAAGCTTTTTGTATCTTTTCCAGATTTTCAGCACTTTCTCTACAACTATAAAGATAAAAATAATCCTTTACTATCAAACGTACTACACCTGAGAGGTTAGTGTAATCAAATGTATGTGGTTTTAACTTGGGACTATCATGATTACATTGTAAGAGTAATATCAGAAATACCTATATAAATAATCTAGACGAGATAAAGTTAACCTGCCCAGTCTGTGCATTTCAGAATAATCAAAGCAGTCACAAGAATGAAGACATATCTTTCTGAATCTAAGCTAGGAATCTTACCATTGCATTTACATGGATTTTTCATTTCACTATTACAAGAAAGCTGGTGATGCGTGGAAACATGGAAACAATACTGGTTTGTTGTGACAGCTCTCTGAGTCAGCCAGGGCTTTGAGGTAGGTATGGCTTTATTTCTTCCTTAAAGTGAGCTCCTTGAGGAAGATCAAGAAATTTTCAATTAAAAAAAAAAAAAAAAAAAAAAAAAGTGTTTAACTAGAATATAGACTAGAATTTTGAACTTTTTCCATACTTATGGAAAAATTAAAGTTCCTAGGCTAGACCAGACAGAAATAGAAAAGCTTCAGTCCTGTGGCCCATTATCATCTCATCTTTGCAAGTGTGTCTGTGCAATCAGTTTTACGGGCTGTCAGTTCAACAGCTTTCTGAACTACAGGAAATTTCACACGGACTTCAGCCAAGTTTCTCCTTCTCCCCGCAGTAAAGTCTCTTTCATTGCTCATCTGCAGACTTTGAGCCCCTTGGTGTCTCTTGCTGTCTCTCTAGTTTGTGCTCTCTTTCCCATTCCTTTTCTGTTTGAAGTATCTCAACACTTTTCTCTCCAAGGAAGACTTGGTGGCTGCCTGGGCAAGAATTGCTACATAGAGATTTTTGCCACCCCTGCAGTCCTGTGAAAATGGACATTAGCACACAAACTGGAAAAAAGCCATACATGCCAGCAATCACCCCATGTAATGGCAGTAGTTAAAAATCACCAACTGGGTTTTTAAACCCACTGTCAAGTGAAGTGAAGTCTGTCAGTGAATGCACAAAACATCTTTACCCATGTGAGTAATACTGTCTTACCAGAGGCTGCTTTTTGTTAACTTTGGCTAAAAAACACCTGACTGCATTACATCTCCAAAATAAAGACAAAATAAACATTTTGTTCAAGTGAAAGCTTGTAGAATACAGCAAGTTGACTCCAATAAATTATTTTAAATGAACAGTACACAATCTAAGAGTTTAGACTACTCTAAATTGCAGTGCTAGCTACTTCTCATATGCCCATAGATGTCAAAAATCACGTCTGTCAAAATCCTTTTTGGTTATTCAAATAAACTCATGTCACTGCTGTCTAATTCTTGCCTACCTCTGGATAGCAGAACCTTCAGAAAAGAAACTGAAAATAGATCCCCCACCCAGTTCTACTGAAATACACCCTTTAATGAAAGCTCTGGTTGATTTAACAATTCTGACCTATTATGCCGATGACTGCCAGTCATGTTGCATTATGTAACAGATGTAATGCTGCAGTATGTATCAAACCTAATGCAAGCTTGTGGTACATTTCATGGATGAACAGATGAATGCAATGTTTGTGGGTTTGTTTATTTTTTTCAGTAAGCAAACTTACGGATACTGTAAGCTTGAGACTTACTGACTTACTGAGACTTTCTGTAAGCATTTTTCTTGGAAAATAAAAGAATCTTAGAATGAACAAACATGTCTTTTTCAAGATTTTCATTACTGTATGATGCTGATTTCTCTTTTCTTCTAATTACATGTACAGTACAGTATAAAGAATACAATTGTAAAGGAAAGAATCTTTTTGACTTCAATTAAGCTAATCCAGTCTTGGAAAAAGCTAATGCAAATTCTATGGCTTAAGAAAGGCTGTATACCTCTCACACAGTTCAGGAGCCAAAAGGATGAGAATGAAAAAAATTAGGATCCTTAAATATAGTGAGTGTAACTGTAAACAAATAAATAGGAGTGATTACTGAGATCTGCTTATAGTAGAATTGATTCCAATCCATTGTGGATGGCTATGGAGAAACATTCCTAGCTACACGAATTATGAGAAGATTCATTCAGGATGATCACTGTAACTGTGTGTACATCAATAAACATGTCAGAAAAAAAATCAGAAAATTTTAAAATAAAATACTGTGTTCCATGAGTCTTTGGAACATTTGAAGATAGTTTAATTAAGAGTCCAAACGAACAGCTGGCTCCTGTTGGCTGATTTAATAGAGGAATTTAGTTTCTCTATTGCCCTTGTCTGTCTAAATTACATTTATAGCTGTTCTCAAGCTTCCAAAAGTTTTCTGCCTTGTGGCTGTCTATGAAGCACCTTGGAGATCTGTCAAACTTCAGAGCTATGTAATTCACTCGGTTTACTCCACACCTTCATTTCACCACCTCTCAATCTTTCCCTCTTTCAATCCATAGCTAAAGTGAAATACAAACCATTTGCAGTTTCATGCCACAGTTTATCTCCCACTCCATGACTCCACTTGCCAAAGCACGTCTTACAGTTAGCCAGTCAGCTACTGATGGGAAATGAATGTTGTACAGTGACAAAAAGATAACATCTTTGAGGTGTATTGCCCCAATAGAATCTGTCCCTGTAGCACCTTTAATACACTTTAATTGATGGAGGTATCAACAGAAAATTTTACAGCAGACTAATGACTTTTTGTGTGTGCAGATTCATGCACATATAATCAATAGAAGATGGAGTGAACGATATTCTAAAAAATAAATTTAAAAAAAGTATAGGTTATTAATCATCAGGATAATACTAATAAGAGACTATTTATTTGTTATATGTTGGAAAACAGAATAAATATCCCTTGTCTTGTATTATTACCTTCTATGTTTCTCCTATGCAAATATTTAGATGCTCAGCTCAATCTGTCACATGTCTATTTGTGTGAACTTGAGTAGAGACAATGAAAACCCCATGAAGAGCTGCAGTAAAAGTCCATGAAAACCTCTAGGCATCTGCAATATCTTTAAGAGGTAACTGGAAGAAAAAAAAAAAAAGGCAACCTAAAAATAGACCTAGGGAAACCTTCTGCATGTCATGATATTGCTCTCTTAAACCTCTTTTACTACCATTATGCATCACTTCTAATACAAAACAACAAACATATCTTGTGTAAGGTTTGTAAAATGCTGCTGAGGATGGACTCTGCAGTCCCCAGTGTATGAGCAATCTCTGTCCAAGCTCACAAGTGCCCTGCTGGTTACATGCTCCAAAACCATGGTCTGATGTTGTAGCCCTTTCACTGATATGTGACAAACATAGCTAGCAGGTCAAAGGAAAAGTTTATTCCATGTTCAGCTTTTCTGAGGCCATGCCTTTAGTACTGAGCCCAGTTCTGAGACCCCTCTTGCAGGAAAGACACCAGCAGAGTGGAGGGAGTCCAGTACAGGACCACTAAGGTAGTTGAGGTCTGGAGCATCTGGCATAGAAGGACAGTTTGAGGGAAGTGGGTTTTCTTAATCTGGAGAAAAGAGTGGCTGGAGAGATTGAGTGGTTGCCTTCTATTACCTACAGAACTGTACTGAGAAGACAGAGTCTCGGAGGTACATCGTGGAAGGACAAGAGGTAACTTGCAAGTTGCAGCAAGGGAAATTTTGACTAAACAGAAGCAAAATATTTTGTAATGAAAGTTTAGCGCTGGAGAAGTTTGCCCAAAGATGTTTTTGAACCTCCATCCTTGGATATGTTTAAAAGTTGGTCAAGGGCAGGAGCAACCTCATTTAAATCTGAGGTTAGACCTGCTCTGACCTGAACTCTGCAGCTCCAACTAGAGAGGTTATCTAAACCTCTTCAATGAAGAAAAAAAATTCTTCATAGAAAGGGTTGTCAGGCATTGGAACAGGCTCCCCAGGGAAGTGGTAGAGTCACCATCCCTGGAGGTGTTTAAAAGGCCTTTAGACAAGGTTCTTAGGGACATGGTTTAGTGCTAGAGTTAGGTTAGGTTATAGTTAGACTTGATTATCCTGAGAATCTCTTCCAACTGAAATGATTCTATGATTCTGTGATTCTAAAGCTCATTACCTGGTGGGAGGCTGTGGAAAATGAGCTGAATTGTGGGAAACTAGGAATTGCTTAGCAAGAGGCTATAATGACAATTTAGGGAGTCTATCCTTCTAACCGATCTATTTCACATAGATGCTTGAACTTGATATGAATTTTCCTTCCACCAGCTGAAGCTTACAACTCATATTTAGCCTTTCAGAAACTATATTGTATTAATATGTTTAGAAATGACAGTCACATAAGTAATTGTGGTGATGGTTGTATCAGCAGGGATGTTGATCTCGTACCTTTTTTAGTAAGGCTGTAAAGCAGTGAAACCTGAACTAGAAAGTATAGTAAATTACCCTCAGTAAAAGCAAGGAGGATCATAGAATCCCATTACTATGTTTCAACTAAAAATTGATGTATCTGCACATTATTTATTTGAAAACAAATAAACAAATAACCCTACCCCCAAACAAACAAACAAACAAACAACCCTAAAATAACAAGGCCGAAGATAGAAGGAAAATTAGATTTTTTAGTAAGTCAGTGACAGCTGAAGTACTGGCATATATACAGTTCTACCTGGATCAATAATGTATAATTGGCAAGAATGGTCACTGAGCGGTTTTTACCTTTTGTTTCCCTTCTTAATAAGCATGAGTAAGCTCTACAATCAAAGCAGTAAGTAGCAAAAAAAACTAAAACAAACAAAAAAAAAATAATCCCCAAGCACAAAAGCAAAATCAAGTGAAACCTCTCTTCGTTGTGCTGCAGGCTTCATGTTAAAATGATAGGCCATCAGACTGAAATGTGGAAATTACTCTAAACTTGGGTTGCAAGAATGTGTCTGCAAATGTCTCACATTATAAAAAAATGCCCTAAGTAGCACAAAATATATTTGCATATGTGTACAAAGTAAACAAAGATGTATTAAAAAGAAAAAAAAAAAAGTGAGTGCTGTTATAGCAGCTGACTGAAAATGTACACTTTAAAGAAAGGGATTATAAGTAAGGATATGATATGTTCTGACAATGGAACAGGAGTGATATAGGCTAAACTGTGTGCTCACATAAGTGTGTGTTTTAAGTAACTTCCATTAATATACACAGTAAGAACAGGAGTCACTCCAGGTTATTTCAGCTAAGAAGTTTTTCTACTCACTGTCACTAATGTCATTCCCAACACATATCTAGAGAATGTCAGGCACTACTCTCCTACAAGACCCTTGCCTCAGGTTAGAATAACTATCAAATTATCTGTCCATCTCTACTGTAGGATGGAAGATAACTTGGGCTGGAAATAAATGAGTGCAACTGAGCATACACTTGCAAGAATGTTAAGCTAACATTTGTGCATTTCCTATTCATCAAAAACAGGGAATTGTGTACTTAGCCTCAGGCTCTGCTTGGTCTTGTGACTGTTTGTTGTTATAACTTCCTTTTTTAAGTTTGTGAACAGTCTATATTTTTACAATAATTTGACCTTATGACCTTAATGCAACGTTCTGGCCTGGATGAGTTCCCCTTCAACACGGGTAAATGTATCACAATGTGTAAATGGCACATTACTAATCCTCTCTAATTCCAGTTTGCTTGATGAAGCATGAGAACCTGGGGGACTACAGAATCACAGAATGTTAGGGATTGGAACGGACCTTGAAAAATCATCTAGTCCAATCCCCCTGCCGGAGTAGGAACACCTAGATGAGGTTACACAGGAAGGCGTCCAGGCACGTTTTGAATGTCTCCAGAGGAGACTCCACAACCTCTCTGGGCAGCCTGTTCCAGTGTTCTGTCACCCTCACTGAGAAGAAGTTTCTTCTCAAATTGAAGTGGGACCTTTTGTGTTCCAGTTTGTACCCATTACCCCTTGTCCTACTATTGTTTGTCACCGAGAAGAGCCTGGCTCCATCCTTGTGACACTCACCCTTTGTACATGTGTAAACATAAATGAGGTCACCCCTCAGTCTCCTCTTCTCCAAAGTAAAGAGACCCAGCTCCCTTAGCCTTTCCTCATAAGGAAGATGCTCCACTCCCTTAATCATCTTTGTTGCCCTGTGCTGGACTCTCTCCAGCAGTTCCATTTTCTGGTTTTCTTTTTCACAATTTTTCTTATTACGTTAGCTTTGACTCAACCTTGTTACTTAGACTTACAGTCTACTAGTTCATAGCAGTTGAGTATATAAGACCACATCAAGCTTTTTAGTCCCAAAGAAGTTGCAATTGTATATTCATCAACACTTTAACAATACACCAAGTTACGAATTTCAGATTAATTATTTTGGTATTTGAAATTTAATTAGTGCTTTTGTTACTACATTCAGTAAAACAGTGGATTACTGAAAGGAGTGATGTTAGTGCTAGTGTTCAAATTTTAACATCCAGACACCACTGAATTTCAAGAATGACAACATTAATTTACACATATAAAAGCATCCACATATAAAGTAAAATTCTGGTCCTAATAAATCAGTACCAAAAAGGTGAAGTTGTGCCACAGTTTTAACAAATAATCATCAGACCTTTCAAAGAGAAAAGCAATTAAAATTGTCAATGTTATACATGAGCTGAAGTTATACGGGATAATTGTTGATACAGTAGAATACAAATAATGCAGGAAAATCTCTGCCATTGGCACTTGCATTTGGTACATGGCATACAGTTATAGCAGCTTTTAATCATGTTTGATCTTCATCTTTTTAATCCTGTTGTGGCAAAACAACTATCTCAATGCAGCATTAAATCTGTTAGAGCTGACAGTCTTTAAGGCCACTGATAGAAGGAAAACAAGTCACTTGATTTTTATGGCATACTCTGCACCAACTGAAAGCAGAGTCCCATCATGCTGGCCACTGTATAAGCAGAATAGAAGATGGCAATTGCTTTCAATAATTTGCAAACTAAGGAGAAAATAGAGTCTTATACAGAGGAAAAAGAGAATAAGGCAAGTAGTTTGCAACAGCAAACAACACATATTTTGCTCACTCCATAAATTTATTGGCAGATGGAACATATCTAATGCCCATTTTTTCCAATGTGTGCTTTCAATTTTGAATATTAAAGCAAATTTCAGAAAATTAATATTGCTGGTTTGCCTCTATTTTATTTTCCACAATCAGTGTCAACATTTTGACAACCATTTTTATTCAACAGTTAAGACCAAAACTAAAACTGGTGACATTGTCTCCCACACCTTTCAGCCAAATGGGAGGAAATCTTATCATTACTAAATAATATTCCACATACTGAAATAGAGACAAGATAATTAAAGACACGTTCTAACAAAGAGACAAAATTATCATGATCTTAGGTGAAAATATTCCAAAGCAATAAAAGAGGCAAAAGAAACAAAACACAAAACCAAACCAAACCAAACCCAACAACAAAAACAAACACTAATTAAAAACAAAAACAACAAAAAAAAATACAAATCCAAACCAAAGATCAAAAAAAAAAAAAAACAACAACCAAAGAAGAGAAACTCTCCTCCCAAAGAATGAACAAACCAAATCAAATGAAAAAAACAAAACAAAACAAAACACTGAAATATCTGTTAATTAAAACAGCTGTGACACTGTAAATTACTTTTCACTGACAGAAAATTTTCCAGTCACAGTTGACTTTTTTGGAGACTAAATAATGACTTTTCTTTTTGGTATATACATATTTAACATAAATGCTGCTGTTATTTGAATCTGAATCCAATGTTTTGTGGTTAGAGACCTATTAGTTTCAGAAAAACTTTGCAGAAGTTGTATTTATGCAGACAGTGTTGACTCCTTTGAAGTAAAATGCATTTAATGTCTTTCAAATGTAAATAACTTTCTCACTAAGTGGCTTAGTTCTGCACCCTCTCAGTTAATACCAAAAGATCAATTTGGCTTTCATCTTGAAACACTAATGGCATTACTGACACAGAAACAAGCCTGAATTTTTCTAGCAAGTTGGATGGGAGTCACTGGCATCTTATGTCAAAGGCAACCCACTGGAGCTTCTAAATCCATGGAAATAAATACATTCTCACCATGTTACTATTAATCTACTCAGGAAAGCCATCTGAGTTCGTGGGAAGAACATCTAAAGAGCAGAAGGGGAATTTGTCAAGCATTTTAGAAAGAACATGTTTGCAAAAGTATCACCAAAGGCTGGTCTGTGTTCTGGGTAGAACTCTTGTCACCTTGTGTGTTTATAAATTAGGGATGTTGCAGTTACCTTGCATACATCCTTTCCATCATAATTTCAAAGGTTTTAGTCAGCTTTAGCAAATTTTGTAGACAGTTGATATTTTGAATGAAACAAACACATACAGTTATTTGCTTTCTAGTACAGAAAGGAGCACAAGAAAGTGACTTTACACAAAACAATCAGTTTTAAATTTCTCTCAATCAAGAAATTATTCAAGTCATAGCTGCTGACCTTAAAAGGCTGAAGGATTTGGATATTTCTACCTGCTGCTGAACAGCTGTCATGGTTTTGTTAAAAACAAGACCAGTTCTCTTTTAGTGATTTTTCTTTCAGCTCAGTTCTTCTAGGTGGCTGTACTTTTCTGAGTTTTAGCCTGCATATTTTTCCTCAGATGCTGTACTCGGTGTTGATAAGAAGACCAACAGAATGCTGAAGTAGTTCGTGTTTTGATTTATTGCTATGGTAGCCAAGAAAGACTGATAAGTTTTCCCACATTTTGTAGTGAGAGGGGTGTGTTTGAGGAGGGGTGGATGGAACAGGTGACTAAAACTGACCAACTGAGGATCGACTGAGAATTCCACCCCATAATTATCATGCTCCCTATATAGTAGGGTGATCACGAAGGTCAAGCTCTCTTCGACCATGGCTGGCATCTAGAGAGGACCTTGTTTGTCTGCCTGTGATCTACAGGCCTCATGACCTGCATCCCTGCAACCAGTTTCTGGTCTGCTGTGAAGTCCCGCCCATGACTTCCGGGGGCCTGAGCTATAGCTGCTGGAGCCGTCAGCTCTGCACACCCAGCTCCGTCACTGCTGGAGTGACGGCAACTCCACATCAAGCATTCAAGACTGGTTTTGTATATTTTATATATATTCTCTATTTATTAGTAGCATTAGTAAAACCCTTTAAAACCTTCCAATTTGAAGTTTAAGTCTCCCTTCCTCCTTACCTTCCCTATCATCTTTCCGATCTAAAGGAAGGGGGTGGTGGGAAGTGAGGCGGTAACAGGGAGCGTCTGCCACAGTTTATTGCCGCCTTGCCTTAAACCTTGACAACAGCAAAATTCTCATTATGAAATAAACCTTGTTAATCTTAGACACCAAATAGGAAGTTTCAAGGACTGAAAGTTATGTATCTAACAATATATTTCAGGGCTTGCTTATTATTTGAAATGCAAAGCAAGAGTATTAAAAACTCCTCTAGGCAAAACTGAGAAGCAGGATAAGAGCATACAATAGATACAAAGCCTGTCCAAAAATATAATAGAAACAGTCCTCCCTTGAAAACTATTATGACCACTTTGAACCTGAACGCCACTAGTTCTTCAGCTGCTGCTAGAAAATCCTGTACGTCAAAAGCCAATTATTCAAGCAAAACCACAGAATCCAGACATTGGAAATTTAGGTTACATAAATTGCATTATTAACTGAAAGATTAGTAAGACTATGATATGGTGGCAGCAGTGCCGGTTTCTGGGAAGGACAGTATAAGCAGATTAATTAATCCTTGTTATTCCTGGAGTATAATGTGGGTATATGGTGCCACTATGAGGTATTTAACAGACACATTTTCCTTTAGAGGGCCTAAAAGGGTTGTCAGCACAATGGTTGCAGACTAGGAAATTTGAAATGTTGTGAGCGTCTGCGCTAAAGTGAGGCTACATGTCTTCAAAACTTCTTGTATTTTCAGCCTACTGGCTTAGGTATTCATAGTTGCAGCACATGGGCTATGAAGCAATGCATGAGACAAGGAAGGGCAAGATTCCTTTTCAGTGGAGTTATTGGAATATTCTGGTACTGCTCAGAAAATGTGAGCCTTTTTCTAGTGTATGTTTGTCAATTTACAGAACTTCAGTTCAGGTAACCATGAAACAGAAGAACCAGTATGTGTAGTGATAAACATGTTAACATATTCCTTACAGAAATTTTGACTTGAAATATCCTTGATAGAGGTTTACCTAAATACCTGGTTTTGGATAGACTATAAACAAGCAGATGAAGTTCAAAAGGCAAAATCAAATAACATAAACGAAGCCAAAATAGCCTTCTTGTATTTGTCAGACACAAACCATTCTGAAGCTTTGGAACACATTATCAAAGCTGAGATGTCTGCCTACAGCTGCATACACTTCTACAGGCGATTTTTAATATTTTTATTGAGGAGTATAAAAGCAACAGTGGAAACAAGTCAACTCTGACTACAGATATTACAGTAAATAGCTCTTCAGCCAATTCACAGGAACATGCATCTACTGAAAAACCAGAAGCCCAAAACATGATTTGTGACACAATATTCCAGAAGACCAAAAAAAAAAAAAAAAAAAAATCACGTTCAGCCTCGGTGGGACCATCCTTTTTTTTTAATATTGTAGACATCTGACTGAAATTCAGATGAATATATATTCTATTTATGCAAAACTGACAGTTACTGAAGGATGTGCTTCTCCAAAGGTTCAAAAGTGATCAAGTGGAAGTCAGTTGCACTACAATTGAATAGCCTATTTCATCTTTTCTATCATATATGGTAAATTCTTTTATCTAAATGTTTAGAATATGTATTCTTTTGTAGGATAGTTATGCTCATGTCTCTAATCTGTAACTGTCAGTGATAGAGTAATGTATGAATAACGACATAACATGCTTATATACTGATTCAGGAGTTATGTTTGATGATTTAAAAATTTCTTCACTGCTTGTGTCAGGGACTGAAAGGGTCATGTCTCTAACATTGTGGCAGAAACAGTTCTGCAACAACCCTAGGAGCAGGAGATGGGGCATTCAGGATAAGGTGTACCAATGACAAGCTAGCAAGTCACTGACAAAAGACAGCTGGCTGATACAGGAGGTGGGGAACCTTTTGAAGGACACATAGCCTCATGTTATGATAGGCCCAGCATGGCACTAAGGGAGAAGACCACAGGTCACTTGAGATTCTTCAGGGTGGCCTGAGACCCTTCAGAACACTTCCACCTTTGGCAATCACCCTCCAGTGATGCCTGCACAAAAGACCAAAGACCCCTCCCTCCAAAGACCTCTCCCCCCACCCATATCTCTGAATGGAGACGTAACAGCTTCCCTAAACACTCTTCTCAATTAACTTTCTCTTTTCTAAGTAATTTTTAATTATCAGTGTTCTTATTCAACTCCCAACCATATATCAATAAAAAAAAGGCTTCGCAATAGAATAAATTGACATGTCCACTTCATACAGTCACTCATGTTTGAATGATTTCCAACTCTGTAATTAAGTGCTCATAATTCATCATAACTTTATGATATATTCGCTTAACATAAGGTTCAAATAAATTAATTTTAAGCCTGGTCTCCAAAAACTCTACAGTTAAGATCCTCTCCATTCTGACATATGCATTTGGTGATTTACACCTCCTGCTTCACTCACAAAACAGAGTTCTCTACTTTCTTCCTATGCTGTTTAGGATGAGAAATTCTGAGATGGAAAATCCCTTCCACTTTTGCAATCTACAAAACTGGAGAAAGTGGCTTGTAAAATTATCTACGAAAGAAAGATACACTGCCCTATCTGTATCTTTGCTAATTAAATACTGCTAAATCTCCAGGATAAGACATCAATTAACTGACTTTTTTTTTTTTTTTTTTTTTTTTTTTTTTTTTTTTTTTGTCTTCATACAGGCTTTTTCAGTTTCTGTACCCATTTTCCTTCAAGGAAAACAGTGAAGATCTCTATTTCTTGCATCTTATTCATAGTGGAGGAATGCCATCTCTCTTTCAGAATTTCCTGCTCCAGATTGGTTTTTTTAGCCAATGACTTCACAATTTAAAAATCTAGAAGAAATCTTGAGATCACAAACAAAAATCACATTCCTCTTCCTCTAAGGGAGTAAAGTAACATCTGGACCAAAGGATTTGTTCTACATTTTTATTTTATTTAATTGCTTCCAAGAATTTCAGTTCTTTGCTATATGATAGATTGGCAGGAGAAAGCCTCGAGACCTCTCACTACATTTTTGTCAAGCTATTAAAGTACTCTTACCAATGATCAAGGAAGAAGATCATGCTCCCCTTAGGCTAAAATGGAGCAAACCCCTAGACACCAGCTTCTTAAATGAGACTGTTATATAGGATCTGGAGGCTTACTTTATCTTGAAAGTACCTGTAGCTTCTGTGATTTGTGGGAAGAAAATTGCTACTGCTGTAAATTGCACTTCACTGCTGTCTGGTTGCAGGAAATTTTGGTAGAGAAATACCTTCTCTGAGGAGTTCTGAGGGATTTTGAATTGAGACAGTTGCCAAATTTTTCAATTAGATGACGTTATCAGCCTTTCTTATTACTCAGAAATGCCGAATGTTACCTAGTGAAAACTGTGCCTACTAAGACTAACTGGGAATTTTAATGACTGATAATATTTGTCCTAGACTTCCCATTTTATGAGTGGAATCACAAGACTATTTGTCTTATTCGGATGTATTATCTGGCTTAGTATGTAGACTGGATTGTTTGGTTTTGTTTTGTTGTTTTGTTTTCTTTTTCCTCATCCTTAGCTGAACAGTTCAAATATTATGAACTTGAAGAAGTGCTTATAAATCTCTTTCAATATCTTGATCTGTCTCAACAGAGAGAATAAAGTGAGGTTGGAATAAGAAGATAAGTTAAAAAAATTAAGAATCCTAATAATGGTTGAGTTTACAGTGACCCTTGCCTTGCACTAGCAAAGAAGGCAACCATAATTAAATATCTGTCTGGACCTCTTCCTTTTCCTTTTCCTTTTCCTTTTCCTTTTCCTTTTCCTTTTCCTTTTCCTCTTCTGATTTCATGCAACAACTTGTTTTCAGAAAAGCAAAACATCTACCAGGAAGGAAAAGATGTCTTTTGCCCCAGATGGTGACTAAAAATTACCAGAAATACACTTACAGGTTTAGGGAGAAAGAAGTAGAAGCAAAGCTCAATGCTCTATCTCCAAGGATGCAAGAGGAGATGCAGAAATCACAACTACATTAAACCACATTCCCAGGATGAGGAGTTGAGAGGTGGGGATTGCCTCATTGAAACTCCCATTCTACTCTCTTAGAGAAAACCATACATATATATATGAAAACTTGCAAGGAATTGAACACAGATAATTTTTGCAGGAGCAAGGAACATATTCACATACTGCTACAGAAATATAATATTTCCGAAATTTATTTGCCTTCCTACCTGCCATTCCTCCATTACCAGAAGGGACAACTTAAATACTTGCCTCCAGAAAACACTTCCAGGCCATCTACCTGAATCCATTTTTGGCAGTTCACTGATGCCATGATGTGATGCTTAAGGACAAGAGATGGGACATGCCCTCTGTGCATTATCTCTAGTGCAGTTTGTACTAACCAAAGCCTCAGGTTGCTTTATGTCCAGGCTAGTGGTTTTTATAACTTCCATCACAATATAGAAACTTGTCTTCATGCACTGTGTAGTTAAGATAGTTTTATAACACGCAAATACAAACTGTAATTTTGGATTCTACATATGTAAAATGCTTATGTGCATAGCTTATGTACAGCCAGATGCCTAACTGCTATGAGTGACAAAGATACACTACTATGAATCTACTCTTTTCATTACTCAGGATCTCAGTTTGTCATTTGTCTAACCGAATAATTGATTAATTTTTTTTTTAATCTAAGAACATATAACTATTTCCATAACTCACATAGATGTTGTGATGTTAAATGTACCAAACATATCTCTGCGCTCATAAAGAAACCCCAAGAATAAGCTCCAAACTCCATTGTTATCATAAATACTTGAATGTTTGCTAACAGAAAACCAGTTGGTAAAAAAAAAAGGGCCCTGCCTCAATAACAAAATCTTACAAACCATTTAAAGACAGTTTATGTATGTGAAAGGCTATACAGCCACATCTATACTTAAAACTGAGTTGTAACAAAATCTGAGCTAGTATGAAATACACCAACTTAGATGTTGGAAATCTGATTCACTCACATGTAATCTGTTTCTAGGTGTTGATCTAACTAGTTTAACTGCTATTTCTGTAGGGTAAAGAAATACTCCCTATACAAAAATCATATAATAACTTTTATACTCTCTACATTCAATATAAAAATACTATTTTGAGATTAAAAAAAAAAAGGAAAAAAATGAAATATCTAAATGCCTCTATAATGACTTTCAAGTTGGCTAAAATATTGAAGATCAAAGCAGATATCTATCACTAGCAATAAAATCATACACTCATGTGGTGACTGGAATGGACTCTGATGCCTTCAACAGTGTAAAGATATAAGACTGGATTCCTATTTTCCCCTTCAAGTCCCAATAAATTCAGTCATTTTTCAGATCTCATCTATGTTTTTAGTCAGTCTCTTCAGGAAGCTTCCAGGGCAGAACACAAGATTTTTATTACCTTCAATATTTTTTATGGGATATTGCTTACAAAGGAGATCAGATAAGCTAAGGGGGCCTGACAGGGTATTTTAGCGTGCCTTAAGGTAAGTGAGCCCATGAGTATAACAGAAATTAAAGGCTATAGTTGAAGTTTTCTACCTCTGAACACTTGCAGGATTGCAAGTCCGTCTAGAACCTAGAAAAATATAGCAAAGAGGTAATGCAGGTGTGAAATTAATTGTCAAGTTTGTCTGCAAGGGTACTGCTACCCAATTAATGTCATTCTACCTGGAAATCCAGTGTTACCAGGTTTGTGGTTTCCATACTATTTGTGGTTGCTAGGGTTTTTAGGCAAGTCAATAACAGAAAACTTACGCTCTTAGTCTTTAGGTTTACAAACATTCAGTGTTTCCCAGTTTCTAACAAGGAACCTGGAAACTCTGAGGTACAGCACAGTTTCTGTGATCAAATGTGCTACGGACATTTCCTTAATCTGAGGTAGATCTGTCTAGTCCAAAAACTACCAAGTGAGCTGACAGAAAGACTCCCACAGGAACCCAGCATGGCAGCAGCCAGACTTCGGTGAGAAGTTGCTGAAAGTTCATCTCAATCAATAATGTGAGATTTCAGCTTTAATGAACTGATATTTTTCACAAAAAAACAAAACCAAACAACGACTCATACACTAATTTCACTTGAAAGTGTCCAAAAAATGTCATTAATTATAGATCTGGATGAAATTGAAACACATCTGGATTTATTTGTCAATACTTCTACATATTCCATGTGTGACCTATAGAATGTCAAGATATCTGTGTTTCTTTTTTTCATATGACAAAAGGAATAAAATCTCGCTATTTTTCTTATTTTTTTCAGCTTTGTCTCCTCAAATAGCAAATGTTACAGGTAAAAGATGAAAAATTGTATAGTTATATAGTAAATCAAATATAAGAAATACACCCTCAGCTGAGAACTCCAGAGAGGATCGTAGTATCAACAAAGTAACTATACTGTGAGCAAAATGTGTCCAGCATTCAGTTTTCAGCAAACTTCATTAACCTTATCTCTAATAGTTCTTCACATTTGACTGGCAGAAATGAAAATGTCTTCTGTCTTGTGAAATCATGTCATCTATAAATTAGTGTTAGAAAATATTACATTTATTAATATTAAACTAATTAAAGAAAGGAAAATAATATATCAAAATATTTAAAAAAACATTCACTGCCAAAATGAAAGTGTTTTATACAAGACTGAACCACTGCTACTCATAAGAAGTGAAAGACTTGTTGTCACCTTCAGTTCATTGAATGTGTTTGTATAGCATTGGCATTACTAATAAAATACTGAAGTCTCCTCTAGAATTAAAATTGCACTGAAATAATTTTTATCTGAGTAATATTGTTCTCTTTCTCAGAACAAAATATTTATACTTTTCATTAAAGAATTACCAAAGAAGAATGGTCTGAACAAGCTATGACTTCAGGGAATGCTGTTTCTTTCAGTCTTTAATGTGGTCTAATTTTGCAACAGATCTTGGGTGCAATAAGGCCTGAAAACAATCAGACAATCAGACAAGGTGACCATAGTAAATTTTAATTCTATCACTCTTTTTGTAGGGATTAAATGTAAATCCAATTTTGATTTCCGGCTATTAATTATCAATAAAATATTCAGTTTGCATAATAGTTCAAAGATTAGTAGAAGCAGAAGAGAGAAAATACCTGTCTCAACTTGGCTTTCATTCTCTGTGAACTACATCATTCCAGTACAGTGAGTGCAAGGTATCCCCAGTCATTACATGTAGCAGTGCTTAAAGGAGACTACTATAGTTAATAGCACCAGCAAAGCCAGTAATACCTGAGAGAAGTTAACTCAAATGAAAAAATCAAGTAAAAAAAAATTAACTTGAAAATTTCTGGAGAAGTGTGAGACTGCAAACCTTGCTAATGTGAAAATATCTTTCCAGTGATAATACTGTAGAATAAAATGTAAGCTGTTACATTTAGAATCAACTGGCTACCCTTCTACTCCTACTGCATGTACTAAGGGTTTGTCAAGCTCCTCCTAAATGAATTCATTTGAAGGAAATACTCCAGTGCATCACTTTTTTTTACTTTTTTTTTTCTTTTTTTTTTTCTCCTTTCTGTCTCTGCCTTCCTCTTATCAGTTAGAAATTGTTTTCCTTTTGGAAATGTCCCTACAAAGAAACCACTGTGTTAAAATAATTTGATATAAAAAATACAAATGTAGTCAGGAAAATGAAATTACATTTCTTAGAAATGAAACAAGAACAGTTCCATAGGATTATTAATTAGAAAAAATCTGGAAGTTTATCTAGATAAATACAATCTCTGCCATTAGATGAAATAAGGATTCTGCTGCATATCTAACAACCCAGGCCCTCCATTACTTTCCTGAATTTCTTCTGCCCCCTTCTCATTTAATAATTTTGCTCTTCTGAGATGTCTCAATTTTGAAAGCAGAAATGATTCCATCCCATCTTCCCTCTCCTGTTCATCCAATTGTATTTCAAATCATCCCAGCTGTGATCCTTTTGATATAAAAGGCATTTAATTCTAACTCTCCTAGAAATCAAATGTAAAATTTCTAAGGCTGAAGCATCCTCAGATGAGATATAACAAACTGGTATTTGGTGTCTACTTTAAATATTTCAGTTTTACTTGAATATAGTGGTTATAGTGCTGGATAAAGAGGTGTCTTGTCTACAGTTTCCTATTCAAAACATCAATTGTCTCAAAATGCATCTTCCTACCCCCTCTCTCAAACAGCTAATTTTTTCCCCATGTCTATTTCTTTCTGGTTTGGACTAATGAATACAATTTTTGTACGATTTTTTTTTTTTTTCTGATAAGGAACATCTATCTGAATCCTGTTCCTTTTTAAAGAGGCAGGAGGAATTATTTCATTTGATTTACTCCTAAACGTTTTTTTAGTTTTTTTTGACAAATCTGCATTTATAACAAAATAATACAGTTATCCCATAAGGACTACTTTCCATAACATGGTATCTCCAAATAAGCATAAGAAAGGGCAATAAGAAAAGGTGATGATACAGTCACAATCAGTCTATGATTTTTCCTATAAGCTTCTACCATTAACATACATTAAAGTAAAAATTTAATTTTTAAATGCTTCTGTATAAAATCAGATTTTTCTAGTAGAAGTTGCAAATATTTTTTGTTATATATGCTTAAATATAATTTTCTTTTTTAAACTAACTGAAATATATTCTGGTATGTAAACAGAAAGATTTGTGGAAATTGAGAATTTATTCAACAGATGAACAAACTACATTTTAGTTCATTTTCTGGGGGCTTGATCACTGTATTTTTATATGCATTACATTTTTAATTCAATCTTTATTTTTCAAAAAGACTTACTGCTTTCATTTAGAACAGCTAAGGTCGTCTTAAGTGACTGCCTTAGGGATGAAAAGTCATACATCTTATTATCTTTCTGGTGCACACTTACTGCTTTGCTGTGCTTAACAGGGCTTTTGCTGGAAAGTACTCTCACGTACACACACACACACACACACACACACAAGTGCCTGCAGTACGATGGTTTAGAATAATATATAATTAAATGGTGAAGCACAATCAGATACCAGAGACACCCTCAGTTAGATGTTCTGCAGAAATATCCCAACAGATTGCATGCTCATGTCAAGCAGCCTGGCCAGAAGGATGTCTTTGTAGCTATTTGGAGCACTTATTTACCACTATTTTACTTTACAATCTTTCTACAATATATTATTCATTTCTATTTTATTAAAAACATTAAAATATGGGACTAGTTACCTGTAATGGAGCTCTACTGTTATGTTGAGACCACTACATAGCTAGTAGATGAGGTCAACTGCAGCAATGAAAAAAATCTGATTTAAGACAAAATTGCCTTTGTATAGCTAATGGGAAACAAATAAATTGTCTAATTGATAGCTATTGGAGGGAAAGCAATAACTACTGGAGCTATTGAGAGAGTTGGGGTTGTTCAGCCCAAAGAAAAGTTTCCAGGGAGACCTTACTGTGGTTTTTCAGTATCCAAGGGAGACTCTCTAGAAAGACAGAGAGAGACTTTTGCCCAAGGGTTGTTGTGACAGGGTAAAGGCCAATAGTTCTAAATTAAAAGGGAATAGATTTAGACTGGATATAAGGAAGATATTTTTTATTATAAGGATAGCAAGACACTGGAACAAGTTGCATAGATAAGTTGTGGATGCCCACATGCTGGAAGTGTTCAGGGTTGGGTTAGGGCTTTGAGCAACCTGATCTAGTGAAAGATGTCCCTGCTCATTGCAGGGAGGTTGGATTAGATGATCTTTAAAGGTCTTTCCAACTTAAACTATTACAGAAGTCTAGGAAAGAGGAGGCCAGTCCTGCCAGAGATGTGGATTTGTACCGACAACAACATATAATAGATGCTGGTTTTATTCTTGATTGAGTGTTTTAATGTATTTTAGAAGTAGATAAGCAATCTTACTGTAGATTTTTATATGCTCCAGCTGACAGGGCATGAGTTGGGTCAGATATAAATGGTCCACAAACTGAATTAATAAATTAATAAGGAGTATATCTGAAAAGGCAGTGAAGAAAATAATGTTTTATGTTTCCTATTAAATATACAACACAGTTAAATTTCATGCAATAATGTTATTACTGAATAGGAAGAGAGAATTGGGGATTACTCTGCAAAATAAAAGTTAATGATATTTTTTCTCACACACAAGCAACCCAAACGTAAGAGAATGAAAGATTATCTCTTACATTTCACAGTGTTCTCGTACACGTGGATTTGTGTTAATTAGAGCAGAACCAGAAATTACAACTATTAATATTCCACTACAATGTGATTTTTAATTAAATTATGTGTCTTCATGCATTCAGTCTCTCTTTGCATGGTCTGAGAAGACACAAATTATATTGTCCGTACAGGAAACCCTGTGAACATTTCCTCTTCCATAGTATTAATCAGTACCATGTCACAGTCATATTCTCTGATCAGAGTTATACAAGAGTAATGCAGAAAAACTTTAAGCTGTTTGCCCAGATTTGTGCTCCACAGGACTTGAGCTACGGTTGTTCACAAAGGCCCAACATGTGGCTGTTGAACAGAGCCCTTAAACTTCAAGGGAGTAAAGCTCAGCAGGAGCAAAACTCCTCTCATGTTCCAGTGTTTCTAGTTTGTTTCTTTTTATCTACAGCATATTCTGTCACTCTGTCAATCCAGATGGGAAGACAGACATAGCCAAAGCAAATAGACTTGCAGAATTTGGCTCCTCTTTAACCAGTAGAAATATCCACTGGCGCCAAATTAAAACTACATAGTTTGGTTCCTTTGAGCACGTAGTTTCAAACATTTTCAAACTATAAAATATGTAAGGTTCCTCTAGAAAATACGAACACATGGGTAATCCTTTTTGCATTTTCTGTTTTCTTTCAGTCTTGCTTTTGTTTGTCGACTGTTTTCAGAAATAGACATTTGAAGCCTGTAGGCACATATTTATGTGTGGAAGAAAAATGTCAAACAACAAGCACTTTGTTCTCCAAATTACTGAAAACATGTAGTCTAAAGAAACAACAAATCTTAATGATGGCTTGGCTTCTTTTTTCCTTTTTTTTTTCCCAAAGATAGATAGATTGATTGATTGATTGATTGATTGATTTTAAAAAGATAAAAAAGGTTTAAGGAGACTAGCTTAGTCACAAGATTCTTCTTGGGCTTTTGTGGCTATTAGAACTAGGAAAATGTGGGCCTTTTGCTGAACTGGCTTGATGATTTAAGCACAGTAGACAAATAAAACACTGATACATCCAGTATCTTCCTTGCCTCAGACTTCACCAACAAGATTTCCCAGGCCTTTGTGCTGATAGAGTTGCCCAATGTCCTTGAATGGCTCTTGGCTGCCTTAGTAGAATTGCACCCATCTTCAAAGAAGACCAAAAGTTCAAGTAGAGTAACTACATGCCTATAAGTCTTGCTTCAATACCTTATGTTCTTCAACACATTTCTGTGCACAGGAAGGTGAAGTAGGTGATTGACAGCTGTCAGCACAAAAGTACCAGGAATGAATCATGCCTGACCAACCTGATTACCTTCTGTAATGAAATAACTTGTTTTATAGACTGGTGAATATCATTTACTTCAACTTTAGCAAAACTTTTGACACTATCTCCCACAATATTCTCATCTCTAAGTTGGGACATTATGGTCTGGAGGCATGGAGAACTGAATGGATGAAAAACAAGTTTCAGAGGTAGGCACAGAGGGCCATATACTAGAAGCTGGTAAAAGTGGAGTACTGTATGAGTCTGGAGGATGTGATGGAGTACTCTTTCATCAGACTTGAAGATTATACTGAAGTGGGTGGAGGTGTGAGTGTGCAGTCAACACAGTCAACATCAGAGCTGTCATTCAGAAAGATCTAGACAGGCTAGAGGAATGAGCTGACAGAAACCTCATTAAATGCAAGAAGGGAAAATCTGAGTGCTGCCTGTAGCCAGGAAGTATTGGCGCACGAGCACAGGCTGTGGCTTCCCTGGCTGGGAGCAAGTCTGCAGGAAGAGACCTGGAGATTGTTCAGCCTGCAGGAGAGACTGCTATAAGGGGACCTAACATCATCCCAACCAGACTGAGGAGGGTTAACAAGAGGACGAAACCAGGGTCCTCAGTGCTGTGTGCTGTGAGGACAAGAAACAATGGGCAGAAGCTGAAGGAAGGAAGTTTCAGACAGTGTATTAGGAAAAATATTTTCACCCTGAATCAGTCAAGTAGCGAAGCATGTTGCCCAGAGAGGCTTTGCAGTCTCTTTTCATGGGGATTTTCAAGATCAGATTGGACAAAGTCCTGAGCAACATGGCCTAACCTCACAGCTTACCCTGCTGACCAGCTGACCCTGGCAAGATGTTGCATTAGACATGTCCTGAGGTTCCTTCCAGCCTTCATTGTCCTGCAATTGTTAAAATATTACATGAATGCTTTTGCCTTTTTCTAGCTCAAACATTTGCAACCCAGTCTTGGAAACTCCCTCATTAAAAAGATTTACCCCAAGTGTGTAGTTGCCCTGAGAACTGTATTGTGTACATGCACAACTACAAAATTTTGTCCTCTTTTGCATGTGATGTCATTTTAGGAGATAACACCATAAATCAACACATAAACAATAAAAAGCATGCAGGTCTTTCCATTAGTCCATTCCACATTTCCGTCACAGATGTACTAGATGTCAAGAGAGCAATCCTGCTTCTGGAACAGCTTTGTGCCTGATATTCTTGTAAAGATAACGGCGGAGATGAAGCTCCTTGGAACTTTCCTTTTGCTTTAGTTAAGCTCACATGCATGATATGCAAGAATAATGCAAAAATAATTTATAAAAATTAAAAAAAATATATAAACTTAATACTTAACACACAAATTGAATAAAGGCAAGGAAAAACCTGCATGACCTTACAAAATATCTGAGTAAACTGTAGTAATTTGATAATATGCGTATCAATCTTATGACTGTTCTTCAAATTTAATTTTAAACCTTGTTCAGACTTTTCTAACCCTGACAACAGTACCATGTGAGCTACCTTTTTCTTTAAATAATAAACTTTCCAATAAGAATCATGAAGAATGCTGTTGTTTGGAAACAAACAAACCCCACATTTTTTGAAAGGATGCTTGTTTGTAATATAGCTATTTTTAATTAATGTTTTACAGCCTCGTTAATTCTTGAGAATGTTGCAATTTTGATCATCTATGATCTTCGGTGTACCTCCTTTGTAGCTGCACTTTTCCCCATCATCTGTGTTAAACATTGTGTCAGGTGACATATCATGATATTGTGGGTTTGGTATCTATCTCCAGTTATATTAGACAAGCTATTTTCTGTACAGTGATGTGGTTCTTTCTATTCATGTCATAAGCAGAGTAAGTAAAGGAGATTATTTCATCAAGTACACAACAAGATCACAGGAAACTTAGTGCTAAATTATTTGCAGGCAATCTGGTTTGGGTGTTTGTCACAGATGGAAGTTATATCTGTCTTGAAGTTCCCTCATTCAGTTTAGATGCTTGGTGTAAATTCTAATATATATTCTAAGTTGTAAACTGTAATTTGCTCCTACTCATTTCACAAGTCATAGTCACATAAATTTACAATGCAACAAAAAGCAACACACTGTATAGACTTTTTTCTTTGCAGAACCAGTAACAAAGCTGAGCACAACACTAATGTTCTGAAGCATTCAGAATTAAAAATGTAACATGTTCATTTATGTGAAATCAATGATAAAGCACATTGAAATTATTTCATACAGATGACTTTGTTTTATATCATAGAATTTACTTGCCTTAAAAAAACCCAACAAAAACAAACAAACAAAAAACCAAAACAAAACCAAAACCAACAAATCATACAACCAACCGACCAAAACTGTTCAGCATATGTGCTGTTTTCAGGTTATACATTCCAAACTAGTGTGATTTATATTTGAATTCAGTTTCCAATTTTATTGAGTGACATGGAATCTAATTAGATTCTGCCTGTAAGAGAGGAGTGTCAATTATAAAAAGTAAGGCTCTGGAAAATTAGCTTAAACAAAATTTTACAGAACAGAACAGGCAATTACAATTAACGCCAGGGTGCTTCAGTTATTACCTCTAGATTTTTATTTCTTGTTTTATATTCTCATGAAGAAGAGTCAACAACTCGACTATTAGCAATGTGTTGTTGATGACATCAGAGTATCTTCTTATATGATGTAAAAGAATGGTGTCCAGATTTAGTGGTATCATACATGAAGCATTCATCTGGAAAGAATTATTACTAATAGAACCTGAAATATACAGGATTTGATCAAGAAAATTAATATACCACATGTTCAACACCATTGTGGGGGTCTGCTGCAGATTACTTGGTTGGAAGAAGTTTCATGTTTGCAGGCCTTGGTCCTCATTGAGGACTTTAACCATCCCAGTATGTGTTAGAAGGACAACACAGCATGGCAGAAGTAATATGGAAGATCTGTGGAATGCATTGATGACAACTTCCTAACACAGGCGATTAAGAAGCTGATGAGGGGAGATGCTTTGCTGCACATGATACTCACAAACAAAGAAGAAATAATCAGGGATGTGAAGGCTGAAAGCAGCCTGTGCTGTGGTGACCATGGGATGGTGGAGCCAGGATCCTGAGAGGAAAGAATCATTAGAGATCATTACTGTGGATTTCAGAAGATATTTTGGCTGTTTCAGATATCTGCTTTGAAGAGCCCTATGGGATATGATACTGAAGAGAAGAGGAGGCCAGAAGAGCTGCTTGATTTTCAAGGATCACCTCATCCAAGCTCAAGAATTGTCCACCTTGACTTGCAGAAAATCAAGCAAAAAAGGGTAAGACAGAGGATCCCAGGAGCTACAGGCTAATCATTGCAGTCCCTGGAAAGGTGCTGAAGGAAATAATCCTGGTAACTTTTTCCACATCACAAGAAGGTGATTGGAGGAGTCAGCCTGGATTTATGAGGGGTAAATCTTGTTTGACCATCCTGATAGCCTTCTACAATTAGATTACTGGCTTGGTACATGAGAAGAGAGAAACAAATATCTTTGTCACCACTTTAACATTGCTTTTGACAGTGTCCCATAACATCCTCATTGACAAAGTGATGGAGTATGGATTACATAAGTGAACAGTAAGGTGGATTGAAGATTAGGAGATCTGTGCATCTCTAAGGGTTGTAGTCAGTGGCAAAAAGTCTGTGTGGATGACAATCATTTCTAGAGTGTCCAAAGGATTCCTACTGGGTCCAATACTATTTTATGATTTTGTTCATGACCTACATGATGAGATACCCTCTGCAAAGTTCTGGATGATACCATTCAGAATGACCTTGACTGGCTGGAGAAATGGGTTGATAGGAAAGTCACAAAGTTCTACAAAATAACGTGCTATGACCTACACTTTGGAAGAAATAAACCCATGTACTGTTATACACTGGGTATGGACAATCTGCAAAGCAGATTTTCAGAAAAACACCTGGGAAACCCAGTGAACCTTAAATTGACCATATATACCATACCTCATGGTAAAGAATGCCAACAGCATCCTGGGTTGCATGAAGAGGAGTGCTGCCTTCAGGTTAAGGGAGGTAAACCTTCCCCTCTAACCAGTTCTAGGGAGACCACACCTGGAGTGCTGGGTCTAAGTCTGGGTTCCTCAGTACAAGAGAGGTATGGTGTCCCATCCCAACAGATGGGATGAGGGGTGAGTTAACTCTAAATGTGACACACACCCTGACTCAACATGTGAGATCAGGTGTGAATTAACCCTGGGTTAATTCTGCATGGTTATGCAAAGTGAATGACAGACAGTAACTCTCAGGGTCCAATTCAATTATGAGTTTTGCTCAAAGTAAGTGTTGGAATATTAGTTACAGCGAATAGTGGCTTGGCAAAAGTATTTTATGATATCACAGAACTTATCAATACATTAACAGCAGAAGTCTTCCTATGAGTGATGTATTGACAACCACTAGTAGCTATAATACAAGACTTAACAAAAAATCCAACAGCAGAGCTTTAGATAATATTAGTCTTATATGTTCAAAAGGAAAAGAGAGAAAGAGTGGTAGAGAGAGAAGGAAACCTAAGATATAAGAGAGAGAGAAGGAGTAGGGATATAGAAAAAAAGGAGAGAAGGAAAGAGCAGAGAGAATGGAAGAAAGAAAAGGGTAAGGGATCCAGACACTCTTATAGCTCCACAGCATAAATTACAGGACTTGTATGATGGTGTATGGCCTTCACTGTCCCTCAGCAAGGATGTTGGCATTTGTAGTTCAGGAGTGCAGAGTCCTTGGATGTCTGGTCTAGTTCCTACAGCGAGGCTGGTGGGCTGAAGGTCCTCAGCATGGTGGGATCCCCTCAGTGAGGCTGGTGCGTTGAGGGTCCTGAAGGTGGTGAATTCCCTAGGGTGAGGCTGATGGTCTGAGGGTCCTCGGGGTAGTGAATTCCCTACCAGTGCTGGTTTTGGTGAGCTTTTTTATAGCTCTCTGAGTAGGGGAAAGTCTTGGGAGGGAAGGGGTGATTACGAAAGATCGACAAGTGTCAACAAGTTTCGGGCCATGTTAAGGGGTCTCAGCTTTTCCCCTTTGTGTGACAAGCTGGGCATATCAGAAAATGGAGCTATGTGCCCTGTGGCTCATCCCCCACCTCCAGTATCAGCCAGCCAGCCTGGTCTGTGGCTCGTTAGCTTGTCGTTGATATGTAAATCGCAGTTCATCTTATACTGAATGTGTCATCTCCTGTGGCTGGATGAACTAGTTTTGCCACTATGTTTTCAGCCATGATCATTATCAATACACAACATATGGGCATTCTGAAGTGATTCCTGTAAAGGTCCATGAAGATGACTGAGAGAATGGAGCATCTAACATACAAGGAGAGGGTGAGAGAACTGGAACTGTTCAGCTTGGACAAAAGAAAGGTCAGGGTGATCTTATCTGTGTGTATATATACCGATGAAGTAACTGAGGAAGACAGAATCAGACTCAGTGGTGCTCAGCACAAGAAGAGACAACAGACACCAACTGAAACACAATGAATTCCATTTAAACAACTGTCCTCCACCCCCTTTTTCCTCTAAGGTTGGTCAAACACCAGAACAGGTTGCCCAGGGTTGTTGTAGAGTCTGTGTCCTTGAAGATATTCAAAACCCAACTGGAGACAGTCCAGAGCAGTCTGTTCTACTTGACCCTGTTTTGATCAGGGACAACTGGAAAAAATGATCCTCAAAGGCTGCTTTCCAAGTTGAGCTACTTTATGATTATACTTAAGAAATTATTATGATCATACTTAAGAAATGAGTGTTTTATTATATTTTCTGTTTTCTACAAAAACCTTTTTCATACACTGCCTTTTTATAATAGCTTATCTGTAAGAGGGAATGATATTGTTTAATCTCCACAGCATGTATTTTATCCTGCCAGGAGATCCTGATGCCAGGATTTGCAACCCTGTAGAACCAATAGCATAATTATACAGAAAATAGCACAAGAAATATCTCTGAATCTGTATCAGTAACTTAAGTCTAAGAACCTCTGCCCTGTGAAAGTTCTTCACTGTTAAATTCCATTGTGAATTAGCTGGATTCAATCTCAATTAGAGCATGAGAAACTACATAGCTATAGACAGATTGAGAGAACAATTTGTGCTGAAAAAAACCACAATCCTCTCTTCGCTTTAGTCTGAAAAGAGCAACAGTTTATCAGAGTCTACCACAGAGTCTAGCTCACAAGTGTTGCTTTTATTTTGGTGAAATAGCACAAGATTTTCTTATTTTTTTTCTGTTCATCTGACACAGCACTCTTTTAACAAATAATATAATCTTTAGTCAGTCATCCAGCTTTTTAGAGACAATTTTGTAAGAGCAGAACTGGATATAAAAGTTTCTTAGATGCATTTTGCAATGTTCATTAGATGCTCAAAGAAATAGTTATTTTATAGGCATTAATGTACAACAATGTATTACAGTGATAGTATTGATACAATTTTTTAACAGTCTTTTCCCATTTTTATTGAATATTGCTATAGAGATCTTTATTGTATTGTCTTTACTGTATTGCAAAATGGAAAACTGTATGTAGAATTATTTCACTCCAGATAGATACTGTTTGCTTCTACAGTAGTAAGAGGGAAAGAAGATAAAACTATCCAATCATTAAGAGCATATGAACCTAAATAAATGCAACTATGTTAAATATATGCACATTTTCAAACTAAAGTGATACCCCGCCCTCTTCAGTTCCTCTAAACTTTGATTCCAGATTTATGCTTCCCTGAAGGTGAACCTTATAAATCAAGGAATTCGTATGTGTTCAGACTCCAAAAATCCAAAAGATGGTCAAAACTGCTTACAGAAAACAAAAGCTAACTTGTACAACGGGCATTTTTCTCTGTACCAGCTCTATGCCTGAATTACATGAGGAAAGTAAGACAAACCAAAACACCATGATTTTGTATTTTAAGGATATGTTCCTTAGGCACCTTCTTTGTTAATGGAAATGCAAAGAACATTGCTGACACAATATTACCTCCAACATAAATGAAAAGAATAAGCAATTATTTTTTCACATGTATAGAGAAAGAAGATAATATGATGTATAACAATTGTTACCCATGCTTTGTAGTGAATTACTGTAAAAGATTTAGATTTCATGGTAATAGTCTCTTTTAAACTGATGCTAAGTAGAGTGGAATCAATGTCAATACATATGGGTCAGTGGCATTTATTGTAACACATGCTACCCTTCTATCAGACCTATATTACTCTGGTTATGTCTGCTAAGCTTTTGCCACATTGTAACACTCATATATACTTTAAAGGTCCAAAAGTACATTATAGCTACAAACTATGTGACTTTTAGAGGTGGTCCTAGAACTGTATACTTTCTAGTGGCTGAGTTGTAATTGTGCTTCTGTATCATGTGGACATTTTGGAGTATCATGTGGTAGTCATCAAGAGAAGGCATAGTATGCAGAAATATCAAGGCAGACTACTGATCAAATGACAAATGACTTGGAATTTAAAGCATAATTCTCAGGAAAACAGTTCCCATTTTTACAGGAGTAATTTTGTGCTAAGAAATAACAAGAGACTACTTATCCTTTACCTCTCTCTGTCTCCCCTCTCCCTTACCTCTGGGATTTATGTCAAAAGATTGGACATAATTACATTTGCCCATGCATGGGTATAGAGAATAGCAGGAAATGGGGAACAGAGGGAAAATGCATCTTTTCTCTGTTTGTGTACTTGTGTAGGTTTTCTACTCTCATGAGTGAAGCTAAGAGAGTAATAGGTTTTTCCCACTTACAAAAGAAGAGGTATGTGCTGGTATTTCCTTTAAAAATATGATTCAAGAGATCTTAAAGGAGGCTTGAGTAACTCAACAATTGACAACTAGAGATCTGAGTCAATTCTTTCAGGATCTGAAGAAGTTCTTTTGGAAATCTTCCATCACTGTAGCCTTAAGTTTTTACATTAGACTATAATCTGTAGTGAAGTGCACTCTTTTCCTTTTTTTGGTCTCTGTTCCTTATTCGAGTGATGTCACTATGAGACTGCTGATTATCAGCTTTGAAAGGCCATGGTGACTGGAGCATATTTCTGGTGACTAGCAAACAAAAAATATCACTTCTGTCTTAAAGAAGGTGAGAAGAAGGACCAATGAAACTGTAAGCTGGTCAAGCTCTTATCAGTGAAGTGAAGTGTGTGGATCAAAATTGTTTTGGGATTTATTTATAAATGTATGAAGAGCAAATGGTGGCAGGGAACAGACAGCATGGATTTAACAAGGGCAAACCATACATGGCCAGCCTGGTTGTTTGATGTGATGATAGGCCCTGCAGACAAGGTGTCAAGGGCAGCGGATGTCATTTATCTTGACTTCAGCAAGACTTTTGACTTGGTTTTCCATAGAATGAGATATGGACTCAATAAGGTGTTGAAAATTTGGCTAAATTTTCAGGCTCAAAAGGTTATGATCAGCAACATAAAGTCCAGGCTTCAGTCAGTTACTAGTAGCTCTCCTCAGGAAACAATAACAGGGTCATCACTTAAGTATCTCTACATTACATACATCTATCCATTTAAATAGATGTCTACAAAGAGAGTTATTGATATAATCTGTCTCCCTGCCTCTCACTATATGTGATTTGATGTCCTCAATGAACTTGCTGGAAGTGCTCTCTGGCCTGTTACCCATGTAGTAGATACAAATATATGTCTGTAGATAAATACATACATCCTTATGGATATGTGCTCTTGAAGCCAAGAATGCTGCCAGCATACTGTGCTGTATCTGCATTTATGTAACCAGATTTTAATCTGTATTCATGACTTGCAAGGCCACCTCTAGAGTATTATGCCTATGTCTGGATTTACCAGCACAAGAAAGACATTGACATACTGGAGTGAGGTCGCCAAATGGCCAGTGAGATGGCTTGGGGCTGGAGTACATGACATACGAGAGGAGCCTGAGAGAGGTGGTTTGTTCAGCCTGGAGAAGAGAAAACTAGAGGGAGTCTTATTGTTATCTACAGGTACGTGCAGGCACAATACAGAAAAGTTGATCCAGAGTCTTCTTGAAGATGTATAGTAATATGAGAAGGAAAACATAACTTGTTTCAGGGAAAATTCCATCTGTATATAAGAATTAAAAAATCTTCACTCTGAGAAAAATTGAACATTGGGATATATTGTCTAGAAAAGTGACTGAAATTTCCTTGTTGAAAATATTCAAGACTCAGTTTAACAAGGCACTGGCTAATCTAATCTAATCTAATCTAATCTAATCTAATGTCCTGCTCTCAACACAGTGTTGAAGTAGATGCTTTCCAGAGGTTCTCTTCCAAACTAGAAGGATTTTTGGCTGGAACATGAGAAATTGCACTTAAATATAAGAAATAAAGCTCTATCAGGGTGATTAAACACTACAAAAGATGTCCATAGAGTTGTGGGATCTCCGTCCTTGAACATATTCAAAACTCAACTGGATACAACCTTGAGCAGCAGCTCTAACTGGACCTAGTTTGAGTAGGGAGTTGAACTATATGACTTCCAGAGCCCCTTTCAACATAAATAATCCCGTTATTCTAATGCTCTTCACAAGGTGATCATTTATTGTGGAACCAATTTTTCCTCAATGACTTTCCATAAATCACAGAATCACAAAATGGTTGGAGTTGGAAGGGACCTCTGGGAATTTAGTCCAAACCACCTGCTAAAGCAGGTTCACCTAGAGCAGATTGCACAAGAATATATCCAGGTGGGTTTTTAATATCTCCAGAGAAGGAGACTCCACAACCTCTCTGGGCAGCCTGTTCCAGTGCTCTGGCGCCCTCCCTGTAAAGAAGTTTCTCCTCATGTTTAGATGAAACCTTCTATGCTTCAGTCTGTTGCCTGTTGCCCCTCATCCTATTGTTAGGCATCACTGAAAGGAGTCTGGTGCCATTCTCTTGACAATCACCCTTGAGATATTTGTAAGCATTGACAAGATACCCCCCCAGGCTTCTCTTCTCCAGGCTGAAGAGACCCAGCTATCTCAGTCTTTCCTCATAAGGATATTCTTCATGTTCCAGTAGAAGCTAGAGCTACAGAAATTTCTGGACTTTCACAGTGTGTCTACAGCTGTGCAAGTCGTGGTTAAGTGAATAGAAAGGTGATGTATTTCAGAGGCAAACAGAACTTAATTTAATGTTGTCTCTCTTTTCTCCATTCCATACAAATACTAGTGTGACTGTGGGAAAAGATACAACATTTGTAATGATACACATTATTAAATTAAGGAGGTGAAGAAAATTGCTTTCAATCCCTATCAGTATAATTTGCAATTAAAGTTGATGTTTTGCAGTTTGAACATAAATTGCCAAACAAAACAGAATTAATTGCTCATTTCCTTAATAAAGTATACAAATGCAAGGTCAGCATGATGTATTCATTAATATTTGTAAGAATTATATATTCATTGTTGCCTACTATGAGAGATTCATCATCTTACAATGGAATAGAGAAGAGGAAAACTCAGGTTAAAGGTGTAGACAATAATGCAGAGATTAATAATAAAGCTTTATATTACCATAATTTTCAGTTGCTTCCTTTGTAGTCATAGCAGATTCTTCAGGAACTCCCTGTTTATGCTTATACAACACACAGAAGCAAATCAAAGGCATAAATATTTTTACATATCTTGTTTACAAAGTAGCCCTAAACAGAAAAATGTTACAAAATGGCACTTATACCTAATAATCTCAGCATTAACTTATTGGAGAAAAATAAAGTCTAACTAGCTTAATAGCAGCCTGTCCAACTGCACAAAGACAAGCTCAGAATTGTTTGGGGTTTTTTTTTATTTTTTCCACATCCACAATGGTATATTACAGTACCCTGCAGACAGTAAAGTATGTGTTGCTGTGACAAGTTATTGATCTTGTTTTTCTGTGAGAACCCTAACAAGGCAAACTGCAGCTTCCTGAAAAATTCAGCTGGAGCAGTACTTTACAAGGGGTACAAGATATGAAGAAATTTGCTCTCCAGTGTTCAGCAGAAAAATCAACATTTGTTTTCTCTAGGAAGAATAAGGATGCTCTAGGACTTAGCAAGTCTATTCACTACATCAGTGGTGATACCACCTCCTCTCCCTGGCTTCTCCAAAGAGTAATCCTGACCTTGTATACTAAATTCTGAAAAACACAGGGAAAGGTAAAGAAACATGATAGAGAGAAATAATTTGGTTCTCTCAGTATAAAGACAGGAGAAGAAGGTCTCTTCTGGTTTAATAGAGAATTAGAAACTGCTGTCATCTCATTCATTCCTATTGCTTTAACATCAAAAATGTGATTTGACTGTGTGTGGGAAAGAGGAACCACTTTGCTGGAATGCACAGAATAGATTTTGTCAATGACAAGGAAGTAGATCTGAGGTGAGCGTGAGAGACATGTTGACTTAATCTGCTTAACAATTTACTGAGATGGTCACTACTTAGTTACCAACAGGCAACATTATCTATTTTTGTGGAATGTTATTTTTTGCATTCTTTGAATTGTGGAAAGGTTAAAGACTAATTAGATGGAAATATATGATCTACCTTTATCTCAAAAAATAATCTCTGCCCTTTCTGATTCTTCAGTTCAGTGGGCAAAATTATTTGTCTACTAAAGTTCCTTCTACTTCAAATGTTGCTGTGGCACATCTTGATTCACACACATCACAGTCAGTTGGGAGCTCAGAGAATGTGATACTGCTACGTAAGCTTGTTACTAAAAGTGAAAGGATGGTTTTTTTTAGAACCAAGTCACATTTTTTGCTGTTTTTATACAATGCATAATCCTTGGAGGTGAATTATCTTAAGTAACATTCAAGATGTAATGACTTTTAAAACAGGTAGTAGCTTAGAATTTTCAGTCTACAGGAAAAGTCTTAAAACCTAGTGTAACTGAATCATCTCTAACAGCTACAGTAACAATTAGCCTGTAATGTCTTTGCTACATATTGTTCTATCATTACAATGCCCTAAATATTTGCAGAGTCTCATCAGACCTCAGAACTTTATCATGTAAGAAAAGGTGCAAATATGAACCAAAAAACCCCACAAAAATCATAAATATGTAATAATTGTCTTTTGTGACAAGATGCCAGATATTGATGATTTCATTTGGAAAGCTGGATATATAGATGTGAAAGAAAAGAGAGTGAAATAAATATATTTCACACTATCAATGAAGCAATAGTCTCAAGTTGCATCCTGCCTAACAGTGCTAAATGGTTTTAGAGGCATTGCCACAGTGGAAAATCTCAAGGAGGGATCGGAGCCAGGGTAATATACATGTGTGGGTTTTTTGTGTATTGATAAGGATCATGGCTGAAAACATTGTGGCAAAACTAGTTCATCCAGCCACAGGAGATGAGACATTCAGTATAGGGTGAACTGTGACTGACATATCAACGACAAGCTAACGAGCCACAGACCAGGCTGGCTGGCCAATACTGGAGGTGGGAGATGAGCTGCAGGCCACATAGCTCCATCTTGTGATATGCCCAGCTTGGCACACAAAGCTGAGACCCCTTAACATGGCCCGGGACTTGTTGAGACTTGTCGATCTTTCACAATCACCCCTTCCCCCTAGACTTTCCCCTACTCAGAGAGCTATAAAAAAGCTCACCTAAAACAGTACTGATAGGGAACCCACCACACTGAGGACATTCCTCCCACTAGCCTCGCCATGGGAACCAGACTAGACACCTGAGGATGCTGCGCTCCTGAACTACAAACCCCAGCATCCTCGCTGCGGGACACCACAGGTCCACACATCATCATACAAGTCTCGTCATCCCTCACCCTTTTCTTTCTTCCTTTCTCTCTGTTCTTTCCTTCTCTCCTTTTTCCTTCTATATTCCTATTTCTTAGCCTCTCCTTCTGTGAGTGGTGACATCTTACTCTCTTTCCCTCTCTCTCTTATACGTTAGTTTACCTTCCCTCTCTACCACTCTTTCTCTCTTTTTCTTTTGAACATATAAGAGTAACATCACCTTAAGCTCTGCTTTTGGATTTTTGTTAAATTTTGTATTATAGCTACTAGTGGTTGACAATCCACCGCTTGTAGAAGGACTTTTTGCTGTTATACTTTTGACAAGCCACTATTCGCTGTAACTAGTATTCCAACATGTACTTTGAGCAAAACTCATAATTGAATCGGACCCCTGGAGTGATTATCTGTCATTCACTTTGCATTACCGTGCAGAATAAACCCAGAGTTAACTCACACCTGATCTCATCTGTTGAGTCAGGGTGCGTGTCACATTCAGAGTTAACTCATCCCTCATCCCATCTGTTGGGACAGGAGAGTTTTGCAGCTCTAAGAGCCATTGGAGGTGAAACTGTTTAAGGTTCTTTGACAGACAATCTTCCTGCTTTATGCTAAGGCTGGAAGCATTGGTGCAGCTAAATTAAATTCTGTGTTTAAGTGAGCTATATCATCTGAAGAAGAAATTGTGAAACAGTCCTGTCAAGGTATTGCACTTGTGGGAAGGAAGTTCAGAGGCTACTGTAAGTACAGCCTAGTCACGACATGTTGCCAGTTTGGCCTGAAAATCAGAAGATGTTTACCTATAATTGTAAAAGTATGTCCAGGGTCACACAGTGCAGGCCTCATTTACAGAAGCCAGCTGCCTTCTTTTGGAATTCTGGGTTGTTTATATGCCAAAGAGACAAGATATTAAGCTGGCAGATCTGCATTTTTAATGAAAAAGACATTTGCTCTTGAACTTATCGGCAACTATAAAAATGTGGCTTGGTATTTAAAAAAAAAAAAAAATCTTTATTAAGGACTAATTCATGCCTACAAAATCTTTTCATTTTTTACATGACTTAAATTATCTCATGTCACTATGCATAGAAACTCATTGGTACAGATAAAGCAGGGGCACACTGGAATTTCTCAAGTCTGTTTTAATAATCTCCAGTTAAATTTTAAGATCTAATTAGAATTTAATAGATTTCTTCTGTCTTTGCCTATACTTTTCTTAAGATTAGATTTATCTAATCCTGTAAGTTTCTGATACAATATCAAAGATGGCGGTACATCAGTTTTCATTTATCGCCTCCATCATTACTAAATACTTCTTCAAGGAAGAGTGTATATTTCCCTTTAACTTCATATTTATACTATATGAAACCTTTTATGAAGAGTCACAAAATCAGACAAACAAATATTTCTGGTGCTGGACTAGCAGGTTGTCTTAGATAACTAGCCACAAGGAAAGGCTTCTAGATTGGAGACATTTTCAGCATGCCCTGCTGTTCTCAGGTAAAATAGCACAACACTGGTGACTCTTGAAGCTCTTTGAAAAGCCAATAACTTGTGGCATATAGAACTGACATGATCTTAAATGAAAAACACCTTATTTGGGAAAAAATAGAATACTGAAAATGTAAATATCTTCAAGTCAGATAGATCATTTATGCAAAAATCCTTATAGTCAGGGCATTAACTGAATAGCAATGTTGAAGATTTTTATTTTCAGCCTTTTACTGACATACACATGAAAACTGACAGAATTCTGTACTTAAATGTGTCTGGTAAGGTGGTTGTAGTAAAGACTGTACTGTACACTGCATAAATAAGTAAATAATAGGTTTTATTTTGGCATGTTATAAGTAGTGTAGAATGCCCTAAAATCAAGAGCTGATACCTGGTCACACATTTAAGGTGATCATAAAATTGAATGTTACATACTATTCCAAAGACACCAGCTTGAATCTGGATATAATTTTTCTTCCTTCTTTTAGTTATGCAGATGAGTCTGGAGTCATGATGGCCTCAAGACACAACTTACGGAGGGAGCAATGGGTTTGTGAGAAAGAACATTGGCCAGATTATTTATCACCACCTACCATCTTTTGTTAGTAAATTTTGCCAAAATACCTTCTTGTTCTACAAACTTTTTCCAAGTATTCATGCATATTGTCATCTTTTGGCTCTGTGTTACACAGTGTATCCTAACTGCTTAACTGTGGATCAGAGTTCCGCTTCCTAGCTAGACTGGAAAAAAAAATTGGCATTCTTTACTTGTAACCTTCTGCAGCAAAGGCATCTTGGTCAAAACACCAAATCTGTTGATTTATTTCCAGAATGCTTTCCTTGCCTACTAGGTCTTTGCTGCCTATGAAAAAGCTAGTTGCAGAAGGTAATAAAAGTCAAAATATTAAACAGAATCAGAAGTAGCAGAGTTTTCATCTTTTTCTAGTCTATTTCTCTTAGATATTTGATTTCAAACAGGAGATTATTGCGGGACACCCCTAATGGAAGTGCCACATCATGTAAAAGAAACTGCTGGAAGGGTTCAGGTTCGGGTAGAGCCCTGAGTGTCAAGCAGTGCCTTTCTGAGAGTTTCATTTTTGCTTGCATTCATACTTCATGTGTCAAACTGTGTATGATTTTCTGTGTGAATGTTGATGACCTTTACTAAAAGAATAAATAATAAGTCAACAGCAGGACACAAAATAATTACTCTTTTAAAAATTGGTGATATTGTTACAGTGAAAGATGTAAGTATTCCATTTTCATTTGTTATCTTGAAAATAAATAAATAAATAAATATATGCACACACATGTTCACATACAGAGTAGGAGAATTACATGTCCGTTACCATGGAGTGTGGATAGAAGGAACAAAAACTGGATCTGAGTGACTTCAGATATGAATCAACACCTGAAAAAAATAATTCATATACTATATTATTGTGCATAGTGGATAAAATTTATCAAGCAATGCAGGCTAAAGGGCTTTGTACTATTCACTACTGTATAGCCAATGCCCAAATATGTGCAATGGTAGATCAGATAAGACTTTCACAAATACATTTACATAAATATCACTATTGTCATTCTGCTTGTTGCAGTAGAGAGGGGCAGAATAATGATTTAAAGAGAGGAGGACTGGACAAGCCAGCACCTCTGCTACTCTGCTCTGGCTTCTGCAATAACAATGGAACATATTTCATCCAGACCAAATATTCAGGCTGTTTCTGTGCTAGTAAATTGATTAAGATTGGAACACAGGTGCAAGAAATGACATGCAATCATCCAAAGAGTTAAATTGTTAGCATAATACCTAGCATAGATTTGGCTTGACATAATTACCACTATCCAAGAAAAGACCAGACACCTGTTTCTAGTGGAAAATAGCTTCGTGGCCAGGGGCTGTACCATACTAATTGATCTCTGGGCCACAGAATGATTACTGAACCTATTTATTGTTGCAGATGTAGGCAAAGAATCTCATTCTCCTTCCCGGTATGTTGCCACATATCTCTGGTTTCTTATTGCTCGTGCCTGTGTCTTAATTACTATGTACAGCTGGTCTTGCTCATGTAAAAAATAATATAAAAGAACTAGCAAATGTTCAGACAAAGGCAACAAGAAGGTGGAATATTTTGAATAGGCCATTATAAGAGGAACGACAGAGTACTCTTTGAAAATCTGTCTTGGAATGATGAAAGCAGGAGGATGGTAACATAGACATCAGTAAAATCATGAACAGCCAGGAGGGGGCGACTGAGATTCCCATGTCCACAAGGGTGACTGAGATTCCCATGTCCACATCTGCCTTATCCCAGTACGAACACTTTGGGCACATACTGCAGTCAGCAAACAAAAGGAGCTCTTCTTTCAAGCAGCTTGTATTTAAGATGTAAAACTCTTTGCCATAGGTTGTTTACATAATTTCAAGAGGAGACTGGACCAATTCCTGGGGAAATAAATTCTGTAGGGTTTGCTAAATAAATATGAACTACCTCTGGCTCAGTAAGGCTCCAAAGCAGAAGTAATTAAGAGTCTGAAAGAGCTTTCAGGAGCTCTACCCTTATTTGTACTCTCTATGCATCCCTTTCAGCCACTGCTGATACAGTTGGACTGATACAGTTATTGTATGCTGTTGTTGAATTCTAAGAAAACAAAGTCATGACATGGGAATGGTAGGTGAAAGGAGGGCAGTTGGGCTGCCATACAAAAGCTCCCAAAATTTGCTTGTGACTCAGGTGGACCATGTTAGATAAAGAGCCAATGAGTTCAACCAATATTTATCTTCCGGTTTAGAAGAAACAAAACATAACGACAGATCTGAAAAAGCAATAGAGAGCTGTAGCTGTGCCCACAAATACCAGTTCTGATATACGCAGTAAAGCACTTAAGTAATGACTCAATCTAGAGGCTGAATGTAGCTGGTTCGCATGATGTTTTTTTTTGTAAAATTTCTGGTGTTTTGAAGATTTACTGACCAGTACCTTGTTTTTTTTCATTATTGCTCCTAGTATCACATATTAAATCACAGTATCACAGTATGTTTGGGATTGGAAGGGACCTCAAAAGATCATCTAGTCCAATCCCCCTGCTGGAGCAGAAATGCCTAGATGAGGTCACACAGGAACATGTCCAGGCGGGTTTTGAATGTCTCCAGTGAAGGAGACTTCACAACCTCCCTGGGCAGCCTGTTCCAGTGCTCTGTCACCCTCACTGAGAAGAAGTTTCTTCTCAAATTGAAGTGGAACCTTTTGTGTTCCAGTTTGTATCCTTTACCCCTTGTCTTATCATTGGTTGTCACTGAGAAGAGCCTGGCTCCATCCTCCTGACACTCACCCTTTGTATATCTGTAAACATTAATGAGGTCATCCTTCAGTCTCCTCTCCTTCAAGCTAAAGAGACCCAGCTCCCTCAGCCTTTCTTCATAAGGGAGGTGCTCCACTCCATCATCTTTGTTGCCCTACGCTGGACCCTCTCCAGCAGTTCCCTGTCCTTCTGGAACTGAGGAACTGAGCCCAGAACTAGACACAATATTCTAGATGGGGTCTCACCAGGGTGGAGCAGAGTGGAAGGAGGACCTCTCTTGATCTACTAACCACCCCCCTTCTAATACACCCCAAGATGCCATTGGCCTTCCTGGCCACAAAGACACAGTGCTGGCTCATGGTCATCCTGTTGTCCAGCAGGATCCCCAGGTCCCTTTCACCTACACTGCTCTCTAATATGTAATTTCCCAACCTATACTGGAACCTGGGGTTGTTCCTGCCCAGATGCAGGACTCTACACTTTCCCTTGTTAAATTTCATCAGGTTATTCCCCACCCAACTCTCCAGTCTGTCCAGGTCCTGCTGGATGGCAGCACAGCCTTCTGGCATGTCAGACACTCCTCCCAGCTTAGTATCATCAGCAAACTTGCTGATAGTACACTCAATTCCCTTGTTCAAATCATTAATGAATATATTCAATAATATTGGCCCCAGTACTGACCCCTGAGGCACTCCACTAGATACTGACCTCCAACTAGACTCCGCACCATTGACTACCACTCTCTGGCTTCTCTCCTTAAGCCAGTTTGCAACCCACCTCACTACTCTATTGTCTAGACCACACCTCCGCAACTTAGCTGTGAGGGTGCTGTGGGAGACTGTGTCAAAGGCTTTACTGAAGTCAAAGTAGATCACATCCACCACTCTGCCATCATCCATCCACCTTGTTACATTCTCATAAAAGGCTATGAGGTTGGTCAAACATGACTTACCCTTGGTAAAGCCATGCTGACTGCCCCTAATAACCCTCTTATCCTTGATATGCCTTGAGATGGCACCAAGGATAAGCTGTTCCATTACTTTCCCAGGGACAGAGGTGAGGCTGACTGGTCTATAATTACCCGGGTCCTCCTTCTTGCCCTTTTTGAAGACTGGAGTGACATTTGCTTTCCTCCAATCCTCGGGCATCTCTCCCGTTTCCCAAGACTCGGCAAAGATGATGGAGAGCGGTCCAGCAATGACTTCAGCCAGCTCCCTCAGCACCCACGGATGCATCCTATCTGGACGCATGGATTTGTGGATGTCCAGACTATTTAATTGCTCCCTAACCCAGTCCTCATCGACTAAAGCAAACTCCTCCATTGACCTGGCTTCATCCGGGATCTCAGGGGTACATGGCTCCCCAGGACAGCCTCCGGCAGAGTAGACAGAGACAAAGAAGGCATTCAGTAATTCTGCCTTCTCTGTATCTTCCACCACCAGGGCACCCACCCCATTCCTCAGTGGGCCTACATTGCCTCTGGTATTAGTTTAATCTGCTATGTATTTGAAAAAGTTCTTTTTGCAGTCACTGACCCCTCTCACCAGCTGTAATTCTAAGGAGGCCTTGGCTATCCTAGCTGCCTTCCTACATCCTCTAACAGCAGCCTTATATTCCTCCCAAGTGGCCAGTCCCTGCTTCCATGACCTGTAAACTCTCCTCTTCTGCTTGAGCATACCAAATAGATCCCTATTCAACCACATAGGCCTCCTGGCTCCCTTCCTTGACTTCCTACATGTGGGGATGCTCTGATTCTGATCATGGAAGAAGCAATCTCTGAATGCAATCCAGCTATCTTGGGCCCCTTTTCCTTCAAGCAGTCTTGCCCATGGGATTTCCCCCAGCAATTGCTTGAAAAGGCCAAAGTTAGCCCTGCTAAAGTCCAGGGTTGCAATTCTACTCACTATTTTGTTCCTGCCACACAAGATGCTGAACTCCACCATCTCGTGGTCACTGCAACCCAGGCAGCCCTCAGCCTTTACTGCTTCGACCAAATCCTCCTTGTTAGAGAGGATGAGATCCAGTAGTGCACCTCTCCTAGTCGGCTCCTCCACCATCTGCATGAGGAAGTTATCGTCAATGCACTGGAGGAACCTCCTGGACTGTGGCTGGCTGGCTGAATGGTCCTTCCAGCAAACATCGGGGAAGTTAAAATCACCCACAACAACCAGGGCCTGTGACTGTGAGGCCACTCTCAGCTGCCCGTAGAAGGCCTCATCAACTTCCTCAGCCTGATCTGGTAGCCTGTAATAGACACATACAAAAGTATCACCCCTGCCAGCCTGCTCCTTAATTCTGACCCATACACTCTCAACTCGCTACTCATCTTCTCCTGGGCAGAATTTAGTACATCGTAGTTGCTCTCTCACATAGAGAGCAACTCCACCACAACGTCTGACTGGCCTGTCTTTTCTGAAAAGAACATAGCCATCCATGACCACATTCCAGTCATGTGAGCTGTCCCATCATGTTTCTGTAACTGCCACCAGATCATAATCTCCCGACCGAACATAGGATTCTAACTCCTCCTGCTTATTCCCCATGCTGCGTGCATTGGTGTACAGGCATTTCAGGGAGCGAGCAGAGCACACTAATTTCTCCCTAGGGGCATAGGAGGCCACCTGGTCCTCATCAGTTTTAGAATGCTGCCCCACTGGGACAAGCCCAGCTACAACCCCATCCCCCTTCGAGCCTAGTTTAAAGCTTTCCAAATGAGCCCAGCTAATTCCTGCCCCAGCATGTTTTTGCCCCTGCGAGATAAACCTTTCCTGCGTGACACTGTCCGGACTGGAGTCTTATAAAACCAAGCGTTATCAAAAAATCCAAAGCCCTGCCTGTAGCACCAGTCCTGGATCCAACCATTTAGAGACTGAATTTTTCTATTCCATCCCACATCATCACTTGAAGATGGAAGGAGTGAAGAGAAGATCACTTGGGCCCCTGAGTCTTTCACCATCCTTCCCAAGACCTTGAAATCGTTCTTCATTCCCCTCAGACTATGGGAAGCAGCTTTCTCCCCATCTGTCTGGAAGACCAGCAGTGGGTAGTAGTCTGTCAGGTACACCATTTTGGGGAACTCTCTAGAGATATCCATGATCCGGGCTCCAGGTAGACTACAAACTTCCCTAAGATGAGGGTCAACTCTGCATATTGGGCCGCCTGTTCCTTTCAGAAGGAATATTTACATCACTGTGATGTGAAATCATTGAATTTTTTGTTGAAATCAACTATAAAGAAGTTTTTATTTTCTCACATGGAACATGTCAGATTTTTTTTTTTCTACAGTTTTCATGTAAAATTCATAGAGAAACTCGATTTCTCTGTCCACAAACAACAAAAGGATTGGTAAGTAGAGAATAGCAAAGAACATTTGTAGTTCCCATGTGTTTTTACAAAATGTAAGTTTGTATGAAATAAGCATCAGGCAAATATTGAGACTGATAAAAGACAAATGATTTTGTGATTTGTTATAATCTGATTGTATGATGACATTCTACCATCACATTCTGAAAGAAATTTATGAAAAGAAAGGCTTTTATGTCAAAACTTCATGATCACTAGTTGAGATTTTACTTATTTGGGAAGTAAAAAAAAAAAATAAATGTCTATTATAAAACAAATATCAACCTTTTCACACAAAGCTATTGCTCATGAGTAATAAAATTTAATTTTACTTTGAATGACTCTAATGTTGTGGCCTTTTGCTGTAGGCATTGTGCAAGAGGACCTGTAATTTTGTGTTTCAGACAGTGTTTAACTGCTGTTAATCTACAGTATGATTCATATTTTCCTGCTAGGGAAAAATTATTTCAATTTCTTTGATAATTACATTTCTTGTTAGCTTCTCCCAATTTTTCACTTTATATTTGTGTAGCAGAATAGTGTTTATCTGTACTATATGTTAAAAAAGAAGAGGATTTTTGTCTACTTGAGGTTTTGTTGGTTGGTTGTTTTTTCTAACTGAGTGAATATTTCCAGAACTTTTTTTTTTTTTTTTTTTTACACAAGTTGTCATAGGTCTAAGGAAAAGAAATGGAAGAATTTTAATATTTTCAGAGAGAAATTCATATTCCTATAGAAGTTGGTGGACAAGTTATCCAGAAATGTTACTTCTAAATGCCTCATGAATGTTCGTTACTTTCTAGGAAGCTGAGAGATAAATCTGAGTGAGATGAGATTTATTTCCTACTACCACATAAGTCAGAGCTGTAGTCACTGCGCTGCCCCATAGAAGGCTGGCACTATTTCACTAAGTCTGGCTGTTTCTGGGGCCTTTGTGGGGTATTCAGTGTTGTGCAGCACAGAGCTCAGTGTGGCGCGTGAACATGCGTGTGTATGTGAGGTTTCACATATATGTTATAAACACAAAGAACACAGCTACAAAAGCAGGCTCTCTGAGGACTTGGAGGTCCTGGTCTATGAATCTGAGGCATTAATTGGTTGACTGATGCTGAGGTCAGTGAAATGGAGACATTCTGGGGCATGTGTAGGAACAGAAATTTTGGCACTTAAATATACATTCCACTTGCAATTCACTCAAAAACATATGATCATATTTAGTCTTTTGGGTACACTTGAGAAAGAGAAAGCATGAGATTCAAACATAATTAAAACATTGAAGTGTTCGAGAGCACAAACTTTTCCACAGGATCTGGAATTCATGTCAGGATTGTGAACAAACCAAAAGCAGAAATTCTAAACAGTGAGGAAGAGATTAAAGGGGAAAAGTAGCTAGTAATGAAATAAGTATTAAGTGATGACCTTCTAAGACATGAAACGTGTTAACATTGATTAAATAAAAATAAAATAGGGCAAGAGATAAAATGAAGTAATGCTACAATCAGCTACCTCAAAATTACTCCTGTAACAAAAAAACACCTACTACCAAATCACAGAACATTTGTCTCATTGCTGACAACAGCACTTAAATGTTACGCTCAAACAGAAAGTTAAATATTTGTCATTTTTTGGAAATCAGACATTTCATCAGTGTAATAATTATAACCCCGCTGAGCATATTCTTGATAAACTTTCAGATTTTCTGCTACTAAAAATTCAATACTTGAGATCAAACTTGACTTGAAAGGCTGTAACAGACATTTTTTTTTTTTCAATTAAATGCCACAGGGTGTGGTGCAAAGGAAAAATGCTAGGAAAAACAGGTGCACATAATAATTTTCTTATCAGCATACACAATAAACAAATAGAAAGAAGAGAGAAATGGAAAATAATGAAGCAAAGGGCTCTTATAAATCTATCAATCAAATCAAATCAAAGTATACCACAAGGAAATGACACATTCTCTTAATTTTTAATTCCTAAAATCTCTGGAGGCAAACAGAAGCAATAGGAACCAAGAAAGACTACTTTAAAAAGAGGAAACATTTTAACAGACCTAAGGAGTTTGAAAACTGTATGTAAGGATATAATTGTATGGCAATACACTGAAGACAGATTAGAGATTAATTTTTTTGGTAAAATATTAACAAGCAAGCAGAAAAATATTTTTTAAAAAATTCAGAGATTATTATATTTGAATGAAGTTCCTGACACAGAACAGTGAAAATCAGGTGGTAATTCATGATGCATCTAGTTATTCCAGGCAGCATTTTGAAGCTAATTTATCACACAGAGGTGTCCATCAGCCACCAATACCTGACACAGTTTTGTGGTTTATTTTGGTTTACTTTTTTTTTTTTTCCCCGATAACTTTACTAAGTAACATATTAGCTGGAAACATATCACATTGAGCCTAGACAAATTTACTACAAACAATTTTTTCTCTGAGTTATTTGTGAATGACAGAAGACAAGACTTATCTGAAGAACTGTGAAGGTTTGAAAAGGATTGATTTTCGGATACAGCAAGTAGTCTGTTACTAACAATCCAACAAACAGAGGAGCTGAAAAAGACATGCACAACTAGCCAGATACCGACCAAGCTAAAATAAGAGTCACAGCACTTCTTTTGATTTACTTTGCTGTTAAATCAGCCATACTATCCAAGACTTCATTTGTGTAATTAAAAAATGAGTGGTAGAAACCAAAAGCACCTGCAAAGGGTCCCTTATAAATCCAGTTGACTGGACAACAGAAGTAAGAAATATAAAGAACTCTTTTAAAATAATGTCAAAATAGCTGGTGGCACCATGGCACTATAAAAAAGAGAGGTCACAGGTGTTACAGCATGGAATGGACAGTTTGGAACAAGCAATCTCACATACCTGAGGCCTCCTGATAGTTAGACAACCACAGCTACTACTGGAAAAATGACCTGTAGTAATGAAACTGTGACTGAAACATGAAACTGCAGACCTTTTTGCACCAGCACGGAGCAGAGGGAAATCAGAGGAAGTAAGACAAGTACCATCAGCAATAGTTTAGAAAGTGTGCTTTCCGGGAGAAGAGTAAATTAAACCCAGAGAACAAGACTACAATATATTCTGATGCTGTTATTAACTGAAAATATCAGTAACAATATCTACAAATATATGTATTTAAAAGGGAATATAGCATTCTTGAAAATACTTCAATTCTTACAACAGTCTAAGAAAAGACTTTAACGTAATGTTGCTTCATCACTGTCTGCTTTTTGTGCTGAGCTGCTGAAACAGAATGTGGGTTTCCTATTGCTCTGAGTAGCTTAACCTTGCCCCTCTTCTCCCTATCAACACAGAGACACAGAGAGACCAAAGAGATAGAAACTGTGAGAAACCCTTTCATATCAGATAAAGAATTGGAAAGGTATCTGAGCACAACCGAAACATTTATAGGGCAGATTCTAATTTGGTGGAAATCAATTGAAAGCTGAAATAGCAATTTCTTCTAGATAAACATCTAAGCTTTAACATAATACATCCATCACTGTTTAGAGTAAAAAGCAGTTTAAGTGTAGGATAAAACTTCAATTTGAATAACCTAGTGCTACAGAACTATTTTTAATAGATACATTCTGTACTAAACAATAGATACAATTTGTAATAACTCTCAGCACAGAAACAGGAGAACATTTGTTTCCCAATATTTTACAGTTAATGGTAAATTACTCAGGCCAGTTATTTGATAGAGTTGTTAACCCTAACTGCACTACAAAAGTAACAAAATGTTCCCTTTAGATATATTTTACTGAAATAAAAAAAACAGGCATTCTAACTAAAGAATATTGTCATGTCAGTTACACAGATTAGGTCTGTAACTTAATACACTTGAATACTAAATACAAAAGAAATATTTTGAAAGTTGAGAAAATAAGTGTGTTCATATATGTGAATGTTCATGTATATTGACAATTCTAGTCACAGAGCTACTTGATTAGATTAATCAGTTAGTAGTAACACATTAATATATCAGTCTAATGAGTGTAGAGCGTCTATATTATTTTAATGACTAAACTCATCACCCTTCACATATAAAAGGCTTGCAGCCTTCCAGTGGCAGAATTAGACTAGGACAGGTTTGAGGTGTAGAAGTACATGGCTGCTGCCCTCCTGAACATGAGGAGCTGGAGCCTGGCTGCAGGCTTAGCAAGCACCCTGCCAGCACACCTCGGGCACCTGTCATCACTGGAGAAAGAAGGGCATTAATTAGGTGAATAGGTGTATAACAAACACTCCTTATGAAGCAAAAAAAAAAGTAACAACAGGAGAACTCCAGACAATAGTTAATCCAATAGTCATGTGTTTACCCACACTATTTCTCAATTGGCATGTTGGGTGAACCAGTACAGCAATTGTGTGCACACACGACTGATCATATGTTAGGACACGGAGGATTTGACCTTGCTTCTTTTCAAATCAATGGAATAATGCTCACAGACATGACTAGGGCAGCATCACATATTCCTGCCTTAGCCCCACAAACTTCTTTAAGTAGGCAGGACCCTGTATTTACAGGAAGCAGCTTGTCAGATTATGGTATAGGCAGAGGATCTGTGCTGCCCATTAAATACCTGACTAGTGTGTACCAATTCAGCTCATAACAGCAGTCCCCATCATTCTCTGGGCTTATATAAACATAAAGACAATATCTGAAATAAAAAAGACATTTTTATCAAAGCTTATAAAATACTTATTGGAAAGACTAATAGTAAATCTATAGTCATGATAAGGAGCTTTCTAGATTCTCTATTAAGTCCTAAAGATTATATCAATCCTAAAATACAGCCTCAAAGCAATCATAAATACAAACTGTGTGACTTGAATTACATCAAATTTAAAAAACAATTTTAACTTAAAAATAATTCATTTCAAATTTGAAAATAGTTTAGCTGAAGTAGTAAGAGTATGGGATCTATGAAAAGGTTTTAAAGGTAATATATAAAATACACAGAATTTTAGCCATCCTGGGGTTTTCTCATAAAGATTAATTCCATCTTTGTGTTACTGTCACTGTTCCTTACCTCTAGAAATGAGATAGTTTTGGAAAGCCAACCAGAATTTCAGAATTGCACCATATCTTAGAGGATGATTGATATCTTTAAGCTTTTTCTGAAAAAATAATATGTATTTCATTTTATATTTTTATTAATTCCCAAATTAGAAAAATTACAGAACAAATGCAGAATCCTTACACAACAACATCCTCTATACACCTTATATAACAGGAAGTATTATATCCACTGTGATACAGATCCATCATAAGAAAGTATTATATACATGATTTAATAGTGTATTGACATTTTCACATAAGCCAGAATGTGAGTAATCCATGAGGATTGCCAGAGGCAGTCTACTTTTTACCCAGTATTTGTCAGGATGCACCTGCAGACAGACTGGAGGGGGTCCAAAGGAGGACCATGAAGATGTTCAAAGGGCTGGAGAACCTGTCCTATGAGGAAAAACTCAAGGAGTTAGGTCTTTTCTCTCTGGAGAAGAGAAGATTTAGTGGGGACCTCATCACAGTTTTCCAGCACTTAAAGGGTTGCTATGAAGAAGAGGGAGTCTCATGCTTCACATGGAGCCACATGGAAACACAAGGGGGAAAAGGTGCAGATTGTACTAGGAGAAGCTTCATTTCAATATAAAAAATAGGTTTTTTTTATAGTGTGAACAATCACTGGAACAACCTCCTCAGGGGTGTGGTAGAGTCCCCATTGTGGAAAGTTTTCAAGGCGCAATTGGACAGGGTGACAGATAATGTCATCTAGACTCTCCCATCGAAGGTTGGATCAGATGATCTTTCAAGGTCTCTTCCAATCTTCTATGATCTCTCCTCCAGCCTGAATAAGCCCTGGTTCCTCAGCCTCTCTACTCACAAGACAAGTGATCCAGACTCCAGACAGCTTGGAGGTCCTCTGCTGAACTTGTTCCAGCACTGGTTAACTGTCTTTCCAGTACTGGGGAGCCTAAAACTTGGACAGTTTCCAAATGGGATCTCATGAGTGCTGAGCAGAGGAATATAATCTCTCCCCTCAATGTCCTGGCTGTGCCCCTGTGAATACCTCCCAGGGTGCTGCTGGCCATCTCTGCAGCCAGGGCACATTGCTGGTCATGCTCAGCTTGTGTCTGCCAAGGCCCCCAGGTCTCTTCCCACAGGGCTACTCCCAGCCAGGCAGATCCCAGCCTGTGCCCTTACATCAGTGCTTCCTGCCCATAGGCAGCGCTTGGTGTTTGTCCTTACTAAACTGCACATCCTGTTGGCCTGTTCCTCCAGCCTGTGTAGGTCCCTCTGCAGGGTAGTCCTGACCTCCAGTGAACACCTGTTCCTCCAAATGGGTGTCATCTACACTCCATTGCCTCCTCCAGGTCACTGACAAGGATGCTAAATAGGAAAGATCCTAGTACAGACCCCTGTGGTTCTTCAATTCTTGCTGATGTCCAGGTAGGCTGAAACCCATTAACAACACCTCTCTGAGCCTGATCACCTAAACAGTTATTTACATGTGCCATAGATGAGCCACTTCAAACTATAACATCCTGATTTTCATATAAAAATATTTAAGAAGAGCTTGTAAAAATCCTTGCTGAAGTCGAGATGAATGTCATTCACTTTCATGTAATTTCACTTTACCTTCCTATGTTTTGTGTTCACTTTCTTATCTCAGAATGCTGCTGATACCCCTACTGGATGTGGTTTCACCTTTAAGAGAGTTCTGGAGAACATAGGGAGTTCTAAAGCATTCTAGGTTTTTCCCTTCTGTGATGATCTTTCCGCATAGAAACAGTAAATTTTCTTGTCCTGACACTATGTTTCTTTAAAACCCCTTTTGACTTGTCTAACCCTGCTGTCAAAATCACAGTTATTTATCATCTGTTGGCTCTCATATCTATTATTAGAAAATATGTGCAACTGTATGTTCTTTATAACAATGATTTACAAACTGCCAAAAATAAGATCCTGAAGCACAATGGTACACAATAAAGCCTTTCATTTGTACTGGTGCCCTTCAATGGAATATGATCCACTTTCCACAGGAATGTTTAAAGGTTTTTAAGTACAATTATTTCTATAAGATATTTGGAAATCATACCTTACCTTTTAATCTGGGCAGAGATTACTTTTTTTTTCCTACTTGTATTTCTTCAGTAATATTCCATCCTTCCTCACTGCTTCCACATTGCTTTTCAACTTATTCTTAGAATACCATTTCTTCATCTACGTTTTTCAGTTGTATTTTCTCAAAATGCCTTGTGGATCCCAACTCCACAAGCCTGCAGTAAGACAAAGCTAAGCCCTAGCTGATGAACAGATGGGCAAAGAAGAGCTTATTTCTCCACCTTCTCACAAGATCTCCAGAGAAAGTATTGCTCTGACATCCTTCAGCTATTTTTCCTTCTTTAAGGATGGAAATGTCACTCAGAGAGATACCACATATTATATTTTTCCCACCCTTTTTTTTTTAAGCAGAGAGCCACAATGTTTATGCCCTTGACACATATATAAGACAAAGGGAGGTGGCAATCTTTATTTACATAGAGAGGTACTATTCTGCAGTGTGCCACCATAGGAAACTTTTAATCCTTACTATTTAAAAGAAAACAAGCAATACTCCTCTAGAAGATCTATGCAGAACTAAACAGACAACAGACCAGTGCCTTTTTCAGTTTGTGTGCCTTTTCTTGCTGCTGCCACTGTTCTTTTACTGTGTATCAATGGTGGCCATTAGATTCCTTTGAAACAATATATCTTCCAGTCTTTCTTTTGAATTAATTGTTGAAAATTTAATAAGCTACAGCAAGTCAATCAATTGCAGCATTAGTGGTGATGTCACTAGATGCTTGAAAACCTTGAACTGTCTTTAAGACCCTGACTCCATTCCTGTTGTCTGTCTTTATGAGTTTTTTGCTTAGCTGAATTGATCAAGCTGCAAACTTGTCTAGGAACTTCAACTATAATATAATTAACTTAATTAAATGTGGCTTTCAGTCCTGCTGTTAAAATTTAACTACTTATGGTGCAACCAGTCCTGAGGAAGAAGTTACAGCTTTGCAAGATTTTGGTTTTGGTTTCGTGCGTGTGTGTGGTTGTTTGCTTTTTTTTGAGGGTGACAAGTTAATTTTTAGTTTGAGTCTAGTGAAAGAGTGCTAAGAAGCATACCTCTAATAAACTGTCCTTTGTGATATACTATTAGAACTAAGGAATTCTTAAATTCAGGGCTTTTTACCCATTAAAAAAAAAATAAACCAAAGAAAGTTTGCTTACTGATAGGAAGTCACTTAGCAAAAAGTAAAGATGATTCGAAAGAGGTAAATTTAAAATAAGCGATAAAATTCAAAGAGTTCCTATGAGTACAAACAGTTTCACCAGAGAATTTAAGAAATTTTTTCCACATAAGTCTTCTTCAGTGCTTGCAGCTCATAAATAATAAAACAGGCACTCTAAAATACAACCATTCCTCTTTGTTCATTTTCTTTCACCCACAAAAAAAAACAAACAAACAAACCCCAGAAAAACAATTCAAACCAAACCAAATCAAACAAACAAACAAACGAACACCAAAAAACCTCCACCCCACAAAAGAAAAAAAAAAAAAAAAAACAAACAACACAACCAAACAAAAAAAACCAAACCAACAAAAAAAACCAACCAACCAAAAAAACCACACACAGTGGACTCCAGGATGCCTGGAATCAGAAGAAACTATAATCTCCATTTTAGAGCATATCACTGATAATACACATGGTAACTATAATGAATATGTGAATAATATGTGATATTTGAAAATTTTTTTTTTTCTTTCTTTGCAAATGTAATGGATCTGTTTAGTATCATTCACTCTTTGGAATGAAGTATTTAAGACAGCACTGTGCATGAGATTTTTTTTAGAGAAGAACTTAAAGACAAATGACAATTTGAAATAAATGTTAAGCAGTAAACTTGAATGTAACTAAAAATTAAGATATAATCTTGCATTCAGGAGATATTTTTGTAGCATATCTTTTATCATTTCAAGGAAATTTATATTTATGCATTTCATGGGGAACAGTGCCAAGATACCTTTCTTGTCTGTGCTTTTGTTACCATAGTAACAATACTCCTTTTGTTAACAAGAAAAATGCTGAAAACTTCTGCATAGGCCTGAATGGCTAGACTCCTTAGAGATAATTTCTAAATTGGATCCTCCTCTCTAAAAATGCTTTGTGGTCCTTCTTTGAAACATCTTCAGCACATTTGTATAACCAACATTATTTTAATTGAATAGATTTTGTTCAGCTATATTTTAACTACGTGTTGCCAGAACAAAAACTGTGTTGCATCAGATTAGACTGTACTACACATAGAGCACCTAATAGAAAACTTGAAAACAAACAAAAGAAAAAATTAAACCAGCTATGTTTGTGTGGGAGATCTCAAGTTGGCCTCAAATTTGAGGCGTGTGCACCTAGACATTCTGGTCTGATTGCTTTCCACAATGAAGTATAAGGAAAATCAGGATTAATAATTTCTTACACAGACAAAAATCAAAGTCTTTATGTTAGACTAATAAAAATAGAATGGAATTATACAGAAGTCTCCCCTGCCTACTGTGTTCTTGCAGTTAAATCCTTGCTACTACATTTAGCCTTGTAATTTGGAGCAAATCTTTCTCAGTTCCTCCTGTTTCCAAGACAGCTTCTCTATCCATCCGTGCCCAGATGAGTCACTGTTCTCTGCTCCTCTCAGTAATCCTTCTCTTCTGCCTGACATCCTGCTTCTTTCTATCTTTTTCTCAGTGCTGCCTTCTTTCTGCTACATCTTGCAGTGGCTAGAACCTTTCTTCCTCCTATGTTGGCTCAGCTGTTTCCAAGTAAAGCAAAAGTATTTCCCTCTGCAGACAGTTCCCTCTGACCCATGACTATATTGCAAGGAACAGCATGCAGCTGAAGACAAACAGATCAGCCTTACAGAATTTCACACTGCTGTGCATCAGACCAAAGGCATATATTTCCCCAGCTTCAATGTCAGTGTTTACAGACAAAACATATTATAAACATAGTTCTGCTCCAATAAGAACAAGAAAGAGACTTCCAGATTGATTTGCTGAAATTGCCCGTCTACTCTCATTGCCTATGAGCTGTTCTCATTTCTGTTCTCATTTCCTTACACCTCCCTTCTGGTATGTTATTCATGCTGCACCTGATTCAATTCTTTAGTTCCTAAACTGAACAGGTGTTTTAAATGGTTATGATCCTGAAGAACTGTCAACTGCTTTACTAGAGGAGTCTTCCTTAGATATTACACAGAGAATGTAAAAAGTGATCTTTATTCAAATTAATTAATTATATGGCAAGCAGAAATCTATCAATTTGCTTAAAATTTCGACTTTTATTTCAATCATATACTGCAAATTTGTGTGTGGGGAGGGAAATACTAAATTAAATGAACAAGGTGGCTAGCAGATTGAAAATTGTGATATCAGAGCCATTGTGAACTCAGGCTATAACTTCTTCCAAAAATTCAAGTATATGAGAACAAATCCTTGTCTCTTTAATGATATTTTACACTGTATTATAATTTCACTAAGATTCAGACAGAAATTTATCATTCAGTTCAATGAAGTACGTTGCTTAAAGTTATTTAGGCAAAACTCCTTCAGAGGTCCATTGAAGTTTTGGTCAAGATTCACTGGAAGCAGTGATTGAGCCCTTTAATCATTTAGTCCAAGGAATCTCTAGCATAAGTTGCTAGGCAACTTAACATTATCATCTGAAAAAAAATCACAATAATAGATGAGAGTTTATAAAATTAACTCTTGCTCTTTGCACGATTCAGTCCTGTTCCACCAACCCATGGAACAAATTACTCTGACTTTAGGGTTTTTATTGTATGCTGACTTTTATATATATATATGTATGTATATGTATATGTGTATGTATATGTATATGTATATATAAATTTTATGATTATTCAATTGTAATGAAAGAGATTTTACTTTAGTCCAGGACAGTCTTCCAGAAGTTAGAATCAATCTTTGCTATGCATTTGGAAGTGTTACTTGCATTTGAAAAACAATTTAAGGGGGCTTGGGTGTGGATTTTCATGTAAGATAAAAAGAATCATCCTCCTAAAAATTACACAAAAAAAGGAAGAAGCAGCATTAAAATGAACAACAAAAAAGTCCCCATCCCAATCCTCTTTTTTTTTTCCAAAAGAAGTCAATTGGTACAATTGTTAAAGCATCACCATTATTTGTTACAAGAAAAACAAACAGACAAACAAACAACAAAACAAAAACCATAGAATCATAGAATTGTTTGGGTTGGAAGGGATATTCAAGACCACCTAGTTCCAAACCATCTGTCATGAATGGACACACCTTCCACTAGACCAGGTTGCTCAAAGACCACTCCAGCCTTGCCTGGAACACTGGTTTTATTTACACATTTTCTTAATATTTTCTGCTTCTTTCTTCTTGGTTGCTAGCTTACAGTTTGAAGGTAGCACACCAGCTCTCTGAGACTCAGCACAGAGGGTCAGTACTGGTTACAAAACAGCTACAGAGGTTTGTCAGACCTTTAAGATACATATGGTATTCACAGAGTTAAATAAAAACGAGTTAGGCAATACTGTCCTTAGACAATTGTTATCACAGCTATAACAAAGTAAAACCTGCACAGGCAAAGAGAGGGCAAAACAAAACCTGGCACATAATATGCCAAATTGCTTGGGTTTTGTACGCTGAATTTTGATACAAATATGACAAATTTTAGCAAAAATATTGTCTCATCATTATAATAACGAGCCAAATTTTAGTTTGCAGGTTGCAGCAGGTAAGACTGTCCACTGTCATAAATAAGGAAAGCAATCCAGAATAACCAAAAAATAAAAATGAAAGATAATATATCCTAGCCAAAATTAAGAAGAACACTAAGCAGGATAACATATAGGGTTTTGATCTCTTTGAAGGGATCTCCTGTCTGCATATCGTAAGAATTTCTACACAGTCCTAATACAGATCTATATAATGATGTCTTTCTCCAACAGCAGGCAACACTTTCATATTTTCTATAACCACCTGACTGTTCCTTTCTTAGTCTGTAAAGATTCAGTCTATGTTTTATGAATATGGCAGACTTTCCTGACAGAAGAAAGTAGAAGACAATTCAGTACTTAATCTCTAACAAGAGAACTAGAGCATTTCAGTTGGACAGGCTGCTGGGCCATCTTGGCTAGACTGTGCTTTTGCCAAGAAACGTTGGACCAGGTGATCATTCTGGTCTCTTCCAACCTGGTATTCTAAGATTCTATGATTAGAAAATAAAATGACTGAAATAAATTTGTTTAGATCTGCCCACTAGCAAAGGGCAGTCATACGTGGTGTCTAAGAGCATACTAAAAATCAGTGTTAAAAAAATACAGATATCTCATTGTATTCCATTTTGAGATAAAGCCACACCTCAGAATAACACGTGTGGCACAGCCAACATCTAAGAAGCATTTCAAAGCAAGCTTAGAATTCTGATCACATTAAAATTGGATAGTCAGTGTTAGTCGATTCTGCAGAGTTTGTTGTCATTTGTGTAAGAAAAAAAATATCTTTCTTACTTTGGAAGGGATTGAATTTAAAAGTATGAAGTAAAAGATGGAAGTATTGTGTGAATAGTGGCTCATTTACAAATGGGTTTTTTGCTATCCTCTTATCCATTTTCGAGGAATTCTATGCCAATATAAAATGAAAATGAAATGGTTGTTGTCTCAGATTCAGATGCTTCAGAATAATTTCAGCAAGAAATAGTTAACAGTAGAAATATTACTGTTAATGTGTGTGGGAGGTTTATTATTGTTTTTGAATTTGCAGGACATTATAATCAACAAGTGTAAAATTTTCAAAATATGCTATCAGCCTTGGAATGAATAGTTCCAAGTGAGTCAGTCCGTGAAAACACATCATATGATAGTATTAGGTAAATTATCACTAAAGAATACCAGAGATTGAATCAACATGGAAAATTTGTTATTTTATTGAAAGGTGTCTTGAATAAGTATAATAAAAACATTCTTAGTTCTGTGAGGGGAAAATAACTTAAAAGCTAGAAGTTTTTTTTCTGTCATCTACAAAATATCAAAATATGGCAAAGAATAAATATGGTCCATTGAAATATTTAAAAACCAAAACCTGCCTGCCAATCATATTTGATAAAACAATACTGGAAAGGGAAGGAATTGAGGAATATTTACCATACCGGCTCTTTTAAGTAACTGTTTAAGAAGCTGATGGCTAAGTGAAAAGAGATGTCTAAAGATTTTGAGATAGAATGTTCTGAAAAGATAGATGAAAAATGTCATATCTGAGGAAAAGAGATGAAAAGAAGGAAAATAAGAATTTACTGTATATTTAATTAGTGAAGTCCTCTGAACTAATAGCCAAAATTTTTGAGATCATCTGACATTTTGGAAACTAGGTTTTTTTAGCCATCTCTTTTTTCTCTGTTTTTATTTTTTCTGAGTAGAAGTCCAGTAGCACCAAAGCTTTTACTCGGTTGGGAAGTAACAGAGAAAAGGAACAATAAACAAGAATTAAGGATCAATTCCAAAATATTTCTGTAAGCATTACTCAATAAATAAAATAATAAAAAAAACAGTCACAACCAAACAACAACAACAACAACAAACACAAAGAAGACCACAAACAAACCAACAAACCCACCCAAAAATCTAAAACAAAACACAGAAGTTTCCAGGAGTTATTTCCAATAGTTTTTTTCCTCCCAGTTTGACACTTTGCTTACAGTTATGACTTTTTGTTTTAAATATTAGGCAACTGTACCATATAAAACCCTTGGGTGAAAAGGGAAATTTCTTCACTTGACAGCAAATCAGTCTGTTCAGAAAGATAAGCTGTGAGGCTGCAGGTGAGGCTGCAAACAAAAGGGGGAGAACGTTGAGAAGATGATCAAGGTGCAGAGAGGAAGGCCTCATAAATGGAAAAGACAACCATCCTTGGGAGCACAGGGGAATTGGAAGAATTTCATGCAAAAGACAAAGAAAATTATTACCTGCCTTGAAAACACATATCAAGAATGGTGAACGGTTTTTTTTGTGTCTGTCACAGAGGGACCCCAAAGTCAGTTTTAAGGGGACAAACCAGACTTTATTCTGGATGGAAAAGTACAGCCAATGAACCGATCAAACAGGGTTCATACAATTAATTATCACTCTGATAACATAAGATAAAGGTTCAGATATCAGTTTAGGAAATTATTGGGGTGCAGCAAATGAGAATAACGATGATCCACAGTGTGCATACACTCACTCACAAGAAACAAAGCCAGAGCTGTCTAACTCCAGGATACTACACTTGCCTGAATTTGGCAAGGACTTACACTTGTTTATCCAGCAAGATATACACTTGCCTGTTCGGCAAGGAATTATTCAAGGATATCACTCAGGCTGGAACACCTCTCCTGTGAAGACAGATTGAGAGAGTTGATGTTGCTCAGCCCGGAGAAGAGAAGGCTCCATTAAGACCTTATTGCAACCTTTCAGTACTTAAAGGTGGCCTATAAGAAAGATCAAGACAGACTTTTTAGCAAGGTCTGTTACAATAGGAAAAAGCGTAATGGTTTTAAACTAAAGGAGGGGAGATTCAAGCTAGCCATGAGGAAGACATTTTTTACAATAGAGTCATGAAGCACTGGAATAAGTTGCCCAGAGAGGTGGTAGGTGCTTCATCCCTGGAGACATTCAGTTTCAGGTGAGATGGGACTCTAGGCAACCTTATCTAGTTGAAGATGTCCCTGCTCTTTGCAGGGGGTTTGGACTAGATGACCTTTGAAGGTCCCTTGCAAACTGAACTATTCCGTGTTTCTATGATTGTATACATCTAATTCAAATGAAATTTAGAGTGTTCAGTGAAATACTTAAACATAAGTTGTACTCCTCTATGAATAAGTTTGATTCCGTTTCAGCTTCAAAGCACAAGTTTTCACACTGACATCTGCTAACTTAGTTGCTATTAATTTGCAAGTGACATCTACCAGTGGCAGCTAATTCTATTGGTCTATACCAAAATAATTACACCGAACAGTCACCAAATATTCCAATAATGTTGCACGTCCCAGCTCTTCAGCATTAGATGACAAAGAAAAACATCTTGATGCTTGTCTAGCTCTGGTAAACAGTTGTGAGAGGGAAAACAACAGAGTATATGGAAACACAGTGGGTATGAGGTGAACCATGCCCGTCAGCATAACTGTGAGCATGAGGATACAATGGAGATATCACTGTCAATTATTTGGTGTGATTTATAGCCCCATACTGCCATGGTATCACTATGACACCCATCAGTAACTTTGGAATACTGAAAAGATCTCCCAGGCTGCAGTGAAGAATTTGTTTCTTTTCGTAGAATATATTCCCTGTGGGCATCTTTATTGTTATGATTTCATGGACTTTTCAGAGATTTATGCTAACTGTAAAATGAATCAAATGCCTCTAAGCATTAGTATATGATTCTATTACATATTTTATGAGTCTTTATAGAGGGATAGGTATTGAATATTTCAACCAAAGGGGATAATTAAAAATAATCCTTAGAATTTGAGACAAAAGTTGTAACATATGAACAATTAATCAATTTTTAAATTATTTTTTTCAAAATTTTTATTTTGTATATAAGTGATTTACAGCAAATTTGAAGTTAAAAAATTTAAAAGGAAATGTATTTTACTAGGACTTTGAGTTTATTACCTGTTTAAATAATATCTTATATATATTGATTAAAACCAAAGTTGGTAACTATGGGAAGGGTAAGATGACAGAAATCTTTCTTATTGTGGATAACTATGAAGAAAATAATGGTTTTTTTTGTGGGTTTTTTTTTTTGTTTTTTTTTTTTTTTTTGGTCTTGCAAGATAGGACTGAGCCATGGTAAGGAATTAAGGCATGATACTAATGTTTCTAATATTTTCATGTATTTGTAAACAGAAAATGCATTCATTTTGATAACTGACGATAATTTTGGAAGTGTTAAAATTATTTTAAAAAACTATATTTGATTCCCAGGAGCACAATGGTTCAGATCTCACTTTTCCCCCCATTGTATTCATTTAGTTTATAGCTCAAAACGTAGCTCTGGTCAGTGACAGACATGTTGCCATCCCTGAGAGTTAGATAAGTCTCTCTGTGCTTGCTTTATCACATTAATACCTTGACTAGCAGAAGTATTCATTACTTTAAAGTGTAGCCAGTGAAATGTGTTTTCTGCTATAGAAGAAATGCCAGGATAGGACTGGTAAAAGAGAGGAAGAAGGCAAACTGCTAACTCTCCGGCATACCCAAGCTCTGCAAAGATGAAAAAGATGTAAAGTACAACAGTAACATACTGATGGTGAAATGTATATGTGACAAAGAGGTTCAAACCAGACAGAGCACAGAAATGACACAGAGGTCCCTAGGAATATATCATTTTGAAAGGAGAGGCCAGAGAATGGGAAACTGGGGGAACTTTGAAGTTTCACACTTGCTAGGTGCTTTAAAAAGCATAAAGCTTAGCAAACAGAAGACTATCCCATGCTAAGAGTATTAATAAGTGTACATATATGTCATTCCTTTGCTCCTTCTACTTTGCGTCTCTTTATTACCACATTAGATATGCAGGACATTATATGTACAGATATATACATGAAAGATAATTTGTTTAAGAAAACTCCATGCATATGAGAAATCATATAAATTGAAAAATAATTTCAATATTTATGTACCTTTTATATATATATATATATATATTTGTTATCTCTCTTAACTAGAAGACCATGTATTTGTGTCATCTGATTGTTCACCCTGAATATAGAAAAGGTTGTAGGAGACTTTTTATTCTACTGTATTATCTAGGTAAGATTTGTTTATACATACTGGGATGGTAGGAGCAGTAAAATCTCTCTAGTCAAAAATCCAAATTTTTATTTTCTGACTGTTGTCAGCACTTTTAAAGCTTGTAGAAAAAGTTTAAAAGCTTTCTTAAAGTATCAGATCCTTCTCAGACTACTATATTTTAGACTAATGTGCTTTTTATTTTCCAATTTGAAAGTGAGAATAGTTGTTACTGATGAAAAAGAGCAATAGAGGCAAATATTAAATAATTATTGCAAAGTCAAAGCATTGTAATATCTTTCAATGTTCAAAAATGGAAAGGTACAAAAAAATACATTAAGTGATAAGCCTTTAGGTGGAACAGTGCTTGAGACATTCACATGAAATATTTTGAGCTCGCTAAACTCTGCTGACTTAAGTATTAGTTTGGCCATGTGAATTAGGTAGTACTTGCAGCTGTCACCAAGTTATCTGTGTCCAGAAAACACAAGAAAATTCTGGCTTTGCAGGAGTGAGCATGCAATAGCTGTAAAGCAGAAGTAATTGGAGTTGAATTTCATTCCCTCAGAAGTAAATACAAGTTTAATAAATTGCTATTGGTAGCAAACAGCCTGCCCTGGTAGAAATATTTCTGCTGATATCCCTGAGAGTTCAGTCAGGCAATAAAATTGCCATATGGGAAATTTCTACAAAACATTACTAGTTTTACTGCTATCATGTGATTGCTAGGAACACTATTCAGTCTCCTGGTTCTTACTTCTGATTTTTAAAAGGGGAAATACAGGATTCATGCCATATGATCAGCCCTAATGAGTCTAAGATATTTAGTATCATTGAAACAATGAAGATTAATTTCTTTCTGGAAAACACTGATACTTATTTCCGTTTGCTTGTTCTTACTTTACACATTTTACCTTTTATTCAAAATGGTGAACCTTACAGTCATGGTTCATCTTAATCACTGCAATCACTGTCAAAGTGCAGCAAGGGCTGGCTGTACCTTAGGGGACAGGGAACTTGAGAACCCAGGGTGACCCAAGGGAATCTAGTGTCCTCACTGTCAGACATTATCCCTCACAGTCTGACCACAGTGGACAGAGCCAGGGGGTCCATCAACAGCCTCAGGCACTGTGAGGGACCTACTAGGGCCAGGGTCCATCAGGTTGCAGGAGACCAGGACAGGGCTGGAGACATGGCTGCAGCTGTGGTCCAACATCTATCCAGGGGAAAGGGACAGAGTGGGACTAAAGCCAGGTACTCTTATTGCGCCACTGGGGCAGGGACTGAGGGCCCAGGCTGAGCTGAAATGGGGCTCCTCTATCCATGTGCAGGGGTCAAAACAGGCCTCAGGAGATGCTGGTCAAGGATAGTAAGGGCTGACAGTGCCTTGGCAATCATCCTCAAAGCAATGGGTTCACCTCTTCACTTATTTAAAATGCAGTTTAAGGGACTTCCCACCTACATTACTCCAGAGTACAGGAAACTGGGCAGCAAGAAGGAGTCATACAGGTTGGTCAGCTACTGGCAGAGATGGTATGGAACAATTGCAGTTACAATTAAGTTTCTCTTCTTCCTTTCCTTTCCTTTCCTTTCCTTTCCTTTCCTTTCCTTTCCTTTCCTTTCCTTTCCTTTCCTTTCCTTTCCTTTCCTTTCCTTTCCTTTCCTTTCCTTTCCTTTCCTTTCCTTTCCTTTCCTTTCCTTTCCTTTCCTTTCCTTTCCTTTCCTTTCTTCTGTTTTTACATGGACACTTGTTTTGAGTATGAGTTGTCAAGAGAAGTTTATTTACAGATTTCATGCTAAGTGTTCCATCACTCAAAATCACAGCCAGATTTTGGCACAAGTGTCTGTAAATATGTAAAATAAATGATGGATAAAGTGAGCATGAAGAACAATATCCATTGCTTCAAGACTGTATGAGAAACTTGCAATGAACTTTTGCTTTATGAATTTAAACCATTTTGTCTAAGGAGAATACCATAGGCTTAGCTACACAAGGAAATGTATTGACATAGAACTATAATTTGAACTGTTCAAAATCTACTATAGAAGCAGATTAAGTTAATTTGTAAGATACTTGTCCATGAGAAAGTATGTTCACATTGGGAATTGTATTGCAAAGCTAATAGCATTGATCGGGTATTGTTGATGTCATAGTTTATGCTATAGCTCAAGAAAGTACATTAGTTAATATTCTCAAATAGAAAAGCCCTTCATGTAGCATCATTTAGGAAAGAAAGTAAGAAGAAAAAAAAAAAAGTAAGCCAAATTATATAAGAAATAAACTTGCAATGCTATAGGATACTTATTACATAGACATCTCCCATATTCTGACATGGGTTTGCTTTGCAAAGCAAACCAGGCAACATATCAGAGCAGCTGGCTAAGCACTGAGAAACTGGTGTATTAGCTCAGACCAATATTGTTCTGTGACTTGGTCAGCTTCGACTGTGGGCAGAATGAAATATAAGTTCATAAATATTAGCCCATGTAGATATATACACTCAGTTGCATAAGTATTGTTGTTGGTAGCAAGGAACTCAAGAATACAGGGAGAGCCAGAAAGGCCCACAAGTGTTTAGAGAACCTTACATAGAAAGGGTTTCCATGCTCCTATTTTAAAGGTACATCTTTTCCCCTCACTTGTATTAGTCCCAGTATATAAAAAACAATGCAAAGGTGATAGATACATAGTCTGCTTGCTAGCATATTACCTCTCTTTTGAAGTGCCTAGCATCTTTGTGGAGTTATATATCATGTTCAGTATTTACACTAAAGAGTAAAATTACCAGGGCTGTGGAGTGAGAAGAGGGTTCCCTGTTTTCTACACCACTTCTCCATGTATATTCTGAGTCCCACAGGATTAATTTTGTACGATTCGCCACTACTGCTACACACACTACTGGAAAATGAATATACTCCCTTACCTTCTAATTAACATCTAGGTTGCAGGATGATGGTTAAACAATTGAAATAATTTTCAAGAGAAAATTATGAGATGGTAAAATATCACTGGATTTCTATAAAACAAAATGAAAAAAACAGGTGGCAGTAAAGGAGAGGAAAGTTTATGTTTACCCAAAGTATATTATGTCACAACAACAACAATAACAAAAACAAAACAAAACAAAAAAACCCACATAAACAAAAAAGCAACTGTGAGATGAAGTTTCAAAGTCTGTACCTTTGCATAAAATTGCAGACTTTGTGTTATAAATGAATCTTAATATGTATATATATCGGGGGGGAGGAAGTGGCAGGAGAAAAGAGAGAGAAAGAAACAAGCAAGCAAGCACATATAAAACTAAGGAAAGTTTTTGTGGTTTTGTTTGTTTATGTTGTTGTTGTTTTTTTTTAATTTAAACTAAACTTTAGAGGACTTACAGGGTAATATCAATGTAAATTAGCAGTAATTGACGGAGTTACTTTGGCATAAAATTTCTGCAAAATCAGAATGGAGCTCAAGATGTTTACAGACCATTAATTTTTAAGAAAACAAGCATCTCCTCTTTAAATGTGAAACACTTACCTGAAAGCTATCTGAAATTTTGCCAGCTATTTGATTTATCTTATTTAACATGCATTTTCTAAAAAGATGCACCTACAGGACTCAAGCAGTTCTGACATTTTCTGCACAAGCAAGCTGCACTGCCTCTGTGGGGGAGGCGGGCTGACATTGATACAGCCCAGGAAGGACTGATCTTTCAGAAGTGTCAGTGTTTCAGAGCCCCCACCTTCGTAATCACTGACACATACCAGAAAACAGCATTTTCTCTTCTCTGTGTTATTTTCAGACTACAAACAAATTTATGATATTACCGAAGTGACATAGAGTAACACCCCAGATGGTGGAGGTCACTATATGAATAGAAAAACTGAGTGGGACCTCCATCTGTGTGAACTTAATGAAACCTCATGCAACATTCACCCCAATTATTTTCACAACAGAAATAAATCGGGCCAAGTTTTGTGGGAAAAAAAAAAAATTGAGGCCTGCCAAGCTTCTACCAAAAGATACTTCTTTAGACCTCTGAGGAATCAGTCTTGTTTTTCATTCTTAAAGCAAAGAGTGAAAGTGCATCAAGTTGGCAGCTTTTTAGGCTTGTTCTCAATTTTTCCTTTGAGATTCTCTTTGTCCACAGAAACTTGTGGACTCCTTTTTGGGCCCTTATATTTATCTGTAAGAACATAATTTACAGGCATTCTGCAACCTGGATGAGAGAAACATTCTTGTCTTCCTGCAGCCATTGCAATTGGCAAACTAAAGAGACTGGCATTGAAACTATGAACTGGATGACAAGATCTTATTTACATAATAAGTAGAAAAGTATTACAGAAACACAGAAGAAAGTTTTAAATCTTTAGTATTGAGAATACTTGGAGTAATTTTTGTATCACAAAGGTTCTTACATACCATATTTCAACACTGACCATAGTTACTATGAAAATCACTGTCATGGTTTAACCCCAGCCAGCAACTCAGCACCTTACAGCTACTCACTCCCCACAGTGGGATAAGGGAGAGAATCAGAAGAGTGAGAAAGCTCATGGGTTGAGATAAAGACAATTTAGTAGATAAAGCAAAAGCCAGGCACCCAAGCAAAGCAAAACAAGTGATTCAGTCCTTACTTCCCATGGGTAGGCAGGTGTTCAGCCATCTCCAGGAATGCCAAGCTCCATCATGTATAACAGTTGTTTGGGAAAACAAATGCCATAACTCCAAATGTCCCCAACTTCTTTCTTCTTCCTCCTGCTTTCACTGCTGAGCATGACATCATATGACATGGAGTATTCCTTTGGTCAGTTTAGATCAGCTGTTCCATCCTGTATTATCATCCTGTATACATCCCTGTATTATCAATACTGTCTTCAGCACAAATCCAAACCAGCCCCAAAACAGCTACTTAAGAAAAAAATTAACTCTATCCTAGCCAAAACCAGTACAGTCACACTGCTTAATTAGAATTCAGTGTTTAGTTTAATGTCTAAATAGATGGTAGAGGAGACGAAAAAAAAAAAAAAATAGACAGAAGTATAGTGACTGAATAAACAACAGGTAAAAAATATACAGAATATTAGGTCTCAGAACTGCTGAGATCTTACTGCAGTATCCTACCAACTATTCTTTTAGTACAGCTTTTATATAATGCACATGAATATCTTTTTACACTGACCCATACTTACTTTTCTATTCACCTTAGCATTCCCTGTAGTTTCCTAACTAATTCAAAGAGCAATGCTGATATTATACTAATACAAATTGAATCAATTTAATGTTCGCCAAAATACTTGCATTTCATAAAATCAGAGCAGATTGAAAGCTGGGAGCTTTCTGTCCCATCAAGGAGATACTTGTTCCTTTTCTAAACTGTCAGTAGAAATCCAGGTGTGGTAAACAATAAAAAAAACTGGGAAACACTGCTAAGTTATATTTTCAGATTATGTGCACGTATTAGTAAAAAAGCATATCTGAAGGTGACTGAAAAGATATGGCGCTTAGGGATGTGGTTTAATCATGGACTTGGCAGTGTTAGGTTTACAGTTGGAGCTCAATGATCTCAAAGATCTTTCCCAACCTAAATAACCCTATGATTCTGTGAAAATGTACCAGTGTCTTTTAAAGACTTAGTGTTACAAAAGAGTTCCAGCTAGTTTTCTTTAAATATTTCAGAACACCATTTTCTAGGGAGACACATGGATAGTGTTTAGATTATCAGGGGCTCAAGTTTTATATAACTAGTGAATAGCTGTAAATCAGGACAAGAGAAAATTTGGACCAGTGTGTAAGCTATGGCAGACAAAATGCTGTTTCTGCTGTCCCAGATGCTTTTGAGAAAAAAAAAAAAAATAAAAAAAAAATAAAAAAAAAAAAACCACACCAAAAAACTGTGTAAATAGTTCTATGCTTGTAATAAAGTAACAATATTCAGTTGTTACATTCATGTTCCTGAAGACCAATTGAGCTCCTTGCTCTTTGTGCTCCTGCACACCCTGTTCCGGTGCAACGTTTGCCTGTGACAATATCTCCTGTTGCTATATTTTTTGAGCAACAGGTGTTACAGCTAAAATTCTATAGGTCCATCACTTAAACTAGAAATAAAGCCTGACCATCACAAACCCAGCTGCTTTTGAAGATGACTCAATTTAGTCAGTAACTTTTGCATCTGTTTCAATTTGTGTGATAAAACTGAAGAGAGTACTAGCCTCGTACATAGTGGGCTAGGAATGTTTTTTTTTCTGGAAGCCATTCTGGAGCTTACTGTAATACACCACATAGCTGGATATAGACTTTTATATCTACTGTCAATTCAGATGAGAAATCAGCCGTTCTTAGATTTCCTATTTCTCTATGGTTTTCTGGGCTATTGAGTTTTTAATGACTGATAGCTCTATTACAATGTTTTCTGGGTCTTTCCTTACACATCTTTTTATATGCTTTCTGGGTACGCATTCTTTCCATCATCTTAAAGGACTTTCTTTTTTTTCCAATTACTGCTAAACTAATTGCTCTCATAATCTGATGTATTAAAATGAATCAGATAAGAATATTAATTTTGATTTTGATTAGTAATTTATTTTTTCCATCTTGATAAATATAATATAAAACCTTAAATGTATGTTTAGATATTGTGTAAAATCCATAGACTACTGTTATAGGAGCAAATAGAGCCTGAATTGTGAATTTTAACAGGTGGCAGATAATAGTCTCTGTGTGTGTGGTGTGGGGGAGAGCAGATGTCCAAACCTGAGCATATAAACTCCCAAGCAGAAGCCTGCTGCTTACTAGCTGCAACTGGTATGGGTTTGTTTTAAATTTTGACAGTGACTAGTTTAAACAAAATTGTTTCATCCTGAATCTTCCACAGGATAATAATAAACAGACATGAGAAAGAAGAACAAAATACATGGCTGATGGAGCATTGGGCATCTGCATCTAGGCTTTCGGTTGGTTGGAAAACTGAGGGTAAGCTTTTAGTTGGAAAATTGAGGATCTGAAGACAAAAGGAGGATGAAAAGTAGAACTGATTCCAAAAAGAAGATGCAGATTGTGACTGGAGAGAAGATCCCAGAAGAGGAGGAAGAACTTGGAGATGTAAGAGTCATCTGGAGATGAACACTGGGAGATAGAAAGCTCAGTATCGAGATCAATTACGGGTCAATTTCTCCATCTCTCCTGAAATTACTTAGTTTCCTCCTCAAAAAAAATGTCACATTGAAGATGATCACACTGATATGTTCTTGAAGTACTCCTGTGGAAAAAAAAAAAAAAAAAAAAAAGGACTCATTGTTTTTCACCTGTATCACTGCTAGTAAACAAATCTGGGTCTATAAGAAGTGAAGCATGATGACTATATGATGGCTATTCATTATCCTGCAGGATATGATACAGTGATCTCAGCACAATAAATAGACTGAACTGTTTCACAAAGTTTACAGTTGACAATGTTGCTCATTGACTAACATAAAATTTGATTTATTAGTGTCCTTCTCAGTCATAAAAAGTGAACAAAAAATAATTAAAGATAGGAATAAACGTGGAAATCTTTGAAAGAACATCCTTCATTATTACAAAATCATAGAATCTTGAACAGTTTCAGTTGGAAAGGACCTTTAAAGGTCATCTAGTCCAACCCCTCTGCAGTGGGGAGGGACATCTTCAAATAGGTCAGGTTGCTCAAAACCCCATCCAACCTGACCTTGAACACATCCAGTGATGGGGCATCCATAACATTTCTGGGCAACTTGCTCCAGTCTCTCACCACCTCCACTGTAAAAAAAAAAAATCATTCCTTGTGTCAAATCCAAATACACTCTATTTCAGTTTAAAATTGTTGTCACTTGTCCTCTCACTACAGGCTTTAGTAAAAAGTCCTTCTCCATTTTTCTTATAAACCCTCTTTATATATTGAAAGCTCACAATAAGGTGTACCTGGAAGCTTCTCTTCTCCAGTGTAAACATCCCCAACTCTCTCAGCCTGTCCTCATAGGCAAGGTGCTCCAGCCCCCTGATCATCTTCGTGGTTTTATTGCTACCACTACTACCACTGGAGCAGGTCCATGTCTTTCTTATGCTGGGGACCCTAGAGCTAAACACAATACTCCAGGTAGGGTCTCATGAGATCAGACTAGTGGGAGAGAATTACCCCCTTCAACCTGCTAACTATGCTTCTTATGAAGCCCAGGATATGGCTGGCTTTCTGGGCACGTTCCTGGGTCATGTCCAATTTCTCATCCACCAGTTCCCTCAAATCACTCTCTGCAGGGCTTCTCTTAATCCCTTCAACCCCCAGTATGTATTGATACTGGAAATTGCCCCAACCCAGGTCCATGAACTTGCACTTGGCCTTGTTGAATCTGATGAGATTCACATGGGCCCACTCCTCAAACCTGTCAAGGTCCCTCTGGATGGCATCCCTTTCCACTAGTGTATCAGCTGCATCACTCAGCTTGGGGTCATCTGCAAAGCTGCTGAGGGTGCACTCAGTCACGCTCGCTGTGTTGTTAATGAAGACATTAAGTATTACTGGTCCAAGTATCAACCTTTCAGGGTCACTATTCATCATTGGTTTCCACTGGGACACTGAGCTATTGATTTTAACTCTTTGGACACAGCCATCCAGCCAATTCCTTACCCATCTAACAGTTCATCCATCAAATCCATATCGCTCCAATTTAAAGGGAAAAGTGTTGTGGGGGGACATGTCAAAGGCCTTGCAGAAGTCCAGGTAGATGATATCAATAACTCTTCCCTTGTCCACTGATACTCTCAGTCCATTGTAGAAGGCCAGTAGGTCAGTCAGGCAAGACTTGCCCTTCATGAAGTCATGCTGGCTTTCTCTAGTCACCTCTCTGCCCACCATATGTTTTGAAATGTCTTTCAGGAGGGTCTGTTCTATATCTTACTTGGCATAAAGATGAGGCTGACTGGTCAGTAGTTCCCAGGGTCCATTCTAGCCTTTTGAAAATGGGTGAAATGGGTGTGATATTTCATTTTTTTTCTTTTTTTTTCCAGTCACTGACAATGTCACCCAATTGCCATGACTTTTCAAATAATATGGAGAGTGACTTGGCAACTACCCCAGCTAATTCCCTCAGGATACTGGGATGCATACTATCAAGTCCCATGGACTTACATATATTCAGGTTCCTCAGATGGTCTCAAACCTGACCTTCTCCTATGATTGGAGAGACTTCATTCCCCCAGCCCCTGCCCTGAGGTTCAGAGGCTTGAAATATGTGGGAAGAGAGACCAGCTTAGAAAACTGAGGAAAAAAAGATGGTGAGTACCTCTGCATTCTCCATGTCATTTATTACCAGCTCTCCCATATTGTTTACTAAGGGAGTATATTTTCTTCTATCTTCCTTTTCTAGCCAAGTTACCTGTAAAAACCTTTCTTATTATTCTTTGCATCTCTTGCCAAATTCAGCTCCAACTGCATCTTAGCTTTCTTAATCCCATTCCTACACATCTGGTAAATGTCCTTATATTCTTCTCAGAATACACATCACTGGTTCCAGTGCCTGCGCATTTCCTTCTTATTCTTCAGTTTGACCAGGAAGTCCTTACTGAGCCAAACTGGTCTCCTACTTTCTTTGCCTGATTTTTACACTAGGGAATAAATAGATCTTGCACTCCAAGAATAATATCCTTAAAGAGCTGCCAGCTCCTCAGTCCTTCACACATCTCAGACAATGAAAACTATTTCCTTTATCTTCCTATGTCAGATCCTTGGCAAGGGGCTGGTTCATTAAAATTATCCTATATCCACCTGGATTGTAGACACAAGGGCACTAGCCAGGAGCTTCATGATTCTGTTTCCAAGAAGATGATCAGGAAAGTAGGTAAGATTACTGCTAGCTGAAAATGTCCAGAAACTTAAAGAGATCCATCTTGCACAAGATATTTTGGGCAAGATAACACAGTTCTTGGATTTAATTTTATCCTGTTTTCCAGAAGACCCAGTAAACTAAACATTTTTGAAAAGGAGAGATGATACAAAAAATAAATGTCAGTATCAGTCAGATGGCTTTTTGTGTTCTGTGACCGCTGATAAAAATTTTTGATATTTTTTTTTCAAATCAAAAATTGCAAGTATGTTTCATCTAGGAAGGAGAGTTCCTTAAAAAGAAGAAAGAAAACGTATTTCAAATTTTATTATTTTAACATTCCTGATGGGAATAGCTCTTAAATATATATATATATCATTTACTTGTAAATAAGAATGAGTTTTGGGACGCAATTTTTACATTTTTCTGAAATTTGTTTTACCCATAGTGGTTAAATATTTTACAATAGGGGGAATTAAAAAAAAAATATATGTTTCAGTTTTATTACTTGCTAGAGTATGACTCTAAGTTCTTTTAAATCTTTCCAGTGACCTCAAATGAAGCCTCTAGTCTATCCATTTTATGCTCACTGAAAAGGTCTTGTAAATATCAGCTGCTAAATAAGAAATCCTTTATAACATATTTAAGGATTTAAAATACCAATAGGGCAGACTACTTAAAAGGTGGTCTACCAGAAACAGGATTATAAAGAAAACAGTCAATTAAAAAATTCAAGTTGGCAATGTTCCTTAATTTTTTTAAGTTTTGCCTTGAGATATCTTATTCAACAGAGTCTTTCAGACTCTGAGTACAAATACTTGCTTTTGATATCCAAAAGGACTAACTTTTGTGTCCCCTGAGGCTTTAGAAAAACAAGTAGATGAACTGCATTTAAAGAGAAGAATCCTATTTTTTTTCCACCCTTCTTTCACTATTTCTAAAATGATTTTTCTGGCTTCACATTTTCCCAGTTAGCACTAAAAGTTATAAAATATGATTAGCAACTCTGATCAAAATAAGCAGCTTTATTAAAATAGATTAGGCATTATAATTTGTCCACTGTAACTTCTGAGCTATATCTTTCCCCAAACTTAGCTTTCAAGTTAGAGGCTGAGCCTACAAAGCTCTGAGTGTTCTGTAGCACTGCACGCTTCAAGGCTGAATTCTTGTTGTTCACACATAAGTGCATTTAAGGAGAAATATAAATTCGCTAGTGACTTCCTGGGTTGTTGATGCCTCTCAGGCTGCAAACTGGTTTTAGTTACACAGTGGAGAACTTCTCATATAGGAGAACTCTAATAAATACAGGTTTTGGCAGTCACATTTTCATAAATCTAGGATTTGGGGGTGGGCAGGGTGGGTGTTTGCAACTTCTTAGTACTAGGATATGACATTTTCTTCAGCCACAGGGTCTGATCAACTCCTTTTGAAAACAAAAAGACCGTGCTAGTATTAACTGAAACAATACATAAGGCCCTAAACTGTTTTATCTTAAGACATATCCAATCTAACTATCTCCTGTACTTGGAATTTAATAATAATGACAGCATAGTAATAACATTTCTTAGGAAGTGTTACATGTAGAGGGAAAAAAAAGCTATCTGAAAGTATAATATATATGACATTTTAGATTGTGAATGCTCATGTTTCTGCCTACATTTGTGTATTTCGTCTTAAAATAATCTCCTTATATCTATGTTTCTCAGTGCATCTGAGGCCATAATTTTCAAATGCAAATATTGCACTAAACGAATTTAAAATTAGTATTAAATGCAGATTCTTAAAAAAAAAAACCCTATAGTTACATCTGTACTTGAATTCTCTTTTGTTCATGCTAGCAAAAAGAAAGTGTAATTAAGCATATGCCATTATAACAAGTATGTGGCAATGTGATTGCATCACTAAAGATGTCTTATTTTTCTGTTGGTCCATTACATGTTTTCAAGATTTTTAGGTTGATTGATTATTTTTTCTTTTTTTTTTCCTTCAACCACTTGTTTTAAAAATGCAACATTTCCTTGGTCATAAAATTGTTCGTAAGACTTTGTGATTACACTAAAAGGGTGGATATTTATATATGGAGCTGTTTCTGACTACATATAACTCAGTTTGGATTTATTTTTTTTCCCTAGAGCAAGCCTGTTGTGACCTTTTTACTTAATCGCTAGGAAGAAAGTGCTTTCAGATGAAAAACTGTTCAAGAATAAGGACAATACTTTGAATTCATACCTGGATTTAATTTTTAATATCTTTTTTTTTAAATTTGCACATCTCTCTTTCTTGTTTAGAACACAGAACACTACGGAATAAATTCTTAATGTGTTTGGTTTTTGGTTTTTTTTATTTTATTTTGTCTCTGTTGAGTGCTGTGTGAGAAATCTACATACAACATAACTTTTTGAACTATTTGCTTCCCAAAATTTAAATAGATCTGCAAAAGTTTGGAAACAGAATTCAACCTCACCAGCCGCTTTGTAGGGAGTAATTGTTATAGCCATTCAAGGATGTTTTAGCTGACTACTTGGTCCGGCAAAATTTGTTAAATGTCTCGTCGCAAGAGTGTACAGAAAACTGCAAGTAGTAACTGTCAGCTTTCTCCAGTTCATGTCAGGTAGAACAGAAGAATCAGTTAAAACCAAGTTTTCTCATCCTGACATAACATCTTAGCATGTTATAGAGAGTGCTCTTTCAACAGAAGAAACATAAGAAGCCTTTTGGACTACCTACGTAAGGCTTTCTAACCTGTGTGTTTTCCCTTAGCCTGCTTGCAAGCTAAAACTTAAGAAACTGTTATAAAAGCCTTGATCAAAGTTCCTTGTCTTCCCTGGAGGAGATGTAGGTTTTCACACAGCCACATCATACAGCTTTGATGGAAGAAGGATCTTATATAGGCTGTTAACATATAGTTTAAATTTACCTTCACTGAGCAACAGGATGGATGAAATAGCTTAAAAGTTATTTTTCCCCTTAAGCAGGTGACAAAGAAGTCATGCTGGCATGAAAAAGGAAACAGAAATGGAAAAGAAACAACCTGGAGTGATTACAAAGTAATGTCATGAAGGGAATCAGCAGTGAGAAGTACTACTACTTAATTTGATGCTTCAAAAAAAAAAATCAGAGAAAAATGAACAGGAGTGTAAAAACAAATGCACAAAATAAGACTAAAAAGCATACTTCAGAGTAAGTTTGGGTCACTGAAAGAATAAAAAATTTGTAAGAATACAGGCTGTTCGTGGATCAGATTGCCATCTCCACGGCTAACATAGGATACCATAGTGGGTACAGTACTGTTCTGTGTCCTGTTCTAAACCACAAACTAGTTTAACATGGCTACTATGATATACGTATATGTAATGGTTCTAGAATACTGACACTAGCTAATGATCTGCTATGGAACACAGAGACCTGAAGTGGATTCTTTCACTAAACAACCTTTTTAATTTCTGTATCCAGCTACTAATTCAATCTAGATTGAAGAATAACTGTAGAAAAGTTTTCTCCTTGTTTCCCTAGTAATAGGGAAGTTTTCAATCTTTATAAAAAATCCTGGCCATTAGTTGCCAAAGTACACATATTTGGAACAAAAATATTACTTAGAGATATATATTTAGGTGTTTATCATATCCAAGTCTCCAACTGGAATCTGAAATGACATTTTATTTAATTATTTGCATGCACAGATTAACTGAGTAATTCAGATTGGAAGGAACCACAGGACATATCTTGTCCAATTTCCTGCTCAAAGCAGGGTCAGCTATGGGGCCAGAGAAGGACTTGCAGGGCTTTTATCCATCTCCAAAAATGCAGACTGCACAGCCTCTCTGGACAGCCTGTTTCATTGCCTGGCTATCTGCAGGGTAAAAGGCTTCTCATATATTTGAATAGCTTGTTTTTCAATTTATGACAACTGCCTGTCATTTTCCCACTATTTACTTGAATAAAGACCTTGTCTACATCTTCTCACTCTGAGAGACAACTCTGTTTCACAGAATCAGAAAACAATTTAGGTTGGAAAAGTCCTTCAAGAATATTAAGTCCAACCTTTACCTAGCATTGCCAGGTCTACTTCTAAACCATGTACCTAAGCGTCACATTTAAACATCCTTTAAATAGCACCAGGGATGGTGACTCAATTATTAGGTTGATGTGAAAGGAACTGTGGATTTTGCATTTCTGAAATTTTTCATTTGATGTTGGAATACATTCTTTAAAAAATGTGGTTATGTTATACATCCTGTGAATGAGCTTTTCTCACTTTATTTTTTTTGCTTCTTTCTTAGTACTTGCTGTTCATTTTATTTTTATTTTAGACTATGTAAATTATATTAGGCAAAAGGCAAACTAGAGGAATTTTCTTATTTGAGTTCAAAATGGGTCATAAAGCAGTGGAGACAACTCACAACATCAACAATGCATTTGGCCCAGGAACTGCTAACGAACGTGCAGTGCAGTGGTAGTGCAAGTAGTTTTGCAAAGGAGATGAGCGCCTTGAAGATGAGGAGCATGGTGGCCAGCCATCAGAAATTGCACCAACCAATTGAGAGCAATCATCGAAGCTGATCCTCTTACAACTACAAGAGCAGTTATCAAAGAACTCATCATCAACCATTCTATGGTCATTCAGCACTGGAAGCAAAATTGGAAAGGTGAAAAAGCTCGGAAAGTGGGTGCCTCGTGAGCTTACCAAAAATCAAATAAATCATCATTTTGAAATTATACAACAACCAGTGATGACCAGCTCAGTGGCTGGACTGAGAACAACCTCCAAAGCACTTCCCAAAGCCAAACTTGCACCCAAAAATGCCATGGTCACTGCTTGGTGGTCTGCTGCTGGTCTGAACCACTACAGCTTTCTGAATCCCGGTGCAACCATTACATCTGAGAAGTATGCTCAGCAAGTGGATGAAATGTATCAAAAACTGCACCACCTGCAGCCAGCATTGGTCAATAGAAAGGACCCAATTCTTCTCCACAACAACACCTATCCGCATATCACACAACCAACACTTCAAAGATCAAATGAATTTGGCTATGAAGTTTTACCTCATCTGCCATATTCACCTGACTTCTTATGAACTGGCTAGCACTTCTTCAAGCACCTTGACAACTTTTTACAGGGAAAATGCTTCCACAACCAGCAGGATGTAAAAAACGCTTTCCAAGAGCTCATTGACTCCTGAGGGATGGATTTTTAAGGTATAGGAATAAAAAACCTCTTATTTCTCATTGGCAAAACTGCATTGATTTTGATGGTTTCTATTTTGATTAAGATCAGGTTAGTCAAGCAAGACCTTTTCATAAACCCATGTTAACTTGACCTGATCACCTGGTTGTCTTGTACATGCTACATGATGGCAACCAAGATGATTTGCTCTGTAAACTTCTCTGGCACCAAGGCCAGAATGACAGGCCAGTTGTTCCCCAGATCCTTCTTCCAGCCCTTCTTGTAGATGAGCATCACATTTTCCTATCTCCAGTCAACTGGGACCTCCCTGGTTAGCCAGGACTGCTGATAAATGATTGGAAGTGGCTTGGTGAGCACTTCTGCTAGCTCTCTCAGAACCCTTGGGTGGATCCCACCCAGCCCTAAAGACTTGAGTGCCTCTAAATGTAGCAGATCACAAAACATTGTCCCTTGGATTATGGGACCTCATTCTGCTCTTCACCCCTGTCTTCCAGCTCAGGGGCCTGGGTATCCCCAGAACAACTGGTCTGACTCTTAGAGACTGAGGCAAAGAAGGCATTTAGTACCTTAGCCTTTTTGTCATCCTCTGTCACTATGTTTCCCCATGCTTCCAATAAAAGATGGAGATTGTCCTTAGCCCTTCTTTTGTAGTGAATGTATTTATAGAAACATTTTTGTTGACTTTTATGGCAATAGCCAGATTAAGCTCTAGATGGGCTTTGATTCTTCTAATTTTATCCATGAATAATTTAATGGCATCCTTGTAGTGCTTCTGAGTAGCCTGCCCCATGTTCCAAAGGTCATAAACTCTTCTTTTACTCCTGAATTCCTGCCATAGCTCTCTGTTCAACCAGGCGAGTCTTCTTCCACACCTCCCCGACTTCCAGCACATGGGGACAGCCTGCTCCTGCACCTTGAAGGTTTCCTTCTTGAAGAATGTCCAGCTCTCCTGGGCTCCTTTCCCCTTCAAGACTGCCTCCCAAAGGACTCTATCAATGAGGTTCCTAAACAGGTCCAAGTCTGTCCTCTGGAAGTCCAAGGTAGCAGTTCTGCTGACCAGCCTCCTTACTTCTCCAAGAATCAAAAACTCAATCTTTTTATGGCCAACAACCATCACACCACCCACGAGTCCTTCTCTGTTCACAAACAGCAGGTCCAATGGGGCTCCTTCCCTTGCTGGCTTATTGACCAGCTGTGTCAGGAAGTTCTCTTCCACAAACTCTAGGACTGTTTTTTTCTCTGCTGTATTGCATTTCCAGCAGACATCTGTTAAGTTGAAGTCCTCCATGAAAATAAGGGCTAGTGATAGCGAGACTTCTCCCAGCTGCCTGCAGAATATTTTGTCTACCTATTCATCCTTGTTGGGTGTTCTATATCAGGCTCGCATCAGCATGTCTGCTTTATTGGCCTTTCCTTTGTTTCCTACCCATAAGCACTCAACTTTATCATCACCATCATTAAGCTCCAGACAACCAAAACACTCCCTAACATAGAGAGCTACTCCACCTCTTCTGCTTCCTTGTCTATCCCTTCTGAAGAATTTATAGCCATCCAATGCAGCACTCCAGTTGTGTGTGTTGCCTCACCATGTTTCCATGATGTCAATTATATAAGTTTTTGTGCTACACAATGACTTCCAGCTCCTCCTGTTTGTTGGCCATGCTGCGTGCATTGTTGTAGATGCACTTCACTTGGGCTATTGATCCCACCATCTTTTGTGGGGAGGAAACCCTAATTCCTACATATCATTCTCATGTTTCCAGTGTGTCTCTGCACTCAGTGTTAGATTCAAAGATATATACTCAGAGCATGAGGCACTAAGAGCAACCTATTCATTAAGGGTTTGAGAGCTGAAAAGAGCTCGTGGTATTTAACTTGTTTTTTAAATCCTTCTAATTTTATCCTGATAAGAACAATACTTGAAGATTAAACATTGATTGTTCCAAATAACAACTTTAAATTCTACAGGGCATTATATTTTCTTTTCATACATCTTTCTGTATGTCTGTCCTTCTGGGAAACATATTGAGCAACTTGTTTAATGGCAAGGTACAATGACACCTCCACTGGTTCTTTGCTTCAAGTCACTTGGTTTGGCCACCATTGAAAGAGACAGAGAATTCAGAGTTAGAATTGTAACTTAGGTGAGATACTGTGGAGATGCAGGATACTAAATGGCAGTGGTTTGTGTTCTGCTTCTACTTACATGAAAGTCTGCAAGAACACTTTGTTCTCCAGCATACTGTTCTATCACAGAGGCATTTTCAGTACCATATATGAAGTTAAACACTAGCTCTGTTGTCCTATTTGACACACTCGGAGGTAGTATCACTAATTTATCTACTTGGCCTTTGGGGATATAATCAAATGCAGCGCTAAGAAGGATTGCAGATAATGGGATACATTTGTGTCTGTCCAGAGCTCTGAAAAAAAATAATAAGTAATAATAATAGTAGTAATAATAATAATAATAAAAGAAACAAAACTGCCTACAGTATCATGAAGATCTTGAAGAGACAATTGAAGATAAGAGCCTAGAAATACACTTCTAGAGGCAGACTCTATCTTACCTCGCTGACTAAGTCCAAAATATATTTAAAAGGCATGTTATCTCTTCTGTTAGTACATGATTTGCATGGGTAGGACTTACATTCATTTTCTCAAATATGAACCTGCTTTCTAATGTGAATGTGGTGACTTTGTATCATTTCACTTTTGGCATGCTCAGAATGAAAACAGATAAAATGCCCTCAATTTTTACATCTATAGCTTTTTTAAGATTTACTTCCACTTAAACCTATGTAAAAATTCCTTACTGTAAAGAAAAACCTAATTTATTCCATGAAAGGCTGAAGCACATAAAAATATATTGGTTTTGCATTATTTAACTTACTGGGGCCTGTATTATTCAATATATTCATCAATGACTTGGATGAGGGTATACTATCAGCAAGTTTGCTGATGACACTAAGCTGGGAGGAGTGGCTGACATGCCAGAAGGCTGTGCTGCTATCCAGCATGACCTGGACAGACTGGAGAGCTGGGCAGGGAAAAATTTAATGAAATATAACAAGGGAAAGTGTAGAGTCTTACATCTGGGCAGGAACAACCCCAGGTTCCAGTATAAGTCGGGGAATGACCTATTAGAGAGCAGTGTAGGGGAAAGGGACCTGGGGGTCCTGGTGGACAGCAGGATAACCATGAGCCAGCACTGTGCACTTGTGGCCAGGAAGGCCAATGGCATCCTGGGGTGTATTAGAAGAGGGGTAGTTAGTAGGTCGAGAGAGGGGTTCTCCTGCCCCTCTACTCTGCCCTGGTGAGACCACATCTGGAATATTGTGTCTAGTTCTGGGCCCCTCAGTTCCAGAAGGACAGGGAACTGCTGGAGAAAGTCCAGTTCAGGGCAACAAAGATGACTAAGGGAGTGGAGCATCTCCCTTATGAGGAAAGGCTGAGGGAGATGGGTCTCTTTAGTTTGGAGAAGAGGAGACTGAGGGGTGACCTCATTTATGTTTACACATGTACAAAGGGTGAGTGTCACAAGGATGGAGCCAGGCTCTTCTCGGTGACAAACAATAGTAGGACAAGGGGTAATGGGTACAAATTGGAACACAAAAGGTTCCACTTCAATTTGAGAAGAAACTTCTTCTCAGTGAGGGTGACAGAACACTGGAACAGGCTGCCAGAGAGGTTGTGGAGTCTCCTACTCTGGAGGCATTCAAGACCTGCCTGGACATCTTCCTGTGTAACCTCATCTAGGTGTTCCTGCTCCAGCAGAGGGATTGGACTAGATGATCTTTCGAGGTCACTTCCAATCCCTAACATTCTGTGATTCTGTGAGTCTGTGATTCAGTGATTCAGTAGCACAGTTAGAAATAAGAAGAATTAAAAAGTGTCCTCTCTTTTATCAAATTATAAAACACCTTTTTTTTTTTTTTCCACTTCTGTTAGCTATGCACTTCTCTCTTAATTTGTGAGCAACCATCTATACTAAACGAAAATCTGCAAATCTCTGGTTACATGCCACATGCATTTCCAGAAGAAAAAAAAAAAGTGACTTTTTTATTGATATAGTCTGGGAATATGCAATGGCTAGTACTGTAAATACAAATAGTAGAAAAGTTAGTAAACTTATTTAGCATGTTGGTATATAATGATTACACAGTGAAATCTTTCCTTACCTCCTTTAGACTAAAGGTACTGCAGTTAAGGTAGTAAGACAAAATAATAGTATTTTAAAAAAAACCAAGTTTTTGTTAACTGTATGATCAAAAAATTCTCTCAGATTTGATTTTTTTTTTCTTATGATATTAATGGTCTTATATTGTACTGAAAAGAAAAAAAAAAAAACAAAAACAAAACCAAAAACCTCTGAATAAAGTTTTTAAATAGTTCTGAATCAAGTTTCTCAGAAATCATGCTATAAGTATATTCCTTGCTCTTTCCCCAGCCCTTTTTCTGCAACCTTGTTGACACTTTTTCCCTGTTAAGATTAAAACACAAGAAACAAAGCCTTACAATATAAAAGAATTGATAGATACAATTAATTCATTCTGGGAAGAATTCTATTTCCAATCTTGGAAAAAATACACTTTGTAGTAGTTCAGAATGCCTATTTGGTAGTAGATTCCTGTTCCCATTGGGGATATTCTTTTACATGTACACTCTCAAAACTGAGCCATGGTGTACAGCTGGCATATCTTTCTAGTAATAAAAACTCCTGACAATCTCCTCAGACTCCGAGAATTTTCCCAAGCAGACTGATACTTTCTCTGCAACTTGTTGACTTCAGTGACACTCTTTGGTAAGTTGACTGCTTCACAAGAGAAGTATTCCCCTACAGTTTGGTCCAGTTTTGCTAATATTTAATGGAGAACATTTAAATACATGTAATTTTAATTCTTTCAGTAATGCATATGCCTGCTTCCTCTTGAAGGATGCACAAAGTGCTTTGCTTAATTAGGATTTATAATAACCCTTTTGGACTATTGGTCTGTGTCAACTTCCCACAGAACATTCCTCATTACCAAAGTTGTTTCATTCTTGAATTGTTGTAAATTCACATGAGGAATCACAGAATCACAGAATCGACTGGGTTGGAAAAGACCTCAGAGATCATCGAGTCCAACCCTTGGTCCAACTCTAGTCTGTTTACTAGACCATGGCACTAAGTGCCATGTCCAACCTCACTTTAAAAACCTCCAGGAACGGCGAGTCCACCACCTCCCTGGGCAGGCCGTTCCAATGCCTGACCACTCTCTCTGTAAAGAATTTCTTTCTAATATCTACCCTAAATTTCCCCTGGCAGAGTTTAAGCCCGTGCCCCCTTGTCCTATTGCTGACTGCCTGGGAGAAGAGACCAATCCCCGCCTGGCTATAACTTCCCTTCAGGTAGTCATTTCTGAAAAATAGCTGCTGTGTATTAACATCTAATGTTGCAAACAAAATTAAAAGGCGATCTGATGCCCTGATGCCAATGGATATCTTTGCTTAGCATCTGTGCATTTTCATTTGAGATCTGACAATTATTATAGCTAGCTACCTAATAGAACCCCATACTATTCTGCAGTCAGTAACTGTTGAAAAAGAGCCATTATGTTCTATCATGTGAAAAATTTGTGTACTTAAGGAGAGTTTTCAAGGCAGCTTTCACACAATAGTCATTAGCCAGCAAGTCGCCAACCACGGATTTCCATGATAGAATGTAAGTTTTGAAGAAGCTGTTATGGTCCATTGGGGCAATAATTTGCATTTTAAGTAGGGCCTAAATATGTATTTCTCTGACAAATCAGAGATGTTACGGCTTACTGGGTCAATAATGTATTTTGTAAATACTCCCTAAATAGGCATTTACATAATTTGTATATTTAAAATTCTGTAATTTAGTATCTATGCAACAGATTGTAATGAATCCTTTAGAACTAGTATGATCTATTTTTGTGTTGTTTAAAAAAAGAGTTAAGAAAAGAGTAAATTATAATATTAAAGAATGCTACAGCTATGAAAATTTTGAAAATTGAATTCACTGAAGACGTTTTTCAAACTCCTTTTTTGCTAAGTTCTTTTTGTTTTACTGCATGGTAGTAGCGCAGTATGTTAATTAACTCTCATTGTCTGCCTTTTATTGGATGGAAAACATATTGTTTGGTAGGTTGAAGGCCAAAGCAACACTTTAAGAAAATACGTTTGTCAAACAGAGCCATTTTAGTTATTACTGTAGTTATCATTCAATTTAATTAATAAATACTTAACCAGAAGTGCTCTTAAAAATAGTTCCAGGAGTAACTGGTGAGGCAGTTGTGCCTGAATAGATTTAGTCTAATTTTAACTTTATTGAGAATTTGACTTCTATTCTGTGTTATTATCTAAAATACCTCTATGGTCAGAGGAGCAAGTACAGGAATCCTAGAAGGCAGTTCACACTTTCCGTTTTGGTCTACCTCTTTAAAGAGAATGAATCATTCTCAGGACTTATATGTAGCTTGTTTTCTCACTGACTGTAGAAGGAACCCAACTGGATCCTTAGAACAGAGACCTACTCTTTAACTGGCTACAGTTAGATGAGATTAATCCTCTCCTTACTGAAACTTATTAGGCAAATCTATGTCCTGGTTTTTTATGCATTAGCTCAAGAAGCAAACACTTAGACAACTGACACAGGAAATTTTGAGATTTCTTCATATACTATTCCTTGCAAAATCTTTATGGCCATATTGCAAGTTCCATAAAAACTCTGACATACTACTGTCTTTATGTACAGGGATCAAAATCCTTAAGCCTAATGTGATTTGCCATATTTTTGTGCAGCATATTTAAAGTATTTTTACTGCTTATCTTGGTTATATACACCAAAAAAAAAAAAAGTAAATATTTTACATTAATTTCAAGTCAAAGATTGAATCAGTCTCAAAAGCAATGGTTATTTCAAATAGTCACATTCTCTCTTCGAGCATTTGCAAACAGTTCAGTAAGAACACAAGATGTGAGCTGTTGTAGGTTAGTGACAAGTGACGTGGGCTTTTTGGATTTACTAACTTCTGCAACAAAAGAAGTTTCAAATCAAATTCAACTGAAGTATAAAATTCAAAATTAACAGTAGTTCTCAGTCAGCTAAGCAGTTCAGTATTAGATTTTTAGCTGACGTATGAGCAATGCAGCTTTAAAATAAATTTTCATGGCATCAACAATGCCCATGAAAGAACAACTCGTTCTCCATAAAGAAGGTCAGTACAGGCTCTAGTTAAGCCTTCAACATGAGATTAAGCAAATCTTAAATATGATATAAGTAATGTTTTGGGTTTATGTACGGAGAACTTCACCTTCAAGATCATGTGGAAAATGAACCCATAAAGGAACATGTATGAAACTATGTTGTTTAAAATTACCAGAGAACATTTGTGTGATAGGGTTTTTGCCATGTTTTGTCCACAGCCACTTTATCTGTATAACTGAAACACATTGAGACAAACTCTTCTGATCTCCGATTCCTGTGTTTCCATGTATAAAAAGCACTAATATATTTCAGTTATTTATACTGTGAAGAATGGAAAAGTAACTACAGGTTCATATTCCTGCATTTGTTGGCCATTTTATGCATCTAAATCATTAAATCACTGAATAACTGTCAATTAACAATCACAACTATGCAATGAAAAATGGCATTAGGACTGTGCTTTTGAAGAAACAGTATTTTCTAGATTTTCATTAATTTTATTCCTATGTTGGCAGAAAGGAATCACACCATGCGTCAGACTCCACTTTCCTAGAGTAATAATCACTTATGAAATGTAACGGGAGGTTGATATTGAGTTGGCAGAACAGTCATTGATGATAACAAATATAGACAGCTCTGTCACTCTTGAGAAGAGATGTGATTTTAGGTTTCTTCTGATTTTCTGTAGGTATGCTCACTGATGTGTCTCTGTGTTACATTTTCCATACTTATATACTTGAAAAGCTCTGAAGACAAAGTTTAAACTCAAATTAACAAATAATGATGTAGAGATGCTAAACAAGAGTAGCTGATTGCAAATCAACCCAGTTAGAGAAGCTGAATTTGTAGACAATGCAAAAATGCATGATTCTATACTGTTTATAGAGTTTCCCACTATACCAGCTGCCCTGTGATGAAGCACTAATTCTTCTGTTCAGTCTGGTCAAATGGTAGAACCATATAGAATGTTTTACATGTTAAATAAGAATGTTGAGTGTCAAATAAAATGAAAGGATTTTCAACATTCTGTTATTTTTGCTTGTATTAAATTAATTATAAGTTTTAGTTTGTTTTTGCAAAACATCAAGGGACTCTCAGCAATCTGTCTTTTAAGGGAGAGGTTTGTTTACTTCCACAATTGCACAAATGGAAGTTTTAAGCAGTGTGCACATTTCTATATTCCAGCCATCAACCTCTGTTTTCTCTCTTATGTTTTCTTTTACTGAAGAAATGTTCTCTAGATGTCCCTAGAATCTGATCAGAGTTATTGCACTATGGAGATAAATTAGCATTTTTCTTGCTTTATCTCCCACCTTCTACCACTTAACTGACTGCATTTTTTTCCATGTTTAGGTAGCTGGATCTTCTGTTATGACCTTGAATGTTATAATAATGATCAAAACACCTTACTCTTTCCATCAAGTGAATCTTCTCTCCACAGAAAGTAGCCTGTTTAAAATATACAGTTCACAGAGATACTGCTGGATTAAAAAAAAAAAAAAAAAAAAAAAAAAAAGAGGAAAAGTCTGTGCAAGTCTGGATAAAGAAGGACTAACACATACTTTATATCAAAGTTCAAAAAAATTAATCTCATGTCACCTGAATATCAACAAGAGATGCAGCCAAATTATGGGGTAAACTTCATCTCAGTGGGTAAATATTATATGTATAAATCCTCTCTTGGTTAAAATACTCCACAGAAGATCACTCCATCTTTTTTCAGTAGCGTTCCTGATTCTACCAAAGAAAATGTGTAAAACTCATACTGACTTCAAAGAAATCTACCTGGAACTTTGTCTGCTTTATTTTGCAGCATTGCTGCCATTTCTCTCGCAGTAAAGCCCCCCTCTATTTTAGAAGAGAGAAAGAACAGAAATAAACCAGTCTTACTTTTCTTAGAATAATTGTATCTTATGGAGAAAAAGTATTTGCAGGAGTTTTATTGCTTTTTATGTATGATCTGTATTTATATGGGTGAAGTTCTTCGGAGAATGGAACATGAAAAGATAAGTACTATTACTAAATATACATATATTCGCACTAGCAACACAAAGAATATTAATAAAATCTCCAGGACTAGTATGCTGCCTAAAATATCTAAAGAAGAGGAATAATTCACTTAACTCCTTCCTTTAACAAAAACAATCCTTTGGCACCTCTCACATATGAATATAACTTCTCTCAGCCCTGTAACTCCCATACTCTCATAGAGCTTTCCCAGACATTTCTATGCTATTGTTCAACACCTGATGCTATAAAATAATTTATATTTAATGAGAAATTAAATATTTTTTTACTCATCAAGAATTAATACTGAGTTTCTGAAGTCTCAACCTCTATCTAGCAGTCACACAACTGTTTTATGTTGCTCCTTAAAGTCTCATAACTTTCCATAAGCATTAATGCTCCCTTTTGTGCATCACACTGCATGGCATCAATCTTCAAAATTCACATGCAGCTAGCAAAAAACCCCACATGAATAACTTACTGTCTTTCAGAGGAACAGTGGATGGTGATTAGGGGTTGAATATGGAAAGATTTGTAAACAGGCAATCACTCAGATTCCTGTATATAATATTTAAATTTATTGCTAGCTTACAGTTTAAAGTTGGAAATTATTCTCGTTATTTGAGTCCCTACATTTTTCCACACATTTTGATATACCTCTGTTCTTGTACCTCTCTCCACAATTTTCTTGAAGATGTCAGTCCTTAGGTATTTTTGTCGTGTAGCAAGGGCTAAAATACTCTGTGATATCACACTATATACTGAGTTTATGTTTGGTCTAACTCTACTGAAGTCGGTGATATTATATGGGTATGATTTTTAGCTCCTTATCAGTGTATAGTCATAAAAAGATTATTAACCTGCATCCTTCATTTTCATCATTCTGGGATGGAAAACTTTGTCCCACATGGCTGAACTATCACAGTGACGCCATTGTTAACAGTTATTTTCAATTATTTTTAAAATGTCAGTCAACCAAGTATTTCAGTTATGGGTTATTCTTCCAGAACTTATTTTCTTAATATAACATAATTCATGACAGCTCACTGTGGACAAACAATATGAGTTTCTGACTTTTCAACATTATGTTCAAAATGTCTTACTCCTTGCTCAGATGAGGTCACAGAGGAAAGGAATTGCAAACTTAGAAACATAAAATACGGGCCTTTACTTTGGAGCAATACTTTAGTTTCTCATTCTGTGGAAGCAGCTTCTCCACTGTTATTAAGATATACTTTTCCAAAAAGCAACTATATTGTGGCAGGAAGAAATTTCAGATTTGTTTTTCCCTGCTATTTCCCTTATGGGAAGAGTCTATGAGTTACAAGAAAAGCTGTTCAAATTCCAGACTGAATTAATTTTAATTCCGTCAGGAATGGAAAAAAAGTGTGTCATATCTTTTTTGAATACTGCCTCCTTGTATGTCTTGTCCTTCATAACCAAAAAAAAAAAAAAAAAAAAAAAAAAAAGAAAAAAAACCAAAAAACAAAAACCACAACAAAACAACAAAAAAACCCACACAAAACAACAAACAAACAAACAAACAAACAAAACAAACAAAACCAAAAAAACCCACCAACCAAACAAACAAACAAACAAAAAAAGTGAAAAGTGATGATCTAAATAAAAAAAGTAAAACAACAAATCTCCTCACCTAATCAGAAAAAGAACATCTGGGACACTTGCTCTTAGAAAGCAGAAGTATGATCCAAAGAGTTCAATGATGATATGATGATGCATATTCTACTCTTATTTCTGATAACCTATTTCATTCTGGAAGTAGTGACTTTAATAGTGGTCTTTTAAATGTCTGTAACAAATTTCCTATTTGCTGATAACATCATCTTATCTGCATGACACTTTTTTGTTTCCCTTCAGTAATATGTGTCCTTTTTTAATTTATGAGTGGTTTTAAATTGCAATTCACTAAAGAAATTAGTTAATTTTTAGTTTACTCTTGTTTCTTTTGTTCAAAAACATGGAGAATAATCCTACCAAAGGAGAAAAGATTGTAGTGATGATAGATAAAAACAAAAGAATTTTCAAAGTCATTCTATCAGTTCTTAAACTGGTTTAGGGTGAGGTTTTTCAAAACTTTTTAGGTGTTTAGGAATATAAACCGATGCTTCAGAAAACCCTAAGTAGTTTCTAGCATCTATTGTCTTCAATATGAATTGCACATTTCTGTTTTGAGAAGCTATCAACTTTCTCCATCTTTAGACATCTAAATTTCAATGAAATTTGGGAAATAATAGTTATTATTTTGTACTCATGTACTCCTAACAATCCAAAGCTACAAATGCAGCTCAAGTAGATGTATTTGGGCTGGCATTATATTAGCTTTTCAGTGCAATCTGAGTTTCAGGCTGTTGTGCATATCTATATTTAGAGTACTTTATACTAATGTGTGTATACTACCCAAAAGCTGAATCACACACCTGAATTGTGATAAAAGCATGATTTAAAAAACTTTTTTGGATTTACTTAAAGAACTTCCCTGATAAAGGATTATTTTCCAGAACATGGTCTACTTGTTTCGGGCTTATGTTAAAAACTCATGGTAAATGCAAAAAATGTCTCTTGTGATGCTTATGTTCTTGTTATGTTTGTACTTCAAGAAGCATAGACTTTTGGTTATTTACACTGCAGTCAACTATCAGGCAATTAAGAGAAATGCGCAGTATCCTTGAACAGTATCTTTTGGTTGTTTTTATTTTATTTTTTTTTATATATTTATGCACAAAATTTACTTCCCAAATAAGTTGATAGAGAATGTTATTAAATAAGAATGAATATTCTTCTGATATCCCTGGTTCTTATGAAAATATTTCATAATTTTCATCCAAAAAATGACTGACAAGGTTCTTAGCCAACCAGTGAGAAATTAAGACAAGTACTGAGATACCCGACTGCTTCATTTTCTCCACAATATCTAGGTTAACTTCAATACTACTTCACTTAGTTTATCAAATTCTTCTGGAACCCCCCGTTCCCTAAGTAACGGAATATGAGACACAGCCTTTTTACAGCTCAGTTTTAACTGAAGTACAATCAATCAGAAGGTACTTTCTGAAAGAGAGGAGCAGTTTATCTTGACCTCAAAGTGACTAAAGAAATCCCTATATACCATCAAAGATTGTCACAAAACTGACATTTGACAAAGAGTGCAGTGCCATCTCCAAAATGCACTGTCCCTTCAACTACATATGTTTGCATCAATTTTAATGTTTTGCATATATTGCAATATGCATGTATGGTGAAGTTCATGCTGAAAAATATGCTTTTCTATATGCAGTACAAATTCCCAGCAAAAAGTCACATTCTGTACATCTGTATTCCTTGCACTTTAGCCTTTTTGTTTGACCTTGACCCTCAAAGTAATAATAAAATGGTAATTTCAGGCCATGTATTGCTCAGCTTACCCAAACTAACACTTCATGCTTTCTGTTGCAAGAACTCCTTCAAGCAGCAGTGGAAGATCACACTGCAGTGCAGTAGGCATTGTATAGATAAACATCCCATGATGGAATAATATACCACCTAAAGGAGTGAAAAAGACAAACCAAACCAAAGTATCAGAAATTAAGGGCTAAAGCAGAGAATCCTTTGGTGAAAAGATATAGCTTGTATTAGATGGGGGACCTAACATTCCCTATAGGTATAAATACTATACATTTATGAGTTGGATACAAAATACCTGGAGAGAACAAAGTAATAGAATTATGAGATTAGGAACATAAATGGTCTTTAGTGAATTAACTAATCATTGGTGTTTTAATGCCAAGCTCTCTGTAACAGCTTTTGATAGACATATTTTTTATGAAAAAATGATAGGGAAAAATGATCGTTATTTCAAGTTTATTTGCCCCTTTTTTACTTTTACAACGTCTTTTCTTTCTCCCACCTCATTTTAGCAACTAAAACTATTCAGATATTCTACTTTGCGGTCCTCTCTGTTAGCTATTCTTATACAGACAGTGCACAGTTCAAAATGATGCTGTAATATGGGAATGCTCAGAGATGCCTCAGTAGTTCTGTTAGCTTCTTTTTCTCTCCTCTTTTCTTTCTCTGTCCTTTTCTTGAAAGGGAAACCTTTATACGATTCTATAGTATAATATTGGGTTTACAAATCTTGTTGGGAAGCATTTTATTTTTTTTTAATTTCAGCTTGGGTGTGTATATTTGCTCACACTAAAGCAGTTTATGCCTAGTTATGATTTTCTGAATTATAGTTTACATTTCTCCTTAGTCCACTTCGGTGTTTTTTCCTCTGTTTCACCAATTCACACTTTTTTTTTTTTTTCCTCTTACATGGAAATTTAATAACAAAAGGAACATCTTACAAATTTTATAGCAGGGAAATATGGTGACTATTAGATATGTATTTCCATGAAGTCTGTACTCGAAAAGGAATGACATTTCTCCTGACTAAGACCTGCCCAATAGCCAGTGCAAGAGTTAAATTTATTTATAACTAGACTGTGGTAAATCACATCTGTCTACTAAAAAAATCTCCCAACTTTGTCATTGTTTTTAATATACTACAGTGACCATTCATGTTACTGCCATGCGAGAAGTTGAGTCTATAATGAATGGCAAAGGAGTTAGCCACTTCAGTGTTATATGCCGTAGGTTTATAAAACATTAAGTTTTAGTAATGCAAATTATGAGCACTACCACTGAGAACCCACAAAGAAATATCTTCAGGAAAGTACCTCTTCTGCCTGACTACATATGTTTACTTGGCTTTACTACTAGATTTCCTGCTTCTAAAATTCAGGAAGTATATTACCACAGATCAAATTTTAAAATAACCATTACCTTTTCACAGATTCGCTTTCGTGTTCAGCTCCAGAAAGTTGTGGGAATTTTTCTTTGTGTGCTTGTTTGTGGTTTGTTGCTGTTGTTTCCTTTGTGTGAGTTTTTATTTATTTGTTTGTTTGTTTTGTTTTGTTTTGTTATTTTTGGGGTTGGTTTTTTTGTTGGTTTAGTTTGGTTTGGTTTGGTTTGGTTTGGTTTTATACCATAAAAAATGCTGAGTCTTTATAACCAACTCTCATCAGCTAACTCTGTGCTAGATAGCAATACATCATAGGAATGATATTGTTCTGATAATGTATTACACTAATACATCATCAGTGTGACAATACACTATGATGGATGAGAAATACATCTTCCAGACAAAGATTTCAAACACAGACCTGCTTGGAAAAAGAACAACTCCTCTCCTATATATTCTTCTAAGTATATTATCTTAAAACTTTATAAAATGTTTTTAAAATTTTACTCAGATTATTCATTTGGGCAGTCAACACATTCCCACATAGACAAATAGGTTTGTCACAGCTCCGAGATCTGTTGATTCGACAGAGCTTTTCTTCACTTTCAGCGTGAGAGACGATGGAAAGTAACTCCCTTTACATGCAACATATGGTGTTACAGAAGGCAGTAAATGTCATCCTATAGAAACTCATTACTAGATTAGAAAATGCACTCACTGTTTAGACAGTCTGTAATTTCTAATTCTAAGTTAATTTGACATTTTTCCTTCTTCTTCTGCTGCTTCTTCTGCTGCTGCTTCTACTTCTTCTACTGGTGGGGCTTCCTCTTATTCTTCTTTCTTACTTATGCAGTTTTTCATTTCCATCCAATTCTAGCAACTCAATTTTATCTTCTTTATGATACACAGAATTGAAACAGTGTTTTCATTTGAGGAACTAGACATTGAAGCAATTTTACCTTTGGCTTGTCTCTTCTGTTAAATTTCATTGGGAGAGTAATGATTTAACTGAGACGATTTTTTCATCCATATCTTGTATAATGTAATTCCTCTAATTTGTAGACTACCATAACTGCATGTCTCTTGAAAGATTTATCTCTTGCTTTTTTATATATTTGGTACACTATCAGGGACCTGTACAAAATGAAGATATACAAGTACACCAGGAAATATGCTGCCATTAGATTTTAAGCGGACAACCTGACTGACAACAAATCTTACTTCTGCTAAAAATATGGTGACATCTAGACTTCAGAACAATTGGTCTTACAATAAGCTGCAATATTAATAAAGCAAACTCTTCTGAAAGGCTCAAACTTCCCCATCTCATTGATCCATCAACATCGGCAAGAAAAACAGTGTAAAAGATTTGCATCAAATATTAAATAAAATCACTTATATAAGTACCCTGAAGGAAAGATGGATTTTTAACTGGATACAATTGTCAGTGAGTCTGCAGCAAATTGGGATTTCATTTCAAGTTATACTATGAATTTCTTTCTTTGTAATCTTACTTAAACCACATTTTTAATAAGGATCTCACATAGTAAAATGATGACGATGACAGAAAAACACACAGAAATATGTGAATATATAAAAAAGAAGACAAAGAGCATGTCAAAGTACACTTTTTGAGAATCTAGCTTATATGGGACCAAAAGGTATAAAATTAAGAGACCAATACTCGGTATAGTCAATTAAGAGGCAGCAGCCAACAGATATTCTCTGTCTTAAAAACATGGTATGAATTTCCTCCCCCCTATTGTATTTTTCTCTTAATTTCTCAGAAGTACAGTCATTGTTGTTATCAAGATGAGATAGATGTATAGGATTCAAAATATATGAAGAAAATTTGATTATAATATATCCAAGAAGGAAAATAGTAGTGTCTGTAGAAATTAGAAATATTTTTTAATGCTCCTTGTGTCCATGCAATGCATGCTATTTGAAGGTCAGACTACCCTCTCTTTATGTTCTTATACTGCAGGAATGAATCCTAATTATTTTAGTCTGCTTTGTCTTCCAGCATAATGAAATTGAAAGGAATTGTGTTATATAAAACATTTGATTCATTAAATCATACTGAAAATAAATGAATAAATAAAACAGAACTGGAAAAAATAATATTTTCCGTATTTCCATAATAATGTTCAGTAAGCTACTTACTGTAGAAATATATTTTTTAAAATAGGTCCTTATTTCAGATTATAAATATAGAAACTAAAATGTTTAATTAGCTTTAGAAATACAATATATATTTATTAATGCTTAGTGTCTCAGAAGAATAGAATTTTACAGAGTCTAAAATAAAAGTTGCACCATATGAATAGGAAATAGTCCTTACTAATTTTCTTAGCTAAAAACCATTTAATCTATAATTCTATTCTCTTACCTTATCCAATGGTATGATATATTAGATATATTGAATTTGTATAATTGCAACAAGCTTAAATTATTTAAGAGAAACCATACTCCATTTAGTTTTGCATTTTTGTCAAATTTAGAATCTCTTCAGCAGAACTGAGATCAGATGTAAAACTCCCCAAGGCAAGTGACACATCATTTGAGAAATGCTTCTTAGAGATCGTCATAAATAAGAACAGTTAATTTGCTCTTTTAAAATGAGCTCAGAACTTAAATCAAAGCATGAAAAGTTCACACCACTTTTCACATTTTTTAAGATCTGGATATCTAGTGTTAATGAAAGGCTTTAATTATATTTTATTTATATATTGTTGATGTTGAAAGACAACGAGTATCTCCAAGAAATATCAAAAAACTTATACTTTCATTAGGAGTTAATGATTTTTTTTTCCCCTCAACAATTTCAAGGCCAGACCTATAGTGTTAGAATTTAAATATTTTACATCAGTATATTAAATATTTTTGTGTTCTAATTAGTTGAAATATACATTTAAAAAACATGGATTCTCATATGAATAATTTAGGCTTGCCTAAGCAGCCTATTTTGATTTGCAAAATTGTAGAATTAAAGATGGCTGTGGTATTTCCTGTATTTACCAGTGATCTCTCCTACAAATATCAATTCTTCTGGAGGCCTGGTTCAAAGGAAAAAAAAAAAAAAAACATCACCACACACACACAACCCAAAAAAAACAACCAACCAACCAAAATCAAAGAAAACCAAATTAAACGAAACAAAACCAAACTAAACCAAATAAAACCAACCAACAACAACAACAACAACAAAACACATGGAAGAAAATCATCTTCTTTTTTATGGTCTGATTTTTCAAAAATATACTTTTACATTTTAGATTTTAATAATTTCACGAATGAGTGAAGACTGGGATGGAAGTGAAGGAATTTTGTTCCAAACCCATTTTAGAACTTCCTACTATGTCTTTATATCTGAGAAAAATTTTCAACATTGAAGTTTTTCTCGGCTAACAATTCTAAAGAAACTTGATCAATTAAATTTAGCATAAAATGGATTTGTTGTCATAAACACTTCTGAAAATAGAGACAATATCCTGCCCTTAAAATCTAGGATATTATAATTTTAACACTGCTTTTTTCATGAATAGATAACACAAAACCTGAGATAAATCAGAAGGCTGTGTGCTTGTGAAGGCAAGTAGATTGCTTTATCTTAACCTTTGAAGAGAAGCAATTTTCTCTCTCTTTTAAATCACTCTTCTGTGCATGAGAACCCCATTTTTATTTTAATGGGAGCAAATGTCTATTATTTTGCCTTCTGAGTGTTTAGATGTCCTATCATTTTGCCTTCTGAGTGTTTAGATATCCTTTTTTAGTAACTGTATGAGTGGAATGACTTTAATCAGATACAGTATAAATAAAGGATTGCTATGCCCTGATTTGAAGCAGGTGTTTTATAAAAAGAATATTCACTATGGGAAATAACATTAAATAGAATAATTATATATAACATGTAAATAAATAAACCTTAGTGTTCAATATTATATGAGATTAATGTCTCCTTAAAAAAAAAAAAAAAAAAAGTTATAATTGTGGAAGATAAAAATACAGATCAAAACTACATACAAAAAATGAAAAAAGTAGATTAGAAACTCCCCCAAACTCCCCAAGAATATAGAATTGTAAATAACAATTAGAGTCAATTCAAGAGCCATAGATCAGAACATACACAGGAGAGTTTATTGGTTATCTAGTAACTCAAATTATGATGCAGTTTCATCTTTGCCCTGCCACTTGAGCAAGAGCTTATGTGCCCTTTTTTTCATCCTAGTATCATGTAGATAACTAAAAGGATTACAGGGTATGATTACAGGGTAATAGGTGGTAAACTGTGGACGAAACTATCATTAATGTAGTGATTTAAGTTCTGGAGAACTAAAACACTTGAACAACTTTCTTGGGCTGCTGCTTATTGTAAATATAGACAAAAAGCATGTTAAGATTATATAATTTAAGGTATATCATGCTGTTACTTGTCCAGATGTTTCATGCCCTAGCTTCTGAATTCACTTCTGTGTATGAACAGGGTATATTTCCAGATGTCTCAGAAGAGTGAGACCACAGGGTAAATTAAAGAGGCTCAGGCAAGATGATGCTGACTACCTGCTTCTTGTACATCAGCTGGACAGCTGTAAGTAATAAGTCTGTGGAACCTGCTTATTTTAGTGCCTTACTCAAACCTCTTATTAAAAGAAGGTCATCTGAGCACAATTAGGTCAAAATCTTCTGGTCTACAGCATAACAAACTTCTTCCAATAGAAAAGACTTCATATGCAATTTTAGAAATGGTATAGAGAATGCAAAACGATGTGGGAGTTTGCATGTGTATATCAACACTGATTTCCATGTATAAAAACATGACCTTTAATGACACAATCCAAATAGTACAGTGAAATAAACAGATAACCTACTACTTCTGAAAATATGGAGTATTATTTTTCTCAGTAGTATTGATATTTTAAAAGAAAATATTGGAGAGTAGAATCACTGATAAAGCACTGATTAATTAATGCTAATTTTTGGAATGTTATGTAACTTGAATACACTTCAAAAATTATGCTAAGCAGAAATCTTGTATACTTCACAAGATATTTAAGGCTACTGTCTTCACCTACATGCTTGCTTGCTCTCTGTTCTCATCACAGTTAAATGTAAAGACCTCCTCCTTAAGTAAGACTTGTAGTACGTACACAGCAAAATCTAGGTTATTTACTGGAAAAAGGCAAGAGATCAATCCCAAAGAATGGATAAAGAACTCCACATGAGCCCTAAGTGACAGGAAATGTAAAAAGTATATATTTACATATAGAAAGAAATAGCAAGGAGTAGTAGAAGAATGCAAAGAGGTGGGATTTTATCTCTGCTAATCTTGCTGGTGAAACAATATTTAGAGAGTTTGGAGAGTTTAACTGTCTATAGTTTTTTAAAATTAAGTTGGAAAAAAAAAAAGAGAGATCATGGGGAAAAAAAAAGCCATGGATTGTAACCAAGAGATGGAAAAAAAAAAACAAACAAACATGGTAAGGAGTACTCTGAGAATTTGATTTGTTTTTTTTTTAATTAAAGAAAAGATTCAGGCTGATTGCTGTATGGAAAGATCTTCACGTGAACAACAATACAGAGTTCTACATAGTCCTCTTGTTACCTTAGAAAGGAATAAGAAGAATCACTTGTGGAAGATGAAATCAGATAAACTCAACTGCAAATAACATCTTTCTTTTTCTTTGAACTGATCAACCATTTTGAACAAACGTGTCATTTCATGACCTCTAAAGGTTAGGCATACAGAATTTGACCTTGTAAAGAGGTCTGCTGCCTTCTAGCTGAGAAGAAGGTTAGGAGAATGTGTTTGTAACTTGCTTACTCCTAGCTTTCAATTTGTGTATATTGTATATACTCACTTTTTTTTGCAACTTGTCTACCCTACCTGTACTTCAGTTCCAGTGCTGCTCCATGACATTTCCTCTCTCTCCCGTGGCAAGTTAACAATTAAGTTTTATCGTGTTCATGAGTTAGCAACCTGAATTACCTTCATTCCCTAGCTTGTTCACTCCTCTTTAAAGGCCTGTTTTGTTAAGAATGCCATAATCCTGGGAAAGAGCTATACCTTCCCCATGCCGAACACTGTTACACTATAAAACCTAAAACAATGTTTTGCCCTGTAAAAACTTCCATTCTTGTGTTTATACAATAAATTTGAAAAAAAAAAAAACAAAATTATTGAAGTATCGAAAAGCTTCAAGTGCAAGACCATAAAAATACAAACTTTGATACGACAATTTCTTGTCACACAAGCAAGAATGACAAGCTTACATATTTTGCTTAAAAAAATACATATTTTTCAAAAATGGGCTGTCAACAGCATGAAGAACTGTGAATTTGTCTTTTTTGTGTATCTGTGAGGATTTTTTTACATGTACATCTATCACCAGTTTCTCTGACATGTATTACAGTTATGATATCCCCTACTGCATTACATTCTGACAGGAATCCACAATAATAATCCTGAGGCCTAATAGCATATTTTATGTTCAAAAAATTAACATTAGATTTTGATTCAGATCTTGTATTACAACTCCGGACAAAGTAACAGTTAACCAAATACCCCTTTCATTTTCATAGGTATATATCTACCTGACCCTAGGCAGGTAGAGATTGACCTAAATTCTTCTGCCCAGATTCCAAGTAAACCAGGAAAAAAAAAAAAAAAAAAAAAAAAAATCAGCCATAGCCTGGAGGTTGTACAGCTTCATTACTGGGGCACTTTACCAATGCAAATTTTCAGTCAGGCACAACACTATTAACCACAACTACGTGACTTCCAGGCAAAAAAACTTGGAGTACGGATACAGGATTTTGGGGCAGAAAAGCAACCGACAAAACATCTGCAAAAGTCAATGAACAGTGGCATGAGGGTTAAAAACAAAAACACCCCCCCAAAAAAACAAACAAACAAACAAACAACAACAACAACAACAACAAAATCAAAATTAAGTGTTGCAAACTGGTGTCTCTTGATGTTTTTATACAGGCAGCCACTAATAAGAAGGCACGGAATGACTAATAGTATTGTGATAATGAACAAGTCCTTTTCTCTTTCTTACTCCAGCTTTTCCACATATGCTTCAAGGCAGATAAAATGTAATGCACTTAGGACATCATAAAATAAAAATGAAGGCAATCTAAGCGGTCTATTATGGAAATGGCCACAAAGCACCTAAAGGACATCACAACAGGGGGGAAATGCATTGAAAAAGCTTTGCTCTTCAAATTGGAAGAGATGGACTTCTATGGCTCTGCATTCTAGAAGTTATCACTACAAATGTTCGCAAATGGACCAACTTAAACACCATCTCTTACATTTTATCACCAAAAGCTTCACTCCCCTCAACACAGCTTTAAAGAAGTGAGAAAGTACTGCCACTTACTGCTGATGGGTCATATCACAAAATAGTACCTACTATGTTACAGTTTTTATCATAATATATCACTCTTTAGTTTGCATTGTACTGAATTAGTAATTTTTATCACTACAAAACAAATTCTGAGAAAAAAAACTTCAACACTTGCACAATTCATGATGATTTTTATAATTTTATGTACCAGAACTTACAAAAAATACGTTGTGAATATACAAGAGCCTGTAGACAGATTGCACAGGCAGAATACAGGCCAGAGGCTCCGTTTCTGAGCATGAGAATTCTATTACCTTTTGTTCCATAATATCAGATTATTTCACACAGATAAATCCAACATTGTAGTTTTATTGTATTGTTAGTAGTATTGTATAAAATAAATGAGACAGCCTGGATGTCATTCTCTTATAAGACTAGCTAATAATGTGCTATTAATAAGCTGACAGAATGATTTGTGATACACTTTAATGTCTTCACATCACTTCTTGCAAACTCCTTAATCTTCAAAATTTCAGTAAAATTAAACAATCTGATTTATTTTACAGAGTAACAGTATTTGTGGTTATAATTTACATGAAAGAATTCTTTGGTAGATTCTTGTTTTTCCCTTCCTTCATATCTCTATATTTTCCTTTAAAAAAAATGCATCTGATGAAAAGCAAATACAAATACTTACATTTATCATTACCTGTCTTTTAGGTTATACACTGAAACTACACAAGTTTTCTGATACATACAATAATTATCTGATTTAAAAACAGAATTTTCCTCCAATATGAAGTCTTGAAAAAAACGTAGTATTGAATTTTTTGGTATAATTGTCCTGGTTTTGTTAAAAACAAGACCAGTTCTCTTTTAGTGATTTTTCTTTCAGCTAAGTTCTTCTAGGTGACTGTGCTTTTCTGAGTTTTAGCCTGCATATTTTTCCTGGGATGCTGTACTTGGTGCTGATAAGAAAACCAAAGGAATGCCAAAGAAGCTTTTGTTTAGATTTATTACTATGGTAGCAAAAAAAGGACTGATAAGTTTTCCCACATTCTGTTGTGAGAGGGGTGTGTTTGAGGAGGGGTGAATGGAACAGGTGACTAGAACTGACCAACAGAAGTATTCCATCCCATAATCATCATACCCTCTATATAAGAGGGTGATCACGGGGGTCACTCTTTCTTCAGCCATGGCCAGCATCTAGAGAGGACCCTGTCTGTCTGCCTGTGATCTACAGGCCCTGTATCCCTGCAACCAGTTTCCGGTCTGCTGTGACATCCCGCTCGTGACTTCTGGGGGCTTGGCCCGCACCTGCTGGAGCCATCAGCTCCACACACCCATCTCCACCACTACTGAAGTGACACAAGCTCCACATCAAGCATTTGAGATTGGTTTTGTATATTATATATACATATTCTCTATTTATTGGTAGCATTAGTAAAACCCTTTAAAACTCTCCAACTTGAAGTCTAAGTCTCTCTTCCTTTCCCCCTGTCTTTCCTATCATCTTTCCAATCTTAAGGAAAGGGATGGCAGGAAGTGAGGGGATAACAGGGAGCGCCTGCCATGGTTTATTGCCACCTTGCCTTAAACCTTGACAATAATGCTGCAATATGTCAGGTGTCAGGCAAAATTATGTATTTGAAATTTCTTTACTGGACAAGAGGTGACATGTCAGACTCAGTAGATCTGTTAAATTTGGCACACCAAAGAGGAGACACTGAACCTAACCTTTACTTTATGCCTCTTTTCCTTCATGAGTCACCTCTAGACATGCCTGTATTAGCCAGTGTCTGATGTAGGCTCACCTCCTGAGGTGTGACCCTATGAACATTGCAGATCTATGCATGTGCCACAGGACATCTGAGTAAAAGCAACCGAAATCCGAGAAAACTCATGTCTCTCCTCCATATCTTCTCTTCAGATGGACCCTCCAATCCCATTCCTCTAACATCGGATTAATCTCACACAACACCTCTATTCCTGTCTGCCTACCAAAGAAAAACAGAGCAAGGAGACAAGCAAACAAACTGTCCCCTCCTGCCCCAACAGACACAAAAATGATTGAAAATAGTGCCAGATAGAAGTACTGGATAGTAGAAAATCATCGTCGAGGTCAAACATTCACCAATTTATATCATACCACCATAAAATAATAATCACTATCACCAGCTGTGTCATATTTTCAGCATTCTAGACTTACAATGAATGCATTGGTGAGAGGGAAGATTAATGCAGAGAAGGAAAAACTCACTGTAAACCAGAATAGAGGATATTATTTTAGACTGTGTTCTTGAAGCTTCTTGCTTGGGGTCACTGAATTTCTCAGGTGCCCCAGCATGTTGTCATGACCTTTCTTCAGATAAACAGACCAGAAAGACAGCCACCACCAGCAGATATAAGAAGCATTAATTCTTCTTACACCAGTACAGTAACCAGTACAGTTTGTCTGAAACGAGTGCAAAAGGTAATAAACCAGTCTCTCTTTGAGCTCAAAATATTTGGAATCTATGATGGATATGGTATACGTCTTGTTATGCCTTAAAGAGCTGGTTTTTGTAACTTCTGGAAGAGGTAAGCGCTGTGGAGACAGGATTTATGTCTTCCTTGAGGCCTCCCTATTCTTTGCAAAATGAAGGTCTCATTAATGATATCTCTTCCTTGAATCCTCATTAATTCAGCTTGAACAAATGCAGGGTAATTCAGCAATCACTGACCAGCTAGGGGAAATATCAAAACACCAGCTACTCCTAGAGGACCAGTCAACTCACTTCCGGGCACTTCCAGACCTCTGTATTTCTGAGACCAGCAACTTATTTCTGGAACGATCTCCTTAATTAGCATGAGGAGCAAGCAGAGGAAGGAGATGAGCTGCCCTCTCCTATCTCACATGCAAATGAACTAAAATATAAAAATCTTCTCACTCAGGACACTAGTGGTGAAGTTTCATCACACCGACCACCAGGAGAGCTACAGAGATTGTCACTGGATCAATGGACCTTTGGAGTGATGAAATCTTACCTTTCTTTCGATATCTTAATCTATTTTTTCTCCTCTTTTCCTGACTTTATTCTGGGCACATAAGGGCAATATAATTTTGAGATTTGTTGTTGAAGTCTTGTTAAGTTTTATGATATATTTACAAACTTTTGCCAAGCCACTATTTGCTGTAATTCCACTGAGCTTTAAGCAAATTCATTATTTAATTAAACCTCTCAAGTAATTTTTGTTACTCCCAGTTACCGCACAGAGTATTAAAAAGTTAACTCTGTCCTCACTCCACTGAATGAGAGGGGACAGAAGTGCTGTAAATGGACACCTGTACTGGAGTGAACATAGCAATAATAATAATCAGTGAAAGTCACTGTGCAGACCTTGCCTTTTTTCTCTCACTGTAGTGTTTCAGTGAAGCTAGACAGAAAAGTCTTGTCATTATCATGAGTTTGTCTCTTGTGTTTGAGCAAAGATTGCAGAATTTGGAGGCAGGAAGGGAGGAGATATGAAGGAAAAGAGGAGAGCAGGGAGGGAAGTGACAGCATTTGTTTATGACTTTGTGAAATAAATCAAAAATGATACACTGACTTAAATATCAGTATCCCAAATTCAGCATTTTTGCTCTACATATTTATATCATTGTCATGCTTATAGTTTGGAGTACAAAATCTGATAGTATTTATTCAGTAGGCAAAAATTAGAAAATTTTACTGGAGAAAGTCTTCCTCATTTTTTTCATCAGAGAAAGCAGAGAACTTACTGCATTTTGTAAGGCTTGTCTCCTCTGTACCACAATACAGCAGAAGTATTTTTTTTTGCTCTAAATAAAAATTACTCTGTCCATTTAATAGATTTCTGCTTGATCTTATTTTGAGTAAAAGGTTAACATGTACTTCTGACTGGCAAGCTAGACTCCTGTGTTCACTTCACTACAATCTTGTTCAGAGGACATTGTTCAACTGAACTGAACTAAAAGGTTATGATCATGCATAATATGGGCACAGTTCTTGATAGTTACACAAAGGTGGTGTGAAACTGTTTCTTCTGCAACTTTGACCTTAACATTGTACAATAGCATTTTGAATTTCTAGAAAACTCAAAAATTCATTATCCTTTATACAAGACCTTCACATGGACTTTACTTTGAATCATTCAGTGTCTTTTAATATCAGCTCATGTTTTTAATTAAGATATGGGCAATATACAAAATTTCACTAAGTGTCTTTCAAAAAGCTTTGATGAAAATGCAAAATAATGCAAAGTATAGTCTTTGCTGTTAATAACTCAAAAATTATGTTATTCTGGGGTATATTTCTGAGAGATTGATTCATTTTGTGGGGGACAGGAAGTAAAGGGTATTTCAGTATTGTTAATTAAGGAGAAGATTCTCATTAACTGAAGCAAATGTTAAGTGGCCCAAGGGAGCACAAAAATAATATGCTCACTAATAAACTGTAGTATATTGAAGCTGTGGATAATAACTGTAACAATGCTTTTCCAGATTTACTAATTACTATAGCTTCCAACAGTGCCAGATCAACCTGCAAAGAATTTAAACTACCATTTTTTCCATTTCCAGAAGTGCTTCAGAATAATTAAACTATTTTACATCAAGTTCGCTCAGCCTGCTTATTAAAATAAAACCACACAAAATAGTTGTAATAATGTTGTTGACTCCTGGTGGCTATGTATTTTGTTATTGAAATAGCTTTTTCCTAAAAGGCCAGTACTTCTGGAAATTGAATATGTTAATATACTTATATTTTATTCTAATTAACTATAGTGGTTAGTAAGTGCTTTATTGTTGCAGGAAGATGATTTTAGCATTATGAAAGCTATCATGTGGTAAACAGTGGTACTCATCAGTAGTTCTAGTCTTTTCAAAATGACAGCTCTATAAAAAGTTGATGTTACGCATGGATCTCCTTAACACTAGAAACTAAAGAATGGTATGTATTTCAGAGGTGTTTTGTTTGTTTTTTTTTTAATTGTAAAACTGTATCACTATTGCTGTGAGTTAACCCCCGTAGTCAATTGAGCTCCACCCAGCCACTTTCTTACTTCCCCGCAACAGGAAGGGATAGAGAATTGGAACAGCAAAAGTGAGAAAACTCAGGCACTGATATAAAGACAGTTTTATAGGGCAAGCAAATTCTGTGCATGCAAGGAAAGCAAAATAAGGAATTCATTTACTACTTCCCATCAGCAGGCAGATGTTTAACCATTCCCAGGAAAACAGGGCTCCATCATGTGTAAGTTACTTGGGAAGACAGATATCACAAGTCCAAATGTCTCCCCTTCCTACTTCTTTCTCCCAGCTTTTATTGCTGAACATGACGTCATATGATATAGCATGCCCTTTTTGGTCAGAGTCAAGCTGTCCTAGCTGTGTCCCCTCCCAATTTCTTGTGCACGCCTAGCCTACTTGCTGATGGGATGGTGTGAGAAGCAGAAAAGGCCTTGACTCTGTGTAAGCACTGCTCAGCAGCAACTGAAATATCCCTGTGTTATAAACACTATTTTGGTCACAAATCCTAAACAAAGCACCACAGTACCTGCTATGAAGAAAATTGTCTCCGTGTCAGCCAAAATCAATGCAACTATAAACAATCATTTAACATGAAAATGTAGACTGAGTTCCAGCAGGCTCAAGGACACAGAAAATTATAGAATAACAGTATAATTCTGTTTCAAAGGAATCTGTGGAGATTATCTGGTTTAATACTTTGCTCAAAGCAGAGTCAGCTTCAACATTAGATCAGGTTGCTCTGAGCTTTATCTAAGTGAGTTTTGAAAACTTCCACAAATGAGAGTTTTCAGAGTCTCCTTTACCAACTTGATTCAGTGTTTACTGCTCTCATCATGAGCACTTTTTCAGCATATGGAGATGAACCTTCCTCTTTTCACATCTTATTACTACTGCTTCTTGTCTGTCAGCTTTGACTTTTCTGTAATTCCCCATTATGGAGTTAAAACCAGAGATTAGATTTGCCATATCCTTCACATCTCCAGGCTGACAAAAAAAACCCCACGTCTCTCAGTCTCTCCTCACATTTCATTTTCCAGCTTTCTGATCACCTTAGTGCCACTCTTTGACTCTCCAGTTTGTCAATCTCCCACAGGTACATGGCAGAATACCAAAGGTATACCTTCATTTCTTTCCTTCCCATCTTCCTTCCTACCTTTTATCCATGCATTAGCTGTTTCTTTATGTGTTGTTGAGAGTACAGGAAGAAGTTTATCTTCATACAAGGCTTACTTTCAAAGCAATGGAATAATAAAGGAAGGGAAATTCCTTCTTCACTTACTTTCCTTATGCTGTTTTGAAACACAATCATCCATAAAACAGATAGCTTTTTTTCAGCCTCCCATTACCAAATTAAGAATCCAGTTGTGTGTATCCATCTGTCTTCCCAAAAGCTTTATAAACATCTGTTACCAGCAAGTTTTTGGACATTACTTACTAGAGAAGCAAGGGAGAACAAAAAGAGTAGAAACTAGTTTATTCTTTCTTTATCTGTATGAATAAACCATCTTGGACACCGTCTTCCACAAACAAGTGATTTTCAATACTTTTTGCCTCACGCTTTTTGTACCTTCAGTAAGAATTATCTGCAATATCTCATTAATCATTGAACAATTACCTTCCCAGAACTGAATTGGGTTCTAAACTGTATAATTTTAATTTGTTATGACACCCTTCTGATGGATCACTCCATTCCCTTGTGCCTGATATAATCTGGAAGGTTGAAATCCAAATTGTTGTGTAAATAAAGACCTTGAAAGATATGTGTTCATTGAAATTATTACTTTAGTGGTATATTTGAGTATAATCTTTAAACCTTTGGCAGGGGAAAACTTAAACTTCAGAATTACAATGATAAAACCTGAGATAAAATTTCAATGTAACATCTGAAATAGCATTTTCAAAAGCACACAAAATTGGTTTGCTATTGCTTCCATTACATGAACAAATTCTTTTAAACACAAAATTAAAAGGAAAAGAGCTAGACACATTGTTGATAGCTTTTAGATAGCTTACCATTTTTTATTTATGTTTAACACCATGTGTATAGTCTGATTGGTTATCTACAGCTTCATTGATATTAAAGAAAACCCCTGTAACAGTCTGAAAACTGCAGGAGATCAGAATTGGCTTGTGAACTTTACATTTAAATGAGGTTTCTTCACTGTTGGGATATTTCTTTAACTTAAATTCCATTATGCATCCTATGTGTGTTGAAAAATTGGAACCAACACTGCAAAGAATGGAAAGTGACTAATTTTTTTGTTTGCTTTGTTTGTTTGTTGGGGGGAGGGGGAGGGTGTTTGGTTTTGGTTGTGTTTCTGGTTTTTTGGTTTTGTTTTCAGGGAAAAAAAAGTCCAACGACCTTTAGGTCTTTAGAATACCAGTTGATCCTCAAGCCCCTCCTATACTCCTCACACTCCCAGCAAAAACCTTTACATCAACAGAGAAGGTTTGGTGAAAAACAATATTTATCTTTATGAATCCACAGATGATGAGCTTCACAAATGACAAGCACATCTCAAGTTCACATTTCAATTAACTTTTATTTGGGAGGAGATACTTTTTTTCTATGCCATTAAGTCTCCAGTATTGCTCTAGGGAAATTATTTTTAAAAAGACTTCATGGGTTTGGTTTTGCTTTTATATTATTAATTTATTTTTGCAAAATATCTGTTATTGTGATGAGATCAAGATGGGCCAGGTATACCCACACACAAACTTTTAAAGAGTCTACATATCTCAAATACCAGATTTTTAAAAGGCTTATTCAATTTCACTGTCAGAACTCAATCATGCATTATTTTAAGAATAAACAAACAAACAAAAAGTTAATTTGAGACCAAGACCTCCATTAAAGAGCATATCTTCCTCCATCAAAGAAATCAGACTTTTTCACATTTCAAATGCATGGCTGTATCTCACTGAGGAGAAACACACACATAGGGAAAACACATGGTTAAATACCTTCTTGAAATAGGTCTTCATATTATATGGTCTCTCATGGATCTATAATAAAAGATTTCTCCTTTTTTTTTTTTTTTTTTCTTTTAGTGGAGGGGGGTGTGGAAGCAGGAGGAGCATGTAAAGCCTAGTCACAGCAGTGGTTATTCACATACCAACTCATGTTGAATCATACTGTATAATCAGTGAGCACAGCAAGATTCAAATTTGCAGCACCTCATCATCACCAAGACAAACAAACAAACAAAACCACAAATAAAACAACAACAACAAAAACACAACAAAGAAAACCGAAGATACGGAAACTAGGCATTTCATTTACATTATGTAAATTAAAGATTAGCAATCATTTTGCAACTGTCATGTCATGTATCTGTAAGCCCCACACTGTTGGTAAAATGCATTAGAGCTTGTTGAATTGCATCTGTGCTGACTTCATAGCTACATCTAAAGTACTGAGTGCAGTTGAATCAATAGGTGTCTGATTTTTTTCACTGAACCTGATTTTTTTCACTGAACCTGATTTTTTTCACTGTCTTAATTGGGACAAAAAACTGACCTACAAACCTCTAACTTTGCTTGTCCAGTCAATGTGTTTTTCAACACAGGATCTGTCTCAGACCTCTTCCTTAGCTGTTAAATAAATTACATCAGCACTCACAGACATTCTGGATAAACAAGATGCACTTAGTAACCATTGTGACCAGATAGGTTAATTGTAAAATATTGTGTGTTGCTGACTCTTGAAGTAACAAAGAAAGCAATTAATGTAAACTAAGTTGAAGAAGCACCTGCTGTGTGTGTTTTGAGAGTGGTGTTTTCCAGGCAATTAATTCAATTGCCCAAAATGTAAATATCTGAGGAGGTAACTGTAGCAGCGTACAAAAACACTTGCGGTTTAAACTGCTTCTTTTTCTGTCACATGTTGAAACACATTGAGGTAGATTCCCCAGCTGGTGTAAACTGGATATACGTCATTGATTTCAGCTGAGAGTTTTCCCTATTTGTTATACAGCTAAGTTGCATTTCCACACATGGGATGTAAGCAGCAATAAAGAAACAGAAATGCAGTATGAGGAATTTACCAAACCTACAGCTTTCTTATGGTTTTATATCACTATATGGACACAAAGTGTCAGGGAGTTAGATGCATGCAGGACTGTGTATATCCCCTTCCTTTATCCTTTATCCCTATCCTATATCCTTCAGAACTGGTGCACCCTGTGAAAGTGAAATACCAGGGGCCTGGTAGGTCATTTACTTCACCCTCCTGTCAAGACAAGAGTTGTGATAACTAAAAAATTCCAAGCAGGAAAAATTCCAGGCTCTGCCACAGGGTTCAGCCTGAGTGATGGTGTCACCATGTCATGGCCTCCCTGGACCTGTACCTCCTACCTTTTAGTCTGAGCCCATTCTTGATGCCATCCCCAGAGAGCTGCCCAATATCCTGGCTGACCCCCTTCTTCTGGCTGGGGTGAGGGACCACACAGTCTTAAAATGTCCTGAGTTGGAAGGGGTGCACAAGGATCATTGAGTCCAACTCCTGTCTGTGGCAACCCCACAGTTCACACTATGTGTCTGAAGGTGTTGTCGAGTCTCTTCTTGAAAACTGCCAGGCTTTAGGCTATGACTACCTCCCTGGGGAGCCTGTTCCAGTGCTTCACCACCCTCTGAATGAAGAACATTTTCCTAATGTCTAACCCACACCTCCCCTGGCACATCTTCCTGCCATTCCTTCATGTTCTGCTGTTGGTCACCAGAGAGAAGAGATCAATGCCTGCTCTTCCTCTTCCCCTTGTGACGAAGCTGTAGGTTGTGATGAGGTCTCCCCACAGTCTCCTCTTCTCCAGGTTCTTATTCCCTCTGGCTGCCAGACCCTGACATCACCCATGCAGGGGAGCCCCTAGCAATGCCACTGCCCAGACCCAGGGAGCTGCCAGCCCTTGTGGTGCCCTGACTCATCACTGTCAATATACGACAGAGACATATTTTCAGGTTGCAGATTTGTCCATTGAGTAACATTTGCTATGACACTAGTAATTGCCTTGTAATTAAAGCAACACAAATAAAGACTCAGTTGTTGGAAGAAAAAAAAATCCCAAGGGAACAAATGAAAGCAAGTTTTAATAACCTTTAATACCAGCTCTTGGGCAAACATCATTCTAATTTGTTTTACATCTCAGCTCTCTGAACTGCTATGAGAACCTATCTGGTACCAAGCATACAAGAGGGAGTAAGAGAGTCTTTTTAACCTCAAACTCAAGTGGAAAAATCTCTCTTTGAAAGAGCTCTTTTGCTATTTGCTAATTTATTTCTCCACCACCACTTGTAGTTTCCTTCTTGCCCTAAAATTGTCTTGCTGCAAATATTGTACTTACTCAGTGTGTATAATGAACATTAAACATGACATTTTCAGTAAATTGTTGTGTATGGAACAAACAAAATTTATTTTAGCTTTGGTAAGATTCAGGAAAAAAACAATAGTATAGATTTAGATAAGAACAGCTCAGTTTGTTGTATACTCACTGAACAATTTGCAGCGTAATACAGTAACAGTTTGTGGGTATATATCACCACCAAGATGCTCCAGATTAGGATAAGTAGATTCAGAAGTTACCATCAACAGTTGAAAAGCTTTTATCAGAAATACTCACTTAGGCAAAGATTCTGAAGAGAGGGCTATATGAGATATAGTTACAATCTAAATATTTCTTCCTCTTTTCATGTGCATGATGTACATCCTTAAGACCATTATTATGGTCTTTTCAGCATCAGTAATCCATCTAAAGCCCTTCCTCAGTCTCTCCTGCTGACTAGATAATTCAGACTTTCTTTGTTCTCCATAAACAAATTTCTAAAAGCTCTCCCCATGGGGAATTGTCTCATCACTGATTTTTCTATTTTCTTTGAAGTTACCAGTAGGACCCTCAGCAAGATAAAACATAGACAGTGGTGCTGTAGCCTTGCCTTTTTTTTTTTTTTTTTTTTTTTTAATCCTATGCCTTACTGGTAAGTACAATCCCTTTATTGTTCAAAGGAACTGAAAACTGCATCTGCTGTCTTTCAGAAGACTACCTTACCTACCAGACTCTAGGCTCTTCAAATAATTTCTATCCCACTTGCATTATCTATTTCATTTTGAATAATAGAATTAAATTATCTTTAGCCAGAGAATGAATGTTTAAATAACAGGACCGTCTTTGCAGAGGAATGGCTGAACACTAGCACAACTTCTGACAGTTTTGATGTTCAATATAACTGTATTAACTGGACCCTTCTCCATGCAGTTTGACGGTACTGCAGCTTTAGCCTTATCCTGAATTAATCATGAAGCAAACTTTTGCTCTAGGTGTAACACATTGGAGGAACTCTGCTGCTAATCTGATGTCTTTGAAGTCCATCGTGGACTGAGTTACCAATTTTTTTCACAGCATAAATGAAGTGAACTACACACAAAAATGGTACAAAAGAACTCTAAATTGCATACAGAAGTCAGTATTATCCTTCATGCTCACTTTTAAACCTGGGGGACATAGATTAAAGTGTAAACCAGAAAACAGAAAGCCAGGATTCAACTTTATTAGTACTGTGATTCATTTATTCTCTGCCTTTACTGTTTCTTTTCAAAGATATCTCACAGAAAGGATAATTCTAATTTGCAAACATAGCAAATTAGGCCAAGCATTATTTACATGAAGTGCTCACTAATTGTATGTTCTTCATAAAAATTTGCTGTGGAGAACATACCAGAAAGTACTTCAGTACTTTGCTGCCTACTGATTGCCACATGCAACAACAAAGATGCCAAAAGCTTTGAAATTGCCATCAATTTATCACTATCTCTGTTTTAAAAACAGAACCAATATCTTGAAAGTTTTGTGCAAATGTGGAAACCAACCTCTAGGGTTGACTGGGATCTTTCAGTTCCCTGTAAATGCATAGTCAGGAGCAATGAGAACCAAATTATCGCAGATCCCAGCTATGCCTGAAGGAATGTTCAGTGCTGGGAGTAATTAAAAAGAACTTTTCTGTTCCTCAGTACTGTCAACCCACACATTGACAACTCTTTGAAAGCAAAGAATAAACCTCCTCACACATAATTATCTAGTATAAACTGATGAAAGAATTAAATATAAAGTGTTCTGCTCAAAGACATGATCATCAATCTACAGTTCATTCCACATTCCATCACCACTGATTTGAAAATAAAGAAAGATAGGCAAATTATCCCGTCCTACAAAGCCCTTTATCTGTCCCTTAAGGGACAGATAAAATGGTCTCAGACCCTTCTTAATCTTTTTTTTTTTTTTTTTTTTTTTTTTTTCTGATCTGGTTATCTTAGTTTGATTAGTGCAGTCTCAAGTAGAATATACAGAAATATACAGAAATAAAAGGACTTCTAAGACTTAATGAAACTGTTCTGAAAGATAAAATAAAACATTTAACCAATTGTTTAAGATGTACTGATTTTTTATATGATAAACAATTTTGGTTGTCCAAACATCCTTGTTTGTGCTCCTATATAGAAAAGCCAATATTGGAAACATTCTGATTGATAGAATAACTGGCTTGTACAACTTGATTCTTGCTTCTCTTAATAGAGTGAAATTGTTAGTTTAGCAACACAGTTAAATGTTGAGTTGTAACCTCTGCCCAGATTTAATCAATGTGCATTTGACATTTTCTTCAGTGAGATGAGAATTTTGCCTCTCTGCTTTAACTTACCTGTCACCTAAAGATTTCAGACACAAACTGTTGAAACAGAAGCTGAACATGAATAGAGCCTCAGGCTTCTTCTGTAAATATTCAGTAATTTTGTCTCACTTATGCCAAATAGGCATAAGGACCAGATTCTTCTCACCTTTTCATCAATAAAGCTAAACCAGGCTCACTGACTTCAAGAGATTGTTTTTCATCTGCTGTACACCTGTGGCAAGAACATTCAAAATGTAGGTGGTGTATTTTGGCGAAGTGAAAAAAAAAAAAAAAAAAAAAAAAATCAGTAGTTAATTTCTGATATTGATAGCATGTTTTCTGTTTTCAGGGTGTATATTCATTTTTTAGAAGTTTGTGACTATTTTAGCATGAAATATTTATCTTTCATTTAAAATAAAATAATATAAAAAAAAAAAAAAAGATACCAAAAACCTAAGATCAAGTCCATAACTTATGCTTTTGTGGGAGGGTACCTGAAGTTATACCAAGCTCATCTGAGTAAACATGCACTAATTATTTTCACAGACTGTACAGGAAAACAAGGTCCTTAACTCTTGACAGTGAATTTTAGACTGGAATCTGATAGACAGGTACTACTGTATGTGTTTCAGCTTCTATATTATTTTTCGGTGTCCATAGGAATGTATTTGTCTTTTCAAGGACCCATAAAGATTTCCCAGATAAACAAGATTGTCTCCTTATTACTCTCTTTATAATGAACAAATTAGATTTTTAAATGAGAATTTACCAGAATATTCCATAGAAACAGTTCCCATCTTCAATTGTCCTTCAAGTGTGGCATCTACATCTATCATTGCATTTCTATTTTCAGAGAGAAAATAACCCCATGAATAGATTTCTGGAACTAGGAAGGCACTTCAGTACCAGGCTAGAAATACACTTAGGGAGAGGATAACCATCAGTACATTTGCATAGTTCTCTGTATGAATTTCACAGAGGATGTTTGTTTATTTATCAAGACATAGCCTAGGATTATACAGAGGAGAGATTCTGATTGGGCTGCAGCAAATCAGCTTTATTTACCATTGTTAAGATAAACTAGTAATGGACATTCTGAAAAAAATAGCCTTAAAAATTGAAGGAAAATGGCATACATGATTACTCTCTTTTCTGAGTAGGAACATACTGTGCCTCAGCCTGCCACTTTCATTTGGCAGGTATTCTCAACAGACAAATACTCAAATTACTTTGTTAAGCAATCTAACATAGAGTTTAATAGGCTATTCAACATGACACTTCTCTATGTGTGTGTGTTTCTGTTTGGTTTTGGTTTTTTGTTTGTTTGTTTTTTATTTTGCTTAGGGAAAGATCCCAGTCAACCAATTTTGTCAAATGAAGAACCTCTTTTCCTTTTTTTTTTTTTTTTAAATCCATCAGTCCAGGCCCAGTAGGAATATGCTTACCTTGATACAACTACTGAAACTGCAATGCTGAAAATATATTAAACACTTCTGACCCCCCAGCTCTTTCAAACTCTGTTTTACTAGACAGATATTTGCAAAAGAGCCTTCTTAAGGTTACACTAGTGCATTTTAATTGAAGTTCTAATGAAAAAATCTTCTTTCAAATTATGTTGGACTGCAAGTTACAGTATATGCCAATTATTAAAAACTTAATAGAAATTTCAAAGGTAGATTAAAGTATATTGCATTTTATTGGTAAAATAAGAAACATATATTCTTGTTTATGAATTTTTAGGCAATTAATTCCTTATTGAGGAAAAGTTGAAAAGTTCTGAGAGAACAAAGTTATCAGAAATATTTTTGAAATTATGTATATAAAATTGTGATAGCATCAGGTCATGTCATGAGTTTATTAATGCTGAAGATAGAATGCATGTTGCAATTTAGCTAGAACATTGCATTGGAGCCAAGTGATTGACAAGTAAAACATATGTTGCAGGAAATTTCCAGAATAAATAATTACTTCATTCTCCTTTGTCAAGCTGGATGCAAAGCCAACAGAAAAGGAATTTCTTCAGCTCCAGTAGGATGAAGTAAAGGAAACTCTTTCTCAAAAGTAGGTTAGGGTAGAGTAGGGTAATGTAAGAGCAAGATGATAAAAGTAAAGTAAATGAGAAATATAAGCAAGGTGAAATACTTACTTAACTAAAGAAACCTTTGAAGTGATTGAGCAGCTTTGGAAGTCTCACACAGTAAGCACTGAGTGAACTATTAACTCCTGGCCTTCCTTATCTCAGTGACAAGGTAGTGTTGTCCTAAGCTCTCTATACAAGTGACTAATCAAGTTATTGACTAGTGTCCATCCAATGCCATGTAACAAATGAACAAATCTTACTGCAAATGTACATACAGATATAAAAAGCCAGTGCTTACAATTTAACCCCAGCAGGAAGCTAAGGACCTCACAGCTTCTCACTCACTCTCCCACAACTGGATGGGGACAGAATTGGAAGGATTGGAAGGCCAAAAGTGAGAAAACGTGTGGGGTGAGATAAGGATCAATTAATAGGGTAAAAAAAAAAAAAAAAAAAAAAAAAAAAAAAAAGAGAGAGAGAGAAAGAAAAAAAAAGAGAGAAAACAAAAAAAACACAGGTCCCTGCACAATGGCAACCCCAAAAAACTTTCCCCCCAGTTTTTATCACTGAGCATGATATCATATGGGATGTAATATCTCTTTGGTCAGTTGGGGTGAGGTATGCCAACCATGTCCTCTCCCAATTTCTTGTGTACCCACAGCCTGCTTACTAGTGGGGTGATGTGAGAAGTAGGAAAGGACTTGACTCTGTGTAAGCACTGGCCAGCAAAGTCTGAAACATCCCTGTGTTATCAACACTGTTTTCAGCACAAACCCAAAACAGAGTACCATACCAGCTACTATGAAGAAAATTAACTTTAGCCCAGCCAAAACCAGTACACCACTATAGTGAAATAAAAAAAAAATAATAATTAGATGTAATCAAGTCACTTACTACTTTTATTCTGTTTTTTTGAAGTGAAAAAAAAAAAAAAATTCTCCAGAAAATTATTTTGTTATTTTATGTTTACATTGTATAAATGTAACTTTTGCAGTCTTTCTTTCTTTCCTTTAGTCTTTTTCCCCAAATATACATCTTCAATTAAGATGCATACAAATTATGAAGTATACCTGCAAATTTCAGTTATTTCAAACATTAAAGTCACCTTTATGTTTATCAGTCAACACCTTTGCTTTATCTCCATGAGTCTGGCACAGAGATGCATTCTAGGACAGCTGTCCTGCTGTGGTGTTAATCAGATGCTAAGGACCCTGCTGGGAGTTGTGATAATTACAGTGGGATAGCTCAGCTCTTCTTGAACTCTCTTCAGGCCTTCATTTTTCTTAATACCAATAGTGATATTAACTTAAAAAAAAAAAAAAAAAAAAAAGTTAATTATGTCACTTTATCATGGCCCTCTTCATTTACAATTTAGTTTTAAGTTAACTTCCAGTGTGCAAGAACTCCACTGGCAACTTTTCCAGTTCAACAGTTCCCTCCTTTCTTTAATGTCAACTAACTTCAGTCATGCAGATTACATGCAGGTGAAAAGCCTAAGATTTTCATATGTGTCTTATTTGCTGATATACAGAGAGCATCTGTTCTCTATTGACCTTACTGTGTCTTTTACAAACCATTCCATGGTATTTATATTTTCTTCATGTTTTAGAGACCATCTCAGCAGTGAGGTTTTAGGAAGTGAAAGTTAGAAACTCAGATACGCATATACTGTCTTAGATCTCAACCTATGTGCAAGACAATCCAAGTTGATGTAATATGCACATCAAGGAGGAAGAGAACCTTTAATTTAGGGTAGGACGGAACTAGTTAAAACTAGTAATTCAAGTCTTTTTTAAGAGTTTACAATTTAATTTTTATTCAGATTCCCTAACAAGCAAGTTGCATAAATGCAAGATATTATAACACAAATCATTCTGATTTATATCTTAATAATCATCACTTGTGAATACAGATATAAATTTCTAATAACCATGGATACTCTCTTATTTGACTTATGTTTCCAGATTTTTGGTCCTTGCAAAACTAGAAATTTGATAATCAAAGCCTTTCAATTATGTGAAGTCTTCCAAAAAAAGAGTAATGAAGATATTCTACTTGTTTGTTACAGAATGTCTATTTTCTCTAGCAGTACCAAAGTAACTGATCTTATGAGGAACACAGAGATAATTCAGTTCAAATTTCTGAAGTAAATAACACTCATGATGTAAACACAAAATAATAAGTTTTTATCTTTATCACTGTGCATGTTAGTTCTTCTAGTGCTGTGATCAATAATACCTATGAGCTAAGAGGTATAAGATTGGATTCTTACCTTTGTCTGCATTTGTGAAATACTTGTGAAAATCATGAACTTTTTCAGAAACAAAGGTCCTGGATCATTGTTTTCCTTCTGTAGCCAAAAATGAGGGAAGCAAACCTGAAAGCTTGTACAACATGATTTGTATTGTAGTATCTGGAATTTTCTTAATCACAACAGATTCCAGTGATCTGATCTGTTAATTTCATCATTCTCTTCACCTGCGCATTTAATCTACAGATTTTGTCAGTGTAGTCTTCAATATTGTGTGCATATTTGTCAGAGAAATCACGTACTGTATCAAAATGAAAGTCCATTGTAGGCAGTCTTAGTTACCACAATTTAATTCCAGCTAAGGGAATGCTCTTATACTAAGGCTTCGCAATTATTATACCTTCCTATTAGTGATGTGATATAATCACAGAACATTTTGGAGTCATTTTAATTTGGTAATTAAAAAGATGACCCAAGTTTAGAAAATGTAGAAACACATATTTATTTATTTACAAATGTGAAGTGATGGCACACATTGTATTTATGATGTAAAAATAATTTTAAAATCTTTTCAGAAAGTCTAGGATTAAGTTTTCTTCAACTTGGTGTGTAAAAGTAACAGAATTAGGCTCTGGTCAAACTGTGACTTGCATAATTCCTCCTTTTTGAATGATTCCTGAGATCTCAGATGATTATCCTGGTGACTTTCTGCCCTCAGAACTGTTCAGAGTTAGCATGAATGCTGAGAACTGTGAGAATGAGGGATATAGACAACTGAAAGGACTGAAAGACAATTGGACATTTATGTCTTTATGTGGGAAGATAATGTATAAATGTGGCTGCTTGACACTTGAAAATAATGAATAGATGCTTAGAAATCACTGATTATCTACTCCATTTTCATTCAACAAATAGATTTTTTTTTTAATGTAAATATAGAAGATAGACATTAATTCACTTTCCAATCAAGCAGGTTTATGTGACAGGTCAACTTTAAATCATTTTCATGTTAATTTAAATCTGCAGTCAGATTGTTTTAACATTTTCATCAAAGTAAGTAACATTCAACTCCACAACTGATCTCAGCCCATGGAAAAGAAGTATTTCAGCCACTGAAGAAAATAATCTGAACACTCTGTACATTAATTGAAATACATTATAGATCATACAGTTTTCAAAATGTCCAAATAGCTTGAGATGAAGTGTCATTTTCCAAACAATCTGAACTCCTTTGAGGGAAAATAGAATTGGGCTCCTTAATGACGTGGGTAGTTTTGAAAATGGAACATTTTGCAAGCATTATGCTAGATTTTCTACAACATTTTTGTCACAGTCAAATTTCATGCTTGAGGTTTAACCTTCATTGTTACACTTTCGTGTCAGCATGATACCATTCATATAAGACATTACATCAACCTAAAACTTGCATGTTGAATTAAGCATTCAGTCTCCAACTGTGTGGGGTTTTTTTTGTTTTGTTTTGTGTTTTTTGTTTTGGTTTTTTTTTTGTTTTGTTTTGTTTTTTTTTTGTTCCTTGCTTTTAGTACAGAATTTATTTGCATACCAATTGGGACATTCCATCTCCAGTCTTAGGTTATTTTATTTCATTGTTTTTCCTTCAATGTCTGTCTTTTCCACTAGCCACAGACCTGCGTCTCCATAGCCTCAGACCTGACCTAGGGTTGTAGCAGTGGGCTGACCTTGGCTGGATGCCAGGTGCCCACCGAGCTGCTCTATCACTCCTCTTCCTCAGCTAGGCAGAGCAGAAAAAATAAGGATCATGGACTGAGATAAGGACAGGGAGATGATTCACCAGTTACCATCAAGGGCAAAGCAGACTTAACTTGGGGAAATTAATTTAATTTATTCCAAATCAAATTAGTGTAGGATAACGAGAAATTAAAAAAAAAAAAAAAAAAAAAAGTTAAAAAACTTCCCCAACTACTTTTTCCTTCTTTCTGGGCTCAGTTTCCTTCACAATTTCTCTACCTCCTCCCCATGGGCAGATGGAGAATGGGTGTTGTGGTCAGTTCATCACATTGTCTCTGCCACTCCTTCCTCCTCACTCTCTTTCTGTGCTCCAGCATGGAGTGCCACCCACAGGAGATAGTCACAGAATCACAGAATGCTAGGGATTGGAAGGGACCTCGAAAGATCACCTAGTCCAATCCCCCTGCTGGAGCAGGAACACCTAGATGAGGTTACATAGGAAGACATCCAGGCAGGTATTGAATGCCTCCAGAGTAGGAGACTCCACAACCTCCCTGGCAACCTGTTCCAGTGTTCTGTCACCCTCACTGAGAAGTTTCTTCTCAAATTGAAGTGGAACCTTTTGTGTTCCAGTTTGTACCCATTACCCCTTGTCCTATCATTGGTGGTCACCGAGAAGAGCCTGGCTTCATCCTCCTGACACTCACCCTTTATATATTTGTAAACATAAGTGAGGTCACCCCTCAGTCTCCTCTTCTCCAAGCTAAAGAGACCCTGCTCCCTCAGCCTTTCCTCATAAAGGAGATGCTCCACTCCTTTAATTATTTTTGTTGCCCTGCACTGAACTCTCTTCAGCAGTTCCCTGTCCTTCCTCCACAAGCTTTTGCAAAGTGGGCCCAGTTGCAGTGGGCTGCAGTTCTTCATCAGCTACTCCAGCTTTCTGTATAATTAGTTGTCTTCATGGTCCCAGTGAAAGTAAATATTGAACATAACATATATTTTAATATATATTTCTAATATATAATTGTTAAATCACACAGACTTCAAGAATTTTATCAGTCACCACAAAGAGGTTTATATCTAGACTTTTAGAGACAAACTGAATTTCTTGGAGAAGTATTTATGTGTTACACATCTATGAATCTTTTATTCTAAAGAGCTACTGAATCATCCACCATGTGAAATTTGGACTGGAGCACACAAATATGTGTTTAATAAGAAAGAAGATTATGTTTTGCAAAATTTATCCTCAAATGCTATCCAAGATAATTCCACACACCTTGCTTCTTAGTTTTCATCAAACACATTCTTCTATTTTTTTTCTGATTCAAGTATCAAATATGTCTTGTACTTTAAAACTGCAGAAGGAGGACACATGCTTTCTGTGTGCTCTTTGGCTAATCTTGCCTGATGCTGGTTTTAAGACTCTTGTAACATATTTTTGGACATGGGAAAAATCAAAGGTCTTGCATGTTAATATATATAGATATATAATTAAAGATGACAGGAAAGCCAGTAAAAATCCTGTGATTCAGAACTATACACAAGGATTTATATAATAGTGTTATTACAACAAGTAATGGCAGTGTAAAAATATTGTAAATTATCAATTATCCTTGACTGGAAGAGCTGAAGTATTTTGTAACAAAAATGAAAGAATTTTTTTATCAAAATGAAGCAGCACACACTTTGGAAAACCTCTCTGGTAAGGTAAATTTTATTACCTCTTTTCATAATGGTGACCTTGACTTGTCCCGTACACAACTAAATAAATATAAACCTATATAGGACCCAAAATTTTCTGGAGTAGCTGTTTCAGAAGATCTAGAATCTTACTATAGATCCAAAGAAGGTCTTGTTATATCTGATTTAAGGACCTCATATCCAGTTATGACTTCTGATGATCATTATACAAAAGCACCCAGGCCCCATTTGAAACCATGATGTCATAAATCTGAAGTCCTAAAAGGCACAGATGTACTATGAAACTACAGAAAGTCAGGAATTATATTTGAACACTGGCTCCCAATCATCTATCTTTTTGGTTTTCTTTCTAGGTCAGCTGTAAATTAGTCTCCTGCAAGATAAAATCTCACCAGAGTTTGGATCATATTGTACTTTGGATAGTAGCCTTGCTCCAAAAGGTCAATATGAAAAGACTGTAACAGTTTTAGATTCCTTCATGTTTTAGAGTCTTCTGGCACTTTCCCAGCACCATCCTTTTGCACAGCCTTATGCCATTCCCTAAAACTCACAACACATACTTTGAGGTTCACGCTATAAAGCAACATTCTGCTACACATAGTCCTTAAATTATTTCAGACAACTTGGAAAAAAAAAAAAAAATGGAAAGCCACCAAACCCTGTGATTATTATATGTTAAAGCTGCAAGGATTCCATATATGATCCACCAGGGATCCACAGCTAAAGATATCTATTGAGGAGGTAGCTGGTCTTTTCTAGAAGGAGACAGGTGGACATTAACCTGTCTGTGCCACTTGGCCTTATGGTCAGGGCTGCCTTTTTTCAGCAACACTGCCACACCAACAGAATACTTGGATTTATATAAATTAACACTTTGTTGCAGTGCTGATGAAGAGTAAAAATATAACAGTAGATGAAAATTGTAGTTACATATAGCAGTGGCATAGAAAGAAACTATTTAAAGCAATTGCAACTTCAGTAGCTTCTGAGCTGCTAAATCTAAATAGGACAACATAAAGAAATGTTTACTTCTTTTATTAACAAAAATCCTCAGTCTAAAAAAAAATCCATTTGTGAAAACTTTGCAAGGAAAGAGAAACAATAAACAACTATTTCAGACAGCCATAAATGAAGAGGTCTTTTCCTGGATTTGATAACAGATTTCATTTTTGGGGAACAATAAATTGAGCTGTACAGATTATTTTTCTCCTGTTTTTTTCCTATTTCATCTTTCTCTTTCTTTCTTTCTTTCTTTCTTTCTTTCTTCCTTCCTTCCTTCCTTCCTTCCTTCCTTCCTTCCTTCCTTCCTTCCTTCTTTCCTTTCTTTCTTTCTTTCTTTCTTTCTTTCTTTGTTTCTTTCCTTCTTTTTAATATTTTTAATATGAAGAATTAGCTAATCTCTGATGGCAAGGGTTTAAGTCAAATAATCAAAAGTGCTCATTGATGTTGACTTGGCACTTGCTACATGTTCAGTGCTGAGGTGCAAAAGAGTGTTGCAGGGTCCTTTCTGGATCTTAATAAGAAAGGCACAGAATCAAATACTGTAAGAATAGTTCTTTCAGAAAGACAGAATAAAACCAGGAATATAGACAGTGAATAAATCTAACTTCCCTTCAGATGCTGGGCACCTTGCACTCATGCAGCATCACACAGAGCTCAGATGGAACTTTCCATGGCAAGCTGCTCAGATCCTGCCCATGGAAAGATTCAATCTCCTTCCGATACTTTGTTGGCTTTTATCCTGTATAACACACAAAAACATGTATCTTCTCCTAACAGGCTTGGATGTTCTCTCTGCCCTAACATCCACCAGCAACTGCTCATGCATGCTCAATACTTATAAAAAATCTCAGTTATTATATGTGCATGCTTGGAGTAACCAGTACTGTTTTTCAAAATTTTTAGTTATTTGATGTCTTCCTCTTGACTGTTTGGCTTTTATTGTTATCTAACTGCGGAAATATTTGATGGCAATGCAATAGTAGGTAGCTATCACAGCTACTTCTGTTTTATCAACATTTTTGAACAGCTATGATAAAAATGTTAAGACAGAAATCAAACCACAGCATGTGCCTTGCTAATATATTTGCTCTAGAAGGCTGGATGATATTGTGAAAGTCTCCAGTATTTTATAATGTATTTCTTCATTAAACCTGGTTCCCCTCTGAAGTACACACATCAGAACCCTATGTTAATGTGAGAAGATTCTGGTATCTTATGAAACAAAGCCATTCAGAATTAATGACACAGGTCCTTCTGCCTGTGCCTGGATGTTGTAGATAAACAGGCAGCAAACTGTGCATACTACAGTATTACAGTTCAAAGGAAGGTAGGTCTCATTGCCAAAATGATAACATCCAGTAAGCTGATAATACTTCAGTTGGAAGAAAAATTATTTTAAGCTACCATTTTTATGCTCAGATATATCTGTGACAAATTTTTGCCAGAAAATATTTTGAACTGTCTTTTTTATTATTATGATTATTTAGAATATAGACAAAACCCTTTCCAGTCTAAATAGACATAGTAGATAAGGCAGATATAAGTAAAAATCCTAAACGGCTTGTGTGTGGCCATACAGCTTGTCAACAAATGTTTGATTTACTGATGTCCAGTTTTTCTCACTGACCAGCCTGGTGGAAATTTTCTTGAGGATTCCTTCAGTGCAGACACAGCTGGATGAAGCTCCTTACTTACGCCAATCATGTAATAAGCTGAAAGCTATTGTCCTATGGCAGGTGCCATATGCCAGATCAATTAATCAGTTTTTCAGCTAGAAAGGAAAAATATGCTCAAATTGCTGACATTATAAACACAAGGGGAAAGCTCCCTTCCAAATAGTTCTCTGCATTCACAATCCATGTCAATAAATGCAATTCTAATTTCTGCAAATTATTCATATGAGTGCAGGATTTGACTCCAAATTATTTTATTAAACTTGCAGGAATTGTCATATAATTCACATAAATAAGTATATTGTCTAAAACAATTATCTATGAGGCAAAATAAAGTATTTTCTGAGAAACAAGGAATGATAGATATTGGCTAATAACCACGGGAAGTGATGTTCAGCTAAGACACATCTCTTAAGGCCAGTTTCCACAATACAGGTAGTGAAGGACAAAATCGACTATGCTAGTTTCACAGATTATGGTTCAACTGCCCATGTGGCACTAGTCATGTCTCAGAGCCCTGAATCTACAGGCTCCCAATCTCCTATTCTTTTCCTCAAAATGGGATCAGGAATGTTCAGTCAGCTGGGATTTAGCAACCAGGAACTGAGTTGTATCCCTGGAAACATTCAAGACCAGGGTGAATGAGGTTCTAAGCAAACTGATCTAGTTGAGGATGTCCCTGCTCATTGCAGGGGCTTGGACTAGGTGACCTTGGAAGGTCCCTTTCAGTCCAAACTATTTCATGATTCTATAAAAGGGGGCAGTTCACTTGGGAGATTTTCACTAGAAGTGTTAGCTGTCAGAATTCCCCTGTTGCTCCTCAACACCACAAAAAATAGAGAACATATCTTGCTGAAATTAAAAGGATAGTTCTGCTGATGCTACATTGCTGGAGGGCTTCCACACCTGAATCAGGGAGACCCAGAAAGACTATTTGAGAGATTATCAGGATTTTTACTAGAATAATCTCAGGATGTAAGGATTGAACCTGAAATATGAGCTGGATTTAAGAACGTGAATGCACCCAAGGACATGAAGTAGAAAGATCTCACTCAACAAAACTTTTGGCAGTTTCAAAGACATCTTGTTACCCATTTTAAGGTTATCTGTTACCAAACCTCTTGTTCCTAATTCCAGTTTCACTAAATACAATACCTGAGCAATTACTGAAAGATCAAGACAAACAGATCTAAACCAGCAGCATTGTCAAAAGAGAGTATCATTAAAATCAGTGTTACTGATCTACACCATAGACACTGAAAAATGGCACTAGAGACAGATTTTCTTTGAAATATTATCGTCTTATCATCACAGGACAAAAAAAGTATAAAACAACTAGAAAACTAATGCAAAAGTGTGCACTAATTGATCTCGGGGAATGTGAGCAAGTACTTGTACAGCAAGTGCCTAATGAACTATTTAACCAAACCTATATTTCATCAAATTGAATTAACAAAAAAAAAAAATCTCACTATTTAAACCAATGACTGATTAATCACCTCTGAACTCTGAACATATTGTTCATTTATACAAGTGTCCCCCAACTAAGTCTCTCAATACCCACACTCCTTCCTGTCTGCATTTTCAGACAGCAGATATCCTAATCAGAAATTTACTGAAAGGGAGAATTCTAGAAACATGGTAGGTTACTCTAGAAACAACAGATACCAGATAAATGCATGACATCAGAGGTGGAAGTCTTACTGCTATCAGTACTTTGAAAAATATTGCTCAGAAATCCCTTCAGTATTTCACAAATTTTAGAGGGAACCTGAAAACTTTCGCAAAATGTATGACCTATTACTTCAAATATATCTTAAGACAGCTTTTGAAGAGATAACAACAAAACATATATTTACCAGAAAAATTAACTTAGAACATATTCCAACTAACAGTTTCACTAACAGTTTTCATTTAACTCTATAAACAAAACACTTCATTTTTCAAGCAAGAGGATGTATTATGCATTGTTCTAAACATGGAAACACTGCCTCTGTCTCAAATGTGCTATTGCCGTAGTTGCTTCTTTTTGCTGCCTTGCCACAACAATTTTAATACTGAAAAGGTATTTTTTTATTGCTGTTGTAGGACAACGTGAATGAAAAGCATATCAATATGTTTGAATTACCAAGTAGTTCAAATTGCTATAAGCATCCTTAAAAGCTTGTTTTGACAAGACACAGTAGTGAAGATATTTCTTACATTTGCCAAAGTTGGAACAACATGGTTTCTATGGGAAGGCATATTCACCCAAAGGAGTTTTGAGGTTTTTCTTTATGCCTGTGGGGCTTTTTCATCTGCAGTCAACCTTGAATCTCTGACAGCTCCCAAGGTATGCAGAGGCTTTCTCTGACAGTTTTTTGGTAGAAAAATCATTTTTTCTTCTGTGATAAGGAGCAATAACTATCTGATCAAAAGATCAACACATCTAGTAGTTTTAAAACAGAAAAACTAGTTTTCCTCTATTAGCAAATCAGTAACAAATTCACCAGCATTCATGTTTTTGGTTTTGGTTTTGGTTTTGGTTTTTTTTCAGGAATGTTGCAAAGCAACAAAGTTACCTAATCAAGCACTTATGCTCAAGTGTGATTGTTCAAGATATAAAAGTCTTTTTTTTTTTTTTTTTTTTCCCATTGATTTTGATCTCAGTCATAAAATTGAGATAGTACTTCTGTTCACTTTATTTTTTGTTTTCATAATACCTCTCATTTTGTTTAAGGTCCTGTGGAGCCACGTTATCCTCTATGTATGCTATATGATACCAAAAACTTACTTTGTAAGGTCTACTGCAACCCCTCACTAAGAAATTCTATTCTTGTAGCTTGAATAGTTAGGTGGGGGCTGGTAGTATTTTCTACCTTATGGGTTATGTATTTAGATGACACTTCTTTTCTTAATCTGATATACTCTGATCAGACCTCAAGGCAGCTTCCAGTGGTTAGCAGGTTTTCTTTCACTCTCTCTTTCTTTTTTTTTTCTTTTTTTTTTTCTTTTTTTTTTTTTTCTTGTAGTTACAAGTGCTTTGAAATTTTGAAGATTATTGATGACATACATCTCTTTGCTCCTTACTGTGACATGTACTTATACTAATGATTGTGTGTTTTTTCCATCTGCCAGACAATATTTCTTGTGGAGATAGAGTTGATTGTAATACAGCAGGTCACTGTTGTAGTTAAGTTAAAGGCTTATTTCAGAGGTTGTAAAATTTCTTAATCTCTTGATTATGAGGAAGGTGATTTATTTTGAAATAGCTATTATAGAAATTATTAAAAAAAAAAAAAGGAAAAAGTATACCCATTCTGACTAATACAATTATATAGAAATTAATCACTAGAGTTGATAATTAATATAGAATGTGTACACCTAGGCTATTCTTCTGCAAAAATTAATGTGTTTTTGTTTTGATTCACTGTTACATTCTTCAATAGATATAAAATTTCAGGAAAATAAATTTGTTTTGGTGTTGCATTTGGTTTATCTTGCAAGATTTTGATAGCAGGGAGGGCTGCTTTTATGAGAAGACAGCAGAAGCTGTTCCCATGTCAGAGCCAGTTCCCACAGGCTCCTAGATGGACCTGCTGCTGGCCAAAGCTGAGCCCATCAGCAACGTTGATAACACCTCTGTGATATCATATTTAAGAAAGGGGAAAAAACATTGTGCAAGAGAAGCTGGGAGAGATGAGTAAGAAAACACAGGAGAAAAAATTATGCAGACACCAAGGTCATTGAAGAAGTAGGTGCTCCAGGTGCTGGAAGAGAGAGGTGGAGGGAAGGTAGTTTTAGATTTGTTCTTATTTTTTATTGCTCTACTCTGTTTAATTGACAATAAACTATATTATTTTCCCCAAATCAAGTCTGTTTTGTCCATGATGGTCATTGATGAGTGATTTCCCTGTCCTTATCTCCACCCACAAGCTTTTTGTTGTGTTTTCTCCCCCTGTCTTGTTCAGGAGGGGGAGTGATAGAGTGTCTTGGTGGGCACCTGACAATCAGCCAAATTCAACCCACCCCAGGTGCAAAGTAGTGGGCAGTGCTTTATGGAAGTTTAATATAAGTTCCACTCACATCTTCTTTTACATTGTCAAACACTTCATGTAATTTTAGGCCTGAAACTAAATGTTAATTTTAATTAACATTGGTGGTGTCATTGCCTTCTAATGGCTGGATTTTCTAAGTCAATGGTTGATGAATTCTTTTTATGCCTTTGACATGACTCAGTTTTGTTCCTTAGGTCAGATTATCATATTAGTTGTACCAATATCAATTTAGAGCATCTCCTGGGAAGTAAGTTAAATTACTACAAATTTATGCCGATGTAAATTAAACCAGAACTTGTCTGTTTGCATAAGAAATACAAGTTCAAAGGAGCTTATTATCTTTCTGTCCACTGAACAGGTTGTATGGAGAATTTTCATTTATTTACAGTTATATCTTGTCATGTTTAGTGGAGGCCACGCAGCCATTTATTTTTTTTTTCCCCCTCAAATTACTTGCCTTGGTAGAAGGATGCTGCTTACTGAGTAAGTACTCCAGTGTGGCCAGTAGCTCTATTTTTTTTACATCTAGTTAATAATTTCTTCATATCTGGGTCATCACTCTTAAAGGATAATGTAAAAAAAAAAAAAAAAAGGAAAAAATATGATGGATATTAATTATTGTTTCCTCTGTTTTGTGATTCATTTTGTGACTAGTGGAATAAAATTTATTTTTCATTCATTGGCTTATATATTTCAGGTCAGATAGTGCTCAGTGCTACTTGTTTATATTGTAACAATACTATTTAATACATTTGCATGACTTGTCTAAAAACTTTTCTATGATAGACTTAACTTGAATAAGTTGTATTTTTTCAGGCATTTTTATTGACAGTTGTTAAATTTTTGACCGGATGTTTAAATCAATAGACATAGTACTTTATTGTAATAAGTGGAAATTGATGCATTGTAATGAACTGGACAGTGTATAAATATAAATTAGTAAAGAAAATGTTATAATCAGGTGATCATCTCTACTATGTCAGAATCTGACTACTATGAAAAGCTAATATTGATGACCTTTAATCATACATGGAGGGAACTTTTGAGGCAGAATCACAATCTTTGTGAAATACTGAGTGGCCTCTACTTGAAGTGCAGTGACAAATACCTGTTTTCTTGTTGCTAGATATTTCATACAAGATTAATTTTGTTAATGGTATAACTTAAAATTGATCTAGAAGTGATCTAGTTCACCTCATTTCCACCAGATAGGATTGCTGTGGATCACATAATTTCCTGACAGAAGTCTATCCAGCTTGCTCTCTGTCTGCCATTGACAGAGATCACAAAATATTCTGGACAACCTGTGCTAGTGTTTAACCATCTCTACCTACATAAAGAGATCTTCAATTTAAACTCATTATTATGAGCAGTTTAGATGTACTTATGGTCTGTAGGTGGCTCTAACATTGGCAGCTATGAGTATTTCTTTGCAGTGTGTAGGCTTAGATAAGCATTCTCCAAAATGTCTACAAAAGGTTGTATCATGAGATTCAGGCTGTAGGTACTCAGCATCTCCTGGGCTATTTCTTGTAGTAATGTAATGCAAGTGATATTCAGCACTTGACAAAAAGGATTATTTAATTCTTAATTTGATTTTCAGCCTGCAGACTTGGGTATGTAATTTTTGAACCATTTAGGAAAAAAAAAATGTTCATACTTCATTTACTTCTACAATTTTTATGAGTTTTAAGCAAAACCTTCTCACAGGATTTTTGAGGATAGAAATCAGTTCAGAGACATGAAGAACCATTGTGAATATTTGACTATCTAAATGATATAAAGACCAATTTAGTCCTTTAAAATGCATTCTTAATATTTTCCTTCTAAAATAAATATTTGTATCGCATTCATTCTTCTGGATTCTGACAAATACTGTCATACAACTGCCAAAATTCTGATAGCTCCTCTCACTTAAAAAGGTGTAGTTATTGCTAGAAATTTCCTGAGAGAGTCAATTCTCCTGAGATTTCCTACACATTTCCCAATTAATGTGGATAGTTGGAGAACCATTTAAATATTGGTGATGTTTGTCTGAAGCAAATCACTGAGCCTGTGGTGGTTCATCCACTGCTAATGAGAGAATTAAATTTAGGTTTGTATATGTATACTTCTGAGAATATTATGGATAAAATCTGTACCCTTCAGAAGTCAGGATCTAATTTATCATTAATTTCAGTGGGGCTAGAATTTTATCCATTGTACAAAAGCACTGTATGAAGCAGGTGGTTCAAAAAGACACTATAGTAAGTTGTCCGTACTAGAATTTTGCAATCCTGCAAGAAGATAAAATACATAAAAGGAATATAGCAGTAAAGAATATGAAATTCTATATTACCTTACACGTTGAGGAAGTTGTATAGAATATATGGATTTGACAACTGCAGAGAAATTCTGTTCTACTCAAATAATGTGAATAGCAGGTGTAAATAAAATCAAGATTTGGTCCCGCCAAATAATAAATTATAAACAAAAATTTCTTTATTCTTCCCACATCAGTTATTTTTTATACTGTGTTATAAAGCCTCATTATTCAAGCCTTTAGCATGTTGGTCCATTTGTCATGATTCAGCTTCTGCATATTAATGAATGTAACTAGCTGCTATCCAAGTTTTCCTAAACATCCCACAATTTCATCTTGGGCATTTAAGCTATTTCACTAACTTGACCTTGGAGATTTTTTTGTCTTATTTTTTTTCATATCAATTTATATTCACTGTACTATAGATTCATGCAGCCTGTTCTCATTATATAGTGATAATGTCGCCTCATCTTCCAATCTCTTCCTCCTAACCAGCTTGATTCCACTAGTTCAAAGACTTTCAACTACCGCATGCCTTTGCAATGTCCTTCTACATGAGATCATGAACAGAGGGTTGACTGTATTTTCCAGTCAAAATTAAAACTCCATTCGTTCAGCTTGACTTATGCTAAGTGACAGCTCTGTGTATTTCTCACTGTGATGTGAATACATGAAGGACATAATAAAAAAGATGCACTGAATTAAATTGCATTATGCAGTAAATACAATTGGAGTAATTATCAGTGTCCAGGTTTTTGTGGGTTTTTTTTTTTCATTAAAGTTGCTATTATACCAATGACAGCAATAAATAATAGAACTCTTTTATTACTGTCTGTCTTGCCAGAAATGTGAATGACAAAAAAATGACTTCAAAACATGCAGGTGTAAATTTCACTAATGAAGTAAGAACAAATCTATGATATCAGTTCTCCTGGCTTACTTAAGTACAAATCAGAATATGAAAAGTGGGGAATGTTTGTAAAAAAGATGATCAGACAAGTTAACCATTATATTGCATAATGCACTCTGTTGAACATTATATTAATTTTCCTCTACAGTGTAGCATGTTATACTGCATATAAAGCATGTTATACTGCATAGAACAACTTTGACAAAAACATTTGAAGTATATGTGGGATTTTTTTCTCCTTTGGTGTTTGCAGACAGCATGTTTTCAAACAAGCCTTTCTGAACCACTCCCAGACAAATGATGGATACTTTTAGGCTGTATATCACATTGTTAAAATTATTATTATTTGCTGTTAGTTACTATTATTTTTTAGTATTGTTCATATTTCTTCCTAATGATATTTTATTGACATAGCATTATTCCTGTTTTATTGCTTACATCTCTGAAGGAACCACAACATTATGGTATACTTACCATTGACCATAGTACTTCTCCAACTGTTGGGTAAATCTCAAAATTTGGACTATAATGTCAACTATAGGCTCATTATTCCAGTCTGGGAATGTAATGTTATTTTAATGGGGATACAACTGTAGTTTATAACCAAGCACAAATCACAAAGATTCATTAAGTACTCTATCCACAGATCGGCTGTGTAGTTCTACATGTCCTGTTTGAAAAATTATAATTTCTGAAGTGTTTGTGGTTTGGTTTTTTTGTTTGTTTGTTTGGTTGTTTTTTTCCTTACACAGAAGATATTATTCAATAGGCTTTTTTTTTTTTTTTTTTCTGATTCAATAAAATGTTTAAATGTTTTCTTTTAGATATTCCAAATTGAACATAGTGTGAAATTTAAGTTAGTTTTTAACTGGTATAGCTCTATAGAAGTGAGTAGGACTAGGCTAATTTACACCAGCTCAGAATATATTCATAACACGATCTCATTCACTAGATTATCATCATAGCATGTTGATTCTGCAGAATGATTAAAATTCCATGTTAAGAAATTTTGGCAGGGGAGAAAATAAGCTTTTGAAAGAATCAACATTTCACCTTAAAAAAAACTCAGCAAGGACCACCTGCTGCAAGAAAGCACCAACAGCAGCTCTTGTCATATAAATTCCTTTTCTGAGATGCACAAAAGAATCAATATTTAAAGTCTATTGTTTGTTAATATCATTGTTTAATGAAGATGGCAATAATGAGTCATGTAGAACACCCTTCACACTGAATGGCAGTAGTGACAGAAGAGTTATAGCAAAAAATACTAATACTATCAAAATACTCATGCTATCAACACTGGCAGACATGTTATTAGAACATTGTACTCTGAGAATGCTATATTTGGAAATAACCATTTCTTAGACTATTATCACAACATAATTGATTCAGTATTTCCCTCTGTCCAAAATCAGTTTAAAAAGAATTTCTGAAGAAAATAACTCTACCTAAAAAATAAGAAAGCAATGTTTTAATACTGCTAACACACACACACACCCTAAAAGTTTAGGTGCAAGGATTTAGTTAATATTCTTTGGCTTACATCTCATAGAAAAAAATCTTCCATTTAATATCTCCCAACAATGACCTGGAATCATCTGGCAGGATCTTGATATCCACATTGAAGCAACGGTTCTCATAAGCTGATTTGCAAAGGTGTGAAACATTCAAAGCCCTCTTAGAGAGGTGCGAATGCTCAATAACACCCTTCTGAGATCATTCATATAGGTTAAATACAGACTTAATTGGCCGGTTAAGCATTGATCATGCAGAACCTCAAGACACTGACAGTGAAGTGTCAAAATAGTCAGAACCGACTTGGTCATGCACCTAATGTTCTAAAAATAACATCACAGTGGTTTAATCGCAAAATGTTGATAACTTTTTTCCATTAAAATCCTGGTTTTCTTTTTGTTTGATAGGAAATGCACTAAAAAGTAAAAAGAACACAATTTTCAGAAATAATGAACAATGCAGAACATTATTTTAAATATATATAAACCAAACTAGAATAAAAAATGATAAATTCTTTATAATCACTACAATGAGTGATTTAAATATCTAGAGACTCAGAAGTTTTAATCCCGTGGTCTTTGAGAATTTCAGAGCCTCTTAGGTGTCTAAGTCACATTTGCAATCTTTCCTTAACTTTAACTCTGCTATAGAAAGTGAAAGTCAGTTTCAGTTCTAAATCATGCATTTGAAAACATGAGCTCTGGCTAAAGAAAGGAGGTGTTCCATTAAAAACATTTCTTCTTTAACTGTTTATTTTTTAATGATGACCTTGGTCAGTTAAAAAAAAAAAAAAAAAAAGGCAGATGGAAGATGTAGGTCTCCAAGATAATTTCTAAGTTAAAAGGTAGATTTTTTTCTTCCTTATCAGCTGGATACAAGCATTTCTCTTGATGTTTGAAAATCTGTTTATTTAAAGTATATTGGCTATTATTTTCTTCATTCACAGTAAAACCAGAAAAGTGCATTAACTACTTTCATTTTCGGTATGTGATTCCAAGTGCAGAACTCAGCCTTATAAAGATCTGTAATTGCTGACAAGAATTAACAGTGTGAAAGATATGTTTGGCCCACAGTTATGAAGCCTTTTATATTTCATGTAAGACACAGACGAGAATCCTGAATGTTCATTCAAGTATTAGATTTCCAGGCTGAAAAGCTGTTACTTTAATATGGAAGGTAAACGATAAGATTCAGACTTTTGCAGTGAACAGAGAAAAAGGATGAATCAAAACAAACAGCTGGATGCATATTTCTGTGTATGAAACCAAAAAGAAAAAAAGCCATATCTGTGTTAATCTAATTACATTAGAACTTTAGTAGACAAGTTATAATATTTAGTTTAGGGTTAAGGATGCATAAGAGGAAAAAAAAAGAACAATAGCATAGTTTATATGGTTTTTATCATCTTTATACACACATAGTTGGAGCTAAGCAAAACAAATGTGGGTAAAAGCTACTCTTTCTTTTGTGGCAGGCATTTTTTATTTTGCTGATTTCAGACAAAGGAATCTTGTACTATCTGAAATGGGAAATCCTACTCCAAAAATTTAATTCACCACAGCCTTGAGGATTAGGTAGGACTGAAATGTGACCACTAAAAGGAAGCTCTGAAGAAAGAGAGGAAAAAAAAAAAAAAAAAAAAAAGAGGAAGAAAACAAAAAAACACTATTAGTTGGTGTTTAAAATACAAGTAAGTTGATTCCCCTCTCCATTTCCCAGAAAGTAAATAAAATCCCCTGCCCCAAAAACAAACAAACAAACAGCAAACAAACAAACACACAAAAACCCAAACCAAAACAAACAACAACAACTCTGCCCAAACATTGTAAACCACCTCTTTTTTGTGACTCATTCTCTTTGAATGTTAGAACTGTTTTTCTTTCCCACTGCTCTGCATAGGAGATCAGATTTAACTGACAGTTGATCACAGAAGGAACTACTAGTAGATTGGTACACACAATGATCTATTGTCCAGCTCTCAGCCCCTTCCCAGGCAGTGCTGCACACCACAGAACCAAATGCATGGTCACTGTTCCTGTGAAAGCCTTAATCTGGTATAATTTCCTGCTTTCTGAAAGCCTAGGCTGTGCCATCACAAAGTAAATACAATGTAATTCCTATAGTTGAACAGCTGAGGCAACAGAAACAGGAGGGTCATATATGTAGGTGTCTTGTCTAGTTATAGAACAGAAGCAGGTGATGTCCCACACTTCTTGCCTGGAGAAGCCAAACTTCAGAAATTTGGGACCATTTGAGACTATTTTAGAAGGTCAAAATTGGAAAACAGATTACTCAAATCTGGACAGATAACTGACAAAGGTATAATTCTCTTGTTTCAGAAGCATATCAAACAAGGGCTGAAGAACAGACAAAACAAAAACTTTGAGATAAGTAAGGAAGTCCTATATTCTTCTGTTTGTACTAGTAACTTGCCTTTATCTTAAGAGTTTCCCTACCAATTTCCAGAGATTTTGTTTGTATTCAAGACAAACCAGTTTTCTGTGGTTTGGCAGCTCATACCTTCCAACGACAAATGGAGTGGAGGTGGAGACGTGATTTTTTAATTAAATAAAGTTCTGGCATATGGTCAAACATGGTTGCACACAGGAACATAGAGTACAAAGGAGAAAATGAAATTCCCTTTATCTCCCATCAGTGTTGGAGGATTTTTGGCACATGAGGGCTGTCAAGAAAACCTTCCTCTGGACTGCAGTTATGCCTTAGAATGCACATCACAAGAACCCAGTCCTCAATACAAAGGAAATGACTCCTCAGTAAAGACAATAGGTCTGTTCATTGCATGAAACATTCTGTCAGTAGAATCAGAGGTGAAGATAAAAGGCTTCAAGGTAACCAATGAATGACCAGGCTCTTGAGGTTATGACTTTGAGATATCTGAAAAATCAGATTTTTAGCAGGTGGCAGGGATTCACATTTAAAAACTTGAATCCTTTAGGACCTCTGTTTCCTTTCCTTTAAACTATAGAACCAGAAAGAGGGACAAAATAAATCATTGTCTTAAGTTCGTGGAGAGGTGAAAACCTTGTAGTGCAACATGACTGGAAGAATTTTATTGCTGCATTATGATATAGAATGTCACATCCGCATTAAAAAAATGAAGCTCAGGCAAGATTCACCAAAATAAAAAAAACTGTTGATTAAATAGCTTGCTAGTGTCTTCCCCACTCCCTCAGCTTTAAAACATTATACCAAGCTTATTTTATGGCTAAAATAAAGCAATGAAATCATTACGTATTGAAAGAGTAGCAGCCAGCAGTTCATAATTGTTTATGACTGTTACAGCTGGAAAAAAGTCCCTGTTGTACTTCTGATTCATTTTCATGATCCATTGACCAGCTGGTATGAGAAGCATCATTAATGAAGCATGAGATTTCATGCAGTTTGGCCACACAGCAGGAGATATGCTTCACCTTATGCTGATTCTCTTTTTACTAGCTCTTACAGCAAGAAATGTCAATGTGTTGAGGACACATTAAAAGTAAGATATGTATATATTATTCAGTCTTCATTGGATATCACTGACAAGTATCATACTGCTGCTTAGAGTGACAGGTTTCAACAGAGCATTGCTCTGTGAAATAGAGTACAGAGCCACACACTGTGAAAGGGAAAATGTAAAATCAAAGGAGTTTCATAGCACCTATTATTCAATGAGGTTTTAGATGTTTTTAACAAAAGCAAAGCAGGAGTTTTTCTCTCTCATAAGAAGAAAATAAATACTGGAAACAAATTGGATTTTATATATCAAGTAACTAGCAGCACTAAAACCACATAGAAGTATTTTTAAAATAACAGTCTTATATGTACATGAGCATGAATGCATGGGCATATGTGATGGAGTTTTTTAGGCATGCTGTTGTATGCATTATTTATATTTTCTTCCTAAAACAATATTATTATAAGAAAAAAATCTCTTTTATACCTTTCTACAACAGATATAAAATAATAATCTAATTCAGCCCCCAAAACTCTTTGCAAAACATTTCTCTACTGCCCTCTGCATATCCTAGGTCACTTAAGATGAATGATGGATGTAGGAATTTCATTGAACTACACATCAAAATTAACAAGTGGTGGCAAATTAAATTCTTACTTAATTTTAGCATTAATTTCCTGTTTAACACCCCAAACTTGAATTTTAAAAATGCTGCTGAATTACTGTACTGAAACTGATGCAGAAAAATTTACACAGGAAATCACTGAGGTGGAACCAAGAATCTGGGTCTTGTGTGGCAATAGTTACACCTCCTTGAGTTTATATGACAGATTGCAAAGTCAGGAAGACATCATTGTGTACTCTATTAATTGCAATGGGAAGAGGTGACATTCACATGGTTCAAAGAGGAACAGAATAGTAGAACTTAGTTACAATAAGAGGTACTAAATATACCTTATGTTATTACAGAGAATCTTGTAAATACCTTATTACAGAGATTCATGTTTTAGGGCTTTGGGTGGGTCAAAATGAATCCAAACAGTAAGCAGCAAGAAACTTCATAAAATGGTGTTAACAAATGATATAGGAAGACACATATGGCTTAATAAAAAGTAACTGTATTCTTTATGTTACTATATGGATATCTTTTATTTTCTGGACTCAATTTGGTTGGGTTGTACCTACAGAGACCAACCTATTCCAACAAAAATTTTAACTGCTGGAGATAATTTATGCAGATGTTCTGTGGAAAAAAAAAAAATCTAAAATCTCTTTGACTGTGGCAGGAATCTGAAGAGGACCATGACTGTTGTACCTTCAATCCAAGGCCTGAGATTCTGCATTCCTGAATCCAATCCCAGTTTGCTGTTAAGTCCCACCCAGGACTTCTGGGTGCCTGCCCTGCAGCCACTGGAGCCATGCCAGCTTCGTGCACCACGGAAGGGGTTAAACACTGCTACCTGTGACATTCAAGATTGGGTTTTGTATATTTTGTATTATTTTCTCTATTTATTAATAGCATTAGTAAAGCATTTTAAAACCTTTTCAACTTGAAGTCTCTCTCCCTTTTTCCTTCCTATCACTTTCCTTTAGCAAGGACTTTTTCCTATGCAGAGAGGGTAGAAGGTGGGGGGGATTAACAGAGAGCATCTGCCATGGTTTATTGTTTGCCTTGCAATTAGACTTTGACAGTACGGGGATAGTGAAACAGTAAGGAGATAGAGAAACCATACAGGGAAAGATAAGAGAAATGGTGACAGTTGGAAAAAAAAAATAATATCCCAAATTCTGACAAGGCAGAACAGGACAGAGAAATTTAAAAGAACAAAACCAAATCCACCTCAAAAAAAAAAAACAAAAACAAAAACAAAAACACAATTTAATTCACTGAGTAACTGAAAAGAGTGAAATATAAATTATTTCTAGAAATTGTTGTATGTATCTTCTAAAGAATGTCTAACATATTTGAAGCACATGGACTAAATATTACATTAAAGCACAGCTGTATCATAGCGAAATTATGAGGTCATATTACCTAAGTAGAATGACAAATGTATGTTACTGAACCACAGAAAACAATGGTGGTAATTCATGTAACAATCTCATATAAAAATGTCTGAACAGTTTAGTATTAGTGACAGTTCTCCTGTCCCTGATGCAGTTTTGCATTTCTTCCAGTCTCTCTTCCGGCCTAAGATGCAATGGCGGCAGAAGACTTCCAAGTTCACCATCTACTGAGCACAACCTACTCACAGGCTGTCTGCAACCTGTCTTCCTATTTGTAGGTGTCACTTACCACTCTAATGTGTTAAAAAAAAAAAAAAACAAAACTATTGAATCAGTAGATATAAAAAGAAAAGTAATAACTTTTGTTTGGTTGGTTGGTTGGTTTGTTTTGTGTGTGGTTTTGGTTTTTTGTGGGTTTTTTTGTTGTTTTTTGTTTTGTTTTGTTTTGTTGTTTGTTTGTTTGTTTGTTTGTTTGTTTATTTTTTTCCATACTGAAATACCAGGGGAAATAAAAGATAATTTGGAATCTATGAGTGAAGTTAGAATTCACCAATGTTAGCCTACCTGTACACACCCATTTTCCTAAAAGGTGTCCTGAGACTTTAAATGATCACAAGTAACCATTGGCTCGATTTTCTCATCACTAAAACATGCCAAAAAATAGTTATAGTCTACTTTATATAAGAGTTACCACATTAATTGATATATAGTGATTTTTTGAGGTTATTTCAATTTTTTTCATTGAGTCAAAAAAGGTTCACCACAGCTGTTAGCATTAAGAAACACCTGGCAGAAAGTATATTTTAATCAAATTGAAATAACTTTAAAATAAGAAGACATTAATAAGATATTATAAAGAAATTCCCTTGGAATTCCACCAATTGTTGGAACAAAAAAAAAAAGCAAAAAGAAATATGTGAAAACAAAATTATCAATATGAAATGAAATTATTATGAGATGCCATTTGCTTAACTTGAGATATTGAATTATAAGAAAAAATATATTATATGTGTTTACACACATAAACAGTAATTTATTCTCCAATAAAAAATAAAATATAAGAAGAACGTGGCACTAATGAATTCAGAGACTTCAGAAGACAAATGAATGAAACTATTTTCTGCAGTCCTGAAATGAAACAATAGCTTTAAAAGGGTGTATAAGTATAAAAATACACTGGACACCTGCAAAGTACTGTTATTTTAAACATCTAATGCTTAAAAATCTGCCTCAGAATCATTTACAGAACATCTGGCCTAAAGTCAAGCGTATCAAATTTACTGCTGTACTGAAAATTGTCAGAATTCAGAGCTCAATTAATGTAGATACCTTTAAAACTTAAGATTCACTACAGTGCTACTTAGGTAAAAAAGTCAGGTGTAGCAAGGTGATAGAATGAGCTATGGAAACTAATTGTTGGTCTGCAAACATAATAAAAAAAGACTCCTGAGAGCTGTGAAATACCTCAGGCAACTCCCTGAAGTCTTGAAGTAATCAGGAGAATATTCTTGTCTGTCCATTTAATTTCAAATGTTTCTGTTCTGCAGAAAGAAAAGAGTTCCATAAATGACATTTTTTAAATTAAACACTCTTCACCTGAAAAATTATCAACAATTCAGTCAATATCTTCATGCAAAGCCACCTTAAAAGACATCTCTGACAGAAGCAGGTAAGGAGGACAGAAGGTTGCCCAGACCATTGCTTATGCAGACACAAATGAAATAATAACAAAACAAACAAAGGAAAATCTTCTCATTCTTTCTTCTGTAAATACAGCCAACAAAGAAAAGGAATTTTGGCCTGGTTATTCTTTGAAGGAATAAATACGGTGGGGAATGGAAAGAGAAAGAATAAACATTGCTACTGAAGAGCAACAGGCAACAACTTCTAAGGATATCTAGATGGACCTTACCATAAAAAAAAAAAAAAAGAACAGGGAGAAGGAAATTAGCAGTAGATAAAAACAGCCAGTTGTCCCTCTGCATCATGTTATCCTAGTACATTTGTGGCAGACCCTGGAGGAATCCAAATTTTCAAGAGTGCCTTCCCTCCCACGGGTTCATGCAAGTGTCCCTTGTTTTGTAGTGACAGAAAGTATTCAACAGCAGCAGTTTAGTAGTTAGTTGAAAGGAAATAACAGTTTTATTGTATATTTTCCTAAAATATTCACAGACATTGAGCTGCAGAACATGGAAATATGTAATGGAGGTACCCACATTCCAAATGCCTCTAAAATTTGGCATGTGGAAACGAATGATATGTGCCTCTTCAGTGAAATTGCTTTGGCTGCCTATAACAAAGATCCTTGCTTACATCTGAACACAACTCTCTGCTTCGTAGTGAGGTGACAGAAGGACATGTAGCTCTAATTGTGCAGCAAAAGCTGGTAAAAACCTTGGGCTCCTGGTTCACCAGAAATTCCATTTTTATTTGTATTTTTCTAATTTGTTGCGAATGAAAAGCTCCTAGAGCTCTCTTCATCCATGACATGAGCATTTTTTTTTTGTGCTAAGGAAAAATTTCAAACAGAAATTTACAAGCTTAATAGACCCACATAGTTTGAACCAAACGTTGTTCCAGTGGATAACTCACAGGGACCTGTATTCATTGAAGACTGAACACCTCAGCAATTAGATTTAATAAAAAAAAAAAAAAAAAAATAAACAAACAAACAAAACAAAACCCCAACACCAAAACTTATTAAATAAATAATGAATGTAGAAATTTTACGTCCTTTTTGTATAGTATTTTTCTTTAGAGCTCAGGCTAGACACAGTATTCAGATGGGATCTCATAAGTGCCAAGCAGAGGGCAAGAAATCCTGCCTTTGATGCCCAGTCTGTGCCCCTGTGATTAACTCCCAGGGTGTCTGTTGTCTCTGCAGCCAGGGCACAGTGCTGGCTTATGCTGAGCTTATATCTGTCAAGGCCCACAGGCCCTTTCCCACAGGGCTGCTCGCAGACAGGCAGACCTCTCAGCCTCTGTCCTCGCCCCAGTGCTTCCTGCCCAGGAGCAGCACTTGGCTTTATCCTTCTTGAAATATAGGAGGTTCCTGATGACTTATTTCTCCAGCCTGTGTAGGTCCCTCTGGATGCCAGCATTGTGCTTGAGTGTCCTCAGTGGTGCCTCCGCTCCACTTTGATGTTGTCTCCAAACTTTATTAGAGTGCTGTTCCTCACCTTCTTCTTCAGGCCATTGATAGAGATGTTAAACCATACAGGTCCCAGACAGACCTTTGCAATAAATGTTAGCCACAGAATTCCAGATAGAGTAAGAAAAATTAATAGCTACTCTCTGAACCTGACCATCCAACCTGCTATTTTGCCATCTCATTCACTGCTCACTCAATCCTAACTTGGATACAAGTATATTTGAGAAACAGGTTGCCTTTCAGCTATTCATGGGTGGAGACCTTTTTTTATTTGCTAATTACCTTAACTTTAGTAAGGCTTTCAAAGTTTTTTTCATGCTCTGGGTTTAGGGAATTTTGAGTTAACTAATAAGAAATTCAACTTTATTTAAAAGATACTCCTTAACCTCTTTGAAAACAAAAATTTAAAGCAAGCTTGTACTGTTTCATTGGCATCTCAGCTTAAGAGCAAAATCTCATCAGACAGATTACAAGATCCTCACTTAATATGTAACAGTGAGTAAGAACATTGTTTGTCACAGTTACTAACTTTCCTAGGATTTATTGGTTTCAAACACTCAAAGTTTAGAGACTTAAACAGCAAAACATTATTCGCTTTATTTTTGTCTGTGCATCATGTTGCAATTTCAAATACTGCATAGCAGATTTTTTTTTCCCATAGGTAGCTTTTCTACTTTGTTTGGAAGGCTTGTTTTGGTCACAAGCTATTTGATTCTGCTTCACATTGATCAGTATGTGGCCTTGGGTCTGTTTGATAATCAAACCATACTGAAAGAAATGTCCTCAAGTCTTTATCTCTGATGTTCATCACAACAATTATATAAGTTCTTTCTGAACACTAATATATTTATTTTCTTGTGACTCCAAGCAGACTACTCATTTTTCAAACAGAAAACTGAAAGATTAAGGTCAAATGCAGTCTTTCATTCAAAGCACCCAACCTGAGACACTAACGATTTCTGTTAGACACTAACAGGTAGAACAATAGAGTGTTTTATATGTTCTTACTGACTTCAGCTGCTGTTTGAAGAGTTCTGCATTTTGCATGCTAGACTGAAAGATCTCAAGCAGAGCACCTGGAGAAAAACGGTGCCCTGCAATTCCTCAAAACTTTATTTAAATTAGTGGTGCAGCCTAATGTATAATCTACACTGCACAGATAAAAAACAGGGGTTTTCTGTCTTGATTTACATTTTCCTATTCTCTGGTATAGTTTTCTTCTTTCATTTCCTCTCACCTTTAACCTTATTAAACATACATCTTACATATTAAGCATGCAAATATATCAACACATGAAAAAGGCCAATTTGTGCAGTACTATTGGATATGAGCTCTCTGGACTCTGTCTGGTTTTAGCCTACCCTGCTTAGCAATGTCATTTCACCTTTCCTGTTACAGGGCCTCATCACATTAATCTCACAAACTCCTCTTCCTCTTTTTATTATTTCCACTGGCTCATGCTGATGTTTTCATCCAGGCAGCTTGTGTCATGCTCCACTCAGCTCACACTTGGTCCCTACATTTTTTTTTTCCCTACTCCCTTTTTCAGTCACAGTCATGGTCTGCTTTAAAAAAATCATGGACAGTTATGGTGCTTCCTTCCCTTTCTCAGAAGATCCCGTTCAGCTTCATTTATTTTTATGTC